>NC_141693.1:1640095984-1641295984 GCF_964263255.1 Lissotriton vulgaris | reverse complement strand
GGGAGCCTGGCTGCATGCTTCCTGTTCCTATCGGAGGCAGGAGAGCAGAAGCAGAGAAGACGCGGGCCCGGCCTCCAGGTACTCTTTTTTTTATTAATACTGTCTCCCTGCCGACACCTGTCCCCCAACTCACCCCACCCGCCTGCCACTTCAAAGTGTTATATGCTGGTTTTAGACAAATTTTTCGCATATGCACCTGGGACCATAATGCGATGTTTCCAGGCACTATTAAAAGGCCTTAAAAGCTGATGCCGTGAGTAGCGCATCGACTCTCATTGACAGCTTGTGATCCACCTTTCATCCTGCTCATTTGCGCTTTATTTGTTAGCCAGTGTAAGAGGGTGAAGCGTCTCAGAGTGCACGCGAGGGCCCTCACATTCCTCCGGTAATAGTTACTAAACTTGTCGCAAATTTTACAGTGATTAAGGATACGTTAATAAAGCCTGTGAGAGGCTGAGAACAGCACCACTGTGCAGACCCTGGGTGGATACACCTCATGTTATGCATTGTGGAAAAGATGCGCACTGGGGTATTTGGACTTGTCATCCTGCAGTCCGGGGTGGGGCACCGCACGAAAAACAACGGCTACAAGGACCAGGGGTTGTGCCCCCCTGCACTGGGACCTAATGAAAGCAAGACCCCTCGTCCTGTTTGGTATCCCCAAATAATTTCCTCATGAGCTCATGTCCTCTGTTTACAATTGAAGATCACGCACCTTAATGCGGTTGGCCCAGATGTGATGGTACATTAAAAGTAGGTGCACTTGAAGCGTATAAGTGCACTGCGCCAAGGAGAGGGTCTTAAGCAGGAGCTGCACATTTAAAACTGTAGCAGTAAATCTCAGCTCCACTGCACCTTCCTCTGTGGTTTGCATTAAACAGACTAAAACTCGGGGTTTGCGAGTTTTAAAAAGAGGGATGAAATGGATGTAAGCAGGGGGAGTCATAGACCCTGCCTGAGGGTTAAAGGGTGTCACCCTGTTACTGCGGGTTTCAAGGCGCCACTGGCCCACTCTGTCAGGTGAATACAGGCAGGTGCAATGTTCCAGCCCTTGCCGGTACCGTCAGAGGCAGGAGAGCAGAAGCAGAGAAGAAGTGGGACCTGGCATCCAGGTATGTTTTTTATTATGACCCCCCGTGACATCCGTCCCTCCCAGCCCACCCCGCGCCTGCCCTGCAGCCCGCAAGCCATGACGACCGCGACCAGTAGCGGACAGGGTCGCGAAGGTCGAGGGTCCGGTCTCAGTGCTGGAAGACACCCTGGGAGAGCTCCAATCGTGTTTTCCAAACATGCAACCTTGTCAAAACTCCCAGAACACACCGAAGATGCCGAAAATACGAGCCAATGCTGCAATCTCATGGGTTTCCCAGAGTGCTTAACCCCAGAACTTTCTGTAGTAGGCTGGGGCTTCTGGTGCTGCCTGCCCCCAAATGTCTACCTGTTTTGTGATAGAGAGGTGCCCCTTCTCATGGAATCATTGCAAAGATCCTTAAATACAGAGACTGAGACTGAATCCATCAAGTTGTCCGAACAATTGGCAACTCCGCTCATCAATCTCAATGGATCATGATATTCCCAGACTACACCCATCACGTTCAACAAGCTCAGAAATTCTCTTACAAAGTTAAGGTGAAACTCCGGGTGTTGAACCTACGGTGCATGCTGATGTTCCCAGAACAACTCAAGGTCAATTATAAATCTAAGACCATCTTGGTTGACATTCACGAGTCAGCATGGAAATGGGTGACAATATAATGGACCATGAAGTCCAACCCACCTTCTGTTTAGGAGTTGCCCTCCAGAGGGCCCCCTGGGGGGGATCCACCGGGCTTCCCACCAGGGGCCGGAATTCATGAAGATGGGGCTACTGAGAGTCAGCTGAAGACTTGTGCTCCAAGACAAACAATTCCCACTCAGGGTCTGGGGCCTACTGCCCTCAAGGACAAAAACACTTGCCAGCCCAGTCCATGGCCCATGACCCTTGAGCAGACTAGACGGAAACAACATGAAGCCTCCCCCAATCTCCTCCACTATGAACCCCATCAGCACCATAATCTCCTTTATTCTTAACATGTCCGCACAGACCAATGCTTTTTCAGAAATAGTTTTTATTGTGTTTTACATGAAGGCGAATAAAAACATATAATATTGACACATTAATGCAGTTTACAAAGCAAGGGAACAAATCGTTACCCCCCAGGGAGAGGAGCATGTTAAAAGTACTTGAATGTGACACACTGGCCAAATGTTTCGTTTATCCTCGCTACATATTAGGAAAAGGTACTCAAAATAATTACATATAATCTATTGACTCCATCAAATGGGTCTATCTTGATGAAGTAATGGTGAAGGTGGGCTTACGGCCCAAATTGTGTTTGTAAGTCCAAGTATTGTACTCCAACCCCAGGACCTACGTCTGTGTCAACACCACTCTCTCAGCCCCCTATATAAAAGGACGCTGCACCCACCAGGGATGCCCTCTATCACCACTTCTCTTTGCACTAGCTATATAGACCCGGGCAGCATGGATCAGATGTGACGCCAAAGTAGTTTTTTTTTACTGGGTATTGCGACTAAGGACCGCATTGCACTATATGCCACCCTCATAAGTCCACGAGTTTTACAGATACTTACCCTTTAAGGCAACACCTCCAGACTACAAATCAGTCCTGGTCCCACTGAAAGGACAAGATAATGAGTCAGAATGGTAGTCACAACTCACAACTCACAATACCCAAACTTAGCTTTTGATATCTGGGGTACACATTCCCCTTCAAACCAAGTCTCACCTGGTGTCTTAGCAAAAAGCAGCCCCTACTGTCCCGACTTACAACAGACCTTAGCTGATGGGCGTAACTGCCTCTTAACATCCTGGGAAATAAAGCTCTGTTTAAAATGATAGAATTGTCCCGCCTGCTATATACCCAGCAATATTATCTTCTGCTATTGCCACAACCCTGGTTTTGCAACCTCCTGATCAAAATATACTCATATAAATTAGCTCATTTATATGACTTAACCCCCCATTGTCTCTGGCTAATGCACCCAATCAACCTGGGAGGGTGAGCTGGGTATGGTGGGTATTCACCTATATTACTGGACAGCCCACCTGCTAGTGGTCAGCGACTGGTTGAGAGGAGGTTAGGGAGACACAGCATTCCGGTTAGAAGGGGCCATCCTAGGTTTTGACAATATTAGAAGTGTGCTGTATGGAAGACCCATCCCCTCTCACCTCCATGAGCCTACTCAGGTGGTCCTCCTGACTTGGCGCACAGACTAAAATGAATAGGATAAAACAAGAGGATCACACTCAAAACCCCTCTATGGCCAGGATGATAGCTAAGTCGCATACCTTCCCTGTTTGGATTTAGTGGATGGGAAAAAAATAGGGATTTACAGTGGGGAATAAATGGCAGGGTCACACATCAAAGCATTCCAGATCCTACAGGAAGAGGTGTGGCACAGCGGCCAGGTTGCCTGACTCCGGACTACAGGGTTCACGGTTCGATCCCCGGTGCCAGAGACAGGTTAGCCCTGCTCCATGTGACTCTGTGCAATAGCTTGCTTAATCTTCCCAAGGGCCCCCAGCGCCGAGACACCTCTCTGGAGGTTGCTGTGCGCTTTACAAATGCTGGTATTATTATTATTATTATTATTACAAGAGGAATATGATCTACATGGATCTCAATTCTTAGATACCTACAACTACGTCATGACCTCGAACAACACGAAGACTCCCTTGAAAAAGTCCCTGAATACAGCCCCCTTGAATTCCAAATCCTAATGGGGCCCATCGAGAGGATAAGGTTCTTTCAGACACACAAAGCCTCATACTTAACTCCCCAGACCTATCCATGCCACATAAGGTCCCGGTGGGAACAATGGGCCCTCTAGATGACTCCGGCTGGAGAGATGCCTGCATCTTGTCCAGGGTGGCAATCTTATCCTCGAGGCACAGACTCATGAAACTTAACCTTCTGAATATGACTTACTTAGGACCACTGAGGCTCTGGCACGGCGGGGCACTGGCGAGGCCGGAGTGCTGGTGCTCTCCAGAACTGCAAGCTCATTTTTACCATCTGGTATGGTAGTTCCACCAGGTTGTACACTACTGGCAAATAATCTTCACCACATTATCCAGAGTGATTTGGTGGCTGATAGACCTCTCCCACTTCATTGAACTTCTGGGAGTCTTGAACAGGATTGCTAGGCCAGGGAAGACTCTATCTGAAGAAAGAGCCCTGCAGAAAAAAAAAAATCCTTACTGCTGCTGGAAGAAAAGGACTAACGGCATTTTCCATCTGTGCACCCAGTATCTGGCACAACATCCCCATATCCTTCAGGACCTCCCCAACGCTGCTCCAATTTAGGAAAGAGTTGAAGACACACCTCTTTAAACAACACTATATCACAATGCAGTAACCACCCACAAATCAGGTTCATCTCTTATTACTCTTTGACTTTAAGCTTGCCTTTGACCATGTGTAGCGCTGGGGTGCCTTTTTGCTGGGTTTGTGTTATAGACATTCCATATACATACTCACGGACTCCAGAATGCTGGTGGCATCTAGGGTCTAAACTGTTCTCCAAGGTCAAGTGCATGGCCTACTGTTTACTTTGTACAGGAACACATAAAGCAAGACCCTTGACTCCAAAAGGGCCCATATGAGTGAAGTGGACTAAATGGTGCGTGGCAGGAGAGAAACCTGGTGCCCACAAGCATGTTTGGAGGAGCTAGGAGCAGCAGACCTGACAAGAAGAAGATTTCCCAGCAGCTGGAGACCGATTCTGAAGCTACAACCTTTGACTGAAACAACCTGCTAGGTGTAGCCAATCTCTCTCCATTGTGGTTTGCCTGATAATGCATAGGGCACCACAAACTGTAGTTTTTCCATAGTACTTGGCTTGGAAGCAGACCCTTGAAAGAAGGGAATGAGCGGCTTGTGATCCGTCGAGATGACAAACATGTGGCTATAGACAAAAATATGGAAATGTTGGCGTGCCCAGTGAATCATGATGGCTTCTCGCTTGATCTGAGTAGCGTCTCTCAGTTTCAGAAAAAGATCAGCTTTCATTCAGTTGATGTTGCATTAGGATGACTCCTAACCCATATGAGCTGGCGTCCACTGCCACGTTGGTATGCTTTGTCGAGTCAAAGTACAGTAGGGTGGTGTCAGAGGTGCTTCCTTGGTCTTCTGCAATGAGCACTCATGTTCCTCTCTCCACTGCCAGGTAGGGGTTGATTTGGTGAATTCCCGAAGTAGTCGAGTCAGGCTCATCAGATCTGGGATGAAACTGCCACAAAAATTGACCATCCCTAGGAAGCTCTGCATTTCTGATATGTTGGTGGGTGCCGGGGCTTCCTGGATGTCACGCACCTTCTCTGGATCAAGGGTGATGCCTTTGTCAGAGAAGGTTTATCTAAAGAAACAGATTTTTTGCTTTAAAAACTCAGACTTCTCCTTATGTAGGGTCAGGCAGGCCTCTTGGACGTGTTGTAATACTCTACGTAGGTGCTGGTGGAGTTCTTTGAGTGATTTCACGTAGACCAGGATATCATCACGCATGTTAAGAACTCCAGGCACTCCGCTGAGCATTTCCCTGATGGTATTCTGGAATACCTCAGGCTCACTGGAGATTCCATAGTTTAGGCATCGGTATCGTCGCAGACCAACATGGGTCAAAAACATGGTGATGTAACGTGATTTAGCATGAAGTGGCAGTTGGTGATACCCAGACCTCAGGTCCATCTTTGAGAACCACACGGCACCATTCAACTCCCCTAGTATGTCACGGCTTGTGGGAGTGAGGTGATGTTCCCACTTGATTCCTGCATTTGGGAGGTGCATGTCCACACAGATACACATCTGCCCTGGTTGTTTTGGTTTCTTTGCAACCACTATCTGGGAGACCCATGGGGTGGGGCTGGTGACCTTTTCAATTATTCCTTTGTGTTCTAGCTTCTCAAGCTCCTACTCAACTTTGTGCCTCAGGTGGAAGCCGATGTGCTGGTGCATCAGCGCCACGAGTTGGATTGACATATTGATGTGACGTGAAATTTCTTTGTTCTTGAGGCATCATATGCTCTGGAAGATTTCAAGGAATACTCATAGGATCATTGCAATTTCTTCCTCCTGTGCCCCAAAAGCAAAAGATATCAGCTTGAGTGTTTCTGCTGTAGCTCTACTTACAAGCATGCCTTCTGCTGCTATGGCTACATAGAGCGTTGTGATTGCCGTCTGCTCTTGGTTACATATCGTAGACGTGAAACACCCAATGAACGGGATGGGTGTCTTTTGGCCATATGCAAATACTCAGATCTTTGCTTCTCTCAGTGGGGGCTAGAATCCATGGTGCAGTAGGTGTGTGCTGATATGAGTTCAATGGGTGCCCCTGTGCCAATGATGGCCATTATATTCTGTTTATGGATCCGGCACCTGGAGAGGTGACAGTGATTGGAAATGCTAGATTCATGTCTGTTGATAATTACATTAAGGATGGTTTGGATGGATCTTTTTCTATAATTATTATGCTGTGTGTCAATCTCTGGATTCTTGATACAAATTCGTCGCAACAGATGAAGATAAACTGTCTCTATTTAGGATGAAGAACTGGGGATATTTGTGTCGTCTAATATTTCATGATATATGCTCCACTTAGAGCTATCGCATACTAGAACCCCATATCCGGAGGCTCCATGTCGTCAAAAACAAACACTCACTACTGAGTTTGATACCATCGGCTCCCATAATTGCATCGAATTAGCATATATCATGAAATATTGGACAACACGAATATTCCCAGTATGACCCATCATTCAATCCTTGGTGGGGGATGCAGAGCTGTGCCTTTGAATAGTGGAAGCAGTGACTGATGATCGGTCCCTACTCGGAATGGGTGGCAGCTGATATATAGATGAAGTGATTAAAAACCCAATCAATTTGGGAGTAGCGTGCTCTGCTACTCTGTTCGTAATGGCTCTGCAATCGTGGCAAGATCAGGTATAAACCACTTTGACACTATCTTGGCTGAAGATGTATCCGAAGAATTCAATTGTATTTTGAAAGAACGAGCACTTGCTCTGTGGAGAGTTACTCTGTGATCAGAAAGCCTCTGCAACATGGCTCAAAGATGTCTGTGGTGTTCTTCAAGTGTTGCTGAATCTATGAGGATGTAATTGCTGACATTCACTACCCCTTGGAGGCCTGACAACATCACCCCACTACATTTTGGAATATCTCTGCTGCAGACGAGATCCCAAAGTTCAACCTCTTGAAGCGACGCAGCCCTATGTGGGTTGTAATGTACTTGCTCTCCTCTGACAGCTTCAACTGGTGATATCCGGCGTTGAGATCCAGTTTGGAGAACCATCAGGCTCCGTTGAGATCGGCGACTATGTCACAGACTGTTGGGGGTGATGTGTATTTTCCTTTTGATTGCCTTGTTGGGCAGGCACATGTTGATGCATATTCTCAACTCCCCAGGTTGTTTTGACTTCACCGCTATCACCATGGGTGAAACCCACGGGGTTGGTCCGGTGACCTTCTCAATAACCCCTTGTTGTTCCAGATTGTGAAGTTTCTGCTCCACGAGAGGCCAGAGGTGAAATGGAATGCGTCTATGAAGCAGTGCTGTGCTACCCACCAGTGTGTCGGCTTCTCAGTCCACTATGTGGAACGTAATCGTAACTACTTGAACTTCTGACATTACTGGCACAATTATCTTGCCTTTCAGGGGTAGCTGGGTTTGGCTCCCGTAGGTGAGGGTCTTGACCTCTGGCGGGACCATCACGGGCTTGGGTTGGTGCTGTTTGTATTGTTGACTCCCCATGACATTTATGGATGCTCCTGTGTCTATTAATGCTGTGACTCTGGGCCCAGAAACGTTTATGACACACGTGGGCTGTAGGCGTCTCCTCCATTTTAGGTCACTGGCAAAATATATCAGGTAGCATTCACCTTCATCACCTTCATCCTCTAAGGACGAGTCTTCTAGATACCATTGCAGTGAGAAGGTTTTTGCTGTATTATTATTTTCGTGATCTTCTAGTGCCATTTGTCTATCTGCCTTCGAGGGTGCCTCCCTTCCTCGTGCTCCTCTACTCCTCAGACCACCTTTACATGTTACTGTGAAATGTTGGGGGTACCGCATTTGGATCATGTCCTCCCTTGAGGTGTGCATTCCTCCTGCAGGTGTTCTTCCCTTCCACAGTACCCGCAACGTAACCCATCTGGGATCTTTACCAGCCAATGTCCACGGTTCCCTTTATTCGGTGTTCGGAGTGCATCTGCACATTCTGTTTTATTGGTTGTGGGCTTATCTGGCTGTTGAGTGATATCCATATCCATTTCTGTCACCCTGGCGTCAGACAAATCATGCGATCTTGCCATTATGAGGATGTCCTCCAGCGGTATTCCGGGCTGACGGAGAATGAGGGTTCGAAGGGTCTTATTACAGCAACACTGTATGACTTGAGCCCTCACCTCCCTATTCTGGTCATCGTCAACACAAGTGCTAGCCAGCTCTCTTAGTCGTGCATGGAATGTATCCATGGACTCACCTTCTCTATGCCGTGCCTGGCGCAATTAGAATCTCTCATAATCGGGGTTCAACTGAGGGTCGAAATGCGCATTTAGGACCCTGACCGCAGGGTCATATTCATTTGCAGGTCCGGTGTTAGGCAGGTGCATAAATAATTTGTATATCTCTTCGCCCGCGTACTGCAGCAATAGGGACCTTTTCACAGCACCGTCGGTCTTGCTTGTCAAGGTGAAATAGTTGTCTAAACTGCTGACCCATATTCTTCTTCTTGGAGACGCTGTTGGTGGGTCGATTAATTCGATGAACAGTGGCACCGCATTGATCTGGGTGTGCTGGGAGTTGGCTTAGACATGCTGCGGGGCAGTGTGTGGGCCTAACTGTACCTGTTGTGGTGGAGGCTCTAGTTGCGCTGCTGCGTCACTCATGTTTCTTTTTGTTGGAGCTGTGAAAAACCACACTTAGAGGTAGTGAGTATTGATTTTTGATTTATTAATGTATCTTCTATGTTGTTTTTTTTCCCTTTCTTTCACTTCCTGTCTTTATTTTTGTATCGATAGTTTCATGGGGCCCTGTAAGTTTGCAAGACAATGACTTTTGTGTCATTGTCTTCGTCTTTCATGCCTCTCCCCTTGTCTGCATTGGTGTCCTGGGGGCCTACTTTTGTGTCCTTCTGCCTGAGGCTGTGCTGGGCCTCGAGTGAGGCAGATGGTGGCACTTTGCAGCCACCGGGAGCTCTGGGCCAGAGCGGAGACCAACGTGCAGATGGGTGGTGTTCCGGGCGGGGCTGCGGCACATTGACCGCTCACAGCGCCGTCGCCATCATGGGGCTAAATGCGCTTGCACGTGGGTGCCGAAGGTAGCGTAGACAAATGGCTGTACCAGACTTCTTCCGCCCGTGCTCCTTTACCCGCGGGACGGCAGGCTGTTGCGGCCTTCACAGCAGGCAGTGGGCAGAGAGTCCAGATGCAGGGATGTACTCCGATAGCATGCAGGAAGGTCTGCCAGCAACGCGATGGCTTCTCAGCGTGGAGCATGGATGTTGGCTCTATGGTGTGCACACCAAGCACGTGGGGTGTTAATGTTTCACCACCCTCATCGCTATTGTTGCCGGCTTGATCAGGCCGCGCACATGTGCTTCAGGTAGGAGTCTTACAGACACACACACGCTCTGGGTCGCAGTGTGAGCCGGAACTCATGAGGGACCCGGCCCATTTATTTAAGCCTTCTGGCATACCAGGCCGGAAGGTGATACAAAGTTTGTAATGTCTCCCGCAGCCTCAGACCAGGTCCCGCCTCTGCTGGACTCTGGGTCGTTACATAAACCATAAACCAGCTCCAGGCGCGAGTTACCCTGCCCCACCCTCCTTCACCGTTATTAACCAACTACGCTCTGTTACCTTAAATCATCACTGACAGCGTGCTTTGGTGCCTGAAAAGGTCGCAGTTTATTCATCAACACAGCTTTATACATTTCCTATGTTCATAGTCATATCAACATCTATTGGCCATGATACCTCTTTACATCTAAGAAATTAATCTTTTCATCTTGCATTATGGACCCATCTTCCTCAATTTCCTGGGAGGAGAGGCGCCGATTCATGGGTCTAGGCTTCAACTTGCTACCGACTTGGAGGGTGTCCTTTCTGCACCTGCCTGAGCTGCATGTGCCATCCCGCTCGACCTGTCACCCTTTCGTGGGCCCTCTCTTCTCCCAGGGGTCCCTGCCGTGTGGCCACTTAGTAAGGACCTTACTTGAGCATCTACTCTACTTTTAGAATTCGGGGTCTCTAGTTGGCACAGATAGGTACTTGTGACAAGTAGGGGCCCTCTCCTGTAGTCAAGGTAAGCGGGTACACTCCTAAAATAAACCCTGCTCACCCCCTTGGTAGCTTGGCACGAGCAGACAGGCTTATCTCAGAGGCAGTGTGTAAATAATTTGTGAACACATACAGTAATCCAATGACAGCACTACAAATGGAACCACACAGGTTGTATATTTATAAAAATAAGTATATTTTATATAGAGTTACCACAAGACCATAAACAACAAAAATAATCCACAATACTATTAGGAATCTAGAGTTCTTGTTAAAAAGGCTTAAATCAAGGTTCTGTGCAAGTCGGTAGCCCTGTGCGGCTACAGGTTTGCTGAAATAACACAGAGTCTAACAAATCCAGCAGACCGCGTTGGTCCGGGCCCACTCAAGTGTTGACAGACTCGGTCACAGTACCTTTACTTGATGCGGCAGGCACGGGCGTGCAAGCCGGTTCCAGCGTTCGTCATGTTGCAGAAAAGAAAGCATTGCAGGATGCGTTGTCCCTCGATGCAGTGCAGGCAAGGGCCCCTTGACGGAGTCGGTGGGTCCGAGGCGTGCGTTGCAGGGCGAGACAGTGCTTCATTGCGGTGCTTGCAGCTTGCTGTGCGGCGACAGAGCCGGAGTTCTGGAGCTGGCGTCAATCAGTCTGGACAGTGGTAAGAGTTGGACGGTGTGTCGCGAAGCGTGCGAGCGGTGCCCAACTCCAATGCATTCACAGGACTCAAAGTCAGCAGCAGCAACCGCGTCGGTCAGACCAGTTCGAGTTGGTGTAACGAGGCGTTGCACGTCGCGGTGTCCACAAGTCGCGGTGCAGGCAACAGCTCGGTGATGGCGTCAGGACGGAGTCGGTGAGCTCAGAGCTTGCATTGTTCGATGCGGACATTGTTTGATGCGGTGCCTACAGGACACCGGGCCAGTCGTGAGAGTCGGTCACAGCTCCCTGCCTCTGTAGCCACTGAAATAGCGTTTCCAGCAGCAATCCACAAAGGCTGGTGAAGTCTACTGGTCCTTAGACTTCGGTCAGGGGGCAAGCTCTTTTTCAAGCACTTGGAGATCGTTCACAAGTTGAAAATAAAGTACACAGAGTTCCTTTCTCCTTCCTTTGGCAGTCAGGAAACCACTGCAGGTCAATCCCCCGAGCAGCACTTCAGCATAGGGATAGTCTCTCCTCAGTTTCTTCAGGTTCCTCTCAGCAAAGGTTTCTTCCTGTAGTCCAAAAGTGATCTAATTTCTTGGGATCAGGGGCCCAATATTTACACCCCAAAATCCTTTGTCCTCTGAGGGCAGAGGGGCCTTTGCCTAGTCCAAACCAGTTCTGGAGCACTCTGTTTACATGACTTCTTCTTTCCTTTCACACTGCAGGGCAGAAACATCTGACCCCCACAAGAGGTCAGGCCAGCATTGTGGAGAAAAGGCACAGCCCTGTAGCACTTTGTTGACATGATTCCTTCTCTTCTTTCACAGTGCAGGGCAGAGACATCAGCAGCACCACAGGGGGTGGAGCCAGCACTGTGGGGGGCAGGCACTGTCCTATTCAGGTCCCAGGTGCAGCTACTCCCACCTATCTAGATGCAGATATCTCTATTCACCATTGGGCTGACTCATTCTGTCTCCTGGAATACCCCAGCCCTGTCACTCAAACTCCAGACAAGGAATACACAACCTAGCAGAGGCAGGCTTGGAAAGTTAGACAAAAAAATACCTACTTTCTAAAAGTGGTATTTTCAAACACAGAATGTTAAAACCAACTTCACTAAAAGATGTATCTTATAATTCTAAGTTCAGGCATACTAAACTCGAATTTCTACCATGTTCCCTGAGTCGATTAGGATTATAAAATGTAATATTCTAACTGCCCATTCTGGCCTATAGAGAACAGGTAGCCTTACTATTGTGAAAAACGAAAATGGCTGTAATTCACTATTTGGACATGCCACACACACCAGGGCATGTACTACCTTATACTTACAATACACCCTGTCCTTTGGCTTACCATAGGGGGGTCTGATATGAAGAAAATGGAAGGTTTATGGACTGTCAAGTGGGAGCACTTGCCCAGCCAACATAGCAGTACCAGACTCTACACAGGCTCTTCAATGGCAGGCCTTAGACACATTTTACAAGGCTGCTTTTGTGGGTGGAACAAACAGTGCTGCAAGCCCACCAGCAACATTTGGATTTACAAGCCCTGGGCACACTCAGTGCACTGTACTAAGGACTGACGGGTAAACCAAACAAGCCAATCATGGAATCACTAATTCATACATCAATTTACAATAGGAAGAGCATATGCCCTTTAGCAGTGATCAGCAGTGGTAAAGTGCCCAGAGTCACAAAACCATCACAAACAGGTCAGACAAAATACAGGAGGAAGGCAAAAAGTTCAGGGATGACCCTGCAAAAAAGGTGAAGTCCAGCAACTACCTTTCCTGAGGCAGAGTCCTTGCCATCTTCTCCCTTAGTACCCCTGCCATGAGGCATACCAAGGGACCTGCGGGAGCATAACATTGACTCTTTCTATGGCGGCATGCCGCCCCTTGGCTACCTCAGTGCCCCTACTGTGAGGCATCCCAAAGACACTGTGAGAGCCTTCCATCTACCTTCTAGTAAGTATTTTTTCTCTTCTTACGACCTTTCTTGTGTTTCCTCTGCTTCACCTCTACGCTTGTGTGGTTGGGTGGGATCCTTCTTCTTCCTTTTTGCGAGGGGGGGTGATTATGCTTTCTTTGGGCCGTAGGCCCTCTATCCCCCCTCACCCTATCTGGCTTGCCCAGCGGGACACTACAGGTCCAGGGTTCTTTCTATCTGCCGTTTGATCCAGAAGTCTGGAGGGTCAAAAATAGAAAGACTGGACTAAGGCTATCTGCTAAGATAGGTTCTATAATGGTGAGGCCTCTAAAATACTTATAACACATAGACTTGCAGATGGTGATAAAAATATAATTCATATGTGAGATCATGAAAAGTTTAGAGTCATTAAATGAAAAGTCGAGAAATGGTAACAGTAAGAAAGAAGAGAGAAAATGGAGGGTATTACATACACCTGACTCCAGACAATGCAAATAAGAGAGATCTTTGGATGGTCCTGAACTTCTGAAGACTTCTGGGAATGACTGTCCTTCAGACGCTGCATGCTTCTTTGCCTCTGACTTAGCATTATTATGCTATAAAACGCACATAAAATGGCATTGAAGTTGACATTAGGTTGTTATAGTCTTGAAATCTAGCAGGACTGACTCACCCTGTCATCTTTCAGACTTCAATGAAATGGTACTTTGGTGTTTAATTTGTTTTTGAGTAATTATTACATTTGTTATTTAGGCATCGAAAGACAGTCCAGCATGGCTTGTCTGCTGTATAAATGACTAATAATAGTATTCGTCTATAAAAATAGTTTTCATATTATATATGTGTGAATTGCTGCTACTGAATCACACAAATGAGTCATTAGAAATATTTTTCGCGGCGGGTGCATTCGTGAGAGTGTAAGTTGTGAGTCATGCACAATCCTGAGGCAAATAAAACCTGGCAAAGAGCTGGATACGTTAATTGATTTTAAAGTGGTTATACTTTTGAATATACAGACTGTTCAAATACGCCATCCACAACATTCCTGAAGTAAGGCAAGCATTCATTATGACAAAGACAGGGCAATGCTACCCAAGAGATGCTTGTATGAAATGTCCTTACAAGTGAACGATTAGAGAGAGGAACAATGTAATACCCTATGCTGAGTATGTCACCAGGTTGGAGCACAATATAGTAAAGTGCTACGAATAAATGAATTACTGTACTGATTTCATTCACAGTGTTAATCTTCTCTGAGAAACATGCTTGTGAGCCTAGCGCTGTGAAAGTTTGACTGAGCTCCACTTTTACGATATGCTAATTGGCATGACGTATATATGTTCAGTACACTACATAGGAGGCCATGTTGCATGAGAGAGTCCATCAGCCCAGGTCTTTCCTAAAATCCCTAATTCCCTAATGAAGATCGACGCCACCTTTGCTTTAAGACAGACTCCTTGACGCAGTTATATGTAAGTCTATCGCCACATTCGGCCTTGTCTACCTCCCTCATGTGACAACAATGTTTTGCACTCCTAAGTTTCCAAGGTGTGTCCTGTAAAGAGTCCCACCTGCCCAGTTGAACCCCAACAAATGTCCATGACAGTGTCCTTATGTCAAGAACAGGTGTGGGTCTCCAGAGGTTGCTAGAGGGGTTTGTGGCGTTGATGGGATTCCTAAAGCTGCAAACGAACAAGACGAGGTCTTTCAACTTCATCTGTGGGCTTCCCTAGGGGAAGACGAAATTCTTTTATAGCCAAGGCACAAGACTACAGACTGTGAACACATTCACGTACCTTGGGGTACCCTTTGATTGGGAATGCAATTGGAAACATCTGGGCCGGGTTAGGTGCTCCCAATTTGACCAAAACACGGGAGCCATCCATAAGTTTGCAATAAAATGTGGATCCTCCCCCATGGAAGTACTGCTTAAAATATATAAGGTCAGATGTGTATCAGCAGCAACCTGTCCTACAGGGATCTGGGGATTATAGGACTCGCTACAATTACAGATTGCTGAAAACAAATTTCTATGCAAACTGTTACAAGTACCTAGGTCCGTACCAGCATCCATTTGCCCTGAAGAATTGGGTCTCGTTCATGTGAGATACATCATCATGTTAGCACCACCTATGCTCGTGGTCTCAATCTGGATTCGACCGGAAGTAGTTTTAACTAAAGTAATAATTAATGACTATCTGAAACTAGAAAAGGCAGGTAATATGCGGTGGTTGAAATATGTTAAAACAACTCAAATTGATAGTCACACAAGACCTTTTTAATAACCCTTCGAGCATTATGAAGCTGTCAATGTATATGGTATGTTGGTAACGATCAGAAATATTGACATGTGGAGCATATTATCAACAACTAGCGATATTTATCGCTAAATAAGCTTAGTGACATTTTTCTATTGCAGTGCATAATCGGATTTTATCGCAGAGATATCGTGCTATTAGCAACGTTTTTCTCAAATGCGATAAATATCCGGCGATAGCGGCTTAATGCGTGAATATCCAGCGATATTCAGGCATTAACGCCAATAGGGTCTTAACCTGAATATCTACCTCCCATTGGATATACAGGTTAAGAAGTGGCCTGAGCAGCACTTAGCTCGAATTTTTTTATCGCTACACCTGCTTTGATAATAGGCGATAGCGATGTTAGCAGCTGCTTTCAATCGCTAACAGGTTGGGTACGCCCACTTTGCATGGCATTTGCGATAAATATCGCTGACATGCAAAGCGGGCCCCAAACCTCTTGCTATCGCATACAAACTGTCGCTAACTGCTGTTAGCGACAGCTTGCTAATAGGGCGATAAAATTATTGCCGCTTTAGCGGGAAAAAGTCCCACTAAAGCGGCGATAAGGCCCTTGATAATATGCCCCCAAAGTTGCTCACTATCCCTAGTTTATATTGGTTTTACCGAGTGAGATTTTGTTTCAAAATGTCACACTTACTGGCCACTTACCCCTCAACAGCTAGCTCTGAGCAGCACCTCACGGAGTGCCCATGCGATTCGGCCTCTGCTTATTCACAGCTGCTTTTTTTCTTTTTTTGCGGCTCATACAACAAAAACAGGAAAGCATTACTTTCCCCTTTGCTTAGGAGCTTAAACAGCAAACAATGCACACCTGCCTGTTGTATCTACAACTATTACAGGAAGACATGGTCTGTACACAGTATAGAGGTATATTGCATACTCTGTCAAGTTACGGAAGGTTTTGCGCAAATAACCATCTCCACTCCTACGCTTCCGCCTGGCACCTAAGAACTGCTTTGCCCGACTTGCATATATTTATAAAGTTTCTTTGACAGCGTTACCGCCAAGAAACAGGAGGTTAGTAAAGGCTCAGGCCCTAGGAAGTGTCCTCTTAAGCCTAGTGTACCAGAGGGAATTTTTTTATAGTACAGAATACTTTTCAAATGACTGGCATACTGAATTATTGTATAATCCCATTAACAGCGGTGTGCCCACATGGTATCATTATTGCACATGCTTTTCATTATATCATGTTTTGCACTGAGAGCTGTATGGTTTTTAAATTTTGGTTTTACCATGTTACTGGCTGAACCCAAATTGTTTTTGAGTTTTTAAATGTTTTTTTAATTCAGTGTTTATGGCAAACACTATTGATTGAAATGATGCATAATTTCTGATCTATGTGGGTTTGGGACCGTATCTACAATTGATTGTCATTATTGTGTTTAAATTGTATGTTTTTGTATCTTTTATGGCCTTTTTAACCGAATAAAGAATATTATTACATTTATATATTACATTACAGACTGTTCAATTACGCCATCCACAACGTACCTAAAGTAAGGCAAGCATTCATTATGACAAAGACAAAGACAGGGCTATGCCATCCAAGAGATGCTCGTATGAAATGTCCTTACAAGTGAACGATTAGAGAGAGGAACAATGTAATACCCTGTGCTGAGTATGTGACCTGGTTGGAGCACAATATCGTAATGTGCTTCTCTGTGCTACGAATACATGAATTACTGTACTGATCTCATTCACAATGTTGGTCTTCTCTGAGAAACATGCATGTGAGCCTAACGCTGTGAAAGTTTGACTGAGCTCCACTTTTACGATATGCTAATTGCATGACGTATATGTGTTCAGTACATCTCACAGGAGGCCATGTTGCTTTGTCTTCATCGACAATAGCTCCATACGAGAGGGTCCATCAGCCTTAATGCATGCGTACAGGTTTTTCCTAAAATCCCTAATTCTCTAATGAAGATCGACGCCACCTTTGATTGAATACAGACTCCTTGACGCAGTTATATTCAAGTTTATCGCCACATTCGTTCCTGTCTACCTCCCTCATGTGTCAACAATGTGATGGACTCCTATCTTTCCAAGGTGTGTCCTATTAGGAGCCCCACCAGCCCAGTTGGCCCCAACAAATGTCCATGAGTAGGACAGGCTGCCACATCTGCAAACTAATCCCGAATTTATGTAATGACATATACATTTATTTGTATTTATATGTGCACAAATAACACACATGAAATGTGCACATTTGAATTATACATTTAAGCGTGACCTGTATTTCTTTCGGCATAATTTACTGCTTTTCCAATTCTACTTGCATGTTTTTTCTTGCAGGTACGTACACATGGTTTGTTATTTTAAGAATAGGTGTAATACTGTACTAGTGATAGAGAGCCTTACAAGAGGACCTTGACAGAGAACATGGAGAGCCAAAGCGTTAATTGACGGTCCCTATTCAGCAATGTATCGAAGAGTTGCAGGTACCCACGGTCGTTATCATTCACATGATTGCTCTAGGAGAATTTGCCAATGTTGCAGCTCACAACATGAGAGAAGAAACGTCAATGGAACCACTGATGGAATGAACAAGGGGTTTAATCAAAATATTTGTGTGGTATTGACTGGTGTTCCAGTAGATTGATGTTGGCCACTTTTCATTTGGACTTTGAGAGGTACCGACTTCTATGCTTTCACCTTTGACTCTTTGCTGATTGTGGCTTAGGGTAACACTTATTTCCCTATCTGTAGAAGGTTCTTTACCGAGCACCTTCCTTCATACATTTTCCCCTTTTTCTGCATTTTCCCAATTTGCATTAGACCCTTTTAGATTGAATCACCCTTGATGGTGTAGACCCTAAATCAGATGACTATATACATTACTCATGTTTAGGAGAGAGGATCACGGACTCTTCTCTGAGCATCAGATTCTATTACTAATTTTCTGTATTGCTGTGACTGAAATTCTTGTTTGTCTCATGCTGATCCACCTGAAATTCTTTAGGATGTTTGGCTATCCTGTTGTTTCCCTGTATCGCAACAACATGGTTTTATGATTTATTTACATTAACCTGACTGTTAACTTGAAGGAAAACTGCTTAACTTGATTCTTGGATTCATAGTCCTCATTGAGTAACCAAATGGGTTGCACTGTTAATTAGATTGTTGGACTAATGCGAACTCCCTTTACCTCTCAGTCGACAAAGAAAAGACCCATCGAATAATCAATGGTAAGAGGTTGACGCAGTTCTGGATCACTGTCTATCGCCACATTCAGTGCTGTCTTGCTCCCTCATGTGACACCAATATGTTGGACTCCTATCTTTTCAAGGTGTGTTCTGTAATGAGCCCCACCTGCCCAGTTACCCCAACAACTGTCCATGTGTAGAAGCACAAGCTGACACATTTGTAAACTGATCCCTTGCATTATCCTTTGAGGTGATCCAATATCTGTCACTTGCAAGTCACAAGATCAGCTCGAGAACTGCATGACTGTATGAGAGGAACAGTGGCAGGATGGATGTTGGGATGTAAACGGTACATGAACGAAAGGAGCTTGAGTGTCATGACTATACCCTTTTGTTATATGGGGCTTATACATCATTCCTGTATTGTGTGCCTTCCTCTGTCACTCTATGGGATCTGGAGCTGCCTTCTGCTATACCTGATGTCTGGAATGCAAAACCTCCATTGCGTTCCAGACAGCAGTGGAAGAAGGTGGATCCTGTTAGCCCATGTGGGCCTTTTGAACTTTTGTACAATAAAAACCTTCTGAAGCCTCTCATTTCTCCAGCATCCTTCTTTGCTGTTTTACCAGTGTTATCAGGGGAAGGCTGCCCACAGTCTAACCCTTTGTTATGAAAATGCCATCTCAAAATACTTAATGCTAGTTGAATACAGTACCTCCAAGGTAATTTCTGATAAGTACATTTACTTTGCTGACCTCAACATAATTAGGAACATTGGCAAGCATTCAGTCTAGAGTCTGGGCTGCAGCAGTCCACGAACACAAAATTGTTGACTCATAGTGTAGAAATTCCAGACATGATGTGCAGATGCAGACAGGTTTCAAAGGGGTGCGATGCACACACCCATGTAGACACCTATGTAGACAACCATGCTGATTCAGTAAAACTCACAAATAGAGATGTCAGTACGCACATGAAAGTTGTCTGAGGTTTACATGTAACTATGGATCACTCAACTACCCCTAGGTACTATCAGACCCACAATTCTACACGTACCATAATGAGTCATATGGTTTCATTTCACTTCGGTCATTACTTCTCTCATAGCCCCTTTTTGATGCTAGCTTCCCTCGGAGTGCATTTTTTTGAAGTGCTCGGCATCTTTAAAGGGAAAGCATGGGATGAAGTGCGTGCAACTTGGAGACTGTCACACCATCCACATAGATACGTTTAAATTCTGATTGAAAATTGAGTGTCTTTTCACCTAATGGACACAGATAGGATCAACCAAAACACAGGCAATACATGTAGGGATAATAGAAACAAGATGAAGGTGCCTGTGGATGATGTCACCAACAGACTCATGTAGAATCCAACATATTGCCACTGATGTTAAGGGTAGTTTTAGGTAAGTAATCATTTTTCTGAGCCGTTTCTGTAAAGAAAAACAATGATGGTGGTGTTTCTAGCTTAATATTGGGAAGTTCTTTAAAGAGAACTACAAACCTAATGTGCACATATTACATGTTCAACTAAATAGCCCTACATATAAAATGTGTGGATGCCCAAACTCCCTTTTTTATAATTTTGGCCTCATAAGTGTTTAGATCGAAGGTAAGAAGACAGAAGATAGACTATCAATCAGATGTTAGTTGAGCAGCTAACCTGTTATTTTATATTTAATGGAATACACAGCCCCACCCCACTAGTGTCAGAAATGTGTAATATTTTTCACTAATTTCGTCCCAGGTAACACTTGAATTGTGGCTATTTATAATGTCTCACTGCTCCCAAAACATGAACAAATGGTTGTCCATCACAAATATAGCCGCTTTCTACAAGTGGGGCCAGAATGGAGTGTTTCTTGCGACTAACTATGTGTATGCAAGGGGAAAAAGATTTCTCTCACAAAACCTCTCAGTTGCCTTTTGGCTATGTGGGACATCCAACCCTGGATTACAGAGACCAACAGGTAAATCCCAGGACAGTTTTCAGATTCCAGTCAGACATTAAAGGTTTTGCTGAGTGGTGAAAGAACTCAGGGGCATATTATCAAAAACGTTGTTAAAAATTATCGCTGGTTTAGCGGCAGAAAACTGCTTCTAAAGCGGCGATAATGGGCTTGATAATATGCCCTTGAGAATTCCAATAGAAGCCCATGTTCTGGTGTGAACATGGGCTTCTATTGGAATTCTCCAGGGCATATTATCAAGCTCATTATCGCCGCTTTAGCTGCAGTTTTCTGCCGCTAAACCGGTGATAATTTTAACGCCGTCCTTGATGATATGCCCCTCAGATGTTTGTATAGAAACAGATTGTAAATACTAAAGCTAAACTTGTCGGAAGCCTAACTATCCTTCAATGCAAAATAGTATGCAGCACTGCAAAAGGATCAACGACAATTGTCATTTCAACTGACCGGGGTTCTTTGTAGAAGAATGTCATTTGTAGCATAGTGCTGAAATACATGGAATTTTCGAGCAGTATATATATATATGCTTTTTTTTAATACAAGTCAAAAGTGCTTAACCACATGACCGAAACTGGCTACTTTCAGCAAAGCCGTATCTAATGAACAGGCAGCAGGACCTTCTCCCCCAGGAAGTGCTGGACATCCTTAAGGAGAATGTATTATTTAGGTCCGAGAGCAAGGTTGTGCTTTTAGGAAAATTGCAAATGTAGAACCTTGAGCATCATGTATTTTGGGCCTACTTGAATCATGAAAATTAGCAAGCATATTCAAAGCCACTGAAATCTCCAAAGAAATAAAATGGCATCCATATTTGATTATCAACCAAACTGCGTTCGGCCCAACCTCCGATACTGAGCTCCTTCTTCCTCTTTCTCTTTCTCCTTTCCAGCCACGGAGGGGGCCCCATGTATATGTTCCATGTAAATATAAATTTTTTCAATAAAAATTTACAGAAATAAAAAAAAAAATACTGATACATTCTTGGTTATATTTGTGAATATTAACACTGTAATGCATTGGAGTATATGAACATGATGCAAACACGATTTAAGTTTTTACACTGCAGTGCAAAGAGATACAGATAATCTGAGTAGTCAGAGAAGTACAGGTAACCAGTACTGCATAAAGGAACACAGATCAAAAGTCTGGCAGGAATGTGCAGGTTGTCATTTTCAAGCAAACAGGTGCAGGTTTACTATCATGCAGAGAGGTGTATTGGGCACCGCTCTGCATAAACTAGACGTTATCCTACAAGACATCAGAGACTCAAGGATAGTTATAGAACATCGCATTGGTACACTGGTGGCGGACTTGGGTGTTCTTAGAAATGATCACCATAAACTGTCTGACTGGGTCTAGTCCACCGAAGCAACTATGTCATCTCTGGTTCCGCAGCAAGCAACCCACTCAGCTGCACTGGAAGATCTTCGTGACCAACTACATATCATGCATTGCAGAGCGGAGGACCATGCACAGAGCAGCAATATGCAGATTATTGGGCTGCATGAGGGGACAGAGGGACCCAATGCCATGTTATTCATCGAAAACTGGCAGTGGACCAATGTGACCCCACAGGGACTCTCTGGTCTGTGCCCTGTGGAAAGAGTGCATCATGTGCCAATAAGCCGCCTGCCTCCCAGGGCAAAACCAAAGTCCGTTGTAGCCTGTATTCTCAAATTTAGAGACCGGGACATTGTGCGGCAAAAAGACAGAGAGAATGCACAGATAGTTCTGGATAACACTAACATGGCCGTTTTACCTGATTATGCTGACTTTTACCTGACTTTGGTAGTCCAGCGCTGAAGGGTGTCTTTTCTGCTATGAAGAAACCACTCCATCCATAAAGTCTTAAATATGCATTATTTTTTTTAGCCTGCTTGAAAGTTTTCGATGATCTACAAACTTTGTTCTTTGACACCCCAAGGCTGTCTAGGACTGGTTAGAATGACGGTACCTGAATGCCCATCATCCTCCTCCGTGAGAACCATCCCAGAATGTGCAATGGCCTCCCTGGCGGCCCCAGCATAGTGTCCCCCCAAGGCAGTCCCCTCTCCCCAGCAGGCCTTGGAGGATCGATGTGCTGTGATCGTCATGGTATCTTCCATCAGTATACAACCGCATCTGTCTCCTCAGGGAATGATGCCTGTGACTCATACTCTAATGCCAGCATGGCTCTATTCTCCTCTGTGATGCCAACACAGCGGACAATGTAATCTGACACTGTGGATACAATAATCTTCTTTATCATTTATTGTCATGCTTGTTTGCTATTCACTGGTGATGCTCACTCATCCTTCTCCTACATGGCAGCCAAGACGTGGAACTCCCTCCCCACCCACCTCCGGCGAACCCAAGACCATCTCGCCTTCAGGAAGCAGCTCAAGACCTGGCTGTTCGAGCAGTAACTTTCCCCTCCCTCAGCGCCTTGAGACCCTCCCGGGTGAGTAGTGCGCTTTACAAATGACGTGATTGATTGATTGATTGACTTTATGTCCATGACGATATGAGCCCCTCCTGCTAAATGTAGTGTGTTGAAGGCCTTGTTGGTTTACCCCCACAGCAATTGCACATGCTTATACCTTTTTAATATAGTTTTGGTCAAACTATAGTTCTTCGCAGGACCAAGTATTGTGGTACTGTTGTTGGGTTTTTCTTTTCTGTCATCTGTTGTACCTGCACATTTGTTACGTAATTGAATACTGGGTAAGTACCCCAATTAGGTATGCCTCATGTGTTTTTTTCATATGTCGAGTGTCACATGTAAACTACAAAATCTTAATATGGAATGTCAAGTGCGTGGGCTCTGTTCAGAAACATAACTGGATTCAGTCCCATCTCAACTGGCATCAGGCTCACATTGTTTATTTACAGGAAACTCACCTTTCCTCTGCCGAGTCAGTCAAACCACATAAGAAATGGAGAGAGCAAATGTTTTCTATTATGCACTCTGCCTCTGTCCGTGGGGTAGCTGTTTGGGTAAAGGTGGGAGTACCATTTGAAGTACCATTTGAAGTTAAGGGTTCTAAGATAGATGTGAATGATTAATATGTCCTTGTCCTTCACGAGAGAAATGCAAAGCATTGAAATTATTCTTACATCAAGCTGCAGTTCCACTAGTCATTACTAAATGTCCCTCACGAGTCAAACGCAAAGCCATTGAAACCCTTTCATCAAGCATTTGCATTTGACTCGTGAGGGACATCTAGTAACCACTAGTTGAACTGCAGCTCTTTGTAGAATTATTTTGATATTGGATTCTATATAATATTCCCTGCCCACTGATAATCTCATCCCATATTGTGTTGCAGGGCTTTTTGGTTGGGATTGTTTTTTGCCAATAACTGTGCTTGGGATGGTCCTAAGAGGATGGGACCACCACCGAATCATTCAATAAGATGTGCTTTTTCTTTTCAAGGCATCTGCTTGGTACTCTCCCTAGGTTAGGGAGGATCCCAAAATCATCCCCATTCTCCCTGTCTGCTATTGTGAAAGTACTATGTGCTCTTTAGAATATAAAGATAGCTACACTTATTTTTATCATAACTGCATTTAATTTAAATAATATTAATTTATTTTTAAATTAATTTTCTTAAAATAATTATAATTTATTTTATTATAATATATTTTAATATTTTAATTTTATTTTATTTAAATTAAATAATTAAAATTAAATGTATTTTAATTAAACCCCCTGGAGTTGGAATAGTAATTTTAACCCCTACACTATCCAGCACTTACCCTACTATTACACCCCCCCTGGAGTTAGAATAGTAATTTTAAATCCATACAATATCCATCACTTACCCTACTTTTACACCCCCCTGGACTTAGAATAGTAATGTTAAACCCCTACACTATCCAGCACTTACCCTCCTATTACACCCCCCTGGAGTTAGAATAGTAATTTTTACCCCTACACTATCCAACACTTACCCCACTATTACACCCCCCTGGAGTTAGAATAGTAATTTTAACCCCTACACTATCCAGCACTTACCCTACTATTACACCCCCCTGTATTTAGAATAGTAATTTAAATTTTATTAAATAAAAAAAAATCAATTAAATACATTATTTTTAACATTTTTAATTATATATAAACTAAATTAATATTAATAAAATGATATACTTACCTGTACTCACGTTGTTATGGCATGCGTTGTAATAGCATCTGTGTTGTAATGGCATGCGCTGTAATGGTTTGCGTTGTAATGGATCTTGCGTTGTAAAAGTTGCGTTGTGATGGTATGCGTTGTGAATGTATGCGTTGTAACGTCATACATTCATATATTATAATACCTATACATAAAAATTGCATACTGATGGTGACAAGGCAGGTGCTCTCCTAGCCCTCATGATTCATCCAACACTGTCCCTTACCTCTGTACTTTCGGTGCTTAAATCTAACAATTCCTGATGTACCATCCAGAGTGATATCAATACAACCTATCAGGAGTATTACTCCGAACTCTATGGACATTGCCCTTTCCCATTATCAAACAATATTGGTGCCTTTCCTAATGCCTTCCAGTTGCCCCCCCTGTCCCAACACACTGTAAAGGAGAACTGGGAGCCCTTTTGTCAAAGGACAAACTCCGTCATGCAATGAGTGAGCGTCCCTGTAATAAGATGCCTGGGATGGATGGGTTACCCATCAAATTTTATACCACCTTCACATCCTGATTTCTTCCATACCTGGAGAAACTCTTCAACACTTCTTTGGAGGCAAGCTACCACCCGCCCACTACGCAACAAGCCCTGGTTACTTCCTTACTTAAACCTAGAACTTTGTCCTTATTAAATACTGAATACAAGATCTTGAGTAAGGTGTTGGTATGCAATTACTTCCTTTGCTCCCAGAGTCAATCCATACCAATCAATGTGGTGTTGTTCCATGCCACAGCACATCATTGAATATCAAATGACTTTGCTAGGTCATGGAGGTGGCCAGAGCTCACACCTCTGCAGCAGGCTGCCTCTCCCTCGATCTTCAGCAAACATTTGACATGTTGGTTTGGAACTATTTATTGTTTTGAAAAGTTTTATAAAGCGCGAACAAGACCCAGACCGGTGCTTCTCCCCCAGCTATTCATGTTTACATGTTGGCTGGTGGGAGGAGCACGTGCTACACAAAGTCCATCGCCAGTGGTTACCATATCTAGCTTACTACTGGCGTTTCATTGACGATATTTGTGTAATTTGGAAGGGTTTGCAGGAACAGGCCCAACCCTTTGTAAATTAGATTAACATCAACGATCGTAATTTAAGATTCACTGCCTCAATTACATCTAGCTCGGCTGAGTTTTTAGATGTGCATTTATATATTGAGCAGGGCAAGTTACACACAAAACTTCACAGGAAGTCAACGGCCGGGAATTCTATTCTCCACGCCAGCAGTGCCCACCCGTCCCACACCATTAAAAACATACCTTTTGGGGAATTCATTCTCATAAAGAGAATCTGCAGCGATACAACCACTTCTAACCAATGCCTAGCGGAGTCTGTTCAGAGGTTTTTGCAGCGCGGCTACAAATTAGAGCTATTAAACCGCGCTCTCTCGAAAGCATTATTGCGCTCGAGAGATGAACTACTAGCTCCCAAAAACAGAGTCACTACTGACTCAACCTCTATTTGCCCTGTCCGTCTAATTACCACCTTTTGTTCACAGGAACGTAAAATAAGACGGATTATCAATGCAGAATGGCCAATTGTCCGTACAGACATCATTTTAGGACCTGTGTTGCCCAAGTCACCAGCCATTTCTTTTAGGAGGGCACCCTCCATGAAAGATGCACTGGATAGAACTATGCCTGAGTTAACACCCAAACGCACTTGGCTAGCGACAACAGGTTTTTTCAAGTGCACGTCTTGTCGTGCCTGCACATTTGCCAAGAATGGCATGCATTATATATCAGCTTTTTGCGAAAAACCAATTGCCATTAATGAATATTTGACTTGACGTAGCGAGTTTGTCATTTATCAATTATCTTGTACATGTAATCTCTCGTACATTGGAAGCACTAAATTGCCAGCGAATCAGCGTGTCCTGCAACACGTGCGAGCCATAGTAAATTCGGATAGTAACTATCCAGTGGCTCACCACTTCAAAGCTGTCCATAATAACAAACTCAAAGATTTGCAATACACTCTTTTGGGTTCGGTCCCAAACCCCGGACAGGGGGGTGACCGGGAAAAATTGCTCAGGCAAAAATAAACTTATTTTATTCTGCTGCTAGATTCAAGAGCACCAAATGGGATAAATATCATTGATGATTTGCACAATGTTCTGCAATCATGTCATTTTTGCATATACTGATGAGCTTCTGTAGTATAGTATCCTTTAGTTTGCTACGTATAGTTTTTAAGGTTCTTGTAATTTGTTTTGATGATGGTTCAAGCAGTAATTTTTGTATTGTAGGATATTAGTATTGAGCCTTAGCCAAGACTGTCGCTTTTTTCAAATATAGTTTACTTTTCACTCATTGAGCACCAGCACTTTAGCGGATTGGGCAGGTAGCCGATCGTGATTCATTGATTATTACATCTTTATGAAATGGTATATGTAAATGATATTCGGTGGCCAAGTAAGAAGTATTAGCACTTTACGATTTGAAATGCTTTTGTCTTCGGCGTACCATATTAGATTCCTATGGAATTTTGCACTTGCACTTTATTCCTGATATATTCCTGATATATCATGTGTACTGCTCATAATTATTCAATGTGTATCTTGTATTTGTTTTTTTGAGATCATTGGGCACTTGCCATCATTTATATTTGCATTTTTTGGTCAATATACCAATAGGGGATAGGAGCACTATGCTTTTATCGTTATAATGCACTTTACTTCCTGTATTTTGTATATCTCCCTGTCATCGTTTTATTGGTTGCTACCATGCCTGCTGCTGATCCTTTGCCTTTCATCCTTTTTTCTTTGGGTGTTAGTGCTTTTATAACACTTTAAAATGGCACACCTGCTTCTGGCGCGTCATGTGACCAACCTCCACTTGCGGAGCGAAACGCGTTGAGGAGAGCACTTGCTTTACGATTGGAAAATAAAATAAAATTTACCACTGATTTTGGTGTGATGGCGATTTACTAAAATCTTGGATTTGACACTTGGGGAGAGAGGTCTGTGCCTGCTAAGTCCGCATGGATAGCGGACGGGGCTGTTTTCGATATTATAATACCTATACATGAAAATTGCATACTGATGGTGACAAGGCAGGTGCTCTCCTAGCCCACATGATTCATCCAACACTGTCCCTTACCTCTGTACTTTCGGTGCTTAAATCTAACAATTCCTGATGTACCATCCAGAGTGATATCAATACAACCTTTCAGGAGTATTACTCCGAACTCTATGGACATTGCCCTTTCCCATCCGCCACAATATTGGTGTCTTTCCTAATGCCTTCCAGTTGCCCCCCTGTCCCAACACACTATAAAGGAGAACTGGGAGCCCTTTTGTCACAGGACAAACTCCGTCATGCAATGAGTGAGCGTCCCTGTAATAAGATGCCTGGGATGGATGGGTTACCCATCAGATTTTATACCACCTTTACATCCTGATTTCTTCCATACCTGGAGAAACTCTTCAACACTTCTTTGGAGGCAAGCTACCGCCCGCCCACTTCGCAACAAGCCCTGGTTACTACCTTAATTAAACCTAGAACTTTGTCCTTATTAAATACTGAATACAAGATCTTGAGTAAGGTGTTGGTACGCAATTACTTCCTTTGCTCAAAGAGTCAATCCATACCAATCAATGTGGTGTTGTTCCATGCAACAGCACAACATTGAATATCAGATGCCTTTACTAGGTCATGGAGCTGGCCAGAGCTCACACCCCTGCAGCAGGCTGCCTCTCCCTCGATCTTCAGCAAACATTTGACATGTTGGTTTGGAACTATTTATTGTTTTGAAAAGTTTTATAAAGCACGAACAAGACCCAGACCGGTATCAGAGCGCTGCACAAAGAGAAAAACTAACGTTGACGTGATGAAGCAGTATAAGTACAATACAATAAAGCAACATGAGAGTAACCTGAAACATAAAAGTAAATGTGGGCGCTAGGCAAAGAAGAGGTAGCAAGAGAACAAACAGGCAAAAGCCCAACTAGATGGGGCTGATTAGTAGCTTTAGCATCGATCTACTTCCAAAGAACGACAAAATACATTTTAAAGCCCAAGTAAAAATGATTGTCAAGCACATATTTCAAGCACAAAGTGAAAATAATTGTCAAGCATACATTTCAACACACAACGTAAAAATTATCATCAAGCATGAAAGTGAAGTGTCTAGCAAATGACATTGAGGCTATTGCTGATGAAGTTCTTCCAACAGAAGCCATTTGACCTGTTTTTTTGATGAAACAGTCGAGGGGTTGGCTTTGATCTCCGTTGGAAGGGCATTCCAAATTCTTGGAGCCAGCCCTGGGAAGGTGAGATTGTAAATTCTGTTTTTGTTGAATTTCAGTGGTTTCAGTAGAAGGGTATTGGATCTTCTTAAGTTTTGCCTGGATCCGCAGAGTTTGAGTTTTTTTGCCAGGTAAATGGGGCTATTGAACTGTATAGCTTTATGTGTCAGACAGGCTATCTTGAAGCAGATCCTTGCCTCAATGGGAAGCCAGTTAAGCTGGATTAAGTCAGGTGTGATATGATCATGCTTTCTGGCACCCGTGATTTGTCTTGCAGAGGCGTTCAGAGTAGCTCTTAGTGGAGCTAACCTAGATTCAGTCAGAGATTTCTATTTGTATTTGTATTTACTTATATAAAACGTGCAGCTACCCAACAGGAAATTGTCAATCCTGTTGGCCTTCTGTTTGAATTTAAAGATACTGCTGTTTAATGACTGTGTTTGACCTCCTTGTTTTTTACTCTTTTTCTGTAAAGTTCTGTCTTTATTTCTGTTTGCTGTTGCAGCCTCCACATGTCCTGCGCCTGGAAACCCTGTTGGGTAGCTGTGCGCTTTATATATGTAAATACAAATACAAATACAAATGTCGGGAGGAAAAGATTTGCCGACCTGGCTGTTTTAAAAACCTTAGTATAATGGATCCGACTCTGGACCACATCAGAACTTGGAGTCTTCAAAGACTCACTGATAGATCTGTTAAAATTCCCAGTAACCAGGAATGTCCCATGGGTTAAATCGGTTTCAGGCTGGCTTTGTAAACTTGGAATGCAAAGTCTATGGGATGACCCTACTACCATTAGTAAAAATGACCACAAATTGATAAAAGATCGTATTGGGCCTACATAAACGAGCAATACTTAATGAATAGCTCATGCGGAACCATATCTCTTATGTTTTTTAAATTTTAGGCATTTTCCAATGTTTCAAGAGTTCTTAGATTTAATATTCCTGCCTCTAACTAGGGGTTTGTGCATTTGATTTCATTACAGAACTTTACCTTTATGGTCTTTCACAAGTAAATGGCATACAAATCAAGATTTTATAATTTGACTGCATGTGGTTTGAGCAATGAAGATGGGAAACATATAATGTTTTTTTACAGAGTATTGTATCTTACGTCGTAAAAGGCTAGCTCCAATTTGCCATGACATTGGGATGCACAGTCACTTGGAAGATTTTAGGATTTTAACACTGATTGTTAAAAATAGTATTTGCGGTTAGCAAATTTCTACAAGCACTGTGGTGAAAGAGAACAAGATTTTAAATGCTATTGATTGATGATATTGCTAACCAAATGTGTCTCTCTTATTGAATTGCTGTTTGCACATTCATATATATGCTCTATGTAGGGTCACTTTATGATTCTATTGTACTGCCTTTAAACGTCTATAAGAGGATATTGTTCTGCGAAACTGCATTGGCAGTCTGTAGATGATAAGTTCCTTAACACTGCTCAGGTAAAGAGAATTATAAGCTTATAGCCAATTGTTTTTATCTTAGTGTTTTTAATGAAATGTACACCTTAAACTATTTTACACACTAGAACTTGTTGCACCTTGTACAGCCACTTTATGAATCCATTATACTATATTTACCGCCTGGAGGAATGTTGCTTAATACATGAGGTGATTAAGATATCCCTTTCAAGAGGTGTTAATGAATTGTAATTTTAATCCGGAAACTGTGATGATTATTGTCATCACGTTTATAACGATTATTTTCAAATAAATGTGATGTATATTATGTTTTATGTATCAGGTGTTAGTGTTTGTGCTATTGTATTTGGTTGTGTACACTTTGATGGTTATTCATAACCGAATAAAGTACTTTTTACTACTACTACTAGTATAATGCGGTTTGGGATAAGTCAAAAAATGGAGGTAGGGCATATATTGAGAAAGGTATAGCATGAGACATAGTGTAGTGCATTGAATAGAGTTGAAGTTGTTTTTCAATTTTCCTAACTACATTGAAAGGTATATGTGCTTATGGAAAATAATAAAGAGATAAAAACAGTTGTATTATATGAAGTTCCATATGTGCATGTATGGATAAATAGTTAGAAACTCAGACTTTCAAGTGTTGCTGTGCATAAAGCTAATTTATTTGTATATTTTTCTTATTTTTGTATTGACTTTTTAAGTTTTTTTAATTTGTCTATTTTTGATATTTGTTTATTTTTTTACTTTTATTTTCGCTAATATTTCATTAGAGAAGCACTTATAGATACAGTTGTTATGACCATGTTTACACATTGTGATAGATAACATTTGACCATACAAAGCCGCTTTCGAGCAAGGGTCCAATCTTTTCATTACCATTTGAGTCTTTCCTGATACGTCTTATGATGCCCTCTCCAATCTTGCACACTTTACTTTGAGACTACTGACTGGCCCGCACTTTGGATATATGATGGGCATTGTTCTAATAGTCCATTTTCTACGGAATCGGGATTACACTACATTCTGAGAAATAAAGAAATGCGGAACTAGAGGTGGAAATTCAGGTATGCATTAATTGCATCACTTCCCCATCACTACATGCATTTACATAAAAAATATGCATCAAATTTGAATTACAATTATAAAGTATTCATATATCTGCAAAGGTGCTGTAGAGCCTCCCTACATTTTGGCCAACCATGAATGAGAACTCAGGTGGGAGCAGCAAAAGCAGAATGTTAAAGGTACCTGTGGATATTTGTTACTAATACCCATCAGCTCTGGGGGTGTCTTTTTCCCCGCTTGATGTTATTTAAATAGTTTGTTAAACAAAGGTTTGGATGCCAGTTGGCAGGGCAGTCGGAACCAAATATGTGTTGTATATCGGATTTCTGCTGTGGATTCCTGATATAGACAATAGAAAATCAATAGAAAACCACGACACAAGTTGGACTTTCCCACAGGAGCTAACAAACGTTTAAGATCAGATGTTACATGCTTTTGACTAATTAAAGGTGTGGCTGAAGCTCCGAGTGAAAGCTTGAGGCCTGGTATCAAAAGCGTTAGGACTGCTTTGTTACACCCCTTGCCCAGACGGCTGCACACCAGCAGGGGCTGCAGAGGGCAAGGCTGGACGATAAGCAGGCATGAGGTGTTTCTGGAAACCTAACTTTACAAACGCACAAGACTCACTCACCACACGAAGACCATTAGATGGGTACACGTATTCATGGAATGTGGTAAATGTGTGAGTTGAATGTCAGAATATCGTTGACAAAAATATCTTCTGACATAAATATTGAGCCCTAAATATTGTTGACAAAGATATGGTCCAAATGGGCGTAGATATTTTTTTTTATATTATTAATTTCAACAGAGCAATATTTTTGTAACCAATATCTTGAATTCAATATTTTCGTCCCTTAATATTTTTGACCAGAATATGTTGTAACTATTGTGCTTCTGGTAGTCCAGTGATACTCAAATACTGCCGGGGAGGGGAGGAAGGGGGGGTGGTTGCGGCAGTCCTGACCTTCACTCGCGACCTCTGGGTTAACAGCATCACTGGGCTGCTGTTTACTTCAGAGAGCACTAAAATTTAGAAAGATGTTAATAATTGGGGAAGCTTTTCTTTACAAGCTAACTGAAGTAAAGGGAAAGAATCTGATAAGTACCCTGCAACATTTGACCAACCACAAAGCCCCATCCTGCTAGCATCAACGCGGCCCTCTGGTGCATCACAGACCATACTTTGCGGCCCCTTAAACATTTTTTGGGGCAGATTTACAAGAACTGACACATCTCTGCATATTAGCAGAGATGCGTCAGTTAATTTGGGTCAAGTAAAAAAAGCCTTGCGCCACCCTGGATGCGCCGCATTTACAATGCAGTGCACCGTGGCTCAAGGATTGACAAATGCGCAAAGTATCTATTGGTGTAAAGGCAAAGCCTGCTGGAGTCATGTCGCAAGCACGACCCAACTCCAGCAATGCTTCGGATTGCCTATTTACATTATGCTGCTTCACTCCTTACGCCTGCTTCAAGCAGGCATAAGGATTTGACGCAGTGGCGTCGTAAAAGTGACTCAGTGAAATCTTGTAGATTTTACTGCGTCAGTTTTACGAGGCTTTCTTGCGTCGGAACGCCCACCCTGCATACATTATACCTGACACAGGTATCATGTGATGTAGGGCTTTACAACGTGACACATCTCCATAGGTAGATAGAGCCAGAGCCTATGGTGCATGAAGGAGGCTGGGGTTGCCACTTAGGGACTCAAATTAACAGTGATGCTTTTTTATTTTAACCTGTATCCTTGTTGTGTATTATTTATTGTTTGCATCCCATGAATCTCGATGTTCCGCAGAAACTATATGGGAGGTTACTGTTGGGGAGATTGCAGGAATGGATCGAAGATCAGGCCATACTAACCCCATTACAAGCAGGTTTCAAGGCCAAGATGTCAACGGTGGATCAATTGTTTAGGTTACAGCTGATCCACTGGAAGCATGTAATACTTGAACAGGGGAGCCTGTACCTTACGTTTGTTGACTTAAATGGAACATCCTGGCTACTATGGGGGCTTCACCTTACCTTTGCTTACAATTGCAACGCCTCCATGAGGGCACTTATGCCAGAGTGAGGTATGAAAAGATGCACAACTGACGGCCCCCTTTCCGGTTGACAAGGGGGTCCTCCAGGGTTGTGTACTGGCGCCAACCCTCCTTTCACTTTTCCTTAACGGCTTAGTGGAAGATCTATATCATGCAAAAGATCTTGATTCCCCAAAGATAGGATCCCGCAAATTCCCCACACTGATGTTTGCAGGTGATACCCTGCTCCTCTCAAAGTCACCCATGGGGATGCAGAGAGTATTAAGTGAATTCACTAATTTTTACAAAAAGAGGATACTTCAAGTCAACATCAGTAAAACACAATATACGATGTTTTGCGCCAAATCTTCCTCCTACCCTCACCCAGTTATGGATGATATTCCGCTGGAACGAGTCAACGTTTTTGAATATTTGGGATTGACCCTGAACGACAAAATGACCTGGGTTCCTCAAATTGAGAAGGCGAATCTGAGGCTTACTCAGACAATAGGTGGGTTAAGGAAAGTCCGTAATGGTTGTTCACTGAAGGCAATTAGTCCCCAGTTGGAGATTTATAAAGTGCAAGCCCGTTCGGCGGCCTTGTTTGGGGCGGAACTTTGGGGGCATAGTAAAATCAACACACTAACGATAACTAAAAAATACATTTCTCAGAAGTACTACGGCGTTGCCAATTAATACCCCACTGGTTCCACTCAGGATGGACCTGGGTATCCTCCCTGTGGCGGATCTTATTTCGAGCTGACCATTGTTATACTGGCACTGGCTCTGGAGTACAGCCGAGTTAAGTCAATACAGGGAGGAGCTCATGTCGTTTCTACAGCTACCGAGAGCAGTGGGAAAAATACCATGGCTGTCTTTCATAAGAGATTCCTTTAAGGCAATTGGCAGAGAGTATCTATGGGCAACTCCAGAGGAAGCATGTGTAATTACCCCCCAAAAAACCCTATCCAAACAGTTGAAAGATTACAATCTGCTGCTTCTAAATCAAGGGCATACCACTACAAGCTTGACCTGGGTGTTTTTGAACCACAAATGTTGTTATTTCTTTGAACAGGCTTAGTATATATTACATCCTCTGTCGACAAGGAGGCTTTTCCTTCAATTCAGATATGGTACCCTCCCACTATTTGCAACAACAAACAAGTGGACAGATGAGTCTTGTTATCTTTGCCCTGGCTGTTATATGAAGGAAGAAACTGAAGCTCATGTGGTCTTTTTTTGCCCGTCCTATAAGCAGGCTAGGAAAAAATGGATCACACATTTATGCAGGAATAGTGGGCATAAGGGACTACTCTGTTACGCTTAGAATCTTAAAATCTGAAATGGAACCACTGTTTGTCACTGCAATTTCTAAATTTCTTCAGGCAATGTGGATGAAACGAGGGCGACCTCTAGAAATTGATGTTTAACACTATGACTTTTCTATTTTAGCAGATTGATCCTGGGGTGTTTTTAATCATCCCTAACATATTGTTTAATAATTTCTTAATGTCTTTTAAATTAATTTATTTTTTTAAGATAACTGGGATCTAAAAACTATACTGTCTAAATTTTGTAAATACCATGGCCTTCGCTGCATCTTATTGCAACTGGTAAAACTCTCTCCGCAATTAAAGATATTGATGTACCAATTTAAATTGATATATTTTAATCTCTGTACTTTTATGACTGAAAGAGTCGAAATAAAGTTATTATGATGATGAATCTCACATTCAGTAAGAGGACAATCTTATTCCAATATGGGTTCCACTCTAACCATGCAGCAGTATTAAACCAAATGGGAAAAATACGGAATAGTATTGGTGAGGCCTTTTTTGCAAGAAATGATACCTAAAGTTGACAAATAAGCATATCTGGTTACTGAATTAAATTATCAAAGGAAGGGTTTACTTCTGAATCACCGGACATAGACTTTCCGTAGCTCTCACTGAGGTGTAGCAAATCAGTCTTTTCTACATAAACAAACTAGATTTTTTGCCTTTATCTGGACCCTAGATTGGCTGGCTGTAGGACTCTCTGCACTTTACCACTGCTAAATAGTAGTAAAGTGTCTCTGTTTCTCCTCTAAAAGACGTGCTGTACATTTGAATTCCCTGTTTGGCCTATTTACTTACCTATAGCTCAACTCTGTAAATAGTGCCAGAGGGCACCTGAGGTGGGGAAAGTTAAAAGTCATATGTAGCCTGGTGTATAGTGTGTATTGTGCACAGATACAGCAATTATATGTCTGCCATGAGCAGCAGTTCCTTCTGGCTGGGGCTGCAGCTTAAATCTAAAGTAGTGAATGGCAGAGAAAACTGTGTTTGGTATGTTATAAAAGCCTATTTTTATATATTCATAAGACACTCCTAAAGTGTGCCTTGAAATTCCACAGGGTAGGGTGTCAAATATATGAAAACAGTGCAAACTATAAATGTCGATGTTAGTGTGCCCTTAGAGAGGAATAAAACCTCCAAACAATTTCACAGTGCAGGATTGGCTACACTTTCCCCTTGGAGGCTTAGGTGGGATTAAAATTGTTATTTTTCTCCTCCGCCTAGAGAAGGATTAGAAACATTTATCATAGTCATCTCCTGTTAAGATATTAAAATCTGACTTAATGGGGGGGTTCAGCAGGCCAATATTGTGGCTGCTTTTCACTAAAAGCTCCTGACCGCCGGTGCCCGTACCACAAGACTCCTGGGTGCTGCTGGGGGTTTAGATGACCAAAGAGGCTTCCCTGTCAATGGGGCCTGCAGTGGTGCCCGGGAGAATAACTCCATTGCATGGGGCAGTTGCAACAGAAGACGGAGGAGCCGCACCGGCAGAGCCCTGCAGCGAAGATGGCAACCGCCCGGCTGGAGAGCCGAACCCAGAGACACACATAGAGGGAGCTGTTGACCATCCATTGGGGACGGCACAGGGGATTCCATGGTGAGTTTGGGATTACAGGTCTAAGGCCTGGGAGCAAAACCCTCTCTTTCTCTCCACATCCCCACCAGGAAACAAGTAGTGGTAGGCCATCGCCAGGGCCCAGTACAACACCGGGGCAGAGGACTGACAACCTTCTCTAGCCACTGTGGTGGGGGGAGCCCAGGACATGTGCTTAACCACACACCTGCCTGAGACCTACATGCTGACCACCACCAAAAGTGTTAGTCTGCCTTTCTTTCTCACCCCACTGGAGTGGCTAGGGCCCCTCGTGCCTGGGTAGTGCAGTTGGTACCCCGGACTGCAGCCCTGTGGACCAATGCAGGAGGTGGGCACCCCCAACATAGGACCCGACTCTGTCCCTCCGCCCGCCCTGGTGGGGATCCTGCATGCCTGGAGTGGCTTGAGACCAGATAGAAATGGCCCCTGGGAGGTTAAGGTGTTGACTTCCCACTACTGAGCCCTGAAGAACCCCACAAGTGACCCCCTGCTGCCTGGGGCTGACCAAGAAAGATGCCAGCCTCTTACCCCCGCAGAACCAGTGTGGAGTCCCCTGTGTGCTCCGGCTTCCAGAATTGCCTGAAGAGAAATGGGTGAATGGGGATATCATACCCAAGGGATTGGCCCCAGCTGCACGTGCTGCCCACCCTGATCGGATGGGGCAAGCATACTGTTGGGTCCCCCCTTTTCCAACCCCACCACACTGAGTACATGCATTTTCAAACCACTCCACCTGTCCTGGACAAGTTACCACCAACTCTCCCTAGTCCTTTCATCAGGTAACCACTCTGGACCACACTGCTTGATCATGGGCCGCAATGAACCCACAGGGCAATCTAAGATGAACAACTACATCTCCTCGGCATCTGGGCTTGTGGGCCCCAGGACTTCGCAACCACCCTGCAGGATTCTTCCTTGACAGAAGACACCAGAGCCATCCTGTTGGAGATCCAAGCCTCCAGTATCTAGAATCTAAAATCGGGGGGGGTGGGAGTGGAGGTGTGCCTTTTGTGGCAAGACCATCACGGTGTGGCGGACAGGGGTTTCTCCTCCACTATGGCAGAGGAGCATTGCCCCAACGCTTTTAAGCAGTGAGAAACATAAAATGATAATAACTTAGAGTAATTATCATTTTATGTTTTGTGTCCTGTTGCTTTGCGGCGAGCGGGTGGGCTAGGCTGCTCTGCTGTCCGAGCAGGGCAAGGGAGGAGTGGTTTGCCCACTCCTACATACTCAATGACTGTTTTGTTGGCCCTCTCAGGCCACCCAAAACAGTCATGTGCACTTTTCCTGTTCTCCATGAAGACTGCATAACAGCCTGCATGGAGAACAGGCCCACCCGCGAGCCCCTGGCTGAGCGCCGGGGAGGGAGCCTAGCTGCATGCTTCCTGTTCCTATCGGAGGCAGAAGAGCAGAAGCAGAAAAGACGTAGGTCCAGCCTCCAGGTACGCTTTTTTTTGTTATTACGATCCCCCTACCCGACACCTGCCCCCCAACTCACCCCACCCGCCTGCCACTTCAAAGTGTTAAATACTGGTTTTAGACTAATTTTTCTCATATGCATCTGGGACCATATTGCGATGTTTCGAGGCACTATTAAAAGGCCTTAAAAGCTGATGCCGTGAGTAGCGCATCAACTCTCGTTGACAGCTTGTGATCCACCTTTCATCCTGCTCACTTGCGCTTTATTTGTTAGCCAGTGTAAGAGGGTGAAGCGTCTCAGAGTGCACGCGAGGGCCCTCACATTCCTCAGGTAATAGCTACTAAACTTGTCGCAAATTTTACAGTGATTACGGATACGTTAATAAAGCCTGTGAGAGGCTGAGAACAGCACCACTGTGCAGACCCTGGGTGGATACACCTCATGTTATGCATTGTGGAAAAGATGTGCACTGGGGTATTTGGACTTGTCATCCTGCAGTCTGGGGTGGGGCACCGCATGAAAAACAATGGCTACAAGGATCAGGAGTTGTGCCCCCCTGCACTGGGACCTAATGAAAGCAAGACCCCTCGTCCTGTTTGGTTCCCCAAATAATTTCCTCATGAGCTCATGTCCTCTGTTTACAATTGAAGATCACGCACCTTAATGTGGTTGGCCCAGATGTGATGGTACATTAAAAGGAGGTGCACTTGAAACGTACAAGTGCACTGCACCAAGGAGAGGGTCTTAAGCAGGAGCTGCACATTTAAAACTGTAGCAGTAAATCTCAGCTTCACTGCACCTTCCTCTGTGCTTTGCATTAAACAGACTAAAACTCGGGGTTTGCAAGTTTTAAAAAGAGGGATGAAAGGGATGTAAGCAGGGGGAGTCATAGACCCTGGCTGAGGGGTAAAGGGTGTTACCCTGTTACTGCGGGTTTCAGGGTGCCACTGGCCCACTCTGTCTTGTAAATACAGGCAGGTGCAATGTTCCAGCCCTTGCCGGTACCAGTCGGAGGCAGGAAAGCAGAAGCAGAGAAGACGCAGGACCTGGCATCCAGGTATGTTTTTTATTATGACCCCCCGTGACATCCGAGACCCCAAGCCCACCCCCGCGCCTGCCCTGCCGTCCGCAAGCCATGACGGCCGCGACCAGTAGCGGACAGGGTCGCGAAGGCCGAGGGTCAGGTCTCAGTGCTTGAAGACACCCTGGGAGAGCTCCAATCCATGTTTTCCAAACATGTAACCTTGTCAAAACTCCCAGAACACACAGAAGATGCAGAAAATACGAGCCAATGCTGCAATCTCATGGGTTTCCCAGAGGGCTTAACCCCAGAACCTTCTGTAGTAGGCTGGGGCTTCTGGTGCTGCCTGCCCCCAAATGTCTACCTGTTTTGTGATAGAGAGGTGCCCCTTCTCATGCAATCATTGCAAAGTTCCTTAAATACAGAGACTGAGACTGAATCCATCAAGATGTCTGAACAATTGGCAACTCCGCTCCTCAATCTCAATGGATCATGATATTCCCAGACTACACCCATCAGGTTCAACAAGCTCAGAAATTCTCTTACAAAGTTAAGGTGAAACTCCGGGTGTTGAACCTACGGTGCATGCTGATGTTCCCAGAACAGCTCAAGGTCAATTATAAATCTAAGGCCATCTTGATTGACATTCACGAAGTCAAACCCACCTACTGTGTAGGGGTTGCCCTCCAGAGGGCCCCCTGGGGGGGGGGGTCCACCGGGCTTTCCACCAGGGGCCAGAAGTCATGAAGATGGGGCTACTGAGAGTCAGCTGAAGACTCCTGCTCCAAGACCAATAATTCCCACTCAGGGTCTGGGGCCTACTGCCCTCAAGGACAAAAACACTTGCCAGCCCAGTCCATGGCCCGTGACCCTTGAGCAGACTAGACGGATTCAACATGAAGCCTCCCCCAATCTCCTTCACTATGAACCCCATCAGCACCACAATCTCCTTTATTCTTAACTTGTCCGCACAGACAAATGCTTTTTCAAAAATTGTTTTTATTGTGTTTTACATGAAGGCGAATAAAAACAGAAAATATTGACACGTTAATGCAGTTTACAAAGTGAGAGAACACAAATCTTTACCCCCCCAGGGAGAGGAGCATGTTAAAAGTACTTGAATGTGACACACTGGCCAAATGTTTCGTTTATCCTCGCTACATATTAGGAAAAGGTACTCAAAATAATTACATATAATCTATTGACTCCATCAAATGGGCCTATCTTGATGAAGTAATGGTGAAGGTGGGCGTAGGGCCAAAATTGTGTTTGTAAGTCCAGGTATTGTACTCCAACCCCAGGACCTAAGTCTGTGTCAACACCACTCTCTCAGCCCCCTATATACAAGGACGCTACACCCACCAGGGATGCCCTCTATCACCACTTCTGTTTGCACTAGCTATATAGACCCTGGCAGCATGGATCAGATGTGTGGCCAAAGTATGCGTTTTTTACTGGGTATGGTGACTAAGGACCGCAATGCACTATATGCCACCCTCACAAGTCCATGAGTTTTACAGATACTTACCCTTTAAGACAGCACCTCCAGACTACAAATTAAGTGGCCTAAATCAGTCCTGGTCCCACTGAAAGGACAAGATAATGAGTCAGAATGGTAGTCACAACTCACAACTCACAATACCCAAACTTAGATTTTTGATATCTGGGGTACACATTCCCCTCAAACCAAGTCTCACCTGGTATCTTAGCAAAAACCAGCCCCTACTGTCCCGACTTACAACAGACCTTAGCTGATGGGCCTAACTGCCTGGGAAATAAAGCTCTGTTTAAAATGATAGAATTGCCCCGCCTGCTAAATTCCCAGCAATATTATCTTCTGCTATTGCCACAGCCCTGGTTTTGCAACCTCCTGATCAAAATATACTTATCAAAATTAGCTCATTTATATGACTTAACCACCCCATTGTTTTTGGCTAATGCACCCAATCAACCTGGGCGGGTGAGCTGGGTATGGTGGGTATTCACCTATATTACTGGACAGCCCACCTGCTAGTGGTCAGCGACTGGTTGAGCGGAGGTTAGGGAGACCCAGCATTCCGGTTAGAAGTGGCCATCCTAGGTCTTGACAATATTAGAAGTGTGCTGTATGGAAGACCCATCCCCTCTCACCTCCATGAGCCTTCTCAGGTGGTCCTCCTGACTTGGCGCACAGACTAAAATGAATAGGATAGAACAAGAGGATCACAATCAAAACCCCTCTATGGCCAGTATGATAGCTAAGTCACATACCTTCCCTGTTTGGATTTAGTGGATGGGAAAAAATAGGGATCTACAGTGGGGGATAAATGGCAGGGTTCACACATCAAAGCATTCCAGACTCTACAGGAAGAGGTGTGGCACAGCGGCCAGGTTGCCTGACTCTGGACTACAGGGTTCTCGGTTCGATCCCCGGTGCCCTGCTCCATGTGACTCTGGGCAATAACTTGCTTAATCTTCCGAAGGGCCCCCGGCACCAAGACACCTCTCTGGAGGTAACTGTGCGCTTTACAAATGCTGGTATTATTATTACAAGAGGAATATGATCTACATGGATCTCAATTCTTAGATACCTACAACTACGTCATGCCCTCGAACAACACGAAGACTCCCTTGAAAAAGTCTCTGAATACAGCCCCCTTGAATTCCAAATCCTAATGGGGCCCATCAAGGTGATGGTGATCTTTCAGACACACAAAGCCTCATACTTAACTCCCCAGACCTGTCCACGCGACATAAGGTCCAGGTGGGAACAATGGGCTCTCTAGATGACTCCGGCTAGAGAGATGCCTGCATCTTGTCCAGGGGTGCAATCTTATCCTCGAGGCACAGACTCATTAAACTTAACCTTCTGAATATGACTTACTTAAAACCACTGAGGCTCTGGCACGCCGGGGGACTTGCGACGCCGAAGTGCAAGCTCATTTTTACCATCTGGTATGGCAGTTCCACCAGGTTGTCCACTACTGGCAAATAATCTTCACCACATTATCCAGAGTGAATTGGTGGCTGATAGACCTCTCCCACTTCATTGAACTTCTGGGAGTCTTGAACAGAATTGCTAGGCCTGGGAAGACTCTATCTGAAGAAAGAGCCCTGCTGAAAAAAAAATCCTTACTGCTGCTGGAAGAAAAGGACTAACAGAAAAAAAGGCATTTTCCATCTGTGCACCCAGGATCTGGCAAAACATCCCCATATCCTTCAGTACCTCCCCAACTCTGCTCCAATTTAGGAAAGAGTTGAAGACACACCTCTTTAAACAACACAGTATCACAATGCAGTAACCACCCACAACTCAGGTTCATCTCATATTACTCTTTGACTTTAAGCTTGCCTTTGACCATGTGTAGCGCTGGGGTGCCTTTTTGCTGGGTTTGTGTTATAGACATTCCATATACATACTCAAGGACTCCAGAATGCTGGTGGCATCTAGATTCTAAACTCTTCTCCAAGGGTCAAGTGCATGGCCTCATGTTTACTTCGTACAGGAACACATAAAGCAAGACCCTTGACTCCAAGAGGGCCCATATGAGTAAAGTGGACTAAATGCTGCGTGGCAGGAGAGAAACTTTGTGCCCACAAGCATGTTCGGAGGAGCTAGGAGCTGCAGACCCGACAAGAAGAAGATTTCTCAGCAGCTGGACCACCGATTCTGATGCTAAAACCTTTGCCTATGACAACCTGCTAGGTGTAGCCAATATCTCTCCATTGTGGTTGGCCTGATATTGCATAGGGCACCACAAACTGGCGTTTTTCCATAGTACTTGGCTTGGAATCAGACCCTTGAAAGAAGGGAATGAGCGGCTTGTGATCCGTCGAGATGACAAACGGGTGGCCATAGACATAAATATGGAAATGTTGGCGTGCCCAGTGAATCATGATGGCTTCTCCGTGATCTGAGTAGCGTCTCTCAGTCTCAGAAAAAGATCAGCTTTCATTCGGTTGATGTTGCATTAGGATGACTCCTAACCTGTATGGGCTGGAGTCCACTGCAACGTTGGTATGCTTTGTGGAGTCAAAGTACAGTAGGGTGGTGTCAGAGGTGCTTCCTTGGTCTTCTGCAATGAACGCTCATGTCCCTCTCTTCACTGCCAGGTAGTGGTCGATTTGGTGAATTCGCGAAGTGGTCGAGTCAGGTTCATCAGATCTGGGATAAAACTGCCACAAAAATTGACCATTCCTAGGAAACTCTGCATTTCCGATATGTTGGTGGGTGCCGGGGCTTCCTGGATGTCACGCACCTTCTCTGGATCAAGGGTGATGCCTTTGCCAGAGATGGTTTATCCAAAGAAACAGATATTTTGCTTTAAAAACTCACACTTCTCCTAATGTAGGGTCAGGCCGGCCTCTTGGACGTGTTGTAGTACTCTACGTAGGTGCTGGTGGAGTTCTTTGAGTGATTTCACGTAGACCAGGATATCATCACTCATGTTAAGAACTCCAGGCACTCCGCTGAGCATTTCCCTGATGGTATTCTGGAATACCTCGGCCGCACTGGAGATTCCATAGTTTAGGCATCGGTATTGTCGCAGACCAACATGGGTCAACAACATGGTGATGTAACCTGATTTAGCATGAAGTGGCAGTTGGTGATACGCAGACCTGAGGTCCATCTTTGAGAACCACACAGCACCATTCAACTCCTCTAGTATGTCAACGCTTGTGGGAGTGAGGTGACGTTCCCACTTGATTCCTGCATTTGGGAGGTGCATGTCCACACAGATACACATCTGTCCTGGTTGTTTTGGTTTCTTTGCAACCACTTTCGGGGAGACCCATGGGGAGGGGCTGGTGACCTTTTCAATTATTCATTTGTGTTCTAGCTTCTCAAGCTCATACTCAACTTTGTGCCTCAGGTGGAAGCCGATGTGCTGGTGCATCAGCACCACGGGTTGGATGGACTTATTGATGTGACGTGAAATTTGTTTGTTCTTGAGGCATCCTATGCTCTGGAAGATTTCATGGAATACTCATAGGATCATTGCAATTTCTTCCTCCTGTACAACAAAAGCAAAAGATATCAGCTTGAGTGTTTGTGCTGTAGCTCTACTTAGAAGCATGCCTTTTGCTGCTTGAGCTACATAGAGCGTTGTGATTGCCGTCTGCTCTTGGTGACATATCGTAGGCGTAAAACACCCGATGATTGGGATGGGTGTCTTTTGGCCATATGCAAATACTCAGATCTTTGCTTCTCTCAGTGGGAGGCTAGGATCCATGGTGCAGTAGGTGTGTGCTGATATGAGTTCAATGGGTGCCCCTGTGCCAATGATGGCCATTATGTCCTGTTTATGGATCCGGCACCTGGACAGGTGACGTTGATTAGAAATGCTAGATTCATGTCTGTTGATAATTAAATCGAGGATGGTTTGGATGGATCTTTATCTATAATTATTATGCTGTGTGTCAATCTCTGGATTCTTGATACAAATTTGTTGCAACAAATGAAGATAAACTGTCTCTATTTAGGATGAAGTACTAGGGATATTTGTGTCGTCTAATATTTCATGATATATGCTCCACTTAGAGCTATCGTATACTGGAACCCCATATCCGGAGGCTCCACTTCGTCAAAAACAAACACTCACTACTGAGTTTGATACCATTGGCTCCCATAATTGCATCGAATTAACATATATCATGAAATATTGGACAACAAGAATATCCTCAGTATGGCCCATCATTCAATCGTTGGTGGGGGATGCAGATGTTCCTTTGAATAGTGGAAGCAGTGACTGATGATCGGTCACTACTCGGAATGGGTGGCAGCTGATATATAGATTGAAGTGATTAAACACCCATTTGATTGCACGCGCTTCCCTCTCAATTTGGGAGTAGCGTGCTTCGGTAGGGGTTAGGGTTTCACTCATGAAAGCAAGGGTACCCATTTGCCTGGTTCAGTTTCTTGTGTCAGGAGCGCTCCGAGACCCACTGGACTGGCATCTACCAGGAGTCCGTCATTCGTGTGACATCGAAATAAGCCATGGTGGTTTTGCTTATCCGCGCTTCTTTCACTCTCTGGAACGCAGCACCTTCTTCGTGACCCCACTTCCACGCTGTGTCTTTCTTCGTGAGGGCTCATAATGGCTCTGCAATCGTGGCATGATCAGGTATAAACCACTTTGACGCTATCTTGGCTGAAGATGTATCCGAAGAATTCAATTGTATTTTGTAAGAACGAGCACTTGCTCTGTGGAGAGTTACTCTGTGATCAGAAAGCCTCTGCAACATGGCTCGAAGATGTCTGGGGTGTTCTTCAAGGGTTGCTGAATGTATGAGGATGTAATTGCTGACATTCAGTACCCCTTGGAGGCCTGACAACATCACCCCACTAAATTTTTGAATATCTCTGCTGCAGACGAGATCCCAAAGTTCAACCTCTTGAAGCGACGCAGCCCTATGTGGGTTGTAATGTACTGGCTCTCCCCTGACAGCTTCAACTGGTGATATCCAGAGTTGAGATCCAATTTGGAGAACCATCAGGCTCCGTTGAGATTGGCGACTATGTCATCGACTGTTGGGGGTGCTGTGTATTTTCCTTTTGATTGCCTTCTTGGGCAGGCACATGTCGATGCATAGTCTGAACTCCCCAGGTTGTTTTGGCTTCACCACTATCACCATGGGTGAAACCCACAGGGTTGGTCCGGTGACCTTCTCAATCACCCCTTGTTGTTCTAGATTGTGAAGTTTCTGCTCCACGAGCGGCCAGAGGTGAAATGGAATGCGTCTGTGACGCAGTGCTGTTGGTGTCCCGGCTTTGTCAATGTGCAATTTGATTGGCGGCTTCTCTTCCTACACCCTAGGCCCTTGAAAAGTTGGGGAAACAGCTCTAGGACATCTTCTGTCTGTAGTGCCTTTAGTGCTCGGGCGAACGTGATGAGGCCGAGATCTTCGGCCATGTGGCTACCCGCCAACGTGTCGGCTTCTCAGTCCACTATGTGGAACGTAATCATAACTACATTAACTTCTGGCATTACTGGCACAATTATCTTGCCTTTCAGGGGCAGCTGCGTTTGGCTCCCGTAGGTGAGGATCTTGACCTGTGACGGAACCATCACTGGCTTTGGTTAGAGCTGTTTGTATTGTGGACTCCCCATGTCATTTATGGATGCTCTGGGCCCAGAAACATTTATGACACATGTGGGCTGTAGGCGTCTCCTCCATTTTAGATCAATGGCAAAAGATATCAGGTAGCATTCACCTTCATCCTCTAAGGACGAGTCTTCTAGATACCATTGCTGTGACAAGGTTTTTGCTGTTTTATTATTTTCGTGATCTTCTAGTGTCATTTGTCTGTCTGCCTTCAAGGGTGCCGCCCTTCCTCGTGCTCCTCTACTCCTCAGACCACCTTAACACTTTACTGCGAAATGTTGGGGGTACCTCATTTGGATGATGTCCTACCTTGAGCTGTACATTCCTCCTGCGGGTGTTCTTCCCTTCCACAGTACCCGCAATGTGACCCATCTGGGATCTTTGCCAGCCAATGTCCACGGTCCCCGTTATTCAGTAGTTGGAGCGCATCTGCACATTCTGTTTTATTGGTTGTGTACTTCTATGGCTGTTGAGTGATATCCATATCCATTTCTGTCACCCTGGCGTCGGACAAATCATGCGATCTTGCCATTATGAGGATGTCCTCCAGCGGTATTCCGGGCTGACGGAGAATGAGGGTTTGAAGGGTCTTATTACAGCAACACTGTATGACTTGCGCCCTCACCTCCTTATTCTGGTCATCGTCAACACAAGTGGTAGTCAGCTCTCAGTCGTGCATGGAATGTATCCATGGACTCACCTTCTCTTTGCAGTGCCTGGCGCAATTTGAATCTCTCATAATTGGGGTTCAACTGAGGGTTGAAATGCGCATTTAGGGCCCTGATCGCAGCGTCATAATCATTTGCAGGCCTGTGTTAAGTGCACAAATAATTTGTATATCTCTTAACCCGCGTACTGCAGCAATAGGGACCTTTTCACAGCACCGTCGGTCTTGCTTGTCACGGTGAAATAGTTGTCTAAACTGCTGACCCATATTCTCTTTCTTGGAGACGCTGTTAGCGGGTTGATTCATTCGAATAACAGTGGGGCCGCATTGATCTGGGTGTGCTGGGAGTTGGCTTAGACATGCTGGGGGGCAGTCTGTGGGCTTAACTGTACCTGTTGTGGTGGAGGCTCTAGTTACGCTGCTGCGTCACTCATGTTTCTTTTTGTTGGAGCTGTGAAAAACCACACTTAGAGGTAGTGAATATTGATTTTTGTTTTATTATTGTATCTCCTATGTTGGTGTTTTTTTCCCTTTCTTTCACTACCTGTCTTTATTTTTGTTTCGATAGTTGACTGTTTCTTGGGGCCCTGGAAGTTTGCATATGGGACTTTTGTGTGATTGTCTTCGTCTTTCATGCCTCTCCCCTTGTCTGCATTGCTGTCCTGGGGGCCTACTTTTGTGTCCTTCTGCCAGGGGCTGTGCTGGGCCTCGAGTGAGGCAGACTGTGGCACTCTGCAGGCGCTCGGAGCTCTGGGCCAGAGCGGGGACCAGCGTGCAGATGGGTGGTGTTCTGGGCGGGGCTGCGGCACATTGACCGCTCGCAGCGCCGTCTAGCCATCAGGGGGCTAAATGAGCTTGCACGTGAGTGCCAAAGGTAGCGTAGACAAACGGCTGTACCAGACTTCTTCCGCCCGTGCTCCAGATGCAGGGATGTACTCCGATAGCATGCAGGGAGGGCTGGCAGCAACATGATGGCTTCTTAGCGTGGACGTTGGCTCTATGGTGTGCACACCAAGCGCGTGGGGTGTTAATGTTTCACCACCCTCGTTGCCAGTGTTGTGGGCTCGATCAGGCCGAGCACATGTGCTTCACGTAGGAGTCTTACAGACACAAACACACTCTGGGTCGCAGTGTGAGCTGGAACTCATGAAGGACCCGGCCCATTTATTAAAAGCCTTCTGGCATACCAGGCCAGAAGGTGATACAAAGTGTGCAATGTCTCCCGCAGCCTCAGACCGGGTGGACTCTGGGTCGTTACATAAACCATAAACCAGCTCCAGGCGCGAGTCACCCTGCCCCACCCTCCTTCAGCGTGATTTACCAACTACGCTCTTTTACCTAAAATCATCATTGACCACGTGCTTTGGTGCCTGAAAAGGTCACAGTTTATTCATCATAAACAACAAAAATAATCCACAATACTATTAGGAATCTAGAGTTCTTGTTAAAAAGGCTTAAATCAAGATTCTCTGCAAGTCGGTAGCCCTGTCCGGCTACAGCTTTGCTGAAATAACAGAGTCTAACAAATCCAGCAGACCGCGTTGGTCCGGGCCCACTCAAGTGTTGACAGACTCGGTCACAGTACCTTTACTTGATGCGGCAGGCACGGGCGTGCAAGCCGGTTCCAGCGTTCGTCATGTTGCAGACAAGAAAGCATTGCAGGATCGGTTGTCCCTCGATGCGGTGCAGGCAACGGCCCCTTGATGGAGTCGGTGGGTCTGAGGCATAAGTTGCAGGGCGAGACGGTGCTTCATTGCGGTGCTTGCAGCTTGCTGTGCGGCGACAGAGCCGGAGTTCTGGACCTGGAGTCAATCAGTCTGGACAGCGGCAAGAGTCGGACGGTGTGTCGCGTAGCGTGCAAGCAACGCCCAACTCTAATGCATTCACAGGACTCAAAGTCAGCAGCAGCGACCGCTTCGGTCAGACCAGTTCAAGTTGGTGTAGCGAGGCGTTGCACGTCGCGGTGTCCACAAGTCACGGTGCAGGCAACCGCTCGGTGACAGTGTCAGGACGGAGTTGGTGAGCTCAGAGCTTGCGTTGTTCGATGCGGACATTGTTCGATGCGGTGCCTACAGGACACCGGGCCGGTCGTGAGAGTCGGTCACAGCTCCCTGCCTCTGTAGCCACTGAAATAGCGTTTATAGCAGCAATCCACAAAGGCTGGTGAAGTCTACTGGTCCTTCGACTTTGGTCAGGGGGCAAGCTCTTTTCCAAGCACTTGCAGATCCTTCACAAGTTGAAAATAAAATACACAAAGTTCCTTTCTCCTTCCTTTGGCAGTCAGGAAACCACTGCAGGCCAATACCCCAACCAGCACTTCAGCTTAGGGATAGTCCCTCCTCAGTTTCTTCAGGTTCCTCTCAGCAAAGGTTTCTTCCTGTAGTCCAAAAGTGATCTAATTTCTTGGGATCAGGGGCCCAATATTTACACCCCAAAATCCTTTGTACTCTGAGGGCAGAGAGGCCATTGCCTAGTCCAAACCAGTTCTGGAGCACTCTGTTTACATGACTCCTTCTTTCCTTTCACAGTGCAGGGCAGAAACACCAGAACCCCCACATGAGGTCAGGCCAGCATTGTGGAGGAAAGGCACAGCCCTGAAGCACTTTGTTGACATGATTCCTTCTTTCACAGTGCAGGGCAGAGACATCAGCCGCACCACAGGGGGTGGAGCCAGCACTGTGGGGGGCAGGCACTGTCCTATTCAGGTCCCAGGTGCAACTACTTCACCTATCTAGATGCAGATCTCTCTATTCACCACTGGGCTGTCTCATTCTGTCTCCTGGAATCCCCCTGCCCTGTCACTCAAACTCCAGACAAGGAATACACAACCTAGCAGAGTCAGGCTTGGAAAGTTAGACAAGAAAATACCTACTTTCTAAAAGTGGTATTTTCAAACACAGAATGTTAAAACCAACTTCACTAAAAGATGTATTTTATCATTCTGAGTTCAGGCATACTAAACTCGAATTTCTACCATGTTCCCTGAGTCAGTTAGGATTATAAGATGTAATATTCTAACTGCCCATTCTGGCCTATAGAGAATAGGGAGCTTTACAATAGTGAAAAACGAAAATGGCTGTAATTCACTATTAGGACCTGCCACACACACCAGGGCTTGTCCTACCTTATACTTACAATGCACCCTGTGCTTGGGCCTACCATAGGGGGGTCTGATATGAAGAAAAGGGAAGGTTTATGGACTGTCAAGTGGGTGCACTTGCCCAGTTAACATAGCAGTACCAGACTGTACACAGGCTCTTCAATGGCAGGCCTTAGACACATTTTACAAGGCTGCTTCTGTGGGTGGAACAACCAGTGCTGGAAGCCTACCAGCAACATTTGGATTTACATCCATGGGAACACTCAGTGCACTGTACTAGGGACTGACAGGTAAACCAAACAAGCCAATCATGGAATCACTAATTCATACATCAATTTACAATAGGAAGAGCATATGCACTTTAGCAGTGATCAGCAGTGGTAAAGTGCCCAGAGTCACAAAACCATCACAAACAGGTCAGACAAAATACAGGAGGAAGGCAAAAAGTTCAGGGATAACCCTGCAAAAAGGGTGAAGTCCAGCAACTACCTTTCCTGAGACAGAGTCCTTGCCATCTTCTCCCTCGGTACCCCTGCCATGAGGCATCCCAAGGGTCCTGCGGGAGCATAACATCTACTCTTTCTATGGCGGCATGCCGCCCCTTGGCTACCTCAGTGCCCCTACTGTGAGGCATCCCAAAGACACTGTGAGAGCCTTCGATCTACCTTCTAGTAAGTATTTTTTCTCTTCTTACGACCTTTCTTGTGTTTGCTCTGCTTCACCTCTACGCTTGTGTGGTTGGGTGGGATCCTTCTTCTTCCTTTTTGCGAGGGAGGGTGATTTTGCTTTCTTTGGGCCGTAGGCCCTCTATCCCCCCCTCACCCTATCTGGCTTGCCCAGTGGGACACTACAGGTCCAGGGTTCTTTCTATCTGCCGTTTGATCCAGAAGTCTGGAGGGTCAAAAATAGAAAGACTGGACTAAGGCTATCTGCTAAGATAGGTTCTATAATGGTGAGGCCTCTAAAATACTTATAACACATAGACTTGCAGATGGTGATAAAAATATAATTCATATGTGAGATCATGAAAAGTTTAGAGTCATTAAATGAAAAGTCGAGAAATGGTAACAGTAAGAAAGAAGAGAGAAAATGGAGGGTATTACATACACCTGACTCCAGACAATGCAAATAAGAGAGATCTTTGGATGGTCCTGAACTTCTGAAGACTTCTGGGAATGACTGTCCTTCAGACGCTGCATGCTTCTTTGCCTCTGACTTAGCATTATTATGCTATAAAACGCACATAAAATGGCATTGAAGTTGACATTAGGTTGTTATAGTCTTGAAATCTAGCAGGACTGACTCACCCTGTCATCTTTCAGACTTCAATGAAATGGTACTTTGGTGTTTAATTTGTTTTTGAGTAATTATTACATTTGTTATTTAGGCATCGAAAGACAGTCCTGCATGGCTTGTCTGCTGTATAAATGACTAATAATTGTATTTGTCTATAAAATTGTTTTCATATTATATATGTGTGACTTGCTGCTACTGAATCACACAAATGAGTCATTAGAAATATTTTTCACGGCGGGTGCATTCGTGAGAGTGTAAGTTGTGAGTCATGCTGCTATCCTGGGGCAAATGAAACCTGGCAAAGAGCTGGATATGTTAATTAATTTTAAAGTGGTTACGCTATTAAATATACAGACTGTTCAATTACGCCATCCACAACATTCCTGAAGTAAGGCAAGCATTCATTATGGCAAAGACAGGGCAATGCTACCCAAGAGATGTTCCTATGAAATGTCCTTACAAGTGAACGATTAGAGAGAGAAACAATGCAATACCCTATGCTGAGTATGTGACAAGGCTGGAGCACAATATAGTAATGTGCTACGAATAAATGAATTACTGTACTGATTTAATTCACAGTGTTAATCTGCTCTGAGAAACATGCATGTGAGCCTAACGCTGTGAAAGTTTGACTGAGCTCCACTTTTTCGATAAGCTAATTGGCATGACGTATATGTGTTCAGTACACTACACAGGAGGCCATGTTGCTTGAGAGAGTCCATCAGTCCTAGTGCATGCCAACAGGTCGTTCCTAAAATCCCTAATTCCCTAATGAAGATCGACGCCACCTTTGCTTTAATACAGACTCATTGACGCAGTTATATTTAAGTCTATCGCCACATTCGGCCCTGCCTCCCTCCCTCATGTGACAACAATGTGTTGCACTCCTAACTTTCTAAAGTGTGTCCTGTAAAGAGTCCCACCTGCCCAGTTGAACCCCAACAAATGTCCATGACAGTGTTCTTATGTCAAGAACAGGCGTGGGTCTTCAGAGGTTGCTAGAGAGGTTTGTGGCGTTTATGGGATTCCTAATGCTACAAACGAACAAGACGAGGTCTTTCAACTTGATCTGTGGCCTTCCCTAGGGGAAGACGAAATTCTTTTATAGCCAAGGCACAAGACTACAGACTGTGAACACATTTGCGTACCTTGGGGTACCCTTTGAATGGGAATGCAATTGGAAACATCTTGGCCGGATTAGGTGCTTCCAATCTGACCAAAACACGGGCGCCATCCATAAGTCTGCAAAAAAATGTGGATCCTCCCCCATGGAAGTACTGCTTAAAATATATAAGGTCAGATGTGTATCAGCAGCAACCTGTCCTACAGGAATCTGGGGATTATAGGACTCGCTACAATTACAGATTGCTGAAAACAAATGTCTATGCAAACTGTTACAAGTACCTAGGTCCGTACCAGCATCCATTTGCCCTGAAGAATTGGGTCTCGTTCATGTGAGATACATCATCCTGTTAGCACCACTTATGCTCTGGGTCTCAATCTGGATTCGACCGGAAATAGTTTTAACTAAAGTAATAATTAAAGACTGTCTGAAACTAGATAGAACTCACGTCCTTTCATTCATGGCTAAACCAACAATCCCCCCATTTGAAATTCACGATTCATTCAGACAACCAAAAAGTGGATTTTTTAGACATCACCCTCTATGAGAATTCTGGTACCCTACTAACCACACTATATCGCAAGACGGCTGTAAGGAAATCACTCTTGCAATATAACAGCCATCACCCGCGAGCCCTACGTGACAACCTGCCCTTTGGGCAGTTCCTACGGATTCGTAGGAACTGTTCCAACAAAGACCACTACATTGAGGAGTCTCCAACTGTCTTCAACAATGCGGATATCCGAGAAGACTTGTAAAAAGAGCTAGGAAACGAGCCTGATTTTATCCCTGTGAGCATCTACTAAGCCCCAAGGACAGAACAGACCAGCAACAAGAAAGAATTGTATGTGTGTTACCACATTTTCAACGAAAAGCAATAAAATAAAGCGGATTGTGAACCAACACTGGAAATTGATTGCAGACGATGTGAGACAAGAGAACACACCACTACATGCTTTCAGAAAAGCCAAAGGTGTTAGAGACCACATTGTGAGATTCTTTTTACAACCAAAGGAAGAACCAACCATCACAACCCTGTGGAATCTTCCACCCATTGTGGGCCATTTTAGATGTGGACAATGCAAGGCCTGTAGCACTACTGTGCAAACCAAGGAATTTGAACACAACCAACGTAAAGTGCAATTAAAATCACACACTAATTGCAATACATCCAACATAATCTATGCGATAGTATGTCATTGCAATCAGATCTACATTTGCCAGACTCAACAGAAGGCCAAAATAAGGATCCTTCAGCACACAAGTCGGATTCGATGCGAAGTACATGGCGCACCACTTGTTGAATATTTCAAATCTGCCTTGCATTCCCCTGACAGCTTTGAATGGGTGGTTCTAGAGAAGACAATACTTAGACCCCGTGGTGGTAACATTGCCAACATCTTAAATACACAAGAGTTGAAGTGGATGCTTTATTTTGATTCCATCCAGAATGGCCTCAATGAAAATGATAGTTCCGTACATGGATTTATATGTGTCTATATACATGTCTGTTTTACTTCCTAACATGTATGCCATATTGTGTTATCTCAAATGACGTTCTACATACACCGATTTTTATATTCATAATTGACTCATTGTCCAATCTACGCTACGACATTTTATTGCCCTATCCACAGCTACTATCATGGTTATCTGACGTGGCCTTTACCATCGTGTGATAGGTACGCCACACTACGCTTTCTGTATGACATCTAATACACTTTCTTAATTTCACACAATGATACAATGTTTCCAAAGAATCTGTATACTTAATATCGACCCATGAAATACCCAGGTTCAACTAGGTAACCATTTAACACCAACAATAGGCCCAAATTAAGAATTCAATATGCGGACCTTTCACCACTGTGTCTGTGTTGTTCATTTTGTTATTTTATCTCCATTTTCAATCAATTGATTTTAATCACGATTTATCCAAAATACGGTTCACAGTAACGTTCCTAGTCTTTCCACTGTGGCTACACGGACCGTCATTGGTCACGTAATTTGGTTGCCTTGGTTACCCGCTCAACAGGAACCAACCGACTGCCATTGCTGAACGTGAGTCGGCGTACAGACAGATTCACCCTGCCCCCGGTAAGCCCCGTGCCATTGTATTACTGCTCTATTCTGTTAGCGATTGCCCCTTGTTTTGATGAAACTAAATCCCGTCTATCTTCTCCAGACGGTCTAATCCCGACGTTGTGACAAAGCGCAACGATAACACTCAACTCTGCCACAATCTTGAGTGCCCATCACATCTAATTCCTCTGAGTCATTCATTCTATTCCAATATGCGGTGTTACACTTCTTCCATCCCGGAAGCATCGCTTGATTAATGGCATTTCCTTTTTTCTTCCTTTTATTCCCAGACTTGAGGGCCGCCTTACATCATTACATTATGTAAGTGCACTTTCTATCATTCCCTAATACTAGACGCAATTTGAATGTGAGGGTCCTAATCATTTAATACCTTTCCCATTCGTAGGACCTGAAGTAATTCTCCATATGAAAGTATTCTCAATTCCAACTTCATGCTAGAGACGAGCAACCCTTGGTATGTCTTGTCCAACTTTATAGTGTGCTCAACCGTTCGTTCTAATTTTGACTCATGCACCTCATTCAATTTAAATTTAAATATAAATTTATTGCTCATTAAAGAGGTTGCCTCCCTGTCCTGATGAAGACCCCGAAGCAAGGTTACAACTAACGCCTGCAATTACTAGAGGGTCGAAACGTCGACAGCTTTTATGTTTACTCAGCTTCACCCCATCATTTAATCATTTAATGTAATATGTGGAGCATGACCTTTACCTAATGATGTACTGAATCAATGGTCTTTCTTTTTGTCTATGTCTGATTTTGATACATAGTACAGTGAGGCTATTGGCCGCCTTTTATATTGCCACTATCCTATACCAACACTACCTTGCACTATATCACCTCCCTCCCTTCCTGGGGCACTATGCATTTTGTGATTGTGTATCTAAACCGAGGATGACTAACGTATGCCTACATTCTGAATAAACCACATTGCAGGCTAATTAAGTTTTTCTTTATCTATTTGTATTTATTGGTTTCAATTTATTGCTGATTGCTGGGACCCCCCTTTCTCAGTACTGTTATTACCCAGGTCCCAGTGACTCCGTTGGGGTGAACCCTTTGCTATATCCTGAAACTAGATAAGGCAGGTAATATGCGGTGGTTGAAATATGTTAAAACAACTCAAATTGATAGTCAGACAAGACCTTTTTAATAACCCCTAGAGCATTACGAAGCATATGAAAGCCATTGTCAAGAAGTAATGGATGGATTGCACGATGAGAAAAAGAGAGGAGGAACACAGCAAACGATCAATCAATGTATATGGTATGTTGGTAACGATCAGAAATATTGAACCGTGGGGCCTACTACCAACCACTAATGATATTTATCGCTAAATAAGCTTAGCGAAATGTTTTCTATCGCCGTGCATCGCCGGATTCTATCGCAGAGATATTGTGCTATTAGCAACGTTTATCTCAAATGCGATAAAAAATACAGCGATAGCGACTTAATGCGTCAGTATCACTGAATATCCAGCGATATTCAGCCATTAACGCCAATAGGGTCTTAACCTGAATATCCACCTCCCATTTGATATAGAGGTTAAGAAGTGGTCCAAGCAGGCGTTAGTTTTTAGCGATATTCGCGCTTAGCTCGAATTTTTTTATCGCTACACCTGCGTTGATAATAGGCGACAGCGATATTAGCAGCTGCTTTCAATCGCTAACAGGTTGGGTACGCCCAGTGCATGTCATTAGCGATAAACATTGCTGACATGCAAAGTGGGCCCCAAACCGCTTGCTATCGCATACAAACTGTCGCTAACTGCTGTTAGCGAAGCTTGCTAATAGGGCGATAAAATTAGCGCTGCTTTAGCGGGAAAAAGTCCCGCTATAGCGGCGATATGGCCCTTGATAATATGTCCCCAAATTTGCTCACTATCCCTAGTTAATATCGGTTTTACTGAGTGAGATTTTGTTTCAACATGTCACACTTACTGGCCGCTTACCCCTCAACAGCTAGCTGTGACCAGTACCTCACGGAGTGCCCATGCGATTCGACCTTTGCTAATTCACAGCTGCATTTTTTCTTTTTTTGCGGCTCAAACAACAAAAACAGGAAGGCATTACTTTCCCCTTTGCTTAGGAGCTTAAACATCAAACAATACACACCTGCTCTGTTGTATCTACAATTATTACAGGCAGACATGGTCTGCACACAGTATAGAGGTATATTGCATACTCTGTCAAGTAACGGAATGTTTTGCGCAAATAACCATCTCCACTCCTACGCTTCCGCCTGGCACCTAAGAACTGCTTGGCCCGACTTGCATATATTTATAGAGTTTCTTTGACAGCGTTACCGCCAAGAAACAGAAGGTTAGTAAAGGCTCAGGCCCAAGGAAGTGTCCTCTTAAGCCTAGTGTACCAGAGGGAATTTTTTTATAGTACAGCATACTTTTCAAATGACTGGCATACTGATTCATTGTATAATCCCATTAACAACGGTGTGCCCACAGGGTATCATTATTGCACGTGCCTTTCATTATATTATGTTTTGCACTGATAGTTGTATGGTTTTTAAATTTTGGTTTTACCATGTTACTGGCTGAACCCGAATTGTTTTTGAGTTTTTAAATGTTTTTTTAATTCACTGTTTATGGCTAACACTATTGACTGAAATGATGCATAGTTTCTGATATATGTGGGTTTGGGACCGTATCTACAATTGATTGTCATTATTGTGTTTACATTTTATGATTTTGTATCTTTTATGGCCTTTTTAACCGAATAAAGAATATTATTATATTTAAATATTACATTACAGACTGTTCAATTACGCCATCCACAACGTTCCTAAAGTAAGGCAAGCATTCATTATGACAAAGACAAAGACAGGGCTATGCCATCCAAGAGATGCTCGTATGAAATGTCCTTACAAGTGAACGATTAGAGAGAGGAACAATGTAATACCCTGTGCTGAGTATGTGACCTGGTTGGAGCACAATATCGTAATGTGCTTCTATGTGCTACGAATACATGAATTACTGTACTGATCTCATTCACAATGTTGGTCTTCTCTGAGAAACATGCATGTGAGCATAACGCGGTTAAAGTTTGATAGCTCCACACGAGAGGGTCCATCAGCCTAAATGCATGCGTACAGGTTTTTCCTAAAATCCCTAATGCTCTAATGAAGATCGACGCCACCTTTGATTGAATACGGACTCCTTGACGCAGTTATATTTAAGTTTATCGCCACATTCGTTCCTGTCTACCTCCCTCATGTGACAACAATATGTTGGACTCCTATCTTTCCAAGGTGTGTCCTATTAAGAGCCTCACCAGCCCAGTTGACCCCAACAAATGTCCATGAGTAGGACAACAGGCTGCCACATCTGCAAACTGATCCCGAATTTATGTAATGACATATACATTTATTTGTATTTATATGTGCACATTTGAATTATACATTTAAGCTTGACCTGTATTTCTTTCGGCATAATTGACTGCTTTTCCAATTCTGCTTGCATGTTTTTTCTTGCAGGTACGTACACATGGTTTGTTATTTTAGGAATAGGTGTAATACTGTATTAGTGATAGAGAGCCTTACAAGGGGACCTTGACAGAGAACATGGAGAGTCCCTATTCAGCAATGTATCGAAGAGTTGCAGGTACCCACGGTCGTTTTCATTCACATGATTGCTCTAGGAGAATTTGCCAATGTTGCAGCTCACAACATGAGAGAAGAAACGGCAATGGAACCACTGATGGCATGAACAAGGGGTTGTTACTCAAAAGATTTGTGTGGTATTGACTGGTGTTCCAGTAGATTGATGTTGGACACTTTTCATTTGGACTTTGAGAGGCACAGACTTCAATGCTTTCACCTTTGACTCTTTACTGATTGTGGCTTAGGGTAACACTTATTTCCCTCTGTAGAAGGTTCTTTACCGAGCTTCTGTAATGCACCTTCCTTCATACATTTTCCCCTTTTTCTGCATTTTCCCTATTTGCATTAGACCCTTTTAGATTGAATCACCCTTGATGGTGTAGATCCTAAATCAGATGACTTTATACATTACTCATGTTTAGGAGAGCGGATCACAGACTCTTCTCTGAGCATCAGATTCTATTACTAATTTTCTGTATTGCTGTGACTGAAATTATTGTTTGTCTCATGCTGATCCACCTGAAATTATTTAGGATGTCTGGCTATCCTGTTGTTATCCTGTATCGCAACAACATGGTTTTGTGATTTATTTACATTAACCTGACTGTTAACTTGAAGGAAAACTGCTTAACTTGATTCTTGGATTCATAGTCCTCATTGTGTAACCAAATGGGTTGCACTGTTAATTAGATTGTTAGACTAATGCTAACTCCCTTTACTTCTTAGTCGACAAAGAAAAGACCCATCGAATAATCAATGGTAAGAGGTTGACACAGTTCTGGATCACTGTCTATCGCCACATTCAGTGCTGTCTCGCTCCCTCATGTGACAACAATATGTTGGACTCCTATCTGTTCAAGGTGTGTTCTGTAAAGAGCCCCACCTGCCCAGTTAACCCCAACAAACGTCCATGTGTAGAAGCACAAGTTAGACACATTTGTAAACTGATCCCTTGCATTATCCTTTGAGGTGATCCAATATCTGTCACTTGCAAGTCACAAGATCAGCTCGAGAACTGCATGACTGTATGAGAGGAACAGTGGCAGGATGGATGTTGGGATGTAAACGGTACATGAACGAAAGGAGCTTGAGTGTCATGACTATACCCTTTTGTTATATGGGGCTTATACATCATTCCTGTATTGTGTGCCTCCCTCTGTCACTCTATGGGATCTGGAGCTGCCTTCTGCTATACCTGATGTCTGGAATGCAAAACCTCCATTGCGTTCCAGACAGCAGTGGAAGAAGGTGGATCCTGTTAGCCCATGTGGGCCTTTTGAACTTTTGTACAATAAAAACCTTCTGAAGCCTCTCATTTCTCCAGCATCCTTCTTTGCTGTTTTACCAGTGTTATCAGGGGAAGGCTGCCCACAGTCTAACCCTTTGTTATGAAAATGCCATCTCAAAATACTTAATGCTAGTTGAATACAGTACCTCCAAGGTAATTTCTGATAAGTACATTTACTTTGCTGACCTCAACATAATTAGGAACATTGGCAAGCATTCAGTCTAGAGTCTGGGCTGCAGCAGTCCACGAACACAAAATTGTTGACGCATAGTGTAGAAATTCCAGACATGATGTGCAGATGCAGACAGGTTTCAAAGGGGTGCGATGCACACACCCATGTAGACACCTATGTAGACAACCATGCTGATTCAGTAAAACTCACAAATAGAGATGTCAGTACGCACATGAAAGTTGTCTGAGGTTTACATGTAACTATGGATCACTCAACTACCCCTAGGTACTATCAGACCCACAATTCTACACGTACCATAATGAGTCATAAGGTTTCATTTCACTTCGGTCATTACTTCTCTCATAACCCCTTTTTGATGCTAGCTTCCCTCGGAGTGCATTTTTTTGAAGTGCTCGGCATCTTTAAAGGGAAAGCATGGGATGAAGTGCGTGCAACTTGGAGACTGTCACACCATCCACATAGATACGTTTAAATTCTGATTGAAAATTGAGTGTCTTTTCACCTAATGGACACAGATAGGATCAACCAAAACACAGGCAATACATGTAGGGATAATAGAAACAAGATGAAGGTGCCTGTGGATGATGTCACCAACAGACTCATGTAGAATCCAACATATTGCCACTGATGTTAAGGGTAGTTTTAGGTAAGTAATGATTTTTCTGAGCCGTTTCTGTAAAGAAAAACAAAGATGGTGGTGTTTCTAGCTTAATATTGGGAAGTTCTTTAAAGAGAACTACAAACCTAATGTGCAAATATTACATTTTCAACTAAATAGACTTACATATAAAATGTGTGGATGATCAACTCCCTTTTTAATAATTTTGGCCTCATAAGTGTTTAGATCGAAGGTAAAAAGACAGAAGATAGACTATCAATCAGATGTTAGTTGAGCAGCTAACCTGTTATTTTATATTTATTTATAATTTTATATTTAATGGAATACACAGCCCCACCCTGGTGGCTCACTGGTTAGAGGCGGCAGACCCAAAAGCAGAGAACGGCCCGGGACCAGGGTCAGGGTTCAATTCCCGACGCGGCAGGGTCATGGACCAAGGTCAAAACAGACTCGATAATTCTCGCCTCAGTGCCTACTCTAACCAGGGAAGACACTCAGCAACTCTGGGCATTAAGCTTGCCTCATCTCTACAACGGCCCCCCACAGACACCGGGGATACCTGGTTTCACCTTGGAGATACCCAGAAAGGGACCATCTCACAGGGAAAACCAGGACAGGTTCCCCAGCGGTCTTCAGCACCAGGATACTTCGATGGAGTCACAGTGCGCTTTACAAGTACACCCACACACACCCACCCCACTAGTGTCAGAAATGTGTAATATTTTTCACTAATTTCGTCCCAGGTAACACTTGAATTGCGGCTATTTATAATGTCTCACTGCTCCCAAAACATGAACAAATGGTTGTCCATCATAAATATAGCCGCCTTTCTACAAGTGGGGCCAGAATGGAGTGTTTCTTGCGACTGACTATGTGTATGCAAGGGGAAAAAGATTTCTCTCACAAAACCTCTCAATTGCCTTTTGGGTATGTGGGACATCCAACCCTGGATTACAGAGACCAACAGGTAAATCCCAGGACAGTTTTCAGATTCCAGTCTGACATTAAAGGTTTTGCTGAGTGGTGAAAGAACTCGGGGCATATTATCAAGAACGGTGTTAAAAATTATCGCTGGTTTAGTGGCAGAAAACTGCTGCTAAAGCGGCGATACTGGGCTTGATAATATGCCCTTGGGAATTCCAATAGAAGCCCATGTTCTGGTGTGAACATGGGCTTCTATTGGAATTCTCCAGGGCATATTATCAAGCTCATTATCGCCGCTTTAGCTGCAGTTTTCTGCCGCTAAAAAGCAGATAATTTTAACGCCGTCCTTGATAATATGCCCCTCAGATGTTTGTATAGATGTGTAAACTTGTTGGAAGCCTAACTATCATTCAATGCAAAATAGTATGCAGCACTGCAAAAGGATCAACGACAAATGTCATTTCAACTGACCGGGGTTCTTTGTAGAAGAATGTCATTTGTAGCATAGTGCTGAAATACATGGAATTTTCGAGCAGTATATATATATGCTTTTTTTTAATACAAGTCAAAAGTGCTTAACCACATGACCGAAACTGGCTACTTTCAGCAAAGACTAATCTAATGAACAGGCAGCAAGAGCTTCTCCCCCAGGAAGCACTGGACATCCTTAAGGAGAATGTATTATTTAGGTCCGAGAGCAAGGTTGTGCTTTTAGGAAAATTGCAAATGTAGAACCTTGAGCATCATGGATTTTGGGCCTACTTGAACCATAACGATTAGCAAGCATATTCAAAGCCACTGGAATCTCCAAAGAAGTAAAATGGCATCCATATTTGATTATAAAATACTGGTACATTCTTTGTTATATTTTGAATATTAACACTGTAATGCATCGGAGTACATGAACATGATGTAAAGAAGATTTAAGTTTTTACACTGCAGTGCAAAGAGATACAGATAATCTGAGTAGTCAGAGAAGTACAGGTAACCAGTACTGCATAAAGGAACACAGATCAAAAGTCTGGCAGGAATGAGCAGGTTGTCATTCTCAAACAAACAGATGCAGGCTTACTATCATGCAGAGAGGTGTATTGGGCACCGCTCTGCATAAACTAGACGTTATCCTACAAGACATCCGAGACTCAAGAATAGCTATAGAACATCGCATAGGTACACTGGTGGCGGACTTGGGTGTTCTTAGAAATGATCACCATAAACTGTCTGACTGGGTCAATTCCAACGAAGCAACTATGTCATCTCTGGTTCCGCCGCAAGCAACCCACTCAGCTGCACTGGAAGATCTTCGTGACCAACTACGTATCTTTCATGACAGAGCGGCGTACCATGCACAGAGCAGCAATGTGCAGATGATTGGTCCAATGCCATGTTATTCATCGAAAACTGGCAGTGGACCAATGTGACCCCACCGGGACTCTCTGCTCTGTGCCCTGAGAAATTAGTGCATCAGGTGCCAATAAGCCGCCTGCCTCCCAGGGCACCTCCAAAGTCCATTGTAGACTGTATTCTCAAATTTAGGGACCGGGACATTGTGCGGCAAAAAGCCAGAGAGAATGCACAGATAGTTCTGGATAACACTAATGTGGCCGTTTTACATGATTATGCTGACTTTTAACGGACTTTGATAGTCCAGTGCCGAAGGGAGTCTTTTCTAGCTGTGAAGAAACATCTCTGTCCAGAAAGTCTTAAATATTTTTTCATTTTCCCTGCTTGCTTGAAAGTTTTCGATGATCTACAAACTTTGTTCTTTGACACCCGAGGCTGTGTAGGACTGGTTAGAATGACGTTACCTGAATGCCCATCATCCTCCTCCTTCAGAACCATCATCCCAGAATGTGCAATGGCCTTCCTGGCGGCACCGGCATAGGGTCCCCCCAAGGCGTTCTCCTCTCCCCAGCAGGCCTTGGAGGATCGATGTGCTGTGATCGTCATGGTATCTTCCATCAGTATACAACCGCATCTGTCTCCCACTAGCACCTCAGGGAATGATGCCACAGACTCATACTGTGATGCCAAAACAGCAGACAATGTAATCTGACACTGTGGATACAATAATCATCATTACCTTTTATTGTCATGCTTGTTTGCTATTCACTGGTGATGCTCACTGGATGTCCATATTGATATTGGCCCCTCCTGCTAAATGTACTGTGTTGAAGACCTCGTTGGTCTACCCCCACAGCAATTGCACATGTTTATACCATTTTAATATAGTTTGATAGTTTTGGTCGAACTATAGTTCTTCGCTGGACCGAGTATTGTGGTACTGTTGTTGGGGTTTTCTTCTCCGCTAGCTCCCACGTCTCCTTCAGCCACACCACCGAACTCTACTGGACCGACCATCGCTGCATTCACTTCAACTTCTGGAAACCCACCACGCACCACCACCATCGACCCCACCGACCCCGACGCCGCCGCCCCCAACCTTAGACAGTGGATCAACGACTGCGCCAACGCCCTCACCCCGCTCAATAAACCCTCCAACAGACACACCAACAAGAAAGCCAGTTGGTTCACCACGGACAACCAGGCATCCAAGCAAGCCTGCCAAAAACTAGAGACGAAATGGCACCACGAACAGACACTGCGAAGCTACGCAGCCCACTAGAACGCCATCCGCAGACACCATCACCTCATCAGATCCACCAAAAGGGCCTCCTTCAAAGACCGCCTAGAAATCAACGCACACGACAGCAAAGAGCTCTTCAACATCGTGAACGTGCTCTACAACCCCAGCTCCAACACCAACGGCATCCCACCTTCGTAAGACCTGTGCGTCGCCCTCGCCACCTTCTTCCATAGCAAGATCGCAGACATCCATGACAGCTTCAACACACTTACCACCCCGACAATTACCGAGACCGCCGACCTCCCGGCCACCATCCTCACGGATTCCCTGCTCACCTAGACCAACAAAAATGACAGCAACACCATCAAAATCATGAACACCATCCACTCCTGCTCTCCGTCAGACCCATGCCCACACAACATCTTCAACAAAGCCAGCTCCACCATCGCACCCCATCGCCGCAAGGCCATCAACATCTCTTTCGAGACCGCGACCTACCCCGAGAGCTGGAAGCACGCCGAGATCAACGCCTTACTCAAAAAACCCAAGACGGATCCCAAGGACCTCAAGAATTTCGGACCCATTTCCCTGCTACTGTTCCCAGCGTAGGTCATCGAGGAGACCGTCAACAGACAACTGACCCACTACCTCGAGGAGAACAGCATCCTGGATGCGTCCCAGTCCAGGTTCCGCAGCAACCACAGCACCGAAACTTCCCTCATCAGTATCCTACTGGACAACAGCGAAACCACGGCCCTCATCCTCCTGGACCAGTCAGCCACCTTCGACACTGTCTGCCACCGCACCCTATGCAAACGCCTCCACATGCTGGGATCCGAGACAAAGCACTGGACTGGACCACATGCTTACTCTCCAGCAGAACCCAGAGCGTCCGCCTCCCCCTTTCTAATCCAAAGCCACTGAGATCATCTGGGCGTGCCCCAAGGATCATCCCTCAGCCCTACATTGTTTAACATCTTCATGGCACCACTGGCTCGCTTCGCCCGACTGCACAACCTCAACATCTTCTCCTACGCCAACAACACCCAGCTGATTCTCTCCCTCACCAAGGACCCCCTCACTGCAAAAACCAACATTCACGAAGGAATTAAAGCTGTCGCCGAGGGGATAAAGATCAGCTGCCTGAAGCTAAACTCAGACAAGATGGGAGTCCTCATCCTCGGCTCCACTCCCTTGGCGTGGGACGACTCCTGGGGGCTGACCGCACTGGGAGCAGCACCAACACCCACCGACCAAGCACGCAACCTAGGGTTCATCCTCGACTCAACACTCTCTATGAGCAAGCAAGTCAGCGCCGTCTCGTCCTCCTACTTCAACACCCTTCGCGTGCTCCGCAAGATCTACAGGTGGATCCCCACCGAAACAAGAACAGTCACCCAGGCCCTCATCAGCAGCAGGCTAGACTACGGTAATGCCCTCTATGCAGGAGCCTCGGGCAAACTCCTGAAACGACTACAACGTATACAGAACGAGCAGGCCAGACTACGGTAACGCCCTCTACCCAGGAGCCTCGGTCAAACTCCTGAAACGACTACAACGTATACAGAACGAGCAGGCTAGACTACAGTAACGCCCTCTACGCAGGAGCCTCGGTCAAACTCCTGAAACGACTACAACGCATACAGAATGCCTCCGCACGCTTGATCCTCGACATCCCTCGCCACAGCCACATCACACACCAATTAAAAGACCTGCACTGGCTTCCCGTCAACAAGAGGATCACCTTCAAGCTCCTCACCCACGCACACAAAGCACTCCACAACACCAGAACGAGATACCTCAACAGACGACTCACCTTCTACACCCTGAACCGCCAGCTCTGCTCCACCGACCTGGCCCTCGCTACCATCCCCTGCATCTGAAGAGCGACCACCGGCAGCAGATTGTTCTCCCACCTCACCACGTAAACCTGGAACACCCTCCCCATCATCCTACGGCAGATCCAGGACCTACTTACCTTCAGGAGGCTACTCAAGACCTGGCTATTCAAGCAGTAGCAGCACCCCTCCCCCTAGCGCCTTGAGACCCTCACATGTGAGTAATGCGCTTTACAAATCTTATGATTCATTAATTAAAATACTGCTACATTCTTGGTTATATTTGTGAATATTAACACTGTAATGCATCGGAGTATATGAACATGATACAAACAAGATTTTAGTTTTTACACTGCAGTGCAAAGAGATACAGATAATCTGAGTAGTCAGAGAAATACAAGTAACCACTACTGCATAAAGGAACACAGATCTAAAGTCCGGCAGGAAGGTGTAGGTTGTCATTTTCAAGCAAACAGGTGCAGGTTTACTATCATGCAGAGAGGTGTATTGGGCACCGCTCTGCATAAACTAGACTTTATCCTACAAGACATCCGAGACTCAAGGATAGCTATAGAACATCGCATTGGTACACTGGTGGCGGACTTGGGTCTTCTTAGAAATGATCACCATAAACTGTCTGACTGGGTCAAGTCCACCGAAGCAACTATGTCATCTCTGGTTCCGCAGCAAGCAAACCACTCAGCTGCACTGAAAGATCTTTGTGACCAACTACATATCTTGCATGACAGAGCGGAGGACCATGAACAGAGCAGCAATATGCAGATTATTGGGCTGCATGAGGGGACAGAGGGACCCAATGCCATGTTATTCATCGAAAACTGTCTGTGGACCAATGTGACCCCACAGGGACTCTCTGCTATGTGCCCTGAGAAAAGAGTGCATCATGTCCCAATAAGCCGGCAGCCTCCCTGGGCAACTCCGAAGTCCGTTGTAGCCTGTATTCTCAATTTTAGGGATCGGGACATTGTGCTGCAAAAAGGCAGAGAGAATGCACAGATACTTCTGGGTAACTCCAACGTGGTCCTTTTACCTGATTAGGCTAACTTTTACCTGACTTTGGTAGTCCAGCGCCAAAGGGTGTCTTTTCTGCTATGAAGAAACAACTCCATCCCGAAAGTCTTAAATATGCATTCATTGTTTTAGCCTGCTTGAAAGTTTTCGATGATCTACAAACTTTGTTCTTTGACACCCCAAGGCTGTCTTGGACTGGTTAGAATGACGGTACCTGAATGCCCATCATCCTCCTACGTGAGAACCATCCCAGAATGTGCAATGGCCTCCCTGCAGGCACCAGCATAGTGTCCCCCCAAGGCAGTCCCCTCTCCCCAGCAGGCCTTGGAGGATCGATGTGCTGTGATCGTCATGGTATCTTCCATCAGTATACAACCGCATCTGTCTCCTCAGGGAATGATGCCTGTGACTCATACTCTAATGCCAGCATGGCTCTATTCTCCTCTGTGATGCCAACACAGCGGACAATGTAATCTGACACTGTGGATACAATAATCTTCATTATCATTTATTGTCATGCTTGTTTGCTATTCACTGGTGATGACATGAGCCCCTCCTGCTAAATGTAGTGTGTTGAAGGCCTTGTTGGTCTACCCCCACAGCAATTGCACATGTTTATACCTTTTTAATATAGTTTTGGTCAAACTATAGTTCTTCGCAGGACCAAGTATTGTGGTACTGTTGTTGGGTTTTTCTTTTCTGTCATCTGTTGTACCTGCACATTTGTTACGTAATTGAATACTGGGTAAGTACCCCAATTAGGTATGCCTCATGTGTGTTTTTCATTTGTCGAGTGTCACATGTAAACTACAAAATCTTAATATGGAATGTCAAGTGCATGGGCTCTGTTCAGAAACATAACTGGATTCAGTCCCAGCTCAACTGGCGTCAGGCTCACATTATTTATTTACAGGAAACTCACCTTTCCTCTGCAGAGTCAGTCAAACCGCATAAGAAATGGAGAGGGCAAATGTTTTCTATTATGCACTCTGCCTCTGCCCGTGGGGTAGCTGTTTGGGCAAAAGTGGGAGTACCATTTGAAGTACCATTTGAAGTTAAGGGTTCTAAGATAGATGTGAATGATCAATATGTCTTTGTCCTTCACGAGTCAAATGCAAAGCATTGAAATTATTCTTACATCAAGCTGCAGTTCCACTATTCGTTACTAAATGTCCCTCACAAGTCAAATGCAAAACCATTGAAACCCTTTCATCAAGCATTTGCATTTGACTCGTGAGGTACATCTTATAACCACCAGTTGAACTGCAGCTCTTTGTAGAATTATTTTGATATTGGATACTATATAATATTCCCTGCCCACTGCTAATCTCATCCCATATTGCGTTGCAGGGCCTTTGGTTGGGATTGTTTTTTTGCCAATAACTCTGCGTGGGATGGGCCTAAGAGGATGGGAGCACCACCGAATCGTTCAATAAGATGTGCTTTTTGTTTTCAAGGCATCTGCTTGGTACTCTTCCTAGGTTAGGGAGGATCCCAAAATCATCACCTCCCTCACTGCCTGCTATTTTTCAGTTTCACTTTTGTGAAAGTACGATATGCTCTTTAACATATAAAGATACTTATACTCATTTTTATCATAACTGGCACTGTGCAGGATGCTATTTGCAAATATTTCACAGTGCAGACAAGTGCAAAGTGCCATCAGCTACGCTACCCAGTACTACGTGTACCTCAAAGTATGCTGCGTGAAGCTACGTGTAGTGCTGCTACGCAAACTACGCCCAGGGTTAACTAGAATGTAACATGGTCCACGATGATACTCATGTGGACCGACTACAAGACTGACACGCTGATTATGTAGAACTCTTAGTAATCCTGTGGGTCATATATTGTGGGAAACAACCATCACAACGCAACTTTCACCACGCACTACCATCACAACGCAACTTTTACAATGCAAGATCCATTACAACGCATGCCATTACAACGCATGCCATTACAACGCAGATGCTATTACAACGCATGCCATTACAATGTAAGTATGGGTAAGTATTTAATTAAAATAATATTAATTTATTTTTAAATTAGTTTTCTTAAAATAATTATAATTTAATTTAATATGATAATATTTAATATTTTAATTTAATTTTATTTAAATTAAATAAATAAAAATACATTTATATTAATTAAACCCCCTGGAGTTAGAATAGTAATTTTAACCCCTACACTATCCAGCACTTACCCTACTATTACACCCCCCTGGAGTTAGAATAGTAATTTTAACCCCTACACCATCCAGCACTTACCCTACTATTACAACCCCTTGAATTTAGAATAGTAATTTTAACCCCTACACTATCCATCACTTACCCTACTATTACACCCCCCTGGAGTTAGAATAGTAATTTTAACCCCTACACTATCCAGTACTTACCCTACTTTTACACCCCCCTGGAGTTAGAATAGTAATTTTAACCCCTACACTATCCAAGACTTACCCTACTATTCCACCCCTCTGGAGTTAGAATAGTAATTTTAAACCCCGACAATATCCAGCCCTTACCCTACTATTACACTCCCCTGGAGTTAGAATAGTAATTTACCCCCTACACTATCCAGCACTTACCCTACTATTACAACCCCCTGGATTTAGAATGGTAATTTAAATTTTATTAAATAAAAATAAAAATGTATTTAAATTAATTATTTTAAAAAATTGTAATTAAATTAATATTAATAAAATTATATACTTACCTATACTTACGTTGTAATGGCATGCGTTGTAATAGCATCTGTGTTGTAATGGCATGCGTTGTAATGGTTTGCGTTGTAATGGATCTTGCGTTGTAAAAGTTGCGTTGTGATGGTATGCATTGTGAATGTATGTGTTGTAACGTCATACATTCATATATTATAATACCTATACATAAAAATTGCATACTGATGGTGACAAGACAGGTGCTCTCCTAGGCCATATGATTCATCCAACACTGTCCCTTACCTCTGTACTTTCGGTGCATAAATCTAACAATTCCTGATGTACTATCCAGAGTGATATCAATACAACCTATCAGGAGTATTACTCCGAACTCTATGGACATTGTCCTTCCCATCCTCCAACAATATTGATGCCTTTCCTAATTTCTTCCAGTTGCACCTCTGTCCCAACACACTGTAAAGGAGAACTGGGAGCCCGTTTGTCATAGGACAAACTCCGTCATGCTATGAGTGAGCGTCCCTGTAATAAGATGCCTGGGATGGTTGGGTTACCCATCAAAATTTATACGACCTTCACATCCTGATTTCTTCCATACCTGGAGAAACTCTTCAACACTTCTTTGGAGGCAAGCTACCACCCGCCCACTACGCGACAAGCCCTGGTTACTTCCTTACTTAAACCTAGAACTTTGTACTTATTAAATACTGAATACAAGATCTTGAGTAAGGTGTTGGTAAGCAATTACTTCCTTTGCTCCCAGAGTCAATCCATACCAATCAATGTGGTGTTGTTCCATGCCACAGCACATCATTGAATATCAGATGCCTTTACTAGGTCATGGAGGTGGCCAGGTCGCACACCCCTGCAGCAGGCTATCTCTCCCTTGATCTTCAGCAAACATTTAACATGTTGGTTTGGAACTATTTATTGTTTTGAAAAGTTTTATAAAGCGCAAACAAGACCCAGACCGGTATCAGAGCGCTCTACAAAGAGGAAAACTAACGTTGACGTGATGAAACAGTATAAGTAGAATACAATAAAGCAACATGAGAGTAACCTGAAACATAAAAGTAAATCTGGGTGCTAGGCAAAGAAGAGGTAGCAAGAGAACAAACAGGCAAAAGCCCAACTAGATGGGGCTGATTAGTAGTTTTAGCATCGATCTACTTCCAAAGAACGACAAAATACATTTTAAAGTAAAAATGATTTACAAGCACATATTTCAATCACAAAGTGAAAATAATTATTAAGCATACATTTCAACACACAACGTAAAAATGATAGTCAAGCATGAAAGGGAAGTGTCTAGCAAATGACATTGAGGCTATTGCTGATGAAGTTCTTCCAATAGAAGCCATTTGACCTGTTTTTTTTAATGAAACAGTTGAGGGGTTGGCTTTGATATCCGTTGGAAGGGCATTCCAAATTCTTGAAGCCAGCCCTGGGAAGGTGCGATTATAAGTTCTGTTTTTGTTGAATTTCGTTTTTTTCAGTAGAAGGGTATTGGAGCTTTTTAAGTTTTGCCTGGATCCGGGAGTTTGAGTTTTTTTGCCAGGTAAATGGGGCTATTGAACTGTATAGCTTTATGTGTCAGACAGGCTATCTTGCAGCAGATCCTTGCCTCAATTGGAAGCTAGTTAAGCTGGATTAAGTCAGGTGTGATATGATCATGCTTTCTGGCGCCTGTGATTTGTCTGGCAGAGGCGTTCAGAGTAGCTCTTAGTGGAGCTAACCTAGATTCAGTCAGACATTTCTATTTGTATTTGTATTAACGTATTTAAAACGGGCAGCTACCCAACAGGAAATTGTCAATCCTTGTTGGCCTTCTGTATGAATTTAAAGACGCTGCTGTTTAATGACTGTTTGACCTCCTTGTTTTTTAATCCTTTTCTGTAAAGTTCTGTCTTTATTTCTGTTTGCTGTTGCAGCCTCCACGTGTCCAGCGCTGGGAGACCCTGTTGGGTAGCTGTGCGCTTTATATATGCAAATACAAATACAAATACAAATGTCGGGAGGAAAAGAGTTGCCGACCTTGCTGTTTTAAAAACCTTAGTATAATGGATCCGATTCTGGACCACACTAGAACTTGGAGGCTTCAAAGACTCGCTGATAGATCTGTCAAAATTCCCAGGAGCCAGGAATATCCCATGGGTTAAATCAGTTTCAGGCTGGCTTTGTAAACTTGGAATGCAAAGTCTATGGGATGACTCCACTACCATTAGTAAAAACGACCACAAATTGATAAAAGACCATATTGGGCCTACATAAACGAGCCATACGCAATGAATAGCTCATGCGGACCCATATCTCCTATGCTTTTTTAAATTTTAAGCATTTTCCAATGTTTCAAGTGTTCTTAGATTCAATATTCCTGCCTCTAACTAGGAGTTTGTGCATTTGATTTCATTACAGAACTTTACCTTTATGGTCTTTCACAAGTAAATGGCATACAAATCAAGATTTTATAATCTGACTGCATGTGGTTTGAGCAATGAAGATAGGAAACATATAATTTTTTTTACAGAGTATTGTATCTTACGTCGTAAAAGGCTAGCTCCAATTTGCCATGACATTGGGATGCACAGTCATTTGGAAGATTTTAGGATTTTAACACAGATTGTTAAAACTAGTATTTGCGGTTAGCAAATTTCTACAAGCACTGTGGTGTAAGAGAACAAGATTTTAAATGCTATTGATTGATGATATTGCTAACCAAATATGTATCTCTTATTGAATTGCTGTTTGCACATTCGTATATATGCTCTATGTTCGGTCATTAATGATTCTATTGTACTGTCTTTAAACGTCTATAAGAGGATATTGTTCTGCGAAACTGCATTGGCAGTCTGTAGATGATAAGGTCCTTAACACTGCTCAGGTAAAGAGAATTATAAGCTTATAGCCAATTGTTTTTATCTTGGTGTTTTTAATTAAATCTACACCTTAAACTATTTTACACACTAGAACTTGTTGCACCTTTCAAGAAGTGTTAATGAATTGTAATTTTAATCCGGAAACTGTGATGATTATTGTTATCTTGTTTATATCGATTATTTTAAAATAAATGTGATTTATATTATGTTTTATGTATCAGGTGTTAGTGTTTGTGCTAGTGTATTTGGTTGTGTACACTTTGATGGTTATTCATAACCGAATAAAGTATTTTTTACTACTACTACTAGTATAATGCGGTTTGGCATAAGTCAAAAAATGGAGGGAGGGCATAAATTGAGAAAGGTATAGTTTGAGACATAGAGTAGTGCATTGAATAGAGTTGAAGTTTTTTTTTCAATATTCCTAACTACATTGAAAGGTATATGTGCTTATGGAAAAAGAGATAAAAAAGTTGTATTATATGAAGTTCCATATGTGCATCTATAGATAAATAGTTAGAAACTCAGACTTTCAAGTGTTGCTGTGCATAAAACTAATTTATTTGTATATTTTTCTTATTTTTGTTTTGACTTTTCAAGTTTTTTTAATTTGTCTATTTTTTATTTGTTTATTTATTTACTTATATTTTCCCTACTATTTCATTAGAGAAGCACTTACAGATACAGTTGTTATGAGCATGTTTACACATTGTGATAGATAAAATAAAAGAGAGACCCATGAGCATATACTCAAATAACTTATACAACTCATCACAGATTGTGATAGATAAAATAAAATAAAACAGAGACCTATAAGCATATAATCAAAGGACGGATATCTTAACTATTCGGTCACTACAGACATAATAAGCATAAATTGATATAATATATAAATATATATTAACCATACATAATATATACATTTGTTAAGCAGGCCTATAAGTGGTATATATATTTGCACAAACAAATGCACATATCCAAATACATACACAGTATCAAACTATGCACGTTTACATACACAGGTACTTGCATTTCTGTTTTGATTATGGTGATCCTGGAAGAAAGAGTCAATTCTTGAGGAGTCTTCTGAAGATAAGATAGTTATCTGTGGATATTATATTTGGGGGTAATTAATTCCATAATTTGGCTGCTTGAACAGAGCAAATGTGTGTATTTCACACCTCATAAGATGGTGCCTGGAGAAAAATGGATGAATTTGCAAAATATATTTAAAGCTGATATTTGAGTAATATATTTTGCAGCATTCGTGAGATTTAGGGCTAGATTAGAACTTTGGCGGTCTATAGGATCCCCATACCCACGGTGGTGCGGCGGTCACTGCTGCATCGGAGGTCCGACTGCAGAATTACACCTTCAGCTGTCGGACAGCCGTGGGAACGATGTAACTGCCAGGGATTTACTATCCATGGCAGTGGCGCGGTGGTGTGAGGCTGCAATCTACTTGATGGGGCCCCTGCGGCCCCACCAAGCATAATACCGGTTATCTCACTGCCAGTGTTCTCATGGCAGTGTTTACGCCATGAAACTTCTGGCAGTGAGAACACTAAGGGGGCCCTACAAGTTGTGACCCCTGTGTGCATGCACCCTCTTTCCAGCACGGTATTGGCTGCATAGTCCATGCTTTGAAGGAATGGGCTTTGGCGTTCCCATTGTGGTGCCTTTATTAAAGGCACTGCCTCTGGAATGCTAAACGACCACCCGCCATACAACGAGAAATCTGGTGGGCGGTGGCAGTTCTCACACCACCAAACTCAGAATCAGGCCCATATTACCTTTCAGCCAGAGGAATGCAGCTATGTCTGTTATGCATTATCCATGTAGTGGCATTTCAAATTGATGAATCCTTTTACATTACTCCTTCCACATGCACTTAGGCGATCACTACTAACAACCTTGCACTGGGTGTGCGCTAAATGTAATCCTGATAAGGTCACTATTACAACCCAAAACATTTTTGTAGCTGTGTTTGATTTCTATTGAACACAAGTACATCTTATATTAGAAAAGGCTGCAGACTCCAGTCTTCGAGTATCATACTGTTTTTCAATTTGTTGGAAAAATGTGGATTTTTGTTTTTCTTGTACTAAATGCCAAAGTGAAATTGGGGCATGAGGCTTGACAATGGGGGAGAGTATAGGGCGTGTGACAATGTGTGTATTTGAGAGAGAAAGCAGATGAAGGTCGCAAGAGAGAAGAGGGTGGGGGACAAGAGAGCAGACAAATGGGTTGAGAGAGATTAAATGAAGGGTCAAGAGAGAAGATGAAGGGTTCGAAATCAATGGATTACGTGGTCAAGATAGGGTGCAAGAGAGTAGGTACAGGGCAAGATAGAGCAAGTAAGGTGGTGAGAGAAAGCAGATATAGGGGAGAGAAACATTAGGTGGTGAGGAAGGTGTTTGGGTAAAAGATGAACAATATTTTCCAAAGCGAATTTGCAATACATTCAATAGACCCAGATTCAAAAAGAAAATTGGAAATTTGCTCCTCTAGAGTTAATCCTATGGTTTGAGCAAGTTTCATTATTTCTATGAATCACTTGCTGGTAAGTCCCTAGTAAATGGTACCACATGTACCCTGGGCCTCTAAGTTAAATGCTACTTTTGAACATGCACTAATAATTGTGCTGCTCAATAAAGGAAAACTTTAAAATATTTATGAGGTCTGTCAATGCAGACTGTAGTGCAGCTTTAAACTGCCATTTAGAACGGGCAAAATAAACCTTATGCCAAGCCTTAACCTGTTTTTTTTAAACTTATAAGTCACCCCTGAAGTAGGCCCTAACATCTCCTCCAGCAGGGTGTAAGTAATTTAAAAAAGCAGGATATGTGGGTTTAAGTTTTACATGTCCGTCCTACAGTAAAACACTCCTATTGTTGCTTTTCATTGTTGTCAGGCTACCTCTCCTATTGACACAGGGTGACCCTATTACATTTTATATTACATTTAATAAAGTATAACTTTAGAATGGGAGTATGTAGGAAATTACTTCTTGGATTCTTATGAATTGTAAAATCCTCTTTGTGGGTGAAGTTGGATTTTAAGTCACAATATTAGAAATGTCACATTTAGAAAGCTCTGTAAAAAACCTACAATGCCTTTCTGCCAGTAAATAGGGTCAAATAGCTGTGACTGTTTCAGACATAAGGGCAAAAGTGGCTTAGATCTGACAGGATGGGCCATCCTGGCATGATCGCTGGGTGAGAGTAGTACCCAGCCCTGAAAACACTGCAAAACCATGCCTGCAGCACACACAAATGAACCGGACACTATCTCAGATCTTTGGGACACAAACCCAGGAAGGGCCGGGGAGTGGGTGAGAGGTTGCTCCCCACACAAAGGCTAGCACTGTGGAAAAAGGTGGACAATCAGACTCTCAAATCAGATCATTTTTGGACCTGTGTACTTCCCTGCTGCTGAAAGGACTGTTATGATACACTGCTTCCTGGGGAAGGAAGACAGGACCTGCTACTTGATCCAAGGACCATCAGAGTGACTCCAAGGGTAAGATGGATGGCCTCTAGTGTGAGTTACAGGGACACAAGAAGCTCCAGAGACCCTGCTACCTACCTGCCTACTGCTGCTGGTTCCTGTGGAGTGAGTCCTTGCCCCCAAGTGATCCTGCTCAGGTCCTGGACTCTTGGTGTGGTGCTAACAATGCTTGTTCCTACCAAAACCCAAAACCTAGGACTGAGAAATGTTTTCAACGAAAACTGCACTAGAACCGACGGGATATCTGGAACAACTTGCCAGCCGATCCAACGAAGGTGCATCATTAGTGGAATTGACTTTGCTGAAGCTCCTGCTTCGTTCTTCTCCTCAGCAGCAAAGCCCTTTCAGATGGACCTCTCAACTATAGTATCTGGCCTTGCGGAGCCAAAGCCTACTATAGTAAATATAACATGCACCCCTGCCATGCACAATGTTGTCATCAATGATATAATCAATGATATAATGTCAGATGATGCAGTTATGTTATCAATGATGTCATAGAACATCACATGAGAGGTAATTAGCAGTGCATGCGAGCGTGTGAGTTAAAGTTACTTCAGGGCATGAGTTATAGTTACTTGATATAGCTATAACTGGTAAATTTCAGTGCTTTTCTTTGTTTAAAAAAGTATGTTTAAACATTTTTACCTAACTATAAAATTCTTTTAACTTTTAGCTTGTTTAGTGTATTTCTGAGGATATTGTCAAGGTAAAGTACAATAGTACTACAATTCCTAGCTATACCATTACTTTAACCTTTGGTTATTTCTGTGAATTTCTAGGGGTTCATCAGTTACTTTCAATATATAAATGGTAAGCCTATTGGTTTAGTCAATAAACATATTTATGAAGAATTTATAATAAAAAATATTAAACATGTGTCAGTTTTTTTTCACTCCTCAGGCCATGTAATTCAGCCATAAAACCAAACACAAGGGGGGAAGATAAAATATTCTAGCTCTGGGATTGCTTAAAAACAGTTACATTCTGATCTATAGACTCCAGAAAACATATGGTATTTCTTATGGGGGGGGCGGTCCACTTCCTGCAACCCCCCCAACTCCTAAAAACATGCTGATGGTGCCCCATGTGCAGCAGGGAATTATGTAATACTCCTTGCTAGGAACAGTGAATAATAAATTAGCCTAATAGTCACTGTAAAGGATTTATCATCTGAGCGAGCCAATTTGGATCTAGGCACAAATAGCAGTTGAGCTCCAGAGGAGCGTAAATGGCATGATAGTACATACTTGCGCAATTTATAATTCAAATAACCCGGATCACTGTGATGAACTAATACAGACCACTGTGATTAACTAATTCGATTTAGAATTGTAAATCTGAACTGTTGGACTTGGACCTTTCTGACGGAACATCCCCAGACTTTTTGTCTTCCTCCCTTAATTTCTTTGCTGAAATTCGTTTTTATGGGATTTAGGACTCTGTCGATGTTACTACTGCTAACTAGTGCTACAGTGCTTGTGCTCCCTCCCCTAAACATGGTTTGATTGGTATACACCTAATTGGCATCTTTAATTTACTTACAAGACACATGCAGAATGGTATACCATATACCCAGGGCATGTAAATCAAAGGCTACCAATGGGCCTGCAGCACTTATTGTGCCCCCACCTTAAGTAGCACTTTAAAACATATCTCAGGCCTGCTTTTGAAGCCTGAATACTGCTTTAAGCTGCCATGTCGACTTGATATTTAAACCCCCTTGCCAAACCTTAAAATCCACTTTTATTACATATACGTCACCTCTAAGGTAAGCCCAAGGTAGCCCATAGGGCAAGGTGCTATGTACTATAAAGTTGAGCATGTACCTATTAGTTCTAAATGCCCAATAGTGAAAAACTCCTACATTTGTTTCTCACTACTGTGAGGTCTACCCCTCCCATAGGATAACATTGGGGATTCCTAATTATATTGAATTAACTGTAATTCCTAGTTTGGAGCAGGTGGATATAAGGTGGATATACCATGATTGATACCTAGGAAATTGTCATGATAAACCCTATTTAATTGAAAAGTCAGATTTTTCATTACAATTTTAAAAATGACACTTTAGAAAGTTGCCTTTTTTCCGCGCCTAGCCCTTTGTGCCTACAGCCTGTCTTGGGTGACATGACTGGGTGTAGCTGATAATTTGATTTTGTTAATTCCTCCCAGATAGTTACACAATAGAGGTATTAGGTCTGCCTCAATGAGCCTTCTGCTGGCATGATGGAGTGGTGAAGCTGAGCACAGACCTTCCTTACACTGAATAGTCTGTGCTCTGCCTACACACAAAGGGCCTAACAACCGTGCATTGTCGCTACAGCCAGCTTGAAGCCAGGGTAAAGGTGTTTGAAAATTCCATGCACTTCGAAGAACCTTTGCAGAAGCTTCTCCCACCTTCCAGTAGAAGGGCACCAGGGTAGAAAAATAGGACCTTCAGTCTCCCTATTCAGTTCGCTACTGGATCTGTGGAAGGTCTCTCAGAGTACTGCCTGCTGCTGTTATCTGATGTGCACTCTACAAGACTGCTGCTGTACTTGAAAGACTTGATTTTTTGCCTGGATTCTGCCTTGAACCCTCAGAGGCCTTGCTGTTCAGCCCTTCATCGCACCAAGGACTACTAGAAGTGATTCCAAGCGGTTAGTTTGCTGGTCTCCTTTTCAGAGCCCAAGGACATAAAATGCTCTCACCATCTTGAACCCATACCATGATCCAGACTGAGTGAGTCCTGAACCACCACTCCTGGACCCTTGGTTGTGGTGCTTAATGTGTCCAGATGGCCAATTCCTAAACCTGAGGATTTTGACAAATTTTGGCCAAAACTGCTCTGAGAACCAAGAGGAGACCGGGTTCATCCTGCTCCCCTATCCATCAAGTGTGCATCGCCGATCGGATTGACATATCGGTGTCTCCTGCTATGTTCCTCTCTGCAGCAGCAAATCCTTTTCAGTGGTCCCTCGCCAAAATTGTATTCAAACTCATGGAACTATCTTTGGTTACAGCCCTCTGCCTCATCTGGGTGGAGATTTTCGCCTTCTATTTTGGAGGTTAAATCCGAATGTAGAAATCTTCAATGCAGCTTTGACACAAGGAAATCCAACTCCGAAAAAACTGCTCCTCGGACACCTCCTGCATTCTTCCCCCGCTGAACTTTTCCTTCTCAGATACTTTTTTTGAGGTAAGCACTGACAGGGCCTAATCCACTTCCTTGTATTCAAATTATGCTCCATCGCGGTCGGCCATATTTTTCAACGTTGACCCAGGCTCACTTGACTAGATGTCCGAGGTTGGTGCTTAGATCTTTTATGTGCTAGTTTTACCTAAAAACTTTCATAACTCCTGTTGTACTGATTGGATTTTTGTTGTTTTGGTGTCAAATATGTTATTAGAATGTACTCTGGTTTTCTAAATTGGTTTGGGATTTTTCTTGTGTTATGTTTTCACTTTATTACTGTGTGTGTGCTACATAAATACGTTGCCTCTAAGTTAAGCCTGGCTGTTTTTTTTGCCAAGCTAAGGTTAATTTAGGCTTATTTAGACTAATTTAGTGACTTTTTATGGTTCTCCATGCGAAGGATTGTGGCTGTTGCTTGACCAGGGCTCACACCTCAGTCAACCAACAGCCCTATTTCTCACATGACCCCACCCTCATAAAATGTATTCTATTTCCCCATTGTTTGTCAAAAACTGTAGTTTGAATAGCTCATCAGAAATTCCTTGATGTATGTGAAATTGGTGTAGGTCAATTAGAGCACCCCAAATTGATGCACCTTTCCCAGTGCTTTTGGCACTAGAGATAGAATAATAAATCTGAACCGAATCTATATATTTTTATTTTTTTATTTTTAAGGTTTTATATAGCGCGGACAAGATCCATGCGGGTATCAGAGCACTGTACAACAAATAAAGGATATAGAGGAAATAGAAATATACATACAAAATATTATTGGTTATATTAGTTCAAACAATGGTAACTGTTCAGCATAGGAAATATCTACAAGCCTGGAAGATGCCTCGTGAGGGTTCTGTCTTGTTTATGGGGGTAAGGCATTCCAAATCCTAGGGGCCCTTCTTGAGAAGAAGCTGTTATAAGTTTTCTTTTTGGTAAATCGTTGTGTTTTAAGTAGAAGTTTATCCGAACTCCTGTTGGTTCTGTTACCACCTGATAGTACTAGTTTCTCTGCAATCGTGGTGTTTTGTGTTGCAATGCCTTTTGTGTCATACAGGCGATTTTCAGATGGATTCTGGCATCAATGGGTAGCCAGTTAAGGGCAAGCAAGTCCGGGGAGATGTGACAGTTTCTTTTGGAACCTCTGATTAGTCTGGTGGCTGCATTGTTTGATGCTCTTAGTGGGGCTGTTGTTGTTCTGGAAAGGCTGCAGAGAGCAACACTCCCACATTCCACTCTAGGGATTACTAGAGTTTGGACTGCCTGTTTAAAGTCATTAGTGGGTATGAAGGGTTTCAGTCTTCTTAAGGTGTTCCTATGAAAGTTTGCTCCTTTAGTTGCTGTGTTGATGTGCTTCTGCTTATTTAGCATATTATCCAGAGTTATGCCTAGCGATTTGGCAGAGTCGATCATGAGCGGTTGGCCATCGAGTGCTGTTAGGTGCATCATCCATTCCATGATGGTGGTTGTTTGGCTGGGGGGGCGCTATTAGGAGGAATTCTGGGGCATATTACCAACGTTTAGCGATATTTATCGCTAACTAGGCTTAGCAACGAATTTTTATCGCTAAGCATCGCCGGAAATTATCGCTGAGATAACTTGCTATTAGCAAGGTTTATCTCAAAGCTATAAAAATCAGGCGAAATGCGTGAATATCGCTGACAATACAGCGATATTCACGCATTAGCGACGAAATGCTCTTAGACATGTTATCCACCTCCCATTGGATAAAATGGCTAGGAACTGGTCTGAGCAGGCGTTGTTTTTTGGCGATAGCGGGAATATTTCCACCCCTTCGCCTGCCTTGCTAATAGGCGTTAGCAACGTTAGCGACTGCTTTCAGTCGCTAACAGGTTGGGTACTCCCACTTTGCATGTCATTAGCGATAAATATTGCTGACATGCAAAGCGGGCACCAAACCGCTCGCTATCACATAAAGCTGTCGCTAACTGCTGTTAGCGACAGCTTGCTAATGGAGCGATAGGATTATCGCCGTTTAGCGGCCGAAAACGGCCGCTAAACCGGCGATATTTGCCTATCGCCCTGCTTGGTAATATGCCCCTCTGTTTTTAGGGTGTTTAATTTTAAGTGGTTATTTGCCAGCCAGGTCTGCATGTTTTTGGGGTGTTGAGTTGAGGGACTTGATGACCTCAAGTGAGTGTACCTTAATGTAGAGTTGTGTGGCTTCTGCATACATGTGGTATTGGACCTTTGAAGAATTGCGAAGCTCGTGAAAGGTTCCATGAACAAGTTGAAGAGTGTCAGGGAGAGGGAAGATCCTTGGGGTACTCCTAAAGTGACAGGAGTAGGTTTGGATAGAGATTGATTGGCCCTGAATCTTTATGTTCTGTTTTGAAGAATGGAAGTGAACCAGTTGAAAACCGTTCCCAATAGACCCGTTCAATGTTTCAGGAGGTCTAATAGATTGTTATGTTTGTCAGTGTCGAAGGCGGAGGATAGGTCCAGTAGGATTATAAACAGGCTTTGTTTTGGTCCAGTATTTTTAAGGCGTTGTCTATTATGAGGGTCATGGCGGATTCGGTACTGTGTCCTAATCAAAAGTCAGATTGGAATTTATCAAGCAGATTGAAGTGATTAATGTGGTAGGTAAGTAGCATGTGAACACATTTTTCTAGTAATTTGGCCAGTGTAGGGATGTTGGATATAGGGCGATAGCTATTTAGGTCTGCTGGGTCAGCCGATCGTTTCTTCAATATGGGGGAAACCTGACCAGCTTGAAGATATCTGGGATGGTTCCTTGTAGCAGAGAGGTGTTTATAATCCTCGTCCATAGACACTAATGTCAGTATGAAGCCTTTTTGGAGGGATGCTTGGAGTGGGTCAGAGAACTGCTTGGAGGGATTTAAGGCTGTACGCGTTTTTAGAATAGTTTCTTAGCTGTAGAGGTTGAATGAGGACCAGTCTGCATTGTTTTTGAGGTCGAGCTTTGCAGAACAACTAAGGGGTCCTTGAGGGGGGTCCTTGAGGCAATCATGTGAGGTTTGTGAGGGCTGATAGGTCATTCAATAGGTCTGTCTTTATGTTTTCAGTTTTTGTTGTGAAATAGGACGCGAATGCCTCGCAGTTGGGGAGTGTTTATGAATTAACTTGAGGTGAGTGGGAGACACCCTCAGATTGCGCTTTGATTATTTCAAAAAGTCTTTTAGGGCGATTCTTGGATTGGTTCAATTGATTGCTAATTAAGTCGTTTTTGAATGTCAGATTTTTCTGTAATAAGCGTTTCTCATGCTTCTGAGTAAATTGAGGTGAAGAGACAAAGATGCTGCTCTCCATTGACGTTCATTTTTTCTTAGTGCTGTTCTGTCTTCATTTAACCTACTATAATACCATGGGTTTGAGGTTTTTTTGGAGATACTTTTCGATTGTAGCAGAGCTAAATTGTCTAATATTATTTTCATAGATTGGAAGTAGTGATTGGTCAGATCTTGAATGTCATGTAAACTGTCAGGCGGGCGTGTTAGGATAGGGCTAGCGATTGCAAGTGAAGTAGGATTGGCGATTTAAGGTTTCTCTTCCAGATTTTCATTCTCTTGGGTTGAACATAGAGTTTTTTAACTGCTTCATTGATATGGAATGTGATGATGTGATGGTCGGACTAGTCACAAGGGTTGATGGATTCCAGCTGGGTGGAGTCCACTTTGGAGATTACTAGATCTAGGGTTGATCCTTTTTCATGTGTGGGGCTGTTGCAAATGTGGGATAGGTGGTTAATGTCAGTCAAGAAAGCTTTGAGGCTGTTGACCTCTAAGTCGTCAGGGTCATTCCAGTGGAGGTTGAGGTCCCCTAGGAACGTTATGGTGTCCGGCATTTGTGGCTAGGATATCCATTATGTGTTCAATAAAAGTAAGGTTGTTTCCTGGTGGATGGTAAAGTGAGTTAGGTGAGCATAGTGGGTTGTTATTATTAGAGATTTCTAGACATAAGTATTCACAGGAGGAGAAAACCGGGGAGATGAGACGTTTCATGGAGAGGTAGTTCTGGTGTATGCAGGCAATACCACCTCCAAGCCTAACAATTCTATCTAGTTGCGTGATGTGATAGTTAGGGGGGACTAGTATGTCTAGGATGGGCGAGGATGAATCGTTAAGCCAAGTTTCTGTTAAAATTGTGAGGTCAGGTTCTTTGGTTAGTATGAGGTCAGCTATTTCAGCGGCATGACGTGCGGCCGATCTACAGTTTAGTAGGATACATGTTAGCCGGGCCTTGGTATGTATAGTGTTGGGGTCTTGTAAGATGGGAACTCTCATGAGGTGTTTTCAACGATACCTCTGGTAATGTGTCTCATGGCTCTATCATGGTTGGGAGGGATGGATTGGATAGAGGACAGTATCAGTGTGCTGTCCGTGTGCGCAGATAGGGGGTTAGAGTTGGGGGCTCGTAGGAATGTAGTAGAGAGTTTCGATATTTTGGTGATAGAGGGTATTTTATTCTGAACTGGCGGAATAAGGCACTGGGGCCAGGTAGTGTTTTCCATCTAGGGGGTTTCTGTAATGTGGAGCTAGCATGTATTTGTTGGAAGAATTTCACATGTGCTTTTGGCTGTATCAGGATCAGGTCATGAAGAGTTTGGATGTCTTCTGTAATTTGTTGTAAAGCTAGTATTATCTCATTGAGTTTAGGGTCAGGAGTCAGAGTTAACGTACTCCTCGCCCGGTCTGTAGGTAGGTGAGGGAGGGTTACTAGACTGTGTTCGTGGGGTGAAAAATGAAGTGGTCAGATGAATGGCAGTTTTTTTAGTGCAGTGATCCAAGGTAAGTTGCGAAGTAGAGAAGAAGTGTGAAGAGGTAATGTTGTGTGCTGTAGAGGGAGAGGCGTGAGGTTCGACATGAGGGGGAGGGGGCCTGTAGGAACGCTCGCAGATCAGATGTACAATTGTGGGGGGATATTGGGCCCGAGTTTGTAGTGGAGATGGTGGGCATAGTGGGAGAGGTGGGGTGGGTTGAGTTGTGTTATGTGCAGGAGAGGGAATATACTTTTTCCAACAATAGTGTGGCTGAAGTTTCTATAGTAAATCTGCTCCCCACTTTTCCCATTCTATGCACTTTCTCCATTTAGAATTGTAGATCTAATTTTCCCAAATATATGCACTTTTCCCAATCGTATTACTTTGGAATTAGAATACTAAATTGGTTCCCCCAGTTATATGGACTTTGCTCAGTGTTTGTGACACTAGAGTTATAATCATAATTCTAACCCTCCTCCTCCTGGAGTTCCTTGTGTTACCCATCTTTAAACCTCATCTGGCAGTTTGGAATGGACTGTCCTCATGAGAAACAGGTTTAGTACTGATCTGCATGACGCGGGCCTTTGTCTACAGTGACACAGTGGGTGAAAAAACTATGTACTGGAATGCTATCCCGAAGATTGCCAGTGGTTAGACTTTTTGCAAGTATTACAGCCCTCATTTTGTTGTGTGCTTGATATTATATTCCTTCTTCCTGACTTTTTATTATTTCATTTTTTGTTAATTTTTTTGTTTTGAAAAATGTACATTCTAATTAAAGTTTTATTTAGATTTACATTTTTAAAAATTATTTCTTACCCTCTTTGCAATATTAAAATGTTGTTGAATGTGTTTATAACTTGTATCATATAGGTTGCAAATTACATAAAAATGTAGTAATTAATAACAATGAAATCAAACATTTATAATGTATTATTGAAAACCTTTTATATTCAAAATAATAAAAACATTGAATAAAATTAAAACAATTAAAATGAAGTAACATTTCAAATGAGACAACAATACCAAACATTGTTTTCCCATTGACATTTATTTAAAATATATATATTATTCCCTATATGCTGCTAGTGTTCTCCTGTCTCCCTTGATTTCTGTGGGAGTGTGTTGCAGCACCAGTGCATAGCAATTTGAACTAACTCCAATGATTGACTGGAGTAGATTTGAGCCTGTTTTCTTTCTGTAGGGCTACTGTAGTAGATGATGGTGCACCTTTTGTGAATTTCAATTCTCTTACACATTTGTAGGTATTTTTTGTGTCCCCATCTTGCCCCTGCCCCCCTGAAAATTGTCCACGAGATAGCAGGGGCAGTTACGTCTTTCCTTACTATGCTACTGAACACCATCATTGACTTCTGACTTTTTCCTAAGGAGAAGAAAAAGGCCTCCATTCTCCCACTGTGGAAGAAATCTTCATTAGATCCAAAAGAGTTGTAGAACTATCATCCCATACCTTGATTGCCGTTTTTGGCAAACATCCTTGAAAAGCTCCAGAATATTGCACTTTTCACATTTTTAAAGGAGAATGAAATCTTAGATTCAGCGCGATTTGGGTTCAGGCTGAATCTCAGCACCGAACCTTCTCAGGTTGTAGCTACAGATGAGCTGTGAATTTTCCTAGACAATGGTGGGAAGGCAGAGATGATCCAGTTGGATTTATCCGTAGCCTTTGACACCATAAACCATGAGGTAATGCTGGATCGCTTGGTAGAAATTGGTGTTAGAGGTTCAGCGCTTGAGCTGTTTAGATCTTTCCTCTCTGATAGAGAAAAGTCGGTTGCCCTGGGGGACATTGTATCCAAGTCATTCACACTGACGTGTGGGGTCACTCAGGGTTCATCACTGAGTCCTGCACTTTTTATTAATTATGTGGCGCCCTTGACAAGATAGATCTGTTCTTTTGCCCCAGTGGTGTATGCAGATAACACACAAATGTTTGTGTCCCTCTCGATTGATATTGATGAGACTGCACACCATTTAATAACTGTATGAGAGCTATCAAAGAATGGATGAGCAACAATAGACTTATGATGAACTTGTCTAAAACCAGTTCTGCTCTGTGCAAGGACTCTTTTTTCTGGTATCAAACCTGGTGGCCTCAGACCGTGGGCTCTCTTCACTCTCCAGTATCTTCCATTAGGAATCTGGGAATACGCTTTGACCCCAGTTTTTCCTTTAACGTACAGATTAACAAACTCACTTCCTCGTGCTTTTTCCTGTTGTGTATGATAACGACGTTTCTCCCTTTCATCCCATATGAAATTCAAAAGTCAAGGCTGGACTTCTGTAATGCCCTATATTTGGACATTCACCGGCACTCTCTGAAAAAATTCGAGTGCCTACAGAATGCAGTGGCTCTACTTTTAAATAAAATTCCTAAGTTCAATCCAGTACCTGAGACATTACGAAAGCTCCAGTGGCTCTCTGTAAAGAAAAGAGTCAGGTTCAAGGTCCTATGTCTTGCACAAATGACTGTATAGGGATGGCCCGGCATACTTCAAAAAGACATTTCTTGGTATTGTGGTAAATAAAATTACCGGGACTATTTTTCTATACATTAAATGACAATAAGGATAGCTCAATAAATGAGAGGCAGAGTCCGTGGTATCTGAGTCATACGGGCTTTAATTAAGTGGCTCGAGTCACTGGACATCGGGTTCCATCACCACTAGGGTTCAGGAAGGGATATTCAACGTTTTATTAACATCACACATTATATATAGTAAAACTGAACAGTTGCATTGAATACAGTAGGCGTAACAAGTGAAAAGAGAGAGATAAGAACATATGGGCGTAAAAGAAGGCGTGTAATAGGGCATACACGGAGGTGTGTGCTGGAGGCGTCACAGAAGTGTCATAGGTGGGTGGATGCATAGAGGAAATCTGCAGGGTCTGCAGAAACCTTTACCACATATGCGCGCGCAACTGAGCATGACGTGGTATTGACGTGGTATTGACGTGTAACTGGGGAGAGCTGGGGGACTTGATTTTAGCACTAGTAGAGGAGTCTGGTGTCTGGGATGTCAGAACGACCTGCACCTATGGCATATCTGATATCTTGTGTTTGGAGGATGTGTTGTCTGAAGCAAAAGGTCTCTCAGGCAGAGGCCATTCATCACTGAATGCTAGTGGGTGCATACGTTTCTTCGTGCAATGCGCGGGGCCATGGGCCTACTATGGCAACGGGTGCAGTAAATTACTTGCAATGAGACAGGAAGGCCGGGCCCTTTGCTCTGCAGCCGGGAATATGTTTACCTATTTCACTAGACTGGAATGTGTTTTTGCGGAGGTTGAGCAGATAACTGTAGGCAAAATACCGTCTTGGCAGGCAGGCCAGGCTGAGCCGGGCACCGCTCGGCTGGGCAGGAAGTAAGGTAGAGGTCAGGCATGCAAACCTAAACTGCAGCTTTCTGAGATAGAAGAGGTTCGGAGCCTGAATTCAGGGCCTGGCTCGGCTGAGCCACAAAACGTGTGCTTCTCGATGTTAAAACGTATACCATGTAAATGCATTGGCAACGTAGGCTTTAAGGCTGAATTATCCTTTCGTTCATGGAGGGCCTGGTAGATGACATGTTAACGTTGGACGCAAATGCAATTGCGTCTTCATTTCGGCCATAGAGGGAAAATGCATGGATGTCATGCACATACATTGAACGTTGGGGTACGCGCTAGGGGACATACTTGGCCATATAAAATTCAATTTTCCTCATTCCCTCCTTGTCCCCTACGTTCCCTTCAAGATATATCTATATTCATGAGACCATCTATCTGTTCATATAACATCATTTGCTCGTCTTTTTCCTTTCGAGCACGGGAACGTGAACGTGGACGGGGAATACAAGCCGTGGCGCACAAGCCGCAAATCGCTGGGCCACATTGTAGACAGAGACAGCAACTAAATACTATAAGCAATACTAGTCCTAAGAATGACAGTACTTTCCATCCCCAGGCTGATATCACACTCCAGAGCCAACCGGACCAAGTCCAGGTGCCTGGATTCTGGTGTATCTGGTGAGCTATTTTATGAAGCCTTGTTATTGCTGAATACACTGATGGTGCGTTATTAGGAATGAAAATACAACAACTGGAGCCGATCACTCTACAAGCTCCGCCCCTATCGGCCAGGATGACGTCAAGAACAAGACGATTTTGAAGAACAACAAGTCTCATAGCAGACTGCTCTTCCGTTAAGTTACCTAGGGCAGAAGTAGTTTCATTCACTACTGCTTCAAGGGTTCTGGTCAACCTGCGTATTAATTTACTATTTTGGATGGGACCTATGAAGAAAAAGAAACCTTTATTGAAATCCGTATATTGTTCCAATGTAGTCTCAGTCTGATCGACAATTGGGGACTCAATCTCCCTCTTATGTCTTATATGCACAAGATGGGTATCTCGATGATAATTGGATGGGGCTAGAAAAACGGGTGGCAGTAGGAACGCAATATAACATGTTCCACCCCAATCTAATGGCAGACGTACATAAGCTGTCTGACCACAAATAAAATAGGAATGACGGGAAGCTTTGAAAGTAGACTTTCCTTTATCACTGAATTCAACCACAGTATTACAATCACTGTGTCCTAGATGTACTGAACCATTCTTCCTAACGCATAATCCACCTTTTACTGGTAAAACTGTTATAAATGGCAAGTCCGAATTAGTCTCGGACTGAACGTTCAGAATCATGAGGTTAAGGGTAAAATTTCCTAATCCATACACTTCATTTTCTAGATCGGTCCCTGTCCTTTGGGGAAGACCATCTTTGTCCGGGAAACAGGCTTTATTCATAACTGTATTCAGGTCTCCCCATATCCAATTGCTCTGGGAAATTGTGGATTTACTGCCTAATGAGGACATTAATGCAAACCAATCTCCGCACGAACCATTGTGCGAAAACGGATAAGGAAAGAGGGGCAGAGCTCCCTTCATTTTCTGGTAAGGTGGGAGTCGGCCACATACCCAGCAATTCGTGACATTGCTGGTCTGGTGAGAATGGTGTAACAAACGGATAAAAGTGTTGTTGTGCAGTGCAAGTCGATAGGATAGTTCGTGAGGGGGCAGGTCACTGAATGTGTGTTCTACGGTGTCATTAAAGGAAGAATGTACATGTGAACCAAGCGGAGGAAAGAAAACATGTAACGTCCAGCTTATACATATGATCGTAATACTCAGAAAAAACATAAAAAGCAAGGTAACGATGCATCTACTACGTAGATTTTTACAATATTTCATTTTAATTATTTCCTGTCTATCTCTCTCACTATTTGGGTCTATCTCATACATGTCAAAAAACCTGTCTAACCGCTTCACCCGAGGGGGACTTAAACAATTAAACGCTGTCTGACTTACTAGACCGTAACTTGGCTTTATACTCCTGCTGCGGAGTTTTCTCTAACAGAGGGAGTTTAGTGTCAGTATCAGAATCAGGGCAGTCCTTGGGAAATGTCTCTGGACACAGTCCATGGAATCTTTTTATGTGGCTGGAATGAAGCCAGCCTTTCCTTCCCTCTACTTTCTCTGCGGTCCTCGTGGTCATCAACACCAGCTTCGGCTCCCGCCACCTGGGCTCCAGAGGGCTTGAGTGGTCGAAGTTCCTTATACAAACGAGATCCCCCGGAACGATTTCATGCGGTTTCACTTGGGTGTTGTCCGGGAAAGCAGCCGCGACATGTGAAAGACAAGAGAGTAGTGCAGACATCAAGGAAGCCAGGTAATCTGTCAGCATATTACTATCAACATCGGTGATCTTACGCGGCATAGGCGTACCCCACATATTTGGGGGTCGACCGAAGACAATCTCATAAGGAGATAATCCGGTTCTGGAATGAGCTACCATACGCATGTAAAAGAGGGCAACCGGCAGGGCTACCATCCAATCTACACCCTTTTCTGCACAGACCTTCGCTAACCGTGTTTTCAGAGTCTGATTGTGTCTCTCAACGAGACCAGCTGCTTTGGGGTGTCGTACGCAGTGAAATTTCCACTGGTACCCTAACAGGAGTGATACCTGTTTCATGAGCTCGGACGAGAATGGCTGTCCATTATCTGAGTACACGACACGGGGCAAACCGTATCGTGGAAAAAATTCACGAACCAATTGATTGGCAGTGGTCACAGCAGTGTAATCTGGGACTGAATAAGCTTCTGTCCATCTGGATAGGGCACATACAACTACGAGGACATACTTAAATCCTCGACATTGATCCATCTGGATATAATCCATCTGGAGGACTTCAAAAGGGTGGTCAGGAGGATGAAATCCACCTTGTTCCACAGGAATACCTTTGCCTGGATTGAACTGACAACAGATCATGCAGGTACGCACTTTCTGTTTTGCTGCTGCACGTAAATGTTTGTTGAACCAAATGTTCTGTATGCTGTCTAACGTAGCTTTCTCTCCTAAGTGTGCCGGACTATGTGCTGTATTAATGATAACTTGAACCATAGAGTCGGGGAGAAACCATGTGGCTTTCCCCTTTGTCATCCATCCCTGATCTGTCTGGACCCCTCCTTGTTCAGTCCATTTCTTGATTTCGTCTGGAGTAGCATGTGTCTGTATGTCGAGTACATCTTGTGTGGGATCCCTGACTGTCATGCAATTCGTCAGTGATGGTACTTCGGTCTTTGTCGTGTCAGCTGGAATGTCTGTATGAGTCTGAGCTGTAAGCTTGGCTGTTCGATCTGCCAAGTCGTTACCCTGGGAAATGGTGTCAGTAACCTTCGTATGTGCTTTGCACTTCATGATGGCTATGGCTGTAGGCAAGTGTATTGCGTCTAACAGTGCTTGAATGAGGGGACCATGCTGTATCTTGGCTCCATGAGAAGTCATAAAACCTCTCTCTTGCCAAAGGACTCCGAAGTCGTGAACGACTCCGAATGGGTACCGTGAATCTGTATATATGTTTACTTTCAGGTTCTTGGCTCGTATGCAGGCTTGGGTCAGAGCGATGAGCTCTGCTGCTTGGGCAGACAGGGTGTCAATACGATGTGTTTCTATGACTTCAGTTTCAGTGGTCACTGCATATGCGGCCACTAACTCTCCTGTACTTGTTCTCATACACGAACCATCCACATAAAGTGTCAGGTCTGGGTCGGGTAATGCAATGTCTGTCAAGTCTTGTCTTGGCTTCGTCATGGTGTTAATGACTTCCACACAGTCATGTGGTGTAAGGTCTGCTGTAATAGAGGGTAACAGAGTAGCAGGGTTTAATATGTTGCAACATCTGATCTCTATGTGTGGCTGAAACAGTGTCAGTTCATATCCTGTCAGTCGTGCTATGGTCAAGTGCTGAGTCTGTGTCCTGTTTAAGAGAACTTCCACGGAGTGTGGAACCTGTACTGTCAGGGGATGTCCTAACACTATGGAGTCGCTTTGTCTGATAGCTAGAGCTGTTGCTGCAACTGATTTTAGGCACGCAGGCAAGGCCTGGGCTACTGGATCCAATGTACTAGAAAAATAAGCACAAGGCTTGTGTTTTCCTGCTTGATATTGTGTGAGAACAGATAATGCTGTGCCATCGCGTTCAGTGACAAAAAGTGTAAAAGGTTTGCTGTAACATGGTGTCGCTAAAACAGGTGCTTGACATAGGGCTTTCTTCAATTCGTCAAAAGAAAGTGTATGTTCCTGAGTCCAAGGGAGGACAGTCGAAGTTGCTGCCTCCTGTGTTGTCAACTGTATGAGTGGTTTGGCTAGATATGCGTACTGGGGAATCCATTGTCTACAGTAAGAAGTGAGACCAATGAAGGCCCGTACTTCCTTTTGTGTCTTGGGTTGTGGAAGATGTGCAATCAACTGGATACGGTCAGGTGTCAACTGTCTACCCCGCTTGGACAGCAAGTGTCCAAGGTAAACCACTTGATGGGCACAGAATTGTAGCTTCGAAGGGGACACTTTATGCCCCTTTTCGGCCAGAAAATACAAGACTGTCAGTGATGCACGTTCGCAATCACGTTCTGTTCGTGCTGTGATCAATAGATCATCAACGTACTGGAGCAGGGCAGTGTCAGTAGGCATGTGAATACTGTCTAGTTGTCGTTTCAGTGCTTGGCTGTAAATACTAGGGCTTTCTGTGAACCCTTGAGGAGCTCTTGCAAATTTGAAGCTTCGGCCATTTAAACAGAATCCGAAAAGATACTGGCTTTCCGGATGGATGGGAACACTAAAGAAGGCGTTCTTGAGATCAATTACAGTGAAGAACGCAGCTTCGGAATCAATGGCAGCCAATAGGGAGGAAATGTCTGGGACCACTGGGTACTGGGGTATGATGCATTTGTTTAGTTCTCGAAGGTCGATCACCAGTCTGTAGACCGGTGGTGCATTCGGGTCAGTTCGTTTAAGAATCGGGATGATAGGAGAATTACACACATTGGAGTCAGTTTCTACAACCACTCCTTGAGCAATGAGTTTGTCAATAATTTTCAGTAAGGCCGCTACAGCCTCAGGTGGTAACTTGTATTGTCGAATTCGGGGCAGTACAACTCCTTGTTTAAGAGTGACACGGTATGGTGTAATGTGCATGCAACCTACATCAGTTGGACCTTGCGCCCATAAATGCTGTGGTACATTCTGTAATCTCGGATCAAAATCTCTTAACACATAATGTCCTTTAAAATCACGTAAAAACAATCTCACTCCTTCCGGAGAACAACAAATCACTGCTCCTAGTTCTTTCAATGTTTTTATACCAAGCAAGTTTTCTGGACATGATTTCGTAAGTAACAAGTCTGTAGAGTGGGACAATGGACCAACTTCTAGGGAAACTGGCTTGACACCTCGTTAACAATAGGCTTTCCTGAAAATCCCAGGGAAACATTTCTTGAGCCTGAGAGGGGTGCCCCTGGAACCTCGTCATGACTGATGGTAGTTCTGCTCGCCCCTGTGTCAATCAAAAATTTTCTGTCTTTCCCTAATACCTGACTATGTACATAGGGACCCTCTTGATCTACAGGAACCTCTATAGGGGCAAGCCAACCTCCCTCTCTAGGCTGTTTCATGAATACTGTTGATAATCTGGATAATCTGACTGAGCATACTGGTACATTTGCTGTGTAACTTGTTGTGTGGCAGCTATGGGCTGGGGTACGGCTACTGTCTGTTGGGCATTCTGAGGAGGTTGCGTGTTCTGCGGAACATGTTCCTGTCTTGGAGGACGCGGTCTTTCTTTCGTCTTACCTGTAGCTATATTGTGTTTCAGAACGGCACATTCGTTTATATAGTGACCTGGCTGTTTACAGTAATTGCACGTCCCTTTTACAGGAGCTACAGAATGACCGGTCGGTGCCGTACCCCTCTTCTGACCATCAGCTGGGACAGACTGAGCAACTAGTACTTTCATTTTCGTGTCTTTCATGCGTCTCTTTTCGTGTTCTTGCTCCTCTCTAATTCGGTTCTGGTGGTACTGTAACATTTGTAACATTTGGGAAGGGGTATTAGCTTGCCAGGTACTCTCAACCTTTAGTACTCTATTCTTAACCTGAGGTATAGAATTCTCTACTAATTTGGTCACAAAAAGATGTGGGTATGATTCACTACTTGTTTTTAGCCCGCTATTAATAATGAAACATTTCTCGAATCTGGAATAATAATCACTAGTGTCTTCGTCTGGTTTCTGTTTGCAGGCTGAAATGGCATCCCAATCTTCCTTTTTAGTAGCTAGTAATCTTGGCAAAACCTGTATTAATAACTCGGGCAATGCTCTGGCTTTTTCCCCGAGACCAGTACCAGGGACTCGTGTATTATCTTCGTTTTCTAATTCTGCCCAGTCAATCTTTTTCTCTCCCACCTCCCACTCCTTTTCTTTAAGTTTTTCGTAAATGCCGGCTGGCAACAGTACCTTTAACATTTTAATGATATCGGGATACGTATACTCCCCCATGCGGAGCATATCTTTTAATTCACGGTGGAACCCTCCCGGATCTTTATCGTGACAGGGCACTAATTTTTTCATTTCCAATAGTTCTATTTTCGTTAAGGGGGTGTAAACAAATACTCGTTCGAACTCACCACCTGTTGTCCGGACGGGATGAACTTCTCGTAAGGGATTCTGTCTGTCTATGTAAAATGTTTTCCTTACTGGGGGTGGAACAGGAACGAAATGTGGAGTCAGGAAAGTGCTGTATTTGTGTCGCTGTTCTAGAATGACATTAATTAAATCGGTACCTAGGCCTCTCCATCTATTTAGGAGTAACTCTTCCAATATATTATATAGGGGACCTGGATCAGAATGCTGACTTTCGTACAGTGTAATGAGATGTTGGATCATGTACATACCAACTAGTCGCTGTTCGTCTGGGGAAAGATTCAAAAATGTTTGCGCCACTACGTCATCTTTATACATGGTAGAATTGCTAGCCCATTGAACTGCTGACCGGGCTAGTTCCTGTTCAAGCATGGTACTAAGCTCACTGTAACCTATTCGTTGTTTCAGTACTTTATCAGTGGCTTGGAATAGATGCTCAAGAGAACATTGTTCTGGTATGGGAGAAAGAAAACTTTTCTTGTATTCTGGGCGTATGGGTTTGTCAAAGGGTCTCGCCCTACCTACGTACGCTATTCTATTTGGGTTCTCAGTTTCTATATCATCGTCTTCTGAGACTTCATCCTCTTTCTCGGTTTCGTTCTCGTTGGCCCGTTCTTTCTCACGTATGTCTAGAATTTCCTTATGGATTTTCCTGTACATTGCCTCTATACTACTTTGTTTATCATGCTTTCAGACCGATATGTTATCACTCCAATTTAACATACGTTTAGTTACTTCTCTGTGTGGTTGATCTTGTTCCCTGATCAAACAATTTATCAAGAACTGTAAAACCATGCGTTGAGTTTCCACCTTTCTGTGTGCCATGGCCTCCTGTATATTTTCTGGTCCCTCACCCGTTCTAATGAAGTGATATATCTTGTCTAATTTCTCTTTCATGCCTGGTAAAGTGATCAAATAATCTGTAACGCGCCTTAAGCGTAGTGAGTGTAAGACCAATGAGTCCTCACCCGGTACTGGATCATATATACAATCAGTACGGTTCTTTCTAAGGGTTGTGTATGTTGCCTTTGGCGTTTGTTCCAGTGCTAAATCTCGTAATGATATTCGTTTTACTTGAGGAGGGGTGGAGAAACACCCTCCCGCGGCTCCTAGATGTGAGCCACCGGGGCTTGCAGGGTGCACTGGCACTGGAAATATTGGTGCTGGTAAAGTAGGTGTAGTTAAAGTAGGTTGGTCCTGGGTTACAGGTGGATTAAAAGGATTGCCAGGACCAGTGGCAGGAGGAACAGTGGGGGGAATCGTGTCATTAACAGGGTTGTGAGGATGAATATTTGGAGGAGGATTTGTATTTGCATACTCTGGGACAGTGTCGTCTAAGTAGGAAGAAAGGAAAATTTCCGCTGCGGTCTGTTTATGATGAAGCTTAGTCGGGACCAATAGTGGCGGCAAGTTACAGGGTACTTCCGGGGTCACTTTGGGTGGGCCCTCGGCAAGGACGGGATACATGCCTTTAATAAGGGCATTTCTTTGTCTGTCTATTTGTTCTGCTTTAACTTGTTCGCCTTCTTCTAGTAATTCTTTTTCTTGGGCTTTTTCTGATGCTTCCCTACTCTTCTCTGCTTTCTTAATTTCTTTCTCTGCTCTTCTATGCGCTTCTATACGCCATAATTCTATGGCATCTTTCTGGGATTGTCTGGCTTTCTTTTTCCACAATGCTTCCTCTACTCTCATGATGCAATCAGCATCCCATGTCCCTGAGACAGGCCATCTATATTTCTCTTCCAGATCTTTGGTGTAGTCAACCCATAAGTCTAAGTACAGTATGGCATCTAAGCCATGCTTATGGTACATAAAATGTCCGGGAGTGTCCCTAGGCGGGACGGGAACTGCTTCTTCGAGTATCCCTTTCCTGGTTCCTATCTGACGTAATTTCGAAAACAGCGGCATATTTGAACTTACTTGAACGTGAACACAATGAACACAGTAATGAATTGTAAACAATCAATCATACCACGACATTAAACACATTAAAAACATTTCGGACAGATACTATCTGGTACATAGAAAAACATAATTCTGAAAATCTTGAGAGACAATACTAGAATACTGAATTACTGGATGCACTGCTAAAACAGTACAGACATACCGGTCCCATAAAGAGACACGTCATACCGTATCCACCTAAGTGAAGACGTCTGGACCGGGTCTGCGTACCCAGACCCGTTTTGACCGGGCACAAATTAATGAACCCATCTAGATGCGTTCCCAACAACGGTACTCACCGGGAAGCAAAACTGAAGGCCTCGGAAACTCGACACTGGACTGGACTGGACTGCTACGGCGTCTGGCTGCTACGCATGCGCTTCGGAACAGGTGGGCCTCCGGATACCTCGGACCTTGCTCTCTCGGCTTGGGCTCTGGTCGGGACTCTCCGCATTCTTCACCGCCTCGTCTGGATGCTAGACCACAGTCTCCGTCTCCTCCGTGGTCCTGAGGGAGTTAGCAGGAAAACCCGCGAGTGTGCACAGAAAGGGGTCCGTCACGGCTGTAGAAGGGGTCAGGGGCCTGCGTTACATCGCCGGCGCGTGGGGAAGGGGAGGTGTCCCTGTTCGGGCGCCAGATTCTGTGGTAAATAAAATTACCGGGACTATTTTTCTATACATTAAATGACAATACGGATAGCTCAATAAATGAGAGGCAGAGTCCGTGGTATCTGAGTCATACGGGCTTTAATTAAGTGGCTCGAGTCACTGGACATCGGGTTCCATCACCACTAGGGTTCAGGAAGGGATATTCAACGTTTTATTAACATCACACATTATATATAGTAAAACTGAACAGTTGCATTGAATACAGTAGGCGTAACAAGTGAAAAGAGAGAGATAAAAACATATGGGCGTAAAAGAAGGCGTGTAATAGGGCGTACACGGAGGTGTGTGCTGGAGGCGTCACAGAAGTGTCATAGGTGGGTGGATGCATAGAGGAAATCTGCAGGGTCTGCAGAAACCTTTACCACATATGCGCGCGCAACTGAGCATGACGTGGTATTGACGTGGTATTGACGTGTAACTGGGGAGAGCTGGGGGACTTGATTTTAGCACTAGTAGAGGAGTCTGGTGTCTGGGATGTCAGAACGACCTGCACCTATGGCATATCTGATATCTTGTGTTTGGAGGATGTGTTGTCTGAAGCAAAAGGTCTCTCAGGCAGAGGCCATTCATCACTGAATGCTAGTGGGTGCATACGTGTCTTCGTGCAATGCGCGGGGCCATGGGCCTACTATGGCAACGGGTGCAGTAAATTACTTGCAAGGAGACAGGAAGGCCGGGCCCTTTGCTCTGCAGCCGGGAATATGTTTACCTATTTCACTAGACTGGAATGTGTTTTTGCGGAGGCTGAGCAGATAACTGTAGGCAAAATACCGTCTTGGCAGGCAGGCCAGGCCGAGCCGGGCACCGCTCGGCTGGGCAGGAAGTAAGGTAGAGGTCAGGGATGCAAACCTAAACTGCAGCTTTCTGAGACAGAAGAGGTTCGGAGCCTGAATTCAGGGCCTGGCTCGGCTGAGCCACAAAACGTGTGCTTCTCGATGTTAAAACGTATACCATGTAAATGCATTGGCAACGTAGGCTTTAAGGCTGAATTATCCTTTCGTTCATGGAGGGCCTGGTAGATGACATGTTAACGTTGGACGCAAATGCAATTGCGTCTTCATTTCGGCCATAGAGGGAAAATGCATGGATGTCATGCACATACATTGAACGTTGGGGTACACGCTAGGGGACATACTTGGCCATATAAAATTCAATTTTCCTCATTCCCTCCTTGTCCCCTACGTTCCCTTCAAGATATATCTATATTCATGAGACCATCTATCTGTTCATATAACATCATTTGCTCGTCTTTTTCCTTTCGAGCACAGGAACGTGAACGTGGACGGGGAATACAAGCCGTGGCGCACAAGCCGCAAATCGCTGGGCCACATTGTAGACAGAGACAGCAACTAAATACTATAAGCAATACTAGTCCTAAGAATGACAGTACTTTCCATCCCCAGGCTGATATCACACTCCAGAGCCAACCGGACCAAGTCCAGGTGCCTGGATTCTGGTGTATCTGGTGAGCTATTTTATGAAGCCTTGTTATTGCTGAATACACTGATGGTGCGTTATTAGGAATGAAAATACAACAACTGGAGCCGATCACTCTACAAGCTCCGTCCCTATCGGCCAGGATGACGTCAAGAACAAGATGATTTTGAAGAACAACAAGTCTCATAGCAGACTGCTCTTCGGTTAAGTTACCTAGGGCAGAAGTAGTTTCATTCACTACTGCTTCAAGGGTTCTGGTCAACCTGCGTATTAATTTACTATTTTGGATGGGACCTATGAAGAAAAAGAAACCTTTATTGAAATCCGTATATTGTTCCAATGTAGTCTCAGTCTGATCGACAATTGGGGACTCAATCTCCCTCTTATGTCTTATATGCACAAGATGGGTATCTCGATGATAATTGGATGGGGCTAGAAAAACGGGTGGCAGTAGGAACGCAATATAACATGTTCCACCCCAATCTAATGGCAGACGTACATAAGCTGTCTGACCACAAATAAAATAGGAATGACGGGAAGCTTTGAAAGTAGACTTTCCTTTATCACTGAATTCAACCACAGTATTACAATCACTGTGTCCTAGATGTACTGAACCATTCTTCCTAACGCATAATTCACCTTTTACTGGTAAAACTGTTATAAATGGCAAGTCCGAATTAGTCTCGGACTGAACGTTCAGAATCATGAGGTTAAGGGTAAAATTTCCTAATCCATACACTTCATTTTCTAGATCGGTCCCTGTCCTTTGGGGAAGACCATCTTTGTCCGGGAAACAGGCTTTATTCATAACTGTATTCAGGTCTCCCCATATCCAATTGCTCTGGGAAATTGTGGATTTACTGCCTAATGAGGACATTAATGCAAACCAAGCTCCGCACGAACCATTATGCGAAAACAGATAAGGAAAGAGGGGCAGAGCTCCCTTCATTTTCTGGTAAGGTGGGAGTCGGCCACATACCTAGCAATTCGTGACATTGCTGGTCTGGTGAGAATGGTGTAACATACGGATAAAAGTGTTGTTGTGCAGTGCAAGTCGATAGGATAGTTCGTGAGGGGGCAGGTCACTGAATGTGTGTTCTACGGTGTCATTAAAGGAAGAATGTACATGTGAACCAAGCGGAGGACAGAAAACATGTAACGTCCAGCTTATACATATGATCGTAATACTCAGAAAAAACATAAAAAGCAAGGTAACGATGCATCTACTACGTAGATTTTTACAATATTTCATTTTCATTATTTCCTGTCTATCTCTCTCACTATTTGGGTCTATCTCATACATGTCAGAAAACCTGTCTAACCGCTTCACCCGAGGGGGACTTAAACAATTAAACGCTGTCTGACTTACTAGACCGTAACTTGGCTTTATACTCCTGCTGCGGAGTTTTCTCTAACAGAGGGAGTTTAGTGTCAGTATCAGAATCAGGGCAGTCCTTGGGAAATGTCTCTGGACACAGTCCATGGAATCTTTTTATGTGGCTGGAATGAAGCCAGCCTTTCCTTCCCTCTACTTTCTCTGCGGTCCTCGTGGTCATCAACACCAGCTTCGGCTCCCGCCACCTGGGCTCCAGAGGGCTTGAGCGGTCGAAGTTCCTTATACAAACGAGATCCCCCGGAACGATTTCATGCGGTTTCACTTGGGTGTTGTCCGGGAAAGCAGCCGCGACATGTGAAAGACAAGAGAGTAGTGCAGACATCAAGGAAGCCAGGTAATCTGTCAGCATATTACTATCAACATCGGTGATCTTACGCGGCATAGGCGTACCCCACATATTTGGGGGTCGACCGAAGACAATCTCATAAGGAGATAATCCGGTTCTGGAATGAGCTACCATACGCATGTAAAAGAGGGCAACCGGCAGGGCTACCATCCAATCTACACCCTTTTCTGCACAGACCTTCGCTAACCGTGTTTTCAGAGTCTGATTGTGTCTCTCAACGAGACCAGCTGCTTCGGGGTGTCGTACGCAGTGAAATTTCCACTGGTACCCTAACAGGAGTGATACCTGTTTCATGAGCTCGGACGAGAATGGCTGTCCATTATCTGAGTACACGACACGGGGCAAACCGTATCGTGGAAAAAATTCACGAACCAATTGTTTGGCAGTGGTCACAGCAGTGTAATCTGGGACTGGATAAGCTTCTGTCCATCTGGATAGGGCACATACAACTACGAGGACATACTTAAATCCTCGACATCGATCCATCTGGATATAATCCATCTGGAGGACTTCAAAAGGGTGGTCAGGAGGATGAAATCCACCTTGTTCCACAGGAATACCTTTGCCTGGATTGAACTGACAACAGATCATGCAGGTACGCACTTTCTGTTTTGCTGCTGCACGTAAATGTTTGTTGAACCAAATGTTCTGTATGCTGTCTAACATAGCTTTCTCTCCTAAGTGTGCCGGACTATGTGCTGTATTAATGATAACTTGAACCATTGAGTCGGGGAGAAACCATGTGGCTTTCCCCTTTGTCATCCATCCCTGATCTGTCTGGACCCCTCCTTGTTCAGTCCATTTCTTGATTTCGTCTGGAGTAGCATGTGTCTGTATGTCGAGTACATCTTGTGTGGGATCCCTGACTGTCATGCAATTCGTCAGTGATGGTACTTCGGTCTTTGTCGTGTCAGCTGGAATGTCTGTATGAGTCTGAGCTGTAAGCTTGGCTGTTCGATCTGCCAAGTCGTTACCCTGGGAAATGGTGTCAGTAACCTTCGTATGTGCTTTGCACTTCATGATGGCTATGGCTGTAGGCAAGTGTATTGCGTCTAACAGTGCTTGAATGAGGGGACCATGCTGTATCTTGGCTCCATGAGAAGTCATAAAACCTCTCTCTTGCCAAAGGACTCCGAAGTCGTGAACGACTCCGAATGCGTACCGTGAATCTGTATATATGTTTACTTTCAGGTTCTTGGCTCGTATGCAGGCTTGGGTCAGAGTGATGAGCTCTGCTGCTTGGGCAGACAGGGTGTCAATACGATGTGTTTCTATGACTTCAGTTTCAGTGGTCACTGCATATGCGGCCACTAACTCTCCTGTACTTGTTCTCATACACGAACCATTCACATAAAGTGTCAGGTCTGGGTCGGGTAATGCAATGTCTTTCAAGTCTTGTCTTGGCTTCGTCATGGTGTTAATGACTTCCACACAGTCATGTGGTGTAAGGTCTGCTGTAATCGAGGGTAACAGAGTAGCAGGGTTTAATATGTTGCAACGTCTGATCTCTATGTGTGGCTGAAACAGTGTCAGTTCATATCCTGTCAGTCGTGCTATGGTCAAGTGCTGAGTCTATGTCCTGTTTAAGAGAACTTCCACGGAGTGTGGAACCTGTACTGTCAGGGGATGTCCTAACACTATGGAGTCGCTTTGTCTGATAGCTAAAGCTGTTGCTGCAACTGATTTTAGGCACGCAGGCAAGGCCTGGGCTACTGGATCCAATGTACTAGAAAAATAAGCACAAGGCTTGCGTTTTCCTGCTTGATCTTGTGTGAGAACAGATAATGCTGTGCCATCGCGTTCAGTGACAAAAAGTGTAAAAGGTTTGCTGTAACATGGTGTCGCTAAAACAGGTACTTGACATAGGGCTTTCTTCAATTCGTCAAAAGCAAGTGTATGTTCCTGAGTCCAAGGGAGGACAGTCGAAGTCGCTGCCTCCTGTGTTGTCAAGTGTATGGGTGGTTTGGCTAGATATGCGTACTGGGGAATCCATTGTCTACAGTAAGAAGTGAGACCAATGAAGGCCCGTACTTCCTTTTGTGTCTTGGGTTGTGGAAGATGTGCAATCAACTGGATACGGTCAGGTGTCAACTGTCTACCCCTCTTGGACAGCAAGTGTCCAAGGTAAACCACTTGATGGGCACAGAATTGTAGCTTCGAAGGGGACACTTTATGCCCCTTTTCGGCCAGAAAATACAAGACTGTCAGTGATGCACGTTCGCAATCACGTTCTGTTCGTGCTGTGATCAATAGATCATCAACGTACTGGAGCAGGGCAGTGTCAGTAGGCATGTGAATACTGTCTAGTTGTCGTTTCAGTGCTTGGCTGTAAATACTAGGGCTTTCTGTGAACCCTTGAGGAGCTCTTGCAAATTTGAAGCTTCGGCCATTTAAACAGAATCCGAAAAGATACTGGCTTTCCGGATGGATGGGAACACTAAAGAAAGCGTTCTTGAGATCAATTACAGTGAAGAACGCAGCTTCGGAATCAATGGCAGTCAATAGGGAGGAAATGTCTGGGACCACTGGGTACTGGGGTATGATGCATTTGTTTAGTTCTCGAAGGTCGATCACCAGTCTGTAGACCGGTGGTGCATTCGGGTCAGTTCGTTTAAGAATCGGGATGATAGGAGAATTACACACATTGGAGTCAGTTTCTACAACCACTCCTTGAGCAATGAGTTCGTCAATAATTTTCAGTAAGGCCGCTACAGCCTCAGGTGGTAACTTGTATTGTCGAATTCGGGGCAGTACAACTCCTTGTTTAAGAGTGACACGGTATGGTGTAATGTGCATGCAACCTACATCAGTTGGACCTTGCGCCCATAAATGCTGTGGTACATTCTGTAATCTCGGATCAAAATCTCTTAACACATAATGTCCTTTAAAATCACGTAAAAACAATCTCACTCCTTCCGAAGAACAACAAATCACTGCTCCTAGTTCTTTCAATGTTTTTATACCAAGCAAGTTTTCTGGACATGATTTCGTAAGTAACAAGTCTGTAGAGCGGGACAATGGACCAACTTCTAGGGAAACTGGCTTTGACACCTCGTTAACAATAGGCTTTCCTGAAAATCCCAGGGAAACATTTCTTGAGCCTGAGAGGGGTGCCCCTGGAACCTCGTCATGACTGATGGTAGTTCTGCTCGCCCCTGTGTCAATCAAAAAATTTCTGTCTTTCCCTAATACCTGACTATGTACATATGGACCCTCTTGATCTACAGGCACCTCTATAAGGGGCAAGCCAACCTCCCTCTCTAGGCTGTTTCATGAATACTGTTGATAATCTGGATAATCTGACTGAGCATACTGGTACATTTGCTGTGTAACTTGTTGTGTGGCAGCTATGGGCTGGGGTACGGCTACTGTCTGTTGGGCATTCTGAGGAGGTTGCGTGTTCTGCGGAACATGTTCCTGTCTTGGAGGAAGTGGTCTTTCTTTCGTCTTACCTGTAGCTATATTGTGTTTCAGAACGGCACATTCGTTTATATAGTGACCTGGCAGTTTACAGTAATTGCACGTCCCTTTTACAGGAGCTACAGAATGACCGGTCGGTGCCGTACCCCTCTTCTGACCATCAGCTGGGACAGACTGAGCAACTAGTACTTTCATTTTCGTGTCTTTCATGCATCTCTTTTCGTGTTCTTGCTCCTCTCTAATTCGGTTCTGGTGGTACTGTAACATTTGTAACATTTGGGAAGGGGTATTAGCTTGCCAGGTACTCTCAACCTTTAGTACTCTATTCTTAACCTGAGGTATAGAATTCTCTACAAATTTGGTCACAAAAAGATGTGGGTATGATTCACTACTTGTTTTTAGCCCGCTATTAATAATGAAACATTTCTCGAATCTGGAATAATAATCACTAGTGTCTTCGTCTGGTTTCTGTTTGCAGGCTGAAATGGCATCCCAATCTTCCTTTTTAGTAGCTAGTAATCTTGGCAAAACCTGTATTAATAACTCGGGCAATGCTCTGGCTTTTTCCCCGAGACCAGTACCAGGGACTCGTGTATTATCTTCGTTTTCTAATTCTGCCCAGTCAATCTTTTTCTCTCCCACCTCCCACTCCTTTTCTTTAAGTTTTTCGTAAATGCCGGCTGGCAACAGTACCTTTAACATTTTAATGATATCGGGATACGTATACTCCCCCATGCGGAGCATATCTTTTAATTCACGGTGGAACCCTCCCGGATCTTTATCGTGACAGGGCACTAATTTTTTCATTTCCAATAGTTCTATTTTCGTTAAGGGGGTGTAAACAAATACTCGTTCGAGCTCACCACCTGTTGTCCGGACGGGATGAACTTCTCGTAAGGGATTCTGTCTGTCTATGTAAAATGTTTTCCTTACTGGGGGTGGAACAGGAACGAAATGTAGAGTCAGGAAAGTCCTGTATTTGTGTCGCTGTTCTAGAATGACATTAATTAAATCGGTACCTAGGCCTCTCCATCTATTTAGGAGTAACTCTTCCAATATATTATATAGGGGACCTGGATCAGAATGCTGACTTTCGTACAGTGTAATGAGATGTTGGATCATGTACATACAAACTAGTCGCTGTTCGTCTGGGGAAAGATTCAAAAATGTTTGCGCCACTACGTCATCTTTATATATGGTAGAATTGCTAGCCCATTGAACTGCTGACCGGGCTAGTTCCTGTTCATGCATGGTACTAAGCTCACTGTAACCTATTCGTTGTTTCAGTACTTTATCAGTGGCTTGGAATAGATGCTCAAGAGAACATTGTTCTGGTATGGGAGAAAGAAAACTTTTCTTGTATTCTGGGCGTATGGGTTTGTCAAAGGGTCTCGCCCTACCTACGTACGCTATTCTATTTGGGTTCTCAGTTTCTATATCATCTTCTTCTGAGACTTCATCCTCTTTCTCGGTTTCGTTCTCGTTGGCCCGTTCTTTCTCACGTATGTCTAGAATTTCCTTATGGATTTTCCTGTACATTGCCTCTATACTACTTTGTTTATCATGCTTTCCGACCGCTATGTTATCACTCCAATTTAACATACGTTTAGTTACTTCTCTGTGTGGTTGATCTTGTTCCCTGATCAAACAATTTATCAAGAACTGTAAAACCATGCGTTGAGTTTCCACCTTTCTGTGTGCCATGGCCTCCTGTATATTTTCTGGTCCCTCCCCCGTTCTAATGAAGTGATATATCTTGTCTAATTTCTCTTTCATGCCTGGTAAAGTGATCAAATAATCTGTAACGCGCCTTAATCGTAGTGAGTGTAAAACCAATGAGTCCTCACCCGGTACTGGATCATATATACAATCAGTACGGTTCTTTCTAAGGGTTGCGTATGTTGCCTTTGGCGTTTGTTCCAGTGCTAAATCTCGTAATGATATTCGTTTTACTTGAGGAGGGGTGGAGAAACACCCTCCCGCGGCTCCTAGATGTGAGCCACCGGGGCTTGCAGGGTGCACTGGCACTGGAAATATTGGTGCTGGTAAAGTAGGTGTAGTTAAAGTAGGTTGGTCCTGGGTTACAGGTGGATTAAAAGGATTGCCAGGACCAGTGGCAGGAGGAACAGTGGGGGGAATCGTGTCATTAACAGGGTTGTGAGGATGAATATTTGGAGGAGGATTTGTATTTGCATACTCTGGGACAGTGTCGTCTAAGTAGGAAGAAAGGAAAATTTCCGCTGCGGTCTGTTTATGACGAAGCTTAGTCGGTACCAATGGTGGCGGCAAGTTACAGGGTACTTCTGGGGTCACTTTGGGTGGGCCCTCGGCAAGGACGGGATACATGCCTTTAATAAGGGCATTTCTTTGTCTGTCTATTTGTTCTGCTTTAACTCGTTCGCCTTCTTCTAGTAATTCTTTTTCTTGGGCTTTTTCTGATGCTTCCCTACTCTTCTCTGCTTTCTTAATTTCTTTCTCAGCTCTTCTATGCGCTTCTATACCCCATAATTCTATGGCATCTTTCTGGGATTGTATGGCTTTCTTTTTCCACAATGCTTCCTCTACTCTCATGATGCAATCAGCATCCCATGTCCCTGAGACAGGCCATCTATATTTCTCTTCCAGATCTTTGGTGTAGTCAACCCATAAGTCTAAGTACAGTATGGCATCTAAGCCATGCTTATGGTACATAAAATGTCCGGGAGTGTCCCTAGGCGGGACGGGAACTGCTTCTTTGAGTATCCCTTTCCTGGTTCCTATCTGACGTAATTTCGAAAACAGCGGCATATTTGAACTTACTTGAACGTGAACACAATGAACACAGTAATGAATTGTAAACAATCAATCATACCACGACATTAAACACATTAAAAACATTTCGGACAGATACTATCTGGTACATAGAAAAACATAATTCTGAAAATCTCGAGAGACAATACTAGAATACTGAATTACTGGATGCACTGCTAAAACAGTACAGACATACCGGTCCCATAAAGAGACACGTCATACCGTATCCACCTAAGTGAAGACGTCTGGACCGGGTCTGCGTACCCAGACCCGTCTTGACCGGGCACAAATTAATGAACCCGTCTAGATGCGTTCCCAACAACGGTACTCACCGGGAAGCAAAACTGAAGGCCTCGGAAACTCGACACTGGACTGGACTGGACTGCTACGGCGTCTGGCTGCTACGCATGCGCTTCGGAACAGGTGGGCCTCCGGATACCTCGGACCTTGCTCTCTCGGCTTGGGCTCTGGTCGGGACTCTCCGCATTCCTCACCGCCTCGTTTGGGTGCTAGACCACAGTCTCCGTCTCCTCCGTGGGCCTGAGGTAGTTAGCAGGAAAACCCGCGAGTGTGCACAGAAAGGGGTCCGTCACGGCTGTAGAAGGGGTCAGGGGCCTGCGTTACATCGCCGGCGCGTGGGGAAGGGGAGGTGTCCCTGTTCGGGCGCCAGATTCTGTGGTAAATAAAATTACCGGGACTATTTTTCTATACATTAAATGACAATAAGGATAGCTCAATAAATGAGAGGCAGAGTCCGTGCTATCTGAGTCATACGGGCTTTAATTAAGTGGCTCGAGTCACTGGACATCGGGTTCCATCACCACTAGGGTTCAGGAAGGGATATTCAACATTTTATTAACATCACACATTATATATAGTAAAACTGAACAGTTGCATTAAATACAGTAGGCGTAACAAGTGAAAAGAGAGAGATAAGAACATATGGGCGTAAAAGAAGGCGTGTAATAGGGCGTACACAGAGGTGTGTGCTGGAGGCGTCACAGAAGTGTCATAGGTGGGTGGATGCATAGAGGAAATCTGCAGGGTCTGCAGAAACCTTTACCACATATGCGCGCGCAACTGAGCATGACGTGGTATTGACGTGGTATCGACGTGTAACTGGGGAGAGCTGGGGGACTTGACTTTAGCACTAGTAGAGGAGCCTGGTGTCTGGGATGTCAGAACGACCTGCACCTATAGCATATCTGATATCTTGTGTTTGGAGGATGTGTTGTCTGAAGCAAAAGGTCTCTCGGGCAGAGGCCATTCATCACTGAATGCTAGTGGGTGCATACGTGTCTTCGTGCAATGCGCGGGGCCATGGGACTACTATGGCAACGGGTGCAGTAAATTACTTGCAAGGAGATAGGAAGGCCGGGCCCTTTGCTCTGCAGCCGGGAATATGTTTACCTATTTCACTAGACTGGAATGTGTTTTTGCGGAGGCTGAGCAGATAACTGTAGGCAAAATACCGTCTTGGCAGGCAGGCCAGGCCGAGCCGGGCACCGCTCGGCTGGGCAGGAAGTAAGGTAGAGGTCAGGGATGCAAACCTAAACTGCAGCTTTCTGAGACAGAAGAGGTTCGGAGCCTGAATTCAGGGCCTGGCTCGGCTGAGCCACAAAACGTGTGCTTCTCGATGTTAAAACGTATACCATGTAAATGCATTGGCAACGTAGGCTTTAAGGCTGAATTATCATTTTGTTCATGGAGGGCCTGGTAGATGGCATGTTAACGTTGGACGCAAATGCAATTGCGTCTTCATTTCGGCCATAGAGGGAAAATGCATGGATGTCATGCACATACATTGATTGTTGGGGTACACGATAGGGGACATACTTGGCCATATAAAATTCAATTTTCCTCAGTATAGCCCCAGAAGAACTTTGCGCTTAACCAATTCTTGGACAGGAAATGTCTGTAAAATCGGAAGAAAAAATGGGGAGGTAGGAGTTTTAGCTACACTACAGCACAACTTTGGAACAACCTGGCTGAATATTTTGGAGGCCAGTCATACCTATTTAGTTTCAGGAAACATCTTAAAACCTGGTAAATCTCCTGCCTAATGTGAACAGCTTTCGGCCCTCTAATGAACCTGACCTCTCTCCTGTTTGTTGTGACTGGTCATAGGTCCTCTTAGTAGTAATTCTTCATACAAACTTGGTTTGCTATCTTTCTCAGCAAATATCAGCGGCAAGACACTCTCTGATTTTATGTGCTATACAAAACTAATCAATATCAATGCCCCTCGTTAAACCCCTCTTTAAATTTCCCTAACCATCTCCCATTTTTAGTAATTATTGTATATTTTCCAACCACTTGCATTTGCCCTCCACCTACATTTACTGCGGAGAACAGCATTGCTGAGTACTGGAAGTAGTACTACTGGAGCACTACTTCCCATACTCAAAAAAACCGTTGTGAATAGGCCCCTGCAGAAAGAAAGACTCATTAGGATTAATGTGTCATTATTCAACAGTCTACAATTCAACAATAATAGTGCAACACTGCAATTGAAAAGTACACGTTGCCACAAATAGCTGACCCGAATCGGGTGAGTTCACATGCGTGCTCTACGCACGATTAGTTCTTGACTGCTGCTGTTGCTACAGTTTTATACGTATTGCGCATGGTCATAGACACTTGAGTGTGAAGCATGCGTTTTTCACTCTTTTCAATTGCAGTGTTGCATGGCGGGGCACAAGTTAGCTCACTGAACAACAACTTACGAATTTCAGTGTTTTTTCGAATCTAAAACGTAACTCTATCACTGACATTGTCACTTAACTATAACTTCTGTTTAACCTTTGTATATTTCAAGGTTCCTTCTTTCTCCAACATCCATCCAGGAGCCCCAATATCCTTTCAGGACAAAAGCGAGCCACACCAAGGCGGGACAGTGGATGACTTCAGCTTATTTGTGGCACGTTCGCCGCCACAAATAAACAGAAGATAGCCACTGGCCCACTTTGGTGTGGCTCGCTTTTTTCCTGTATGGATGTTGGAGATAGAAGTATTGGATATTTAAGCAGATAACCGGTCCTGCTGAGTGTTGCCCCCGCAAGCAGAATATATAACGAAGAAACAAACATATTTGTCCTATTGCACAAGGCCCAATTTCAACTATAGCCAAACCCGCATTGACTTTTTCAAGTTTATTAGGAAATTTAAGCTTAGGAAACTTTTCTTTAACAGAATAGAACAATCAGGTGTCATGCAAGTGGACCCAGAGGGAGCCTTGAATTTAGAAGTTGGTGATTTGAATCTCTTGCATGAAATGAATCACCTTGAAAGGGAATGCGAGGGGTTGCTGTTACCAGGGACTATAGGAGAAACTGCTGGAGCATTTGGGTTGAGCATTTTTGAAAGTATTAAAACTACATTTAAACCAAAGCCGGTTTTCTTCCCTAATATTTCATAGGATTCAATTGATGTCTTTTCTGATTTAGTTGTAAAAGATCTAAAAGAATTGTCAATATCATCCAGTGAATGGCTTTATGAAAGGTGGCAACCAGTATGACAAGAAATATTCAATGGCCATGAGCAAGATCAAGAATATGAAAGATATAGTAGTCCAACAATCGGATAAAGGAGGCAATGTGGTCCTTTGGCCCTTCAGTATGTACAATGAGGAAGAAAAGTCCCAATTAAGGTAGATGTTACCAAAATATGCCGCAAAGTAACCTCCTTGACGTGAAAAATAAATATCATAAAGATCTGGCAAGATGGAGAGGTATGGGCATGATATCTCAGGGTGAGTACATGTATCTAAAAGTAGAGAACCCTGTCACACCGATCATGTATCTCATCTCTAAGGTGCATAAAAATAAGGAGGCTCCATCTGGTAGACCCATAATCTCTGCAATAATACGTTTTAATTCAAACCAACCTCAGGATACCTTGACCATTTTCTGCAGGAGTTTGTCAAACAACTACCAGCATATATACAAGATACAAGAGACTTTTTGAGCAAAATTGAGAATTTGGTGTTGAAGGAGTCATTCCTCCTGATCATGCTTGATGTAACATCTCTATATACGAGTATAATACACGATGATTGGCTGCGAGCAATGAGACCCTACTTTAATACACGACCCATTATACTGTATCAGCTTTCAGGGATGCTGGTAGAGATGGGAAGACTATGTCTGGAAAATAACTTTTTTATGTTTGGTAGTGACACATTTAGGCAGATGCAAGGGCCGGCTATGGGCCCCTGTTTCTCCCCTAGCTATGCTAATTTACATATGGGGTGGTGGGAGGAGCAGGTGCTCAAAGTCAAACATACTAGGGAGTGGAAAGAGAATGTCATTGTATGGATGAGATTCATTGATGATCTCTTTAAAGTCTGGGAAGGGACGAAGGAATCAGCCGATCATTTTATTCTGGAATTGAATAACAACTCATTAAATCTTGGATTCACAGATACAATAAGTAGGACACAAGTCTCCTTCCTTGACCTAGAAGTGTATGTAAAAGATAACACACTACATACCTAAACTTTTATAAAGCCACACAGCTGGAAATTCTATTCTGTACGCCTGAAGTTTTAAACCCCAAAAAGTAAAAATCCACATCCCCTATGAATGAAAAGAAATTGCAGTGAGGTGTCAGCATTGACGGAAGCCCAGAATAGCCTCACCAAGAGATTCACTCAGAGAGGCTAAGATACTTGAGTTTTAGATCAAGTATTGCATAAAGTGAATGGGATTAGGAGGGAGGTGTTACTCCGACCCAATGAAGTAAAAAGAGCTGACAAAGGGAGAAATAATGAGGAGATACGGATGATTACTTGGTACAGTGCTTACAATACCAGGGTGAGAGACTGTTTGAGTAAGCACTGGTACCTTGTGAAACAGGACCCCATTCTAAATGCTGTAGTTCCACGCAGACCACTAATCACTTTCAAGAAAGCAAGGTCAATGAGGCAGGATTTGGTGAACAGCAGTCCAGGGATTGGAAACATGGAGGGATGGCTAAAAGCAAGTCCTAGTTTCCATAAATGGATAAAATGTAAGGCCTGTAAGATTGCTCATAATGAGAGACAAGTAACATTGCCTCTAATGAAAAGTCCATGGAAGATCAGAAGCTTTCTGAATTGCAGAAGTAAATTTGTGGTGTACATTGTCCCAAAATGTATATGGGCAGCACTGTTCACATGGTGCATGTACGGATATTACAGCACTTAAGGGAAGTACAAAAAACCTATAAAAACAACCCTGTTGCCAGACATATTAATGAAGTACACAACTGAAATGTGAATGATCTCACGTATTTTGCGATAGATCAAGTAGCAAAAATGAGAAGGGGAGGTAATCGTGAACAAAAGCTAAGACAGCTAGAATCCAGATATATACTGTTGTTTAATTCTAAAATCTCTTCAGGACTAAATTCAGAAGAGGACCTACATGTTTATTTAGGTTTCTAGAGGTTTCCATATTCAGAGTTTTATATGTCAGTAAGGAACTGCAGGTCATAAGAAATACAATGAATTTTTGTATATGCTTTTTGGGAATCAATGTAGGTTACAGAGGTACCTAAGTTCAATCTTGTAAAAGGATTTTGTATATATTATATTTTTGGGGATAAGTTTTATGTACAACATCAGGATGACATAAGGATATGAAGCATTGGAGCAAATGTAATTTGTACTTATAGATTTCATTATATATTTGAGTCTCTTACGAGTGTATGAGAGAACCTGGCTTGTTGCGGGATTCTGCTCATGCACAGAACTATGCGCAGGAAACCAGGACCTCGGTGCATTCTGGTGTACCAAAAACCCACCTCAGTGCCCAGAACCCCAAACTGACTAGCATCAGTGTCTCATTCATTCTCCGTACTACAGCGAAACTACCAATGATTAGACAACCCAGAACAAGCGACTTAGGAACCTCTCAGGAATAGTGGGAATCAAGAACACTCTTTTGTTTTTATTCTCATAAATGTCCACAACGTGAGCAATCAGAGACACTGTGTAGCTTAAAATGTTTATTTCAACTACGTGCTCTAAGATGCAGTATCTTTGCTAACATAACTAAAAAGATGCATACAATCAATACAATCAGCATTGTTACAGTTCCATAAAATACAAAGGGAGAAATTGTATTATAAATAGTATAATGATAGTGGAACCTGGTCTATAGTGCTGTGTGTAGCATCCTTCCCGTGCTAGGAGCTATGTGTTATAATAATATAAGATCTCTAGGCTAAAACGGGGAACCCCATACCTCCAAGGTCAGGTGAAGTGAATCACATCCCAGATCAGCACAGCTCGTCGATGGAAAGATTTTCTCCAAAAGTGCCCATCTGAATGCATGCAATGCAATATTAAAAGCACCTGAGTTTCAGAAATAAGCAACTGTGTGAATGTTGTGTCTAGAGAGTGGGCTGATCAACCAGCATCAATTGCATACATTGTTATGTAACCTTAAACACTTTGTGCAGACTTGAGGTCACAGTGTGAGTCTAGAGATGTGAAAAAACGACCGTTCTCATGTTAAGGAAAGCAAGCAGTTTGTCTTTATGAAAACTGAGACATGTAGTTGTGTGTGCAAAAGCAGCAAAATGGTGTTTGAGCAACTAACTCACTTATGCTAACACAGCAATATGTGCAGGCAGAACAGTATCCTCACTACACCTTCCCTTGATCGGGCCAACACACGAAAAGAATCGCAATATGAATGCAGAGTTCAAGTTCGTAGGAGACAGAAATAAGTTCAGTTTTGTCAAAAAGGGGTCATGAGGAGATGAAAGGCACAAAAAGATCAGAAAGTCTTTAAAAAAGAAAAATGCAAGTGGAAAGAAATTTCACCACGGGAGAAGAAACAAAACTTGAATGAATCAAGCACCGCATGCGGGTTCGTTGCCAATTTAATCCATCAGCGTGTATGCACAGTATGTCGCAACAGCCTCCAAAAGGAAGTCATTGTTATTGTCAGCAAAGAGTTCCGCCATCCAATTTAGTAACGGAAATGAACATACATGTTCTTCAATTGCAGGAGCCTCTAGCACAATCAGAGAACAACTTGCGTTTTCTTCAAGATAACTTCATTCAAGGAAGTCATGTGCAGCCTCATATATGTCCCAATTCGCTAAAACTCTGTGCGCCGCAGCGCAGGCCATAGTCCCAAATCCAGAACAGGCCAACTCATGAGCCTCTAAGGGATTCTTTAGATGATCAAAATCTGGAGCAAGAGATACCGTATTTGAGAGACAGAGTTCTAATGCCCATTCGAATTGGCAATCCAGGCAATGGAACACGGGCTGTACACAAGTAAAATAGGAAAAGCGAAAGGATAATCCGTATGCCACGCTCAATGTAGCTAATGGCAGTACTCCATAGCGTTCAAGCATTCAATCACAAAGCTGGGTCAGCCGGGGTCTGCTGTCTCTTGACACAGACAGCGCAGCCATTTCGGAGCAAGCAAATCAACAGCAGCACACCAGCAACCAAGGCGAGAATTAGAGGGAAGCCGCCAAAGATGCTGGAAAAAATAGAATGAAAAAATGCCGGTATCACACCAAATATAGGGGGTCCATTATGATGGCGGACGGATCGCCACCCCCTGCTTGGCATCCGCCATCCTTGCCCGTCCGCCACCTATTTCCCCCCGCCATATTATATTGGCGGGGGGACCGTGGCGAATGGGAAGACCGTCCGCCGCTTTTCGAAAAGGTCTTATATGGTGGCGGTGTCTATCAGACACGGCCAGCCATATTAGGATGTGCTGAGGGGAATGCCTTTCCGTGGCGGCAATGCCACCACGAAAAGGCATACGGTCCTTGCTTTGGGGCCCATTGCCGGCACCCAGGGTGAAGGGGGTTGGGGGGTGCACATGGGGGGTACCTATGGTACCCCCTACATTTCAGAATACAACATGGCAGGCACTGCGCGGTGCCTGTCATGTTGTGCTTTGAAACACATAACATGCATTTTTTGCATTGCGGCGGGTGGTGCTTTCAGCACCGCCCGCCGCAATGTAAAAGATGCGGGATGCACCCGCCACTGTAGCGGGTGCATCCTAATTCGAGGCACGGGACATCCACCCCTGTGGCGGACGGTCCCGTCCTCCGACAGGATGGCAGACAGACTTTGTCCGTCGTCTATAATAATTGACCCCATAGTTTGGAATGAGGTCACAAGGCCGGAGCTAACAGTTTTAAAAAAGTGGGCCATGCCTGTAGTGGTCGAGGCATTAAAGATAGTGTGGATCAAGGCGCCAAAATGAAGTGGGAGATCTGTCTTTAAAAGCGCATGTACTTCTGTACGTGTGTTAGTAACGTGAAGGACAAATGTTTCACGAGAAGAAGTGAGAGGGATTTCTTTTTGGGACAATAAAGCCCTTATTCTGTTTAATTTGTTGAACTCTGCTTTCAGGGTCGGAATGGAAGGCCAAATAGAGATATCCCTCCCATGCAATGTGGGAAAAGCAAATTTTTACAGCAAACTACTTGCTGTGAAACAGTGACAATGTACGGAATTCCAGCCAACATCCTCTATCAAGCTTCATTATTTAAAAGTAAATAGTTACCGTTAGCTAATAGTGTGAATGTTGGTGCAATAGCTAACACTGGAATTCCCTTTAAAATGAAAGCTAAATTCGGAGCCTGGACGTTACACGCACCATGCAATTGAACATTCTTGCAGACGAGTGAATGATCAGGCATGGAAGTGCACTCCTCCCCCTCTAAGTAAACCTCTCTGCCATCCCTCAGACATCTGTAAGAGAAGGGCAGAGACCAAACTTTGTGTAGAAAAGCTATACCAAGTGGTTCATATCTACCCAGGGCATACTGTTTCATACATGAGCTAAACTTAAACAGGAAATGGCAATGTTCTTAAACCATGGATGAGCCACACAGCTGAATTGGATTCGGCAATAGAAAATGGTAATGGTTCTAATTTTCCAATATGTAATAGATAATATGTCGCACCCTTCATGGACATAAATTGTTTTTTTGTAAAATTAAATGGTAAAAACACTGAAGAAATATTCAAGTAGTCCCAAGGCACTCTCTCAGATTTTAATGTTTGTAAGGTCCATGCAAACTGCATTATGGACCACAATTGATTTTGACCATGTAACAAAACAGAATCATCATCTTGCACAATATCCACAACAGATGAAACAATATTATCTAAGTTGTAAATCCTGGAGGAGAGTGTGTTAATGCTATTATTAATGACAGCAAGCACCTTTTCCAAAATGTGCTTGGTCTATTGCTCTTAAACCGGAAGCAGCTTCAACCTGCGATAGTTTCCAGACTTCATTGTAAATAGCATATATATTCCTTTTAGATCTGCCACCCACAGGACCCTTAACAAAATCAGTCAAGTTCACATTGTCGTTCAACAAAGATAAATGATGTTTAACAGACGCTAGGTTGGAATGTTTCAGCCAATTTTGACATAATTTCCCCACTGAATAGGTGGTAGCTGAATGGGAATTTTCGAAACGGGGATCGGTTCTGTCCAGTGTAAGGCCAGGGGCCAAACCAAGAAAGAAATGTTGACAAGAATCAGAACTAGTTGACCACAACAGCCTACCCTCAGGATCCAGGGACGAAATGTTAAAAGAGGAGTTTGAAATTAACAATTGTAATTCATCAAGGGGCATATCGGTAGGATTGTCTCAATTAGGGTGAGCATACAGATTAGGAATTTTAGGGGTATTCCTGTGTTTTAAAGTGGCAAAACCAAGACCGTACTATTTAAAAACAACCTACGATAAAGGGGAAATCCTTGAGAAACTATCTTTAAACTATCTTTTTACCAATTGAGATGTTTCAGCTCCGACAATAATGTGGATTCCATGTCTTCTGGTAATTTTACAGCTACAGTAATTGAATTAAGCGACTATTAAAGATAAACCCAAGTTTTGAAGCGAGAGAAAAGACTTTGCATAAAGTAAGCAATTTGACTTTTTCAAGCTAATACCATTTTAAGGTCCTACCCATAAGAAGTGCGATTATTAATAAATGTTTCTGTTGACGTTTACAGAATACCAAGGTAGTGATTCTGTCAAGCTTTGAGAGATAAAGAACGAGTACAGTGGGTTTGTTTAAATGTTGAGGTATGCTCATTTTGCTGTGATGTAAAATAATCGTAAATCATACGTTCCTTTCACCGTAAGGCATCAAGGCGCTTGCTTTGGGAACCCGTCCTGGCCTTTTCCTGCAAGATTACCCCTACTGGGCATCCCCAAGGTAAAGGCCAGGCATCCCATCGAGGTGGGGCCGTAGTGGAGATTAACCAAAACTGGGTATGGGTTTCCAGACAGTAAGGCCAAACCCTGCCTTAACTATTGATCCAACACAACATGCCAATACTGTCAGATATTTTCAATTACACTTAATTTATACCATGCATATGGACAAGACTGTATGCAAGAAGGAGTTTATCTCATCAGAATAAATCAATTCAAATCTGCATTTTATTTGCACAATTCATTAATTTTCTTGTTTTTTCCAAAATATTTTTTCTTTTTAAGAAAGCTTTTTGAAGCACATTACAAATACACAATACAAAAGATCATCATGTCAAAAAATCACCTATATACACCATTCACACCAAAAAAACATTGCAGTCATGCTGTGAACTCATTCAAACATACGCGTTTCGAACTCCAGATTTAAGGAGTTCTCGTCAGGACCAATAGCTGCAAATGACAAAAACATAGGGACCTGTATTAGTGAGTGGCCTCTTAGTGCATAAACCTACATAGGTTCAACACCTACAACTCTGCCTCTTACCTCTCTAAATGTTGCAAAATGTGCCTCATATATTCCACAGTACTCGCGGAGCGGGACCACCTGTATGGCAATTGAATACATTTACTAAAGTGGCTTAATCCTGACACAATTTCATTACAGTCACACTCGGTCTCATACTTACTCGGTATAGGGTGTTGTTTGTCCTTAGTTCTAAAAAAGGGGGGTAAAGGACAAGGATTCCATCAGAGATTGCAGTTGCAACTGGGACTTAAGGTTTGGCATGTAAAATGCGGCGCTTCTTACCGGGTAAATCAATATAGTCGCCGGAAAGGTTGGCTTTGTTTTAATCAATGACCACGATGCGTCTGTGGGGCGGAAAAGAAAACGAACCAGTGTTAGTGCTTAAGACCCTCAAAGGTGTCAGCGAGTTAGGGCTATTATGCACACATCGCCTTACCGGTAATTCTCAACGCGGGGGGCCGGCATCTTTGTTAGTTCAAGCGCAGATGTCAGTTGCGTCTGGGGAGTCAAGAGCGGGAGCGGTTTAGTACATCTTTTATGCGAAATGAGGGATTCTAAGTATTAACGAATATGGACTTCAACTCGTACCTTCAAACCGCTGGGTTCTCCAGTCGGGTCCCGTCCTCCGGTCTGTCGGTTTGAGACGCCCAAACGTCTATTTACTTCCTGGTTCCGGTGTCACGTGATTAGAGCGAGTATTTCAGTCGCCATATTGGAGTGGTCACATTATACCATATCATTGCTTGATTTTTGTATTTGCTGATGCAATAGCTTGAAGACTCACTGGAATTTCAGTAGTTATTAATTTTGAGCTCTGTTTATGTTGAGAAGGCATGTCAGCTTATGTATTCTAATGGGTGGTCTCCCCGTTTGGAGGCATTTTGTGGTTAGGGACCTATTTCCTTACTAATTCTTCAGGTGGAACATCAGAATGGATGTTTTATTATAATTTAAATATCTCAGAAAGTTCATATAGTCTGTTGATTGCCGTATTAAATCTCACAATCAGAGAGGCTTCTTGTTTGGACAGTTTCCTGTCCACATCACCACCTCTAGGATCTTGTTCAACCTTAAGTAACACCGTCCATCGGACATCATTGTCATTGTGATTTTGCAGTTGCCAATGACTGACAAGCGGGGCATTGGGTACCTTCCGTTTTATCCTGGATTTATGTTGTTGGATACGAGAGCGTACCTCCTGGTTGGTTTTCCCAATATACAGGAGGTTGCATGGGCATTCGATGCCATAAATTACGGATTTTGTCTTGCAATTCGTAAATTGCTCATGTTTCCATGACAATCCATTGTGTTTAAACACTGATCCTTCTTCAGTCGAATCACAACAGTTGCATCCTCCACATTTATGGTGTCCCTTCACTGGGGGTAAGCCCATCATGCTTCTTAAATTGGTGGGTGATTTTGTAGGTAGTGCAGCTCTCACCAATTTGTTAGCCAAATTAGATTCTTTTTTAAAAGCGAAAAGTGGTGTTTTTTTAAGGTCTTCGCTTAGGTTTTTCACCAGATGCCAATTGTTGTTTATGACCTTCTTTAGCATATTTGAATTTGGGCAGTAGGTGGTTACTAGGACTATTCGGTCCTGTGTCTTTTTGGGCTTTTTTTCCAGTAGGTGTTCTCTCGAAGTCCACCAAGCACGTTTTTTGGAGCGGTGTAGAAGTTTTTTGGGTGATCCTCTCTCCATTAGGTTGTTGGTCAGTTTGTCAGCATGTTTCTCGTATTCTTGTCTGTCATGACAATTCCTCCGAATTCTCAAATATTGTCCGTAGGGTAGATTTTCTTTGAGACTGCAGGGGTGGTTGCTGGTGAAATGCAGCAGTCTATTGCGGTCTGTTTCTTTTTTATAGAGAGTGGTTATTAAACCTCCTTCGTCCGAAGGGTACACTTCCACATCTAAAAATGGGATTTTCTCTCTGGAGTAGACAAGACTAAATTTGATCTCTTGGGTCCTGTTGTTAAGCCATTGGTTGAACGTTTTTAGTTCTTCTTCAGTGTCAGACCATATGAAGAAAACGTCGTCGATGAAACGACTCCAATGTTTGATGGCATGATGGAATGGATTATTTTGGTAAACGAATTTCTCCTCATAGATAGACATGAAGAGGATGGCTAATTCGGGGGCAAATGGACACCCCATAGCTACGCCTCCTGTCTGAAAATAGAAGTCACCGTCAAAAAGAAAGTAATTGTACTTCAAGGCAAACTGTGCTAATTGTATGATGAAGTCTGTGGGAACTTGTTCCGGCTTTTCTCGTGTTTCCAAATGGTATGTCAATGCCTGTATTCCTTCATCTTGTGGAATTTGGGTATATAAGGATGTTATATCCATAGTAACCATCCACTCTTTTCCTTTGTCAAATTTCACATCTCGTAGTCTGTTGATGAAGTCAGTTGTGTCCCTAATGTAGGATTTTACCTTAGGGACAAATGGCTTTAGAAAAAAATCCACGAATTTAGAAATCGGTTCCATCAATGACTCGCACCCAGATACTATGGGTCGTCCGGGTGGTGCGCTAGCGTCTTTGTGTACTTTCGGGAGTACATAGAAGAGTGGAGTCCTGGGATGTTTTATCTTGAGATATTCAAATTCCTTTTTACCAAGAAATCCTTTTTGGTAGGCTTCATCAAGGATGGAATGCAATTGATGTTTTAATTCCATTGTGGGATCTTTGGACAGTTTGCGGTAGCATTTGATGTCACTGAGTTGTTTTTTGACTTCATTCTGGTACAATAGTCGGTCCCATACCACAATAGATCCTCCCTTATCGGCTTGCTTTATTATTACCGATGTGTCTTTTGTTAAATCTGTGAGTGCTAAGGACTCGGATTTAGTGATGTTGTATTTCATCCACTGGGTCTTTTTCTCCATTTCTCCAATTGCTGAGAGAATAGTTCTCTCAAAAGTTAGTAATTCCTTTGGTGTTTTGTAATTGGGAGGGCAAAACGTTGATTTATTGTGGAGTCCAGTAATTTCCATGTTAGTATTACTTGGATTTTCTGTAAAATACGTTTTTAGCCTGATTTTACGAAAAAATTCAATGGTTTCTGTTTTGAGTTTCACGAAGTCAGTCCTTTTGGAAGGGACAAATGTGAGTCCTTTCTGGAGTATGTTTTCTTCATCCTTAGTTAGGACTTTGTTGGAGATGTTGAAAATCAGTGACGGCGTCAGTTTTTGTAGTTGTGACGTCTTGTTGACATCTCCCATGGCTGGTTGTATCTCGGCTTCCCTCGTGGTTTTGGTTGGCCTCTTCCTAAAAAAGGTCCCTGTTGATTTTGTTGGAAGGAACCTCTTCTATTATTTGGTCTTCTTTGTTCTATGTTTTCTCCTTCACTGTTGCTCCCTGATGACGATGTCTCTGAGAACGTGATGTATTTTTGGAAAGATCTTCCTTGGTTCTCTTGTAGGTATCTTCTGGAGTCTGGCCGCGAGTAGAAGTCTTGTTGGAGGTACGGGTACACCTTTTCTATGTTGAAACTTTTTTGATCTTTTTCAAACTGGTTAGTTTTTTGATGAACGGTGTAGTCCTTAAATTCACTAACAGCCTGATTCATCATATTCCCGTATTGCGAGCCCCTAATAGCGATTCATAGCGAATCGCTATTAAGGACTCGCAAAACGGGATTCATGTAGGAATATGCAAAAAAAAATGCGATTCCTACTAATTCCTTATTTGCGATTAGCAAATTGCTAATCGCAAATAAGGAATAACTCCCCATTCATTCCTATGGGCCAAGAGGCCCATAGGAATGAATGGGGAGTATTCCTTATTTGCGATTAGCAATTAGCTAATCGCAAATAAGATAGCGATTGAAAGGGTGCCAGGGGTGTCCAAAGGACACCCTGTAGCAACCCTTAAATGCTAATATGAATGGGGGTTGCGCACAGACATGTCCAAAGGACATGTGTGTGTGCAACATGCAACTCAGAAAAATGCTTTTAAAAGCATTTTTCTGAGTTATCGCGGTAAATAGCGGCCCGAAATTGCGATTTCGCAATTTTAAAATGGATGATGAATTGCATTTAAGGAATCTCAAATAGAGATTCCTTAAATGTAATCCATTGCAAATTTGCGAAAACGCAATTACCGATTTTTGCATTTGGGATGATGAATCCCAAATGCAAAAATCTCACTCGCAAAGGGCCAGATTCTCAGAATCTGACCCTTTGCGAGCCGAATCGGGCTTCATGAATTAGGCTGTAATTTCCTTATCAACTTTATCCAGTAGTCCTTTCGCATCCGTTATTAGTTCGTTGGTAGATATGCTTCCTTAGCCTTAGCAATTTATCTGTTTCATTTTGATTCTGTGCTGGTACACACGTTCTCAGACACATCGTCATCAGGGAGCAATAGTGAAGAAAAAAACATAGAACAAAGAAGACCAAATAATAGAAGAGGTTCCTTCCAACAAATTCAACAGGGACCTTTTTTAGGAAGAGGCCAACCAAAACCACGAGGGAAGCCGAGATACAACCAGCCATCACTGATTTTCAACATCTCCAACAAAGTCCTAACTAAGGATGAAGAAAACATACTCCAGAAAGGACTCACATTTGTCCCTTCCAAAAGGACTGACTTCGTGAAACTCAAAACAGAAACCATTGAATTTTTTCGTAAAATCAGGCTAAAAACGTATTTTACAGAAAATCCAAGTAATACTAACATAGAAATTACTGGACTCCACAATAAATCAACGTTTTGCCCTCCCAATTACAAAACACCAAAGGAATTACTAACTTTTGAGAGAACTATTCTCTCAGCAATTGGAGAAATGGAGAAAAAGACCCAGTGGATGAAATACAACATCACTAAATCCGAGTCCTTAGCACTCACAGATTTAACAAAAGACGCATCGGTAATAATAAAGCAAGCCGATAAGGGAGGATCTATTGTGGTATGGGACCGACTATTGTACCAGAATGAAGTCAAAAAACAACTCAGTGACATCAAATGCTACCGCAAACTGTCCAAAGATCCCACAATGGAATTAAAACATCAATTGCATTCCATCCTTGATGAAGCCTACCAAAAAGGATTTCTTGGTAAAAAGGAATTTGAATATCTCAAGATAAAACATCCCAGGACTCCACTCTTCTATGTACTCCCGAAAGTACACAAAGACGCTAGCGCACCACCCGGACGACCCATAGTATCTGGGTGCGAGTCATTGATGGAACCGATTTCTAAATTCGTGGATTTTTTTCTAAAGCCATTTGTCCCTAAGGTAAAATCCTACATTAGGGACACAACTGACTTCATCAACAGACTACGAGATGTGAAATTTGACAAAGGAAAAGAGTGGATGGTTACTATGGATATAACATCCTTATATACCCAAATTCCACAAGATGAAGGAATACAGGCATTGAAATACCATTTGGAAACACGAGAAAAGCCGGAACAAGTTCCCACAGACTTCATCATACAATTAGCACAGTTTGCCTTGAAGTACAATTACTTTCTTTTTGACGGTGACTTCTATTTTCAGACAGGAGGCGTAGCTATGGAGAACTATTCTCTCAGCAATTGGAGAAATGGAGAAAAAGACCCAGTGGATGAAATACAACATCACTAAATCCGAGTCCTTAGCACTCACAGATTTAACAAAAGACACATCGGTAATAATAAAGCAAGCCGATAAGGGAGGATCTATTGTGGTATGGGACCGACTATTGTACCAGAATGAAGTCAAAAAACAACTCAGTGACATCAAATGCTACCGCAAACTGTCCAAAGATCCCACAATGGAATTAAAACATCAATTGCATTCCATCCTTGATGAAGCCTACCAAAAAGGATTTCTTGGTAAAAAGGAATTTGAATATCTCAAGATAAAACATCCCAGGACTCCACTCTTCTATGTACTCCCGAAAGTACACAAAGACGCTAGCGCACCACCCGGACGACCCATAGTATCTGGGTGCGAGTCATTGATGGAACCGATTTCTAAATTCGTGGATTTTTTTCTAAAGCCATTTGTCCCTAAGATAAAATCCTACATTAGGGACACAACTGACTTCATCAACAGACTACGAGATGTGAAATTTGACAAAGGAAAAGAGTGGATGGTTACTATGGATATAACATCCTTATATACCCAAATTCCACAAGATGAAGGAATACAGGCATTGAAATACCATTTGGAAACACGAGAAAAGCCGGAACAAGTTCCCACAGACTTCATCATACAATTAGCACAGTTTGCCTTGAAGTACAATTACTTTCTTTTTGACGGTGACTTCTTTTTTCAGACAGGAGGCGTAGCTATGGGGTGTCCATTTGCCCCCGAATTAGCCATCCTCTTCATGTCTATCTATGAGGAGAAATTCGTTTACCAAAATAATCCATTCCATCATGCCATCAAACATTGGAGTCGTTTCATCGACGACGTTTTCTTCATATGGTCTGACACTGAAGAAGAACTAAAAACGTTCAACCAATGGCTTAACAACAGGACCCAAGAGATCAAATTTAGTCTTGTCTACTCCAGAGAGAAAATCCCATTTTTAGATGTGGAAGTGTACCCTTCGGACGAAGGAGGTTTAATAACCACTCTCTATAAAAAAGAAACAGACCGCAATAGACTGCTGCATTTCACCAGCAACCACCCCTGCAGTCTCAAAGAAAATCTACCCTACGGACAATATTTGAGAATTCGGAGGAATTGTCATGACAGACAAGAATACGAGAAACATGCTGACAAACTGACCAACAACCTAATGGAGAGAGGATCACCCAAAAAACTTCTACACCGCTCCAAAAAACGTGCTTGGTGGACTTCGAGAGAACACCTACTGGAAAAAAAGCCCAAAAAGACACAGGACCGAATAGTCCTAGTAACCACCTACTGCCCAAATTCAAATATGCTAAAGAAGGTCATAAACAACAATTGGCATCTGGTGAAAAACCTAAGCGAAGACCTTAAAAAAACACCACTTTTCGCTTTTAAAAAAGAATCTAATTTGGCTAACAAATTGGTGAGAGCTGCACTACCTACAAAATCACCCACCAATTTAAGAAGCATGATGGGCTTACCCCCAGTGAAGGGACACCATAAATGTGGAGGATGCAACTGTTGTGATTCGACTGAAGAAGGATCAGTGTTTAAACACAATGGATTGTCATGGAAACATGAGCAATTTACGAATTGCAAGACAAAATCCGTAATTTATGGCATCGAATGCCCATGCAACCTCCTGTATATTGGGAAAACCAACCAGGAGGTACGCTCTCGTATCCAACAACATAAATCCAGGATAAAACGGAAGGTACCCAATGCCCCGCTTGTCAGTCATTGGCAACTGCAAAATCACAATGACAATGATGTCCGATGGACGGTGTTACTTAAGGTTGAACAAGATCCTAGAGGTGGTGATGTGGACAGGAAACTGTCCAAACAAGAAGCCTCTCTGATTGTGAGATTTAATACGGCAATCAACAGACTAAATGAACTTTCTGAGATATTTAAATTATAATAAAACATCCATTCTGATGTTCCACCTGAAGAATTAGTAAGGAAATAGGTCCCTAACCACAAAATGCCTCCAAACGGGGAGACCACCCATTAGAATACATAAGCTGACACGCCTTCTCAACATAAACAGAGCTCAAAATTAATAACTACTGAAATTCCAGTGAGTCTTCAAGCTATTGCATCAGCAAATACAAAAATCAAGCAATGATATGGGATAATGTGACCACTCCAATATGGCGACTGAAATACTCGCTCTAATCACGTGACACCGGAACCAGGAAGTAAATAGACGTTTGGACGTCTCAAACCGACAGACCGGAGGACAGGACCCGACTGGAGAACCCAGCGATTTGAAGGTACGAGTTGAAGTCCATATTCGTTAATACTTAGAATCGCTCATTTCGCATAAAAGATGTACTAAACCGCTCCCGCTCTTGACTCCCCAGACGCAACTGACATCTGCGCTTGAACTAACAAAGATGCCGGCCCCCCGCGTTGAGAATTACCGGTAAGGCGATGTGTGCATAATAGCCCTAACTCGCTGACACCTTTGAGGGTCTTAAGCACTAAGACTGGTTCGTTTTCTTTTCCGCCCCACAGACGCATCGTGGTCATTGATTAAAACAAAGCCAACCTTTCCGGCGAGTATATTGATTTACCCGGTAAGAAGCGCCGCATTTTACATGCCAAACCTTAAGTCCCAGTTGCAATTGCAATCTCTGATGGAATCCTTGTCCTTTACCCCCCTTTTTTAGAACTAAGGACAAACAACACCCTATACCGAGTAAGTATGAGACCGAGTGTGACTGTAATGAAATTGTGTCAGGATTAAGCCACTTTAGTAAATGTATTCAATTGCCATACAGGTGGTCCCGCTCCGCGAGTACTGTGGAATATATGAGGCACATTTTGCAACATTTAGAGAGGTAAGAGGCAGAGTTGTAGGTGTTGAACCCATGTAGGTTTATGCACTAAGAGGCCACTCACTAATACAGGTCCCTATGTTTTTGTCATTTGCAGCTATTGGTCCTGACGAGAACTCCTTAAATCTGGAGTTCGAAACGCGTATGTTTGAATGAGTTCACAGCATGACTGCAATGTTTTTTTGGTGTGAATGGTGTATATAGGTGATTTTTTGACATGATGATCTTTTGTATTGTGTATTTGTAATGTGCTTCAAAAAGCTTTCTTAAAAAGAAAAAATATTTTGGAAAAAACAAGAAAATTAATGAATTGTGCAAATAAAATGCAGATTTGAATTGATTTATTCTGATGAGATAAACTCCTTCTTGCATACAGTCTTGTCCATATGCATGGTATAAATTAAGTGTAATTGAAAATATCTGACAGTATTGGCATGTTGTGTTGGATCAATAGTTAAGGCAGGGTTTGGCCTTACTGTCTGGAAACCCATACCCAGTTTTGGTTAATCTCCACTACGGCCCCACCTCGATGGGATGCCTGGCCTTTACCTTGGGGATGCCCAGTAGGGGTAATCTTGCAGGAAAAGGCCAGGACGGGTTCCCAAAGCAAGCGCCTTGATGCCTTACGGTGAAAGGAACGTATGATTTACGATTTACGATTATTTTACATCACAGCAAAATGAGCATACCTCAACATTTAAACAAACCCACAGCACTCGTTCTTTACCTCTCAAAGCTTGACAGAATCACTACCTTGGTATTCTGTAAACGTCAACAGAAACATGTATTAATAATCGCACTTCTTATGGGTAGGACCTTAAAATGGTATTAGCTTGAAAAAGTCAAATTGCTTACTTCATGCAAAGTCTTTTCTCTCGCTTCAAAACTTGGGTTTATCTTTAATAGTCGCTTAATTCAATTACTGTAGCTGTAAAATTACCAGAAGACATGGAATTCACATTATTGTCGGAGCTGAAACATCTCAATTGGTAAAAAGATAGTTTAAAGATAGTTTCTCAAGGATTTCCCCTTTATCGTAGGTTGTTTTTAAATAGTACGGTCTTGGTTTTGCCACTTTAAAACACAGGAATACCCCTAAAATTCCTAATCTGTATGCTCACCCTAATTGAGACAATCCTACCGATATGTCCCTTGATGAATTACAATTGTTAATTTCAAACTCCTCTTTTAACATTTCGTCCCTGGATCCTGAGGGTAGGCTGTTGTGGTCAACTAGTTCTGATTCTTGTCAACATTTCTTTCTTGGTTTGGCCCCTGGCCTTACACTGGACAGAACCGATCCCCGTTTCGAAAATTCCCATTCAGCTACCACCTATTCAGTGGGGAAATTATGTCAAAATTGGCTGAAACATTCCAACCTAGCGTCTGTTAAACATTATTTATCTTTGTTGAACGACAATGTGGACTTGACTGATTTTGTTAAGGGTCCTGTGGGTGGCAGATCTAAAAGGAATATATATGCTATTTACAATGAAGTCTGGAAACTATCGCAGGTTGAAGCTGCTTCCGGTTTAAGAGCAATAGACCAAGCACATTTTGGAAAAGATGCTTGCTGTCATTAATAATAGCATTAACACACTCTCCTCCAGGATTTACAACTTAGATAATATTGTTTCATCTGTTGTGGATATTGTGCAAGATGATGATTCTGTTTTGTTACATGGTCAAAATCAATTGTGGTCCATAATGCAGTTTGCATGGACCTTACAAACATTACAATCTGAGAGAGTGCCTTGGGACTACTTGAATATTTCTTCAGTGTTTTTACCATTTAATTTTACAAAAAAACAATTTATGTCCATGAAGGGTGCGACATATTATCTATTGCATATTGGAAAATTAGAACCATTACCATTTTCTATTGCCGAATCCAATTCAGCTGTGTGGCTCATCCATGGTTTAAGAACATTGCCATTTCCTGTTTAAGTTTAGCTCATGTATGAAACAGTATGCCCTGGGTAGATATGAACCACTTGGTACAGCTTTTCTACACAAAGTTTGGTCTCTGCCCTTCTCTTACAGATGTCTGAGGGATGGCAGAGAGGTTTACTTAGAGGGGGAGGAGTGCACTTCCATGCCTAATCATTCACTTGTCTGCAAGAATGTTCAATTGCATGGTGCGGGTAACGTCCAGGCTCCGAATTTAGCTTTCATTTTAAAGGGAATTCCAGTGTTAGCTATTGCACCAACATTCACACTATTAGCTAACGGTAACTATTTACTTTTAAATAATGAAGCTTGATAGAGGATGTTGGCTGGAATTCCGTACATTGTCACTGTTTCACAGCAAGTAGTTTGCTGTAAAAATTTGCTTTTCCCACATTGCATGGTAGGGATATCTCTATTTGGCCTTCCATTCCGACCCTGAAAGCAGAGTTCAACAAATTAAACAGAATAAGGGCTTTATTGTCCCAAAAAGAAATCCCTCTCACTTCTTCTCGTGAAACATTTGTCCTTCACGTTACTAACACACGTACAGAAGTACATGCGCTTTTAAAGACAGATCTCCCACTTCATTTTGGCGCCTTGATCCACACTATCTTTAATGCCTCGACCACTACAGGCATGGCCCACTTTTTTAAAACTGTTAGCTCCGGCCTTGTGACCTCATTCCAAACTATGGGGTCAATTATTATAGACGACGGACAAAGTCTGTCTGCCATCCTGTCGGAGGACGGGACCGTCCGCCACAGGGGCGGGTGTCCCGTGCCTCGAATTAGGATGCACCCGCTACAGTGGCGGGTGCATCCCGCATCTTTTACATTGCGGCGGGCGGTGCTGAAAGCACCGCCCGCCGCAATGCAAAAAATGCAGGTTATGTGTTTCAAAGCACAACATGACAGGCACCGCGCAGTGCCTGCCATGTTGTATTCTGAAATGTAGGGGGTACCATAGGTACCCCCCATGTGCACCCCCCAACCCCCTTCACCCTGGGTGCCGGCAATGGGCCCCAAAGCAAGGACCGTATGCCTTTTCGTGGTGGCATTGCCGCCACGGAAAGGCATTCCCCTCAGCCCATCCTAATATGGCTGGCCGTGTCTGATAGACACCGCCACCATATAAGACCTTTTCGAAAAGCGGCGGACGGTCTTCCCATTCGCCACGGTCCCCCCGCCAATATAATATGGCGGGGGGAAATAGGTGGCGGACGGGCAAGGATGGCGGATGCCAAGCAGGGGGTGGCGATCCGTCCGCCATCATAATGGACCCCCTATATTTGGTGTGATACCGGCATTTTTTCATTCTATTTTTTCCAGCATCTTTGGCGGCTTCCCTCTAATTCTCGCCTTGGTTGCTGGTGTGCTGCTGTTGATTTGCTTGCTCCGAAATGGCTGCGCTGTCTGTGTCAAGAGACAGCAGACCCCGGCTGACCCAGCTTTGTGATTGAATGCTTGAACGCTATGGAGTACTGCCATTAGCTACATTGAGCGTGGCATACGGATTATCCTTTCGCTTTTCCTATTTTACTTGTGTACAGCCCGTGTTCCATTGCCTGGATTGCCAATTCGAATGGGCATTAGAACTCTGTCTCTCAAATACGGTATCTCTTGCTCCAGATTTTGATCATCTAAAGAATCCCTTAGAGGCTCATGAGTTGGCCTGTTCTGGATTTGGGACTATGGCCTGCGCTGCGGCGCACAGAGTTTTTTACGAATTGGGACATATATGAGGCTGCACATGACTTCCTTAAATGAAGTTATCTTGAAGAAAACGCAAGTTGTTCTCTGATTGTGCTAGAGGCTCCTGCAATTGAAGAACATGTATGTTCATTTCCGTTACTAAATTGGATGGCGGAACTCTTTGCTGACAATAACAATGACTTCCTTTTGGAGGCTGTTGCGACATACTGTGCATACATGCTGATGGATTAAATTGGCAACGAACCCGCATGCGGTGCTTGATTCATTCAAGTTTTGTTTCTTCTCCCGTGGTGAAATTTCTTTCCACTTGCATTTTTCTTTTTTAAAGACTTTCTGATCTTTTTGTGCCTTTCATCTCCTCATGACCCCTTTTTGACAAAACTGAACTTATTTCTGTCTCCTACGAACTTGAACTCTGCATTCATATTGCGATTCTTTTCGTGCGTTGGCCCGATCAAGGGAAGGTGTAGTGAGGATACTGTTCTGCCTGCACATATTGCTGTGTTAGCATAAGTGAGTTAGTTGCTCAAACACCATTTTGCTGCTTTTGCACACACAACTACATGTCTCAGTTTTCATAAAGACAAACTGCTTGCTTTCCTTAACATGAGAACGGTCTGTTTTTCACATCTCTAGACTCACACTGTGACCTCAAGTCTGCACAAAGTGTTTAAGGTTACATAACAATGTATGCAATTGATGCTGGTTGATCAGCCCACTCTCTAGACACAACATTCACACAGTTGCTTATTTCTGAAACTCAGGTGCTTTTAATATTGCATTGCATGCATTCAGATGGGCACTTTTGGAGAAAATCTTTCCATCGACGAGCTGTGCTGATCTGGGATGTGATTCACTTCACCTGACCTTGGAGGTATGAGGTTCCCCGTTTTAGCCTAGAGATCTTATATTATTATAACACATAGCTCATAGCACGGGAAGGATGCTACACACAGCACTATAGACCAGGTTCCACTATCATTATAATATTTATAATACAATTTCTCCCTTTGTATTTTATGGAACTGTAACAATGCTGATTGTATTGATTGTATGCATCTTTTTAGTTATGTTAGCAAAGATACTGCATCTTAGAGCACGTAGTTGAAATAAACATTTTAAGCTACACAGTGTCTCTGATTGCTCACATTGTGGACATTTATGAGAATAAAAACAAAAGAGTGTTCTTGATTCCCACTATTCCTGAGAGGTTCCTAAGTCGCTTGTTCTGGGTTGTCTAATCATTGGTAGTTTCGCTGTAGTACGGAGAATGAATGAGACACTGATGCTAGTCAGTTTGGGGTTCTGGGCACTGAGGTGGGTTTTTGGTACACCAGAATGCACCGAGGTCCTGGTTTCCTGCGCATAGTTCTGTGCATGAGCAGAATCCCGCAACAAGCCAGGTTCTCTCATACACTCGTAAGAGACTCAAATATATAATGAAATCTATAAGTACAAATTACATTTGCTCCAATGCTTCATATCCTTATGTCATCCTGATGTTGTACATAAAACTTATCCCCAAAAATATAATATATACAAAATCCTTTTACAAGATTGAACTTAGGTACCTCTGTAACCTACATTGATTCCCAAAAAGCATATACAAAAATTCATTGTATTTCTTATGACCTGCAGTTCCTTACTGACATGTAAAACTCTGAATATGGAAACCTCTAGAAACCTAAATAAACATGTAGGTCCTCTTCTGAATTTAGTCCTGAAGGGATTTTAGAATTAAACAACAGTATATATCTGGATTCTAGCTGTCGTAGCTTTTGTTCACGATTACCTCCCCTTCTCATTTTTGCTACTTGATCTATCGCAAAATACGTGAGATCATTCACATTTCAGTTGTGTACTTCATTAATATGTCTGGCAACAGGGTTGTTTTTATAGTTTTTTTTTTACTTCCCTTAAGTGCTGTAATATCCGTACATGCACCATGTGAACAGTGCTGCCCATATACATTTTGGGACAATGTACACCACAAATTTACTTCTGCAATTCAGAAAGCTTCTGATCTTCCATGGACTTTTCATTAGAGGCAATGTATGTTACTTGTCTCTCATTATGAGCAATCTTACAGGCCTTACATTTTATCCATTTATGGAAACTAGGACTTGCTTTTAGCCATCCCTCCATGTTTCCAATCCCTGGACTGCTGTTCACCAAATCCTGCCTCATTGACCTTGCTTTCTTGAAAGTGATTAGTGGTCTGTGTGGAACTACAGCATTTAGAATGGGGTCCTGTTTCACAAGGTACCAGTGCTTACTCAAACAGTCTCTCACCCTGGTATTGTAAGCACTGTACCAAGTAATCATCCGTATCTCCTCATTATTTCTCCCTTTGTCAGCTCTTTTTACTTCATTGGGTCGGAGTAACACCTCCCTCCTAATCCCATTCACTTTATGCAATACTTGATCTAAAACTCAAGTATCTTAGCCTCTCTGAGTGAATCTCTTGGTGAGGCTATTCTGGGCTTCCGTCAATGCTGACACCTCACTGCAATTTCTTTTCATTCATAGGGGATGTGGATTTTTACTTTTTGGGGTTTAAAACTTCAGGCGTGCAGAATAGAATTTCCAGCTGTGTGGCTTTATAAAAGTTTAGGTATGTAGTGTGTTATCTTTTACATACACTTCTAGGTCAAGGAAGGAGACTTGTGTCCTACTTATTGTATCTGTGAATCCAAGATTTAATGAGTTGTTATTCAATTCCAGAATAAAATGATCGGCTGATTCCTTCGTCCCTTCCCAGACTTTAAAGAGATCATCAATGAATCTCATCCATACAATGACATTCTCTTTCCACTCCCTAGTATGTTTGACTTTGAGCACCTGCTCCTCCCACCACCCCATATGTAAATTAGCATAGCTAGGGGAGAAACAGGGGCCCATAGCCGGCCCTTGCATCTGCCTAAATGTGTCACTACCAAACATAAAAAAGTTATTTTCCAGACATAGTCTTCCCATCTCTACCAGCATCCCTGAAAGCTGATACAGTGTAATGGGTCGTGTATTAAAGTAGGGTCTCATTGCTCGCAGCCAATCATCGTGTATTATACTCGTATATAGAGATGTTACATCAAGCATGATCAGGAAGAATGACTCCTTCAACACCAAATTCTCAATTTTGCTCAAAAAGTCTCTTGTATCTTGTATATATGCTGGTAGTTGTTTGACGAACTCCTGCAGAAAATGGTCAAGGTATCTTGAGGTTGGTTTGAATTAAAACGTATTATTGCAGAGATTATGGGTCTACCAGATGGAGCCTCCTTATTTTTATGCACCTTAGAGATGAGATACATGATCGGTGTGACAGGGTTCTCTACTTTTAGATACATGTACTCACCCTGAGATATCATGCCCAAACCTCTCCATCTTGCCAGATCTTTATGATATTTATTTTTCACGTCAAGGAGGTTACTTTGCGGCATATTTTGGTAACATCTACCTTAATTGGGACTTTTCTTCCTCATTGTACATACTGAAGGGCCAAAGGACCACATTGCCTCCTTTATCCGATTGTTGGACTACTATATCTTTCATATTCTTGATCTTGCTCATGGCCATTGAATATTTCTTGTCATACTGGTTGCCACCTTTCATAAAGCCATCACTGGATGATATTGACAATTCTTTTAGATCTTTTACAACTAAATCAGAAAAGACATCAATTGAATCCTATGAAATATTAGGGAAGAAAACCGGCTTTGGTTTAAATGTAGTTTTAATACTTTCAAAAATGCTCAACCCAAATGCTCCAGCAGTTTCTCCTATAGTCCCTGGTAACAGCAACCCCTCGCATTCCCTTTCAAGGTGATTCATTTCATGCAAGAGATTCAAATCACCAACTTCTAAATTCAAGGCTCCCTCTGGGTCCACTTGCATGACACCTGATTGTTCTATTCTGTTAAAGAAAAGTTTCCTAAGCTTAAATTTCCTAATAAACTTGAAAAAGTCAATGCGGGTTTGGCTATAGTTGAAATTGGGCCTTGTGCAATAGGACAAATATGTTTGTTTCTTCGTTATATATTCTGCTTGCGGGGGCAACACTCAGCAGGACCGGTTATCTGCTTAAATATCCAATACTTCTATCTCCAACATCCATACAGGAAAAAAGCGAGCCACACCAAAGTGGGCCAGTGGCTATCTTCTGTTTATTTGTGGCGGCGAACGTGCCACAAATAAGCTGAAGTCATCCACTGTCCCGCCTTGGTGTGGCTCGCTTTTGTCCTGAAAGGATATTCGGGCTCCTGGATGGATGTTGGAGAAAGAAGGAACCTTGAAATATACAAAGGTTAAACAGAAGTTATAGTTAAGTGACAATGTCAGTGATAGAGTTACGTTTTAGATTCGAAAAAACACTGAAATTCGTAAGTTGTTGTTCAGTGAGCTAACTTGTGCCCCGCCATGCAACACTGCAATTGAAAAGAGTGAAAAACGCATGCTTCACACTCAAGTGTCTATGACCATGCGCAATACGTATAAAACTGTAGCAACAGCAGCAGTCAAGAACTAATCGTGCGTAGAGCACGCATGTGAACTCACCCGATTCGGGTCAGCTATTTGTGGCAACGTGTACTTTTCAATTGCAGTGTTGCACTATTATTGTTGAATTGTAGACTGTTGAATAATGACACATTAATCCTAATGAGTCTTTCTTTCTGCAGGGGCCTATTCACAACGGTTTTTTTGAGTATGGGAAGTAGTGCTCCAGTAGTACTACTTCCAGTACTCAGCAATGCTGTTCTCCGCAGTAAATGTAGGTGGAGGGCAAATGCAAGTGGTTGGAAAATATACAATAATTACTAAAAATGGGAGATGGTTAGGGAAATTTAAAGAGGGGTTTAACGAGGGGCATTGATATTGATTAGTTTTGTATAGCACATAAAATCAGAGAGTGTCTTGCCGCTGATATTTGCTGAGAAAGATAGCAAACCAAGTTTGTATGAAGAATTACTACTAAGAGGACCTATGACCAGTCACAACAAACATGAGAGAGGTCAGGTTCATTAGAGGGCCGAAAGCTGTTCACATTAGGCAGGAGATTTACCAGGTTTTAAGATGTTTCCTGAAACTAAATAGGTATGACTGGCCTCCAAAATATTCAGCCAGGTTGTTCCAAAGTTGTGCTGTAGTGTAGCTAAAACTCCTACCTCCCCATTTTTTCTTCTGATTTTACAGACATTTCCTGTCCAAGAATTGGTTAAGCGCAAAGTTCTTCTGGGGCTATACTGAGGAAAATTGAATTGTATATGGCCAAGTATGTCCCCTATCGTGTACCCCAACGTTCAATGTATGTGCATGACATCCATGCATTTTCCCTCTATGGCCGAAATGAAGACGCAATTGCATTTGCGTCCAACGTTAACATGCCATCTACCAGGCCCTCCATGAACAAAACGATAATTCAGCCTTAAAGCCTACGTTGCCAATGCATTTACATGGTATACGTTTTAACATCGAGAAGCACACGTTTTGTGGCTCAGCCGAGCCAGGCCCTGAATTCAGGCTCCGAACATCTTCTGTCTCAGAAAGCTGCAGTTTAGGTTTGCATCCCTGACCTCTACCTTACTTCCTGCCAAGCCGAGCGGTGCCCGGCTCGGCCTGGCCTGCCTGCCAAGACGGTATTTTGCCTACAGTTATCTGCTCAGCCTCCGCAAAAACACATTCCAGTCTAGTGAAATAGGTAAACATATTCCCGGCTGCAGAGCAAAGGGCCCGGCCTTCCTATCTCCTTGCAAGTAATTTACTGCACCCGTTGCCATAGTAGGCCCATGGCCCCGCGCATTGCACGAAGACACTTATGCACCCACTAGGATTCAGTGATGAATGGCCTCTGCCCGAGAGACCTTTTGCTTCAGACAACACATCCTCCAAACACAAGATATCAGATATGCTATAGGTGCAGGTCGTTCTGACATCCCAGACACCAGACTCCTCTACTAGTGCTAAAGTCAAGTCCCCCAGCTCTCCCCAGTTACACGTCGATACCACGTCAATACCACGTCATGCTCAGTTGCGCGCGCATATGTGGTAAAGGTTTCTGCAGACCCTGCAGATTTCCTCTATGCATCCACCCACCTATGACACTTCTGTGACGCCTCCAGCACACACCTCTGTGTACGCCCTATTACACGCCTTCTTTTACGCCCATGTGTTCTTATCTCTCTCTTTTCACTTGTTACGCCTACTGTATTCAATGCAACTGTTCAGTTTTACTATATATAATGTGTGATGTTAATAAAATGTTGAATATCCCTTCCTGAACCCTAGTGGTGATGGAACCCGATGTCCAGTGACTCCAGCCACTTAATTAAAGCCCGTATGACTCAGATACCACGGACTCTGCCTCTCATTTATTGAGCTATCCTTATTGTCATTTAATGTATAGAAAAATAGTCCCGGTAATTTTATTTACCACAGAATCTGGCGCCCGAACAGGGACACCTCCCCTTCCCCACGCGCTGGCGATGTAACGCAGGCCCCTGATCCCTTCTACAGCCGTGACGGACCCCTTTCTGTGCACACTCGCGGGTTTTCCTGCTAACTCCCTCAGGCCCACGGAGGAGACGGAGACTGTGGTCTAGCACCCAGACGAGGCGGTGAGGAATGCGGAGAGTCCCGACCAGAGCCCAAGCCGAGAGAGCAAGGTCCGAGGTATCCGGAGGCCACCTGTTCCGAAGCGCATGCGTAGCAGCCAGACGCCGTAGCAGTCCAGTCCAGTCCAGTGTCGAGTTTCCGAGGCCTTCAGTTTTGCTTCCCGGTGAGTACCGTTGTTGGGAATGCATCTAGACGGGTTCATTAATTTGTGCCCGGTCAAGACGGGTCTGGGTACGCAGACCCGGTCCAGACGTCTTCACTTAGGTGGATACGGTATGACGTGTCTCTTTATGGGACCGGTATGTCTGTACTGTTTTAGCAGTGCATCCAGTAATTCAGTATTCTAGTATTGTCTCTCGAGATTTTCAGAATTATGTTTTTCTATGTACCAGATAGTATCTGTCCGAAATGTTTTTAATGTGTTTAATGTCGTGGTATGATTGATTGTTTACAATTCATTACTGTGTTCATTGTGTTCACGTTCAAGTAAGTTCAAATATGCCGCTGTTTTCGAAATTACGTCAGATAGGAACCAGGAAAGGGATACTCAAAGAAGCAGTTCCCGTCCCGCCTAGGGACACTCCCGGACATTTTATGTACCATAAGCATGGCTTAGATGCCATACTGTACTTAGACTTATGGGTTGACTACACCAAAGATCTGGAAGAGAAATATAGATGGCCTGTCTCAGGGACATGGGATGCTGATTACATCATGAGAGTAGAGGAAGCATTGTGGAAAAAGAAAGCCAGACAATCCCAGAAAGATGCCATAGAATTATGGCGTATAGAAGCGCATAGAAGAGCTGAGAAAGAAATTAAGAAAGCAGAGAAGAGTAGGGAAGCATCAGAAAAAGCCCAAGAAAAAGAATTACTAGAAGAAGGCGAACGAGTTAAAGCAGAACAAATAGACAGACAAAGAAATGCCCTTATTAAAGGCATGTATCCCGTCCTTGCCGAGGGCCCACCCAAAGTGACCCCGGAAGTACCCTGTAACTTGCCACCACCATTGGTCCCGACTAAGCTTCGTCATAAACAGACCGCAGCGGAAATTTTCCTTTCTTCCTACTTAGACGACACTGTCCCAGAGTATGCAAATACAAATCCTCCTCCAAATATTCATCCTCACAACCCTGTTAATGACACGTTTCCCCCCACTGTTCCTCCTGCCACTGGTCCTGGCAATCCTTTTAATCCACCTGTAACCCAGGACCAACCTACTTTAACTACACCTACTTTACCAGCACCAATATTTCCAGTGCCAGTGCACCCTGCAAGCCCCGGTGGCTCACATCTAGGAGCCGCGGGAGGGTGTTTCTCCACCCCTCCTCAAGTAAAACGAATATCATTACGAGATTTAGCACTGGAACAAACGCCAAAGGCAACATACGCAACCCTTAGAAAGAACCGTACTGATTGTATATATGATCCAGTACCGGGTGAGGACTCATTGGTCTTACACTCACTACGATTAAGGCGCGTTACAGATTATTTCATCACTTTACCAGGCATGAAAGAGAAATTAGACAAGATATATCACTTCATTAGAACGGGGGAGGGACCAGAAAATATACAGGAGGCCATGGCACACAGAAAGGTGGAAACTCAACGCATGGTTTTACAGTTCTTGATAAATTGTTTGATCAGGGAACAAGATCAACCACACAGAGAAGTAACTAAACGTATGTTAAATTGGAGTGATAACATAGCGGTCGGAAAGCATGATAAACAAAGTAGTATAGAGGCAATGTACAGGAAAATCCATAAGGAAATTCTAGACATACGTGAGAAAGAACGGGCCAACGAGAACGAAACCGAGAAAGAGGATGAAGTCTCAGAAGACGATGATATAGAAACTGAGAACCCAAATAGAATAGCGTACGTAGGTAGGGCGAGACCCTTTGACAAACCCATACGCCCAGAATACAAGAAAAGTTTTCTTTCTCCCATACCAGAACAATGTTCTCTTGAGCATCTATTCCAAGCCACTGATAAAGTACTGAAACAACGAATAGGTTACAGTGAGCTTAGTACCATGCATGAACAGGAACTAGCCCGGTCAGCAGTTCAATGGGCTAGCAATTCTACCATATATAAAGATGACGTAGTGGCGCAAACATTTTTGAATCTTTCCCCAGACGAACAGCGACTAGTTTGTATGTACATGATCCAACATCTCATTACACTGTACGAAAGTCAGCATTCTGATCCAGGTCCCCTATATAATATATTGGAAGAGTTACTCCTAAATAGATGGAGAGGCCTAGGTACCGATTTAATTAATGTCATTCTAGAACAGCGACACAAATACAGGACTTTCCTGACTCCACATTTCGTTCCTGTTCCACCCCCAGTAAGGAAAACATTTTACATAGACAGACAGAATCCCTTACGAGAAGTTCATCCCGTCCGGACAACAGGTGGTGAGCTCGAACGAGTATTTGTTTACACCCCCTTAACGAAAATAGAACTATTGGAAATGAAAAAATTAGTGCCCTGTCACGATAAAGATCCGGGAGGGTTCCACCGTGAATTAAAAGATATGCTCCGCATGGGGGAGTATACGTATCCCGATATCATTAAAATGTTAAAGGTACTGTTGCCAGCCGGCATTTACGAAAAACTTAAAGAAAAGGAGTGGGAGGTGGGAGAGAAAAAGATTGACTGGGCAGAATTAGAAAATGAAGATAATACACGAGTCCCTGGTACTGGTCTCGGGGAAAAAGCCAGAGCATTGCCCGAGTTATTAATACAGGTTTTGCCAAGATTACTAGCTACTAAAAAGGAAGATTGGGATGCCATTTCAGCCTGCAAACAGAAACCAGACGAAGACACTAGTGATTATTATTCCAGATTCGAGAAATGTTTCATTATTAATAGCGGGCTAAAAACAAGTAGTGAATCATACCCACATCTTTTTGTGACCAAATTAGTAGAGAATTCTATACCTCAGGTTAAGAATAGAGTACTAAAGGTTGAGAGTACCTGGCAAGCTAATACCCCTTCCCAAATGTTACAAATGTTACAGTACCACCAGAACCGAATTAGAGAGGAGCAAGAACACGAAAAGAGATGCATGAAAGACACGAAAATGAAAGTACTAGTTGCTCAGTCTGTCCCAGCTGATGGTCAGAAGAGGGGTACGGCACCGACCGGTCATTCTGTAGCTCCTGTAAAAGGGACGTGCAATTACTGTAAACAGCCAGGTCACTATATAAACGAATGTGCCGTTCTGAAACACAATATAGCTACAGGTAAGACGAAAGAAAGACCGCGTCCTCCAAGACAGGAACATGTTCCGCAGAACACGCAACCTCCTCAGAATGCCCAACAGACAGTAGCCGTACCCCAGCCCATAGCTGCCACACAACAAGTTACACAGCAAATGTACCAGTATGCTCAGTCAGATTATCCAGATTATCAACAGTATTCATGAAACAGCCTAGAGAGGGAGGTTGGCTTGCCCCTTATAGAGGTTCCTGTAGATCAAGAGGGTCCCTATGTACATAGTCAGGTATTAGGGAAAGACAGAAAATTTTTGATTGACACAGGGGCTTTCTTAAAAAGAAAAAATATTTTGGAAAAAACAAGAAAATTAATGAATTGTGCAAATAAAATGCAGATTTGAATTGATTTATTCTGATGAGATAAACTCCTTCTTGCATCCGCGAGTACTGTGGAATATATGAGGCACATTTTGCAACATTTAGAGAGGTAAGAGGCAGAGTTGTGGGTGTTGAACCCATGTAGGTTTATGCACTAAGAGGCCACTCACTAATACAGGTCCCTATGTTTTTGTCATTTGCAGCTATTGGTCCTGACGAGAACTCCTTAAATCTGGAGTTCAAAACGCGTATGTTTGAATGAGTTCACAGCATGACTGCAATGTTTTTTTGGTGTGAATGGTGTATATAGGTGATTTTTTGACATGATGATCTTTTGTATTGTGTATTTGTAATGTGCTTCAAAAAGCTTTCTTAAAAAGAAAAAATATTTTGGAAAAAACAAGAAAATTAATGAATTGTGCAAATAAAATGCAGATTTGAATTGATTTATTCTGATGAGATAAACTCCTTCTTGCATACAGTCTTGTCCATATGCATGGTATAAATTAAGTGTAATTGAAAATATCTGACAGTATTGGCATGTTGTGTTGGATCAATAGTTAAGGCAGGATTTGGCCTTACTGTCTGGAAACCCATACCCAGTTTTGGTTTATCGATTGTGATAGCAGGCAGCAGCCTGTGTGGTAGCCCCTACGCGTGGAAACATGACTACGAGATAGTTGTGGCATTGATTCCTCCTGTTGGAGAATCAGGAACTTTGTCCTGCGTCGCGTCTTTGTTTTTCGTGATTTTGTGTGTGAAAGAACCAGAGAGAGTGCGTGTGAAGTATGTCTGAGAATGAAACTTTTGCCTACAGTGAAGACCATATAAAAAACCTACTAGCGGATCCACCCCTCTTTGCATCTGCCTCATTAAGTGTACCAGCACAGAATCAAAACGAAACAGATACATTGCTAAGGCTAAGGAAGAAACAAATCCGGACAGACCTACATGGTCATTTCCTTCTCCAACATTTAAGAGCAGGTACTATCCCGGGAGGCCTACAAATTAAAAACATACCTGTAATATTCACGGAGGATCCCATCTACAAAAAGGGATATAGTTTCATTGAAACTAAGTGTAGCCGGGACCTGATGGTCCTGACTATTGAGACAGCCCACAGGCTATCAAAAGTCCAATTGGAAGAAATTGAGAAATTACAAACAAGCATATCTACCAACGAACTAATAACGGATGCGAAAGGACTACTGGATAAAGTTGATAAGGAAATTACAGCCTAATTCATGAAGCCAGATTCGGCTCGCAAAGGGTCAGATTCTGAGAATCTGGCCCTTTGCGAGTGAGATTTTTGCATTTGGGATTCATCATCCCAAATGCAAAAATCGGTAATTGCGTTTTCGCAAATTTGCGATGGATTACATTTAAGGAATCTCTATTTGAGATTCCTTAAATGCAATTCATCATCCATTTTAAAATTGCGAAATCGCAATTTCGGGCCGCTATTTACCGCGAGGTCAAACCTCGTGGTAAATAGCGATAACTCAGAAAAATGCTTTTAAAAGCATTTTTCTGAGTTGCATGTTGCACACACACATGTCCTTTGGACATGTCTGTGCGCAACCCCCATTCATATTAGCATTTAAGGGGTGCTACAGGGTGTCCTTTGGACACCCCTGGCACCCTTTCAATCGCTATCTTATTTGCGATTAGCTAATTGCTAATCGCAAATAAGGAATACTCCCCATTCATTCCTATGGGCCTCTTGGCCCATAGGAATGAATGGGGAGTTATTCCTTATTTGCGATTAGCAATTTGCTAATCGCAAATAAGGAATTAGTAGGAATCGCATTTTTTTTGCATATTCCTACATGAATCCCGTTTTGCGAGTCCTTAATAGCGATTCGCTATGAATCGCTATTAGGGGCTCGCAATACGGGAGTATGATGAATCAGGCTGTTAGTGAATTTAAGGACTACACCGTTCATCAAAAAACTAACCAGTTTGAAAAAGATCAAAAAAGTTTCAACATAGAAAAGGTGTACCCGTACCTCCAACAAGACTTCTACTCGCGGCCAGACTCCAGAAGATACCTACAAGAGAACCAAGGAAGATCTTTCCAAAAATACATCACGTTCTCAGACACATCGTCATCAGGGAGCAATAGTGAAGGAGAAAACATAGAACAAAGAAGACCAAATAATAGAAGAGGTTCCTTCCAACAAAATCAACAGGGACCTTTTTTAGGAAGAGGCCAACCAAAACCACGAGGGAAGCCGAGATACAACCAGTCATGGGAGATGTCAACAAGACGTCACAACTACAAAAACTGACGCCGTCACTGATTTTCAACATCTCCAACAAAGTCCTAACTAAGGATGAAGAAAACATACTCCAGAAAGGACTCACATTTGTCCCTTCCAAAAGGACTGACTTCGTGAAACTCAAAACAGAAACCATTGAATTTTTTCGTAAAATCAGGCTAAAAACGTATTTTACAGAAAATCCAAGTAATACTAACATGGAAATTACTGGACTCCACAATAAATCAACGTTTTGCCCTCCCAATTACAAAACACCAAAGGAATTACTAACTTTTGAGAGAACTATTCTCTCAGCAATTGGAGAAATGGAGAAAAAGACCCAGTGGATGAAATACAACATCACTAAATCCGAGTCCTTAGCACTCACAGATTTAACAAAAGACACATCGGTAATAATAAAGCAAGCCGATAAGGGAGGATCTATTGTGGTATGGGACCGACTATTGTACCAGAATGAAGTCAAAAAACAACTCAGTGACATCAAATGCTACCGCAAACTGTCCAAAGATCCCACAATGGAATTAAAACATCAATTGCATTCCATCCTTTTTGAAGCCTACCAAAAAGGATTTCTTGGTAAAAAGGAATTTGAATATCTCAAGATAAAACATCCCAGGACTCCACTCTTCTATGTACTCCCGAAAGTACACAAAGACGCTAGCGCACCACCCGGACGACCCATAGTATCTGGGTGCGAGTCATTGATGGAACCGATTTCTAAATTCGTGGATTTTTTTCTAAAGCCATTTATCCCTAAGGTAAAATCCTACATTAGGGACACAACTGACTTCATCAACAGACTACGAGATGTGAAATTTGACAAAGGAAAAGAGTGGATGGTTACTATGGATATAACATCCTTATATACCCAAATTCCACAAGATGAAGGAATACAGGCATTGAAATACCATTTGGAAACACGAGAAAAGCCGGAACAAGTTCCCACAGACTTCATCATACAATTAGCACAGTTTGCCTTGAAGTACAATTACTTTCTTTTTGACGGTGACTTCTATTTTCAGACAGGAGGCGTAGCTATGGGGTGTCCATTTGCCCCCGAATTAGCCATCCTCTTCATGTCTATCTATGAGGAGAAATTCGTTTACCAAAATAATCCAATGCATCATGCCATCAAACATTGGAGTCGTTTCATCGACGACGTTTTCTTCATATGGTCTGACACTGAAAAAGAACTAAAAACGTTCAACCAATGGCTTAACAACAGGACCCAAGAGATCAAATTTAGTCTTGTCTACTCCAGAGAGAAAATCCCATTTTTAGATGTGGAAGTGTACCCTTCGGACGAAGGAGGTTTAATAACCACTCTCTATGAAAAAGAAACAGACCGCAATAGACTGCTGCATTTCACCAGCAACCACCCCCGCAGTCTCAAAGAAAATCTACCCTACGGACAATATTTGAGAATTCGGAGGAATTGTCATGACAGACAAGAATACGAGAAACATGCTGACAAACTGACCAACAACCTAATGGAGAGAGGATCCCCCAAAAAACTTCTACACCGCTCCAAAAAACGTGCTTGGTGGACTCCGAGAGAACAACTACTGGAAAAAAAGCCCAAAAAGACACAGGACCGAATAGTCCTAGTAACCACCTACTGCCCAAATTCAAATATGCTAAAGAAGGTCATAAACAACAATTGGCATCTGGTGAAAAACCTAAGCGAAGACCTTAAAAACCACCACTTTTCGCTTTTAAAAAAGAATCTAATTTGGCTAACAAATTGGTGAGAGCTGCACTACCTACAAAATCACCCACCAATTTAAGAAGCATGATGGGCTTACCCCCAGTGAAGGGACACCATAAATGTGGAGGATGCAACTGTTGTGATTCGACTGAAGAAGGATCAGTGTTTAAACACAATGGATTGTCATGGAAACATGAGCAATTTACGAATTGCAAGACAAAATCCGTAATTGATGGCATCAAATCCCCATGTAACCTCCTGTATATTGGGAAAACCAACCAGGAGGTACGCTCTCGTATCCAACAACATAAATCCAGGATAAAACGGAAGGTACCCAATGCCCCGCTTGTCAGTCATTGGCAACTGCAAAATCACAATGACAATGATGTCCGATGGACGGTGTTACTTAAGGTTGAACAAGATCCTAGAGGTGGTGATGTGGACAGGAAACTGTACAAACAAGAAGCCTCTCTGATTGTGAGATTTAATACGGCAATCAACGGACTAAATGAACTTTCTGAGATATTTAAATTATAATAAAACATCCATTCTGATGTTCCACCTGAAGAATTAGTAAGGAAATAGGTCCCTAACCACAAAATGCCTCCAAACGGGGAGACCACCCATTAGAATACATAAGCTGACACGCCTTCTCAACATAAACAGAGCTCAAAATTAATAACTACTGAAATTCCAGTGAGTCTTCAAGCTATTGCATCAGCAAATACAAAAATCAAGCAATGATATGGGATAATGTGACCACTCCAATATGGCGACTGAAATACTCGCTCTAATCACGTGACACCGGAACCAGGAAGTAAATAGACGTTTGGACGCCTCAAACCGACAGACCGGAGGACGGGACCCGACTGGAGAACCCAGCGATTTGAAGGTACGAGTTGAAGTCCATATTCGTTAATACTTAGAATCGCTCATTTCGCATAAAAGATGTACTAAACCGCTCCCGCTCTTGACTCCCCAGACGCAACTGACATCTGCGCTTGAACTAACAAAGATGCCGGCCCCCCGCGTTGAGAATTACCGGTAAGGCGATGTGTGCATAATAGCCCTAACTCGCTGACACCTTTGAGGGTCTTAAGCACTAAGACTGGTTCGTTTTCTTTTCCGCCCCACAGACGCATCGTGGTCATTGATTAAAACAAAGCCAACCTTTCCGGCGAGTATATTGATTTACCCGGTAAGAAGCGCCGCATTTTACATGCCAAACCTTAAGTCCCAGTTGCAATTGCAATCTCTGATGGAATCCTTGTCCTTTACCCCCCTTTTTTAGAACTAAGGACAAACAACACCCTATACCGAGTAAGTATGAGACCGAGTGTGACTGTAATGAAATTGTGTCAGGATTAAGCCACTTTAGTAAATGTATTCAATTGCCATACAGGTGGTCCCGCTCCGCGAGTACTGTGGAATATATGAGGCACATTTTGCAACATTTAGAGAGGTAAGAGGCAGAGTTGTGGGTGTTGAACCCATGTAGGTTTATGCACTAAGAGGCCACTCACTAATACAGGTCCCTATGTTTTTGTCATTTGCAGCTATTGGTCCTGACGAGAACTCCTTAAATCTGGAGTTCAAAACGCGTATGTTTGAATGAGTTCACAGCATGACTGCAATGTTTTTTTGGTGTGAATGGTGTATATAGGTGATTTTTTGACATGATGATCTTTTGTATTGTGTATTTGTAATGTGCTTCAAAAAGCTTTCTTAAAAAGAAAAAATATTTTGGAAAAAACAAGAAAATTAATGAATTGTGCAAATAAAATGCAGATTTGAATTGATTTATTCTGATGAGATAAACTCCTTCTTGCATACAGTCTTGTCCATATGCATGGTATAAATTAAGTGTAATTGAAAATATCTGACAGTATTGGCATGTTGTGTTGGATCAGTAGTGGAGATTAAGCAAGCTATTGCCCAGAGTTGCAGAGTGTGAACCCACGATTCGAGTAGGCACCGAGGTGAGAATTATCGAGTCCGTGGACATTTTGAGCTCATGGCCCTGCCGCGTTGGGGATTGAACTCTGGTTCCGGGTCTCACCTCTGCATCAGGGACTGCCTCCTCTAACCGGTGAGCCACACTTCTCCGATGAAGTAAGAAGGGTTGTCATCTTTTGTCTTACAGAATACTCCTTTTTGGTCCTGAGGAGAATCCCCGCACTGAGGGGGATTCGAAACGCGTCAACCTTTTGTTTCTGTTAGGCCAATCTGTTTTTTCATTTAGTTGAAAAATCTCTGAAATTGTCTATGATGGTAGATGGCCTATGTTATTGACTAAACCAGTCCTTTAGCAAATAATTAGTACTAGTACCGCACCATAAATAGGATTAACACCATTTTCCGGGTGGGATTCTTTTTTCAGTTTCTATATGTATATGAGATGTGCTTAGATGAATGTTTGGGTGTATTTGGTAGTAGTATGACTGTAAAACAGAATGAATGCGTTGTATATATAGTGTCTTTTTAGAGTGTGAATGTGATTCTTTCTTTTTTCTTATAAACATTTTTCCATAAATTCTTTTCTTCTAGAAAGTTCCCTTTAGAATTTATAAATAGGGGTTTCCCACGAAATTAGGTCTTTTTGTTTTCACCAATTGAATTGAAAAAAGAATTGTGACAATTGAAAATTGAGATGTGAAATAAAAGAAATATGTTTTGAAGATTCATTCGGAACTGAAATAGTGGTTTCTAAAGTGTTTTCCTTCTCTTGCCGAATTTAAGAAATTACTGTCTAACAAAGAGACGACACCTGTGGCAAAGACACCTGGGCTGTTTTTATAGACCATGGCTAACCTTTTAAATTGTTTTTGTTTGCAGCCACAAGTGAACGCTGCCCATTGACTGCTAAAAGAGGACAGGTTATGACTAAAAAAGCCATTAGAAATGTCTACCGTGGTTTTGAATCTTTTTCGCACCAGACTGTCCACGAGAGCAGAACTGTGGGTGTTATGTACCACACATGTACGAGAATGTGAGTTTAAATGACGATAATCCAAAACCAGGTGGTACGACCCATCAGGTTTGGTTACAGTGAAAAGAGGTTTATTCATGGGTGACACACATGTTTCAATCACACCTTGATATCCTAATTGTTCAAGGATTTCCACAACGGGAGCTTGAGCCTCTCGCTGCATATGATATTGGGTTTGTGGCTGTGGCATAGACCGCAATGGAATCTCGTGTCTGGGAGAAAGTTTATCCCACCCGACCTGAGTACGGTACAACGCCGGTGCTAGCACCAGAACCCACTCTTCTGCAAAGTTCTGCACCTGTGTGTGAAAAACTAGGAATGATCACCTCCTCCCCTCTCAGAGCGGATAAAATGAAAGGTGGGGGCCAATCTGCCTCAACTAACAGAATGTCATATGTAGAGGTCAGATTTTCCCAAAAAATCCCTTTTATTACACTGTGTATGTCACCTTCTATTAAAGGAACTATATCATATAGTCTGTCAGGGGGAGCCACTCTCGCCTCGCCTTCAGATATGTACGCAGTGCTTCCCGCACTATTGTAACCTCTGCTGCGCTGTCTAACAACGTTAGTGCCCATGTCAGGTTCCAAAGCTGTGTTCTCACTATCAGTGGCATACCTTGTGGTTAACGCAGCAACTTTCTTTTTCTGTAACTGAGGCCGTTGATGTGGAAAGTTGTCCTGTTTGCCTTTACCATCAGTCAGGCGGGGCTGCTCACGTCCTTGTGGGACACCTCGACCTCTGCCGCGTTCTCAGCCACCGGCTTGCACACCAAATGTTTCCTGTGAAGAACGAGGAGAACGTTGATCAGGAACCTAAAATCGATCAGGAGACCTAATTCTTGCGTGGTCGCACAAATCATATGTGCACTCAGGAAACTATAATTGGTGATGAAGGACGCGACCCTTGTTTCTGTTGCTGCTTTTGCTGTTTTTTATTCTTCCAATTCTGTTTAGGAAAATTTGGAGGGTCGTCTTTAGTAGACTTTGCCGTCTGAGTTTGAATGAATGAATGAATGATGAATGAATGAATGAATGAATGATTACACATTTCTATAGCGCATGGTTACCCTGAGGCATCCCAGCGCAGTTGAGCTGCTAATTTAGCAAAAGGCTTAACACCCAAACTATTGCGGCAAATGGTTTTATAAGCCTCTGCAATAATTGTGGGTACCGCTCTGGGTTTTTCAGCTTTGGCGACAAGGCACAGAGCATTAGGCACTTGAAAGTTAACCGCATCTCCCTTTACATTTGAAAGGATGAGATCAGCAACTACCTCAAACACTCCAACAAGTATCTTTCCCAACTCGACAGTCGCCTCCAAACCGTGCTCATCCTGAACACGCTTGATCACTGAGGGCTGGACAGTCATAGAGGGAGTGCGTAAGCACTTTGCATATCAGGCTGCAAATACCTTTCCCCCATTCTCACAATCTGTCACCTCTGGCACTAAGTCTTTCTGCAAACTAATTGTGAGGATCCAGTGTTTTTCCACAGGAGTCATATCAGGAAATACTGTTTCCAGTTGGTCAAATTTCTTGGTAAGGTAATAAGGCATATTGTCCTTAGTTTGAGGGCGCTTGCCCATTACCGAATTATCCATGACGGAACTAATAGTCATCCGGCCGGTACAACTGGTTGCGCGCAACCCCAGGAACCCCACCTGGATGCTGCAAGAAACGTATTGTACTAAAGCCCTATGTACCCCAACCAAAGAGGTATAAAGTTGACGAAAGTGGTCAATCTGGACATTTAGATAACATGGATGTGATCTGAACCCGCCCAAGACTCGCCAAGTGGCCTCAGGAATAGACAAGGGACCTAACCGAACCAGAGTTACGGTGTGGGGAGGCTGCCATTAAACCAAATATGATGCTACCATGCCGAAATCTGAATCTCTTGTGTCCTCTATGGAGTACAGTTCACAGGTATTGCAGTGGGAGTATATGTATGGAACGTTTCATCATCCGCATTTACTGCAGAAAACGTAACCAAAGAGTAGAAAAGCTCATAGGGGAACGCTGCATCAGCACTCACCACAAAGATTACTGACATACCATCGCCAGGCACTCCAAACTGCATCAGATGATGCCGGAGTGCAGCATGACTATGCAGAGCTATATCAATATCATCCATAAGGACACAGAGAAGAAAAACAATTTATATAAATTGTAGCACAAAAAGGGTAGCAATTCAAAACGTGAACCTTTTTATAAATCTCAAGCTTGAATGAACTTACAACACATTCGTAAAGGTAGGTTAATCCGTCACGCCTGTTATCCAGAAACAGTAGTGAGGGTATTGTGTACAAATATAAGCAACACTTAAGCATCTCAAATATAAGACCAAACGTTAGGTGCGCCATGTTGTGGGAATTCTGCTCATGCACAGAACTATGCGCAGAAAACCAGGACCTTGGTGTATTGTAGTGTACCAAAAACCCACCTCAGTGTCCAGAACCCCAATCCGACTAGCATCAGTGTCTTATTCGTTCTCCGTACTACAGCAAAGCTACCAATGATTAGACAACCCAGAACAAGCAACTTAGGAACCTTTCAGGAATAGTGGGAATCAAGAACACTCTTTCGTTTTTATTCTCATAAATGTCCACAACGTGAGTAATTGGAGACACGGTATAGTTTAAAATGTTTATTTCAACTACATGCTCTAAGATGCAGTATCTTTGCTAACATAAGTAAAAAGATGCATAAAATCAATAACATCCACTTTATAATCTGATGCACCTCCGATGGGGCGTATTCTCAAGGACTTATCGCAGAGTTATCATCCCATTCTCAACCTGGTGCAAATTGCCAACATCGCCAGTTTTTCAGCGATAGCTTCCGTAAAAAACATTGCCACAGATGAGAGCGACACCTAATGCTAATGATATGCAGAGTGGGTGCAAAAAACGTGAAAACACCACTTCCCGATATTTTCAACGACCAGCCAAATCTGCGATCCCAAAACAGGCAATAAGATGCTTTAGCAGTAGAAATTTAACACCTGCATTTTACTGGTGTAAAGCAGGAGGACTACCTACAGTTTGAAAGGGAGCCCAGCCCAGAGCCACATCTGAAGACCAAAACATGTCATGGGGCTACTGATCATTCAGCTCTGACACCCAAGAGGGTCACAACACCCACCGCCACCACCCCAGGACACCCCCCCAGACCACTCGCCCCGACTACCACCGAGGCAGCGCAAAACAGGACTGTGGACTTACAAAAACAGCATGACCCCTCAGCCACACAATAGCTGAATGTTGGGAGAGGTGGGAGCCAAGTATGCGTGAAGGAGGCAAGTCACCCAGGAATAAGAATGCACATGATGCCAAGTGTGGCGGTGATGTGCTGGACAGACCTTCGTATGCAGAGCACAGACCTGTCCATGTGGACATATACAGCTGGTGTTTGTAGTGTTGTGGACAGTGGACGCAACCATGTTACCTCAGGCGGTGGGGAAGATCTCGGTCACGTAGCTGTGTCATCCCTTCCTGTAAGCGTAAGCGAAGTGGGCTGGTCTGACGTAAGCCACTCCAGCATACGAGGGCTCTGGCTTGAGATTCACTTCCGGGAAGGCCAATGCATCTGCCAGGGCGCCGGCCCTCACACTGCCACGAGGCCACCACTGTGACCGTCGGCCTCCTCTACACAGGTCCCCTGCGAACCCAGCGGCACAGCACTGCAGAGTTATGTCTGTGCTGACTACTGCCTTTGATCTACGTTGCGGACAGCAGGGCTCACAATTCAGATCGAGTCGAGGTTGTAGATGACGCAGTCCAGTAGGCAACAGACATTGCTAACAGTGCAGCCCGCCCGGACCATGCATCATCGCATGCTGCGCACCCGCTGAGCGCCACAGCCTCCTGCTTAAGTTGGTCCTCCCCTACGTCTAATTCCAGAAGCCCTAGCTATAATATAACAGTTATAGAGATTGGGTTGGTACAAGAAATGGGACACGACGAGTTCCAGTTTCTTATAAAAAGAATGACATTTCTGACTCCAGCTATGGGGGGTAGTGTGCGCTCTCTAAAATTAGTGAGGGGACTCCGCACTTGTACTCTGATTAAGGCAATGCCAGCATTTAAGTCAACGAAGACTAACTAAGCGTCCCATGATTCCAAGATTTGTAAACTTAATAACAGTGAATGGGGTAACAGCAATAACTGCTACTGAAAACACTAAGAAATAGAAAAGTGTGGTAGGAAGCACTATATAAAACATTGGCATAGACAATAGGTCTTGCCTTTGAGACCTTATAAGTGTTTAGCCATGCAACACTTAATGGTGCTCCACCATGGATATTGTGCTGCATAACTAAATACTTATAAAGGTCCCAAAAGTGAGACCAATAGGCTATGCAATGCTTGTTGTTAAGTTGTATTTTGGGGGAAGTGAGGGGGGTTGGATGGGCTGCTCTCTCAACTAGCCGCAAAATCAGCAATGCTGCTACCTCTAGTTCTCAACAAGCCATGAAGCCGCACCGCCTCCCTGTTTGTGTGTGTCTGTTTATGCGCCCCAGGGAGAGTGTTGTTTAGCAGATGGCTGCCAAGTGCCAACTCACTAGCCAAACAGAACTGATTGGGGCCCTTTCTGCTTCCTCACCTCACAGCAAAACAGCAGGCCCTAGCAGGAGGCGTCTTTCAAAAAAGACACTAGCAGGCGTCACCACCACCCGCACTGAACACACAAGTGCACATTTTAACAGCGCAAACTCCTTTCTTAGAAAGGAGCTTTTCTGTGAAATCTGGATTGAAATATATTCCGGACAATTAAAAAAAATATAGGTGACGAACTAGTCTGAGCCAGCGTCAACTTGTCTGCTTAAAATATATTTTTCAGCACAAGCCTCAAATTGGGGCTTGTGCTAAAAAATATATTTTAAGCAGACTTGCTGACCCCAATCTTTGCCGCAGTTACTTACAACAGCCCTCAAGAGACAAGCAGCACAGCGCCACCAAAGGGAGCACCACCAAAGGTAGCACACATATCCTACCTGTCTGCTGCTGGCTCGGGCTTCGTGAGAAGACACTGTAAATACAATTCTGGCATAGCCCAATGCCGTGTGACTCTGCACCACCTTCAAAACAGTATTGCCTGCACTTTGGCAGTGATTATTGTGGTATGGCACTACATGCTATCATAGATGTCTGTGTTTGAGGGCCTTCCTAGCCTTTAGAAGGGCTGGTGATTGGATGTTTGGACCTTATCAAAATTTCCACAGGAACAATGTTTTATGACCCATCAGTGGTTTTGATTTTGATTGTTTTAAACTATCGGAACCATAATGCACCTCAAATAATCTGATTGTGGAAGCTCCATTAAGGGCATAGAAATGTTATAAAAACAGGTGTGAAGGTTTAGGTCATTACGGTGAATTGACACTAATACCCATGAGCAAGGTGAATGCACCGAAATGCGTTGGGGAGGATGACATTATTGTGCTTTGGATTGCATTAAAAGGACTGTATTCAGTACATGAGTGCACCCTCCTGTCTTTCACAAGGCATTGTAAAGTAGGAATAGAATATGTATATATTGACACATTACATGTGATTCAAGAATTGGGAGATCCGGATAGATTTATTGATTATCCTTTTCTGAATCTTATAAATACAGAAATTGACATTGAAATGAGCAGTGGAAGTAATTTTAAACCAAAATTCACTTTTATCCCCCAGATCAATAACGACGCAATAAATTGCTTTGAAAGAGGGATGATAAAAGAACTGAAAAATATTGAGAAGAGAGGTTTTAAAGGCAAACAAAATTTGTCAAAAAGTCAAAGAGACACCATTAAGAACCTAGAGGAACGAAGAGACATTGTGATTATAAAGGGGGACAAGGGGGAAATGTGGTGATTTGGCCACTAGCAATGTATCTGGCTGAAGTTCAGAAACAGCTGTCTGATGGTACTAAATACAATGTGGTAACAAAGAATGATTATGAGGCAGCAAATAAGGAAGTGAGGGAGAAGTTGACAGGGTGGCGGGATCAGGGAATACTTGAACAAAATGAATATTTGTTTCTGCATTGTAAAGATCCCAAAATCCCCATCCTATATCTTTTGCCCAAAATACATAAAAATGCCACTGTACCACCAGGGAGACCGATTGTGTCTTCTCGAGGCAGCTCCCTAGAAAATATGTCCAAATATGTTGACCACTTTCTCCAGCCTTTTGTGCTAGAATTACCAGCATACGTTAGAGATACAAGTGATTTCTGAAGAAAATTAAGAATATTGAATGGAAACAAGGATATTTGCTAATGAGTATGGATGTCTGTAGCCTCTACACCAGCATCCCGCAAAATGAAGGAGTAGATGCTTGTAGACATTTCCTTAAAGGAAGGTCATTATCATTTCTGTTGCATACAAAGATGATTTTGGAAATGATATCGATTTGTCTGAAGAACAATTTTTTACATTTCAATAAAGTTTTATACAAACAGACCCAGGGGATGGCAATGGGAACCTGCTTCGCACCCAGCTTTGCAGGTCTATACCTCGGCTGGTGGGAAGAGTAGGTTGTCCGGAACATCAGTCATATCATGACTATGTCGTCCTCTGGGCTCGATACATTGATGACATTTTCTGCGTTTGGGATGGAAATCAAATGCAGGCAGATGAATTTGTGCAAACATTAAATCAGAACTGCTTTAATCTATGTACCTATGCACTCATGTAATAACCCAGGCACTACCCTTGCACTCATCTATTCACCTAGGCACGACTCAATGGCTCATATATGCCTTTAGGTGTTATTCATACACTTATCCATGCACTCAACCTTTATGTGTGTACTCATGCAATTACCAGTCACTATCCATCTTCTCCTGCAATTACCCAGTAACTGCCATTGTACTCATACAATCACCCAAGCACTATCCGTAGAGTTAGGCAATCACTCAGACAGATCTATTACATGTTTCAGGTGTAGGTTTCACTATATTGCAGAAATTTTGAATATATATTTCTTGTAGATATGATGATGATTTGAAAAGGTACAAACATATGTGTGCACGCTTTGAACAATGTGGAGAGACTTATAGTTGATTCATGTAATAGTCTGCTGCTTTATATTTGGCTAAGCCCAACACTCATGCAGTTATAAAAACACCCACATACTACCCATGCAGTCTTGCAATGATCCAGTCACTACATATGCACTGTTTTAAACACTCAGGCATTACTGCTGCACTCATGCAATCATCCAGGCACTCCCTATACACTCATGCAATCACCAAATCACCAAGGAGTGTTAGAATTTCTTAGTGAGATCTATTACGTGTCTCAATTTCTAGGTTTCAACATATTTCAGAGATATTGTATACATATTTCTTTTACATATCATGATGATTTGATTACGTAGAGAGATATGTATGCATGCTTTTCACAATATGGAGACACTTATAGTTGAGTTATGTAATAGAGTGCTGCTTTATATTTGGCTTTGCCCAATTCTCATGCAGTTATAAAAACACCCAAGTACTGGGGGGGGGCGTGGCCAGCCAGGCAACATGGCGGACGCGATCTTATAACGCTACGTTACACGACCCGTAATTATCCTGGCATTTAACTGACAGAGGGGCCTCCTGGGAAAGCAGTGGGGAGACTGTGGAGCCCGTTGGTTATCGCCTGGAAGGCGTAGGTGAGGAGGCAGAGGTCCAGCTGAAGGGCGGCAGCACCAGTGACGAAAGGCGCAAAAGTGTCCCGGGACCCAACGGCTGCCGGAGACGCCTGCAACGGCACTGAGGCACCCCTAAAGATGCCGCAACCCGCCCCTGTACTGCCCTGACGGTCTGCGACACCCTGGAGGTGGGGCGCATGCAAGGGTTGATGGGCCCTGGGGCTTGCGGAGGAGGTGCTGTGGGTCAGGCCCTGTACCACCTGAGCACAGAGGCGTGACAAGTGCTGCGGACCCCGCCTCATCGGCCACTGTGACTGCTCATTAAGGTGAGGAGTGAGGCCTGGGCGAACGGGAGGCTGCGACAGTGCTGCGGTGTTGAGGGAGACGGCCTGGCCTGTGGTCCGTGATGGAGTGACTTTGGGCTCAAGAGAGGTGCAATTGGAGGCAAAAAGTGTGGGGGGCTCCCGGAGGTGTCAGCGATCCCTGCGATCAAAAATCATAAGGCCGGCACGCCTCGGTAAGGCCCAAGCCCGGGACCTGCACTGACCGGCTGCAGAGTTGAGGCCTTGGAGAGACTGTGCAAAGAGAGGGAGGGGGCCCTGAAACTGGTGCTGTCCTGTGACCCGCGGAGCTGACTCGCTTGGCAGGCAGTGCGGCAGCGTCCGTGGTGTGAGGCCCGGCAGGAGTTCTGGGCTGGGACAGTCCCACAAAGTGAAGGCCCTTACGTCGTGTGAGTGGGGTGAGGAGTGTGGCGCAAGAGGAGGCCCCACTTGCCCGTGAGTAGAAGGGGAATCGTGCTGCACCTGGGGCACTGCCGGGGTGTGGGCCTCCGGGGAGGGGCTTGGGCCCCTACTGTGACTGGAAATACCTGTGGTGCTGGTAGAAACTGTGGCTGGCGGCGCTGGGTTTGTGCGCCATCTTGGGAGTGGAGCCATCTTGAACGGGACTGGGGCTGAGGTGGTGTGCCCTCGGAGTTGGAGTTGCATGAGCGTGGGGAGGACCAGCGTGGCCAGAAGTGTCGTTCGAATGCTGCGCCTGTCCTGAGGCGGTGCTGCAATGGTCATTGGCAAGAGGAGTCAGGTGGAGCCCAGTTGTGTTTAGCGGGGTGGCGAGAATGACAGTGCAGCACATGGTGCAATAGACTGAGACAGGCCCTAGAGATGCACAGGGAAGGTGTGCTGCACGCTGAATGGGTCCCAGAGCCGGTGGGCAATGCGACGCAGCTGGCTCCCTGACAGAGAAGGAGGCCATACAGGTAGGGGTCCCTCATTTGCGTCCGGCGCCGCTACGGGACAGTTGCGATAGACCTTCTCCTCGGCAGGGAAGATAAGGAGGGACTGGGCTCTGGAGGATTGCAACTGACCAGGGTCGCCCAACTCAACGACCGCCTGAGGATGCCAACGGCGCAACAACTAGTCATGGGCAGGCAGCGGGTCAAAGCACAAAATGGGCAGCCGAGGGCTGACGGTGTGGGACCTTCACTGGGACGCCAGAGTGGAAGCATGGAGCCCAAAACGGCGACTCTTGCGGCCAAAATGGACACGGTGCTGGCAGCGGTTTAACGGATTGGCACCACCCTGGAGCAAACAAAGGAATCCCGAGAGTCAAGGATCGACAATGTCACGTCGGACTTTACCCTCCTCCATGCTGATCACCGTAAGCTAGCGGAGTCGTTCGCCCTGCAGAACCAGACACTCCAGGAGATCCAACCTGTGGTGCAGAATCACACCATATCGCTTCAAGATATTATCGACTGGGTCCATGCGTTGGAAGACCACATAGAGGATGCGGAAGGACGCTCTTGACGCAACAATAGCCGCGTGGTGAGCCTTCCGGAGGGCGAAGAGGGCAGAAATCTGGAGCAATACGTCGAGACCTGGTTGCGTGACCTCTTGCCCCGGGGAGTGCTGTCGCTGCAGTTTATGGTTGAGAGGGCGCATAGAGTGCCTGCGCAGAAACACAGGCCGGGAGCCCGACTCCGTCTGTTCCTCTTCAAGCTCTTTAACTATCGCGACAGGGATGCGGTGCTCCGTGAAACTAGGAAGCTGGGTGACCTCATGGTGGGAAATGGTCAGGTGATGTTCTACACGAACTACACAGCAGTGCTTCAGAAGCGGAGGAGAACCTACATGGCAGTGAAGGGTCAGCTGAGGGAGCTGGAGTTGCCTTACACCTGTTGCTCCCGTCCCACCTCAGAGTGGTCTCGAAGGAGTGGACCCGCTTCTTTGATGCCCCGTTGGAAATCTGGGACTGGTTAGAAGAGACGGGGCAGTGGAAAGGACCGAGGTCCTTAGGCCCGGAAGACGGTGGCTGGCAGGAGAGGAGATCGAGAAGGCGCAGGCGGAGAAGGGCCCGACGAGACACAGGGCCCGGACCAGTTGCACCCTGCCCAGAGAAGATGAGGCTGGAATGTCAGGAAGCTCTGGAGGCGGTGGCGAACCTGGGAACAGGGAGCAGGCATGGCCGCATAGAGGCTCACGGATGCAGCGACTCCGGAACCAGTGGGCCATCATCCCTATCCACTGTGTTCTCTGAGGACCTGAGAATGCCAATGGTGAGACCTCAGAAGGCCGACCAGATCGTGTGACTGAACGTTGCTGAGCTGTACCTCTTCATGACTCACAAATATGTGTATGCCACACACTGCTCTTCATTCCTCTCACCCAAACCCCCCCCCCCTGTATGTTCACATGCATGCTATTCAAATGTGCTATGTGCTAGCGGTGCTTTTATCATCTGCTGTAAACTGTGTGCGTGCATCCAAGATGCCTTGCTAGTCAGGGGATAGGGAGTGCCCCGCAGGGATCGTGGTTGCCAGTCTATATCGCGGTGTCCCACACCGCTCCTGCGAGACTGACTAACCTATGACTCATCACACACCCCTTACAAGGACGGGAGGCCCGAGACAGGGTCGTAGAGCAGACTCAATGCTGACACATCACACACCCCACTAGCCATTCCAGTGGACAAGCTCTTTATCATAAATGTTCCGCTCAAAGTTTGGATGTATGCCCTTTCGGGGATTCGCCCCCTCAGTTGCATTGTTTGAGATTGTTACTATGTTTAAGTTGCAGCACACCGACACAACCCCCCTGAAACATGACTCTGGACCACCCAAAGTGACCCCATTGTTCTGTGCTGCATTGACTTACCCAGCCACATGCCACACACTAATGTCGTGACCTGGAACATTCGTGGCATGCACACACGATCGAAACGCTACTCCGTCTTCTCCTACTTGCAGAGACACGCTGTGGGGATCACCATTCTGCAGGAGACCCACATGACCCAGACAGAGCACGTCAAATTACGTAGGCGCTGGAGGGGGCGCATTTACGGCACAGTCTTCTCGGCGCACGCGCGAGGAACCCTGGTCTGGGTGAGGGCGGGCATCCCTTTCATATGTGAAGAAGCAAAGGTGGATCGAGAGGGCAGGTACTCCCTAGTGCGGGGGAAACTGAATGGTCAGGAGATATTACTAGGATCCCTATATGCTCCGAATGTAGATCAGCCATCCTTTCTAGCGCAGATGTCCCAGGTCCTCCACCCCTATGCTGGGCTACCTTGGCTGCTTGGTGGGGATTTTAACATGGTATCAGATGTGCACCTGGACAGGTCATTCCCCCCACTGCGAGCTGCGGCGGTAGCATCCAATGCGCAGGCGTTCAGGGACTGGCTTTCACCCTGGGCGTTGCAAGACCTGTGGCGCACATTGCACCCAGAAGACAAACTCTACTCTTATTATTCCACAGTTCACGACTCACATGTACGGATAGACGGGATAGTGGGTTCCCAATCCCTGCTCCCACTAATTGCGCAATCAGAGTACTTGGGGAGAACACATTCCAATCATAATCCCCTGTGGATCCCAATCAGCTGGGAGGTGCAACATCCACCCGTCCCTACATAGAGGTTACAGTCTACTGCGCTAGAGGACTCCGAGTTTCGCTTGTCTCTGGGCACAGCCATCCTCGCGTACTTTGATGCCAATGAAGGGACAGCGAGCAATGCCATGTTAGAATGGGATGCACACAAGGTGGCTGTCCAGGGGCACTGCATGGGAGCCACATGGAACATACGCAAGACGCTTTCTGCCTCCCTGACGCGCCTGGAGGCTGAACTCCTGCGATATGAGCGGGAGGGAGAAGGGGGAGGTAGGCACGCATGCAAGCTAGGAGACCTCCGCACTCAGCACGCAGAGCTTCTGGAGAAGCTGCGGTGCCACAACTATGCTGTGCACACGGCCAGAACTCGCGCCAAGGCAGACAGACCGGGCCGATTGTTGCCCTGGTTTGTTGTAAACGTATCCAGGACCCTAATTAAATATCCCCGATTTATGCCCTTATGTGGTTATAACAAATCATATCCTCATAAAGGCATAAGAATCATATCCATATTTAGTAATAGCTAATGCAGTCCAAATACGGCAAGGCAACTTCCTTAGACTCCTAGAAAGTACAACGAGTTCTTTAAACAAACCAAAACTCCAGCAACCTGGGATTCCCCATGCTTTGGTTTTGATTTGTCCTAGAACTCCTGCGAGTCCTTAAAGAACTGCCAGTTCCTAATGACGGTTCTTATTGACGTCTTATGTCCAACCTTACGTCAAACACGGCACCTTCCAGGTATAAATATACCAGCATTTGCCTTAAGTAACACACAGTGGTTTGGAGCAGATCGGCTATCTACTTACCCAAAGCCCAGCTGATGCGAGTGCCGAAGGAAGCCGTCCCTCCCATTTGACGCACTGAGAAAGACGCTGTCTTTTCTCCTGCCGAGAAAATCCAGCTCCAGTGTTTCCAGTCACCCTTGCGGGTTACTGGGAGATCGAGTCCTGAGAACGAGATACAAGACCTCCTTCAATCTAAAACCAAGGTACGGAGCTGATTAGACCCTTAGAGAATTCTTGATTCAGATTCTTGGCAAAACTAGCTTAACTTAAACTGCGACTCCCTTACTCCTTCCCACGTACTAGGCTTATGTTAGGTACACCGGGGTAGGCGTATTTAGAAGCACCAGTTGAGTACGTTTAGTCAACTTTTATCATTGTATGCAATTGTATATATTTTATCCATTTTAAGTATCATATGGCTCAGACACCATATCAATGCTTTTACAGTATTATTTTATAATACTCCTTTTACTGAACGCACTTTACTTTATGACAAGTATTGCAATTGTGGCAATTCACTTCTCTTGCATGAGAAAGAGTATTGCTCAATAAATAACACGTTTTATTGAAAACGCCCGTCTCTCTATTTCTCTGCACTCTGGTGAAACTAAGTATGCACGATTGACTGAGTGAAATAGCTATCTATTGTTTTCACACAACTCTGGAGATATACTCCTTATTCTGGAGGGAGCAAAGTTGTCATGTTTATGCGGTTGTCAGAAGCTAATCCCTTCTTGTCTAATCAGGGAAGTTAACTTCTCCCTGTTAATTTGAGAAAGTTTCTAGTGACCTCTGAGCTAGCTGGCATACCTAATTAAGTCTAACATATTCAGTAGAGACCTAGTTGACCTCAGTCCTACATCTAAACTGCCGTTTATGTTATTCCAATGCGCAGAGCCTATTGGGAATATAGGAACGGCACTACAGGTTAATTAAGCAAGAAGGGCGGGACGCCCCAATAGGAGCTCTCCGCACAGCGGGGGGGGGGGGATTGTGTACACACAGCGTGAAATACATCGTGACCTCACAGACCACTACGCGCAACTATACAGGGCTCAGGGTATAGGCTCAGGGCACGCCTTAGAGGGGTTCTTGGATTCTGTCCAATTGCCCACGGCCTCCGAGGGGCAGAATGAGATGCTTAATGCGCCTCTCTCGCTGGAGGAAGTAGTAGAAGCAATCCAGTTCATGGCAACTGGGAAAACTCCAGGGCCGGACAGCGTGCCCGACAAATATTATAAAGTGTACCACGAATGTCTGACGCCATTGCTGCATAAGTTATACAACACAGCGGTGGAGGAAGGGTCGCTGCCACCCTCTATGCTAGAGGCGTTTCTGGTCTCCCTGCCTAAGCCGGACAGGGACCCCACGGCCCTGGATTTATATAGGCCTCTGGCGATGCTCAACATGGACTATAAGGTCCTCGTTAAGGTGCTAGCGGAAAGATTGGTGCAGGTGGTCCCCCACTTAATCCACACAGACCAAAATGGGTTTGTCCCAGCGAGATCCACGTCATTGAACCTCCGGAGATACTTCAGAGTGGCGGTGGAGGCTGCGCAGGAGTGGCCCAGGGCAGGTTGCCTTATGCTAGATCTGGAGAACGTGTTTGATTGCCTAGAATGGGGTTACTAATCGGCAGTGTTACTGAGATATGGCTAGACATGGGATTCCTGCACATGGTCGGCTTACTGTACAAGAACCCCGTGTTTCGGGTGTGACTGGGCCCCTACATTTCAGAACCGGTGGCAGTGGGCTGGGGCACCTGGAAGGGGCGTCCTCTGTCCCCGCTGCTGTTCGCGCTAGCGATCGAACCCCTGGCTGTAGCTATCTGCGATGCCCTGTGCAATGGCATCCCGATGATGCCCAGAGTTGCAGAGTGGGACTCCATGATTGGAATAGGCACCGAGGTGTGGATTATCAGGTTCATGGAATTTTTGAGCCCAAGACCCGCCGAGGCGGGGAATTGAACCCTGGTCCTGGGCTAGACCTCTGCATCAGGGTCTGCCGCTCTAACCATTGAGCCACACTTCTCCACAGACAGAGTCCAGGGGTGGATAGATGAAAGTGAGATCCTGAGTACTCTACAGGCTGGGTTTAGGCTGGGAACTTCCACCCTTGATCAGATATTTAGACTCCAGGTATTGTTTTCGAAAATGGTGAGTGTGGCAGCCTCTACTTTATCTTTGTTGACCTGTAGGCTGCATTCGATCTAGTGCCGAGGGATAAGCTGTGGAGTGTATTATTTGATCTGGGCCTACCCACTTATTTATTGGATGTGCTAATTAGACTCCATACTGACAATTATGCTCAAGGCAGGTGTGGGAAGTATGGAGAACTGTCGGTCCGCTTCCCAGTGAAAAAGGGGGTGTGCCAGGGGTGTGTCCTGGCCCCCACCTTATTCTGTCTTTATATAAATGGGCTCATAGACCACCTGCTTGGAGTAAAAGATAGTGATGCCCCTAGGCTAGTCTCAGGTCGGGTGCCTGCGTTGATGTTTGCAGGTGACACTTTGTTGTTGACAAACATCAACGGGCATCCAACGAACCTTGGACGGCTTTGCTGCATTCTGTGCATTGAGAGGTTTAGAAATAAACTTAGATAAGACTAAATTCATGATTTTGAATCCCCCAAGGCAGACTCCTCCAAATCCACTTTTGAATGGAATTTCTTTGGAGCGAGTTAAGACCTTTGAGTACCTAGGCATCACTTTGACAGAACATCTTGACTGGGGCATCCAGTCAACAAAGGCAGCTCTTAGGTTATCTCAAGTGGCGTGGGGAATTGCAAAAGTGCACAGAATATCTGAATTCAAGCCAGCAGCCCCGGTCATAGGAATTTAAAAAACTTCAGGCTAGAACGGCCTCTATGTACGCGGCGGATCTATGGGGACACCAAAGTACATCCAGCCTCATGAAGGTAGAACATACCTTCATGAGGAATTTATTGGGTCTACCAGTCAGTACACCGCTTGTTCCCCTACGCATGGACTTGGGGCTAGTCCCTATAGAGGAGAAAGTAGCACTACAGCCTTTGATGTATTGGAGAAGATTATGGTCAGTGCCCGAATTAGTCTCATACAAAAAAGAATTTCTGGAGGTTTGGGCTACGTTAAGAATTAAGAAAATCCTGTGGCTCTCACATATTAGGGCAGTTAGTACCAGGATTGGCTTACTCGAGCTTTGGGATAATCCTGAAGTAACTTGTCCAGGGTTATTTAAGACACAGTTGGTCCATCACTATAGGCACCATAACCTACTAGCTCTTCATAGGTGCACTACAGTGGGAAGGCTAACAGCAGAATTCCTCCAAGTAAAAATAGAACCTAAAAAGGAGGACTTTTTGGATCTAATCTACCCTCCATTGGCGAGGAAACTTTACATCCAATTTAGGATTGGAAGTCTCCCGCTCAGGGCACTCACCAGCAAATGGGATAGTACAGAGAACCCCGTGTGCCCGGCATGTAAATACAACCTAGAGGATGAATTCAATGTCCTGTTCTTTTGCCCTGCCTATCAGGCCATAAGGAAATGTTGGCTGATACCACTTTGAAGTATGACACCCATCCCCCAATTGTCTTTGCTGTTTCGAGGTTCTTACTTGGTATGTGGCACAGACGGAGAAAATGTATGTAAAGATTATCTGTAAATACAATATTGTATTTTATGGACATCTCGATAACTACCAAATGTTTAATTCAATTTTAGATGCTTGATTTTTATCTGTATATGTGCTATTTATTGTCTTACTCTTTCTTTGTGCAAGGTATGTATTTGATCTGCACTTTTATGGTCAGTGGTGACCGAAATAAAGTTATTGATGAGAATATATTATGTAATTCTAAAATGAAGTTGTGTTCTTAAAACTATAATATTACATTTTTTCTTCTCTTTTACAGAAAGTAATTCTAAAGTTTGAAAATATTTTAAATTTAGATTATAATAAAACAATTGCTAAATTGTTTCAATGAGTTTCATATCTACTTCAATAAAGAAGGTAAGATAAAGTAATGTAATAAGCATAATGTTATGAATTTATATTTACAGTCACTTTTATTGCAGTCATTCTTTTTTTAACTTAATTATCTCACTCATCAAATCACTTTACCAGAACACATGCTCTTCTCCAATCGCTGAAATATAACCTCAGTACTTAAAAAATAGCCTATGAATTACCAATATACAGCTTTATTCACTGTGGCAGTACCCATACAGCTCATCAATCACCCACACATTACTTGTAGAATGTTGCAATAAGCCAAGTATTACCTATGCAGTCCATCAATCATCCAGACATTTCTCCTCCACTTATACATGCAGTAACAATGTATTCATGCAATCTTCCAAGCAATACTTATGCATTTAAAAAATCACCCAGCACTACCCATGTACTCCTCCAATCACTCAGGCATTACTCATCCACTTATGCAATAACTCAGGCACTACCCATGTACTATTCCAATCACCCGTGCACCACCCCATGCACTCCTACAGTCACCCAGCCACTACCATGTACTTACCTAATCACTCCCCCAATACCCAAGTGCTTATGAAATCTCCGTGCAGTATCCCTGCACTCCTCCAATCACCCAGACACTAATGATACACTCTTGCAATGATCAATGCATTACCTATAAACTCATGTAATTACCCAGGCATTACCCATGCACTTACAAAATCACCCAAGGAATACCCGTGCACTTAAAAAATTATCCAGGCACAACCCATGTACTCCTGCAATCACCCAGGCGCTTGTCATCCACTCATGCTGTAACTTAGGCATTACCCATGCACTGCTCCAATCATCTATCAACTACCCATGCAATTCTCTAATCATCTAGACACTACTCATTTACTCTTTCAATTACCCAGACACTACCCATGTACACCTCTAATCCGCCAACCACTAGCTATGCACTTATCCAATCACTCTGCTAATACCCATGCACTTATCAAATCACCATGCACTATCCTTGCAGTCCTCTAATCATCGAGGCAGTACCCATGTATTCATGCAATGACCCAGGCACTAACCATGTATTCAAGCAATCATCCGACATTACCTATAAACTCATGTAATTACCCAGGCATTAAACATACACTTGTAAAATCAACCAAGCAATACCCAGGCACTTAGAAAATCATGCAGACACTACACATGCACTCCTGGTATCACCCAGGCACTACTTATGCACTTATGCAATAACCCAGGTACTACCCATGCACTGCTCCAATCAGCAGTGCACTACCTCATGCACTCCTACAATCACCCAGCCAGTACCATGTACTTACACAATCACTCTGCCGATATCCAAGCACTTATAAAATCACCATGCTCTATCCTTGCAGTTTTCTAATCTTCCAGGCAGTAACCATGTACTCATGCAATGACCCAGGCACTAACTATGTATTCAAGCAATCGTCCAGAAATTACCTACAAACTCATGTAATTACCCAGGCATTAAGAATGCACTTCTAAAATCAACCAAGCAATATCCATGCACTTAGAAAATCATGCAGGCACTACACATGTACTCCTGCTATCACCCATGCACTACTCATGCACTTCAGCAAAAACCCAAGTACTACCCATGCACTGCTCTAATCTCCCGTGCAATACCCCATGCACTCCTACAATCACCCAGCCAGTACCATGTACTTACCCAATCACTCCGCCGATACCCAAGCACTTATAAAATCACCATGCACTATCCTTGCAGTCCTCTAACCATCCAGGCAGTACCCATGTACTCATGCAATGACCTAGGTATTAACCATGTATTCAAGCAATCATCCAGAAATTACCTATAAACTCATGTAATTACCCTGGCATTTAGCATGCACTTGTAAAATCAGCCAGGCAATATCCATGCACTTAGACAATCACCCAGGCACTACACATATACTCCTGCTATCACCACTCATGCACTTATGAAATAACCCAGGCACTACCCATGCACTGCTACAATCACCTGTGCACTACCCATGCAGTCCTCTAATCACCTACACACTACTCATTCACTCCTTCAATTACCCAACCACTACCCATGCACTCCTTCAGTCATCCAGCCAGTACCATGTACTTACCCAATCACTCCACTAAATTCCAAAGCACTTATGTAATCACCATATGATATCCCTGCACTCTTCCAGACACCCAGATACTAACCATGCACTCTTACAATCACCCAAGCACTATCCATATACTCATGCAATAATTCAGGCAGTACCGATAGATTGCTCCAATCATTCATGCAGTACCCATGCACTCTTCTAATCACATAGACACTACCATTGCAGTTAGTCAGCCATTACACATGCATTCCTTCAATTAGGTAGGCACTACCCTTGCAATAAAGCAATCACTCAGGCATAAGAAATGCAGTCATAGAATCACCCAAACATGAGTCAGGGACTCCTTCAACCTGGCCCTACCGCCAGAATATCGCTTTACAGGAACAAACAGAACTAACAACAAGCTTGGGGGTGGGATTGGTGTGAAACGTAGGCAAGGTTGGGAGATATCCTCTAGAAAAATCCAGAATATTTGCCCTTTGGAAGCAATGCACTTTTGCAGCTCCTCCACTTCCAATTTGGTGCTGGCTCGAATTCTCATTTATAGACCCCCCAATTCCCCACCACAACACCTCGTGGATTTCTATGACATTGTGGCTGACCTTTCACTAAAGCATGCTCACTTCAAAGTTCTCTGCAATTTTAACCTTCATGTCGATGGCGTTGGCTGCTCGCCCTGAGACTACCCCCTGACCCCACCGACCCTGACACCGCCACCCTCAAACTCAAACAATGGATCACCGGCTGCGCGCCGACACCCTCGCTCCACTCAGGACCCCAGCCCCCAACAACCCCAGCAAGAAAGCGACATGGTTCACCGAAGACCTCCAAACCTCCAAGCGCACCTGCCGTAAACTGGAAAAGGACTGGCTCTGCGAACGAACACCAAACAGGTACACGGCCCACAAGAACGCCTCCCGCAGACACCACCAGCTTATCAGGACTGCAAGAGGACCGCTTTCAAGGACCGCCTAGACAACAACGCACACAACAGCAAAGAGCTCTTCAACATTGTGAAAGAACTCTCCAACCCCGGCTCCAACACTAACGACATCCCCCCCCTCTCAAGACCTGTGCGACTCACTGGCCAACTTCTTCCACCGCAAGATCGCCGACATCCACAACAGCTTTAACGCCACGACCCCCATATCCACCGCCGAGCCCACCAACCCTATGACCACCATGCGCATCAGCCGCCTGATCGCCTGGTCCAACGTCAGCGACGAAGACACCATCAAGACCATGAACTCCATCCACTCCGGATCCCCATCTGACCCATGCCTACATCACATTATCAACAAAGTAAGCACAGCCATCGCCCCCCATCTCCGGAAGACGATCAACATCTCCTTCAAGACAGCAACCTTCCCGGAAAGCTGGAAGCACGACGAGATCAACGCCTTACTGAAGAAACCCAAGGCGGACCCCAAGGACCTCAAGAATTTCCAGCCCATCTCCCTACTCTCGTTCCCAGCGAAAGTCATAGAGAAAATTGTCAACAGACAACTGACCCAATACCTCGAAGATAACAACATCCTGGACCCATCCCAGTCAGGCTTCTGCAGCAATCACAGCACAGAAAGCGCCCTCATTGACGCCACCGACGACATCAGGACCCTTATGGACAAAGGAGAAACAGCCGCCCTCATCCTCCTGGACCTCTCAGCCACCTTCAACACGGTCTGCCTCCACACCCTAACAGTGCGCCTCCACAACGCCGGAATCCAAGAGGAGGCCCTGGCCTGGATTACATCCTTCCTCTCCGGTGGAACACAGAGCGTCCGCCTCCCACCCTTTCGCTCCAAGACAACCGAGATCATCTGCGTTGTTCCGCAAAGATCCTCTCTCAGCCCAATGCTGTTCAATATCTACATGGCTCCACTCGCCCACATCGCCCGCCAGCACAGCCTCAACATCAACTCCTACGCCGAAGACACCCAACTGATCATATCCCTCACCGAAGACCCTCTCCCCGCCAAAGCCAATCTCCACAGGGGAATGAAGTCCGTCGCCGAATGGATGAAGGACAGCAGGCTGAAGCTGAACTCTGACAAGATTGAGGTCCTCATCCTCGGTTCCACCCCCTCAGCCTGGGACGACTCCTGGTGGCCCATCTCACTGGGAACAGCTCCAGCATCCACCGATCACGCACGCAACCTGGGGGTCATCCTCAACTCCACCCTTTCCATGACCAAGCAGGTCAACGCCGTCTCTGCATCCTGCTTCAACACACTCCGAATGCTCCGCATGAATCTTCAAGTGGACCCCCTCTGAAACGAGAAAAAACATCACCCAGGCCCTCGTCACCAGCAGGCTGGACTACGGAAACGCCCTCTACGCAGGAACAACAACCAAGCTCGTGAGACGGCTGCAACACATCCAGAACGCCTCAACATGACTGGTCCTTGACATCCCCTGACACAGCAACATCACTCCCCACCTGAGAGACCTACACTGGCTCCCCATCAACAAGAAGATAACCTTCAAACTCCTCATCCACGCACACAAAGCCCTACACAATGCCGGACCAGCATACCTCAACGAACGACTCAGCTTCTACACCCCCACGCGCAGCCTCCGCTCAGCCAGCCTCGCCTTCGCCACGACAGCCGGCGGCAGATCCTTCTCCCACCTCGCCGCGAAAACCTGGAACACCCTCCCAACCAACCTCCGACAAACCCAAGACCTGCTGACCTTCAGAAGACTTCTCAAGACCTGGCTCTTCGATCAGTAGCGGCGTCGCCCCCTCCCCAGTGCCTTGAGACCCTCACAGGTATGTAGTGCAGTCTACAAATTCTTGATTGATTGACAGCCAAATTTTAGAAGCTCTGAATGGCTTTAATCTAACTCAAAGGGCGCAGGGTCCTACTCACCTGGCAGGACATACCCTAGATATACTGTTCACAAATAACCCCAGCCTTCTCACCGCTGCCCCCCTGCCGCTCCCCTGGTCAGACCATTCTTTGGTTCCCTTCAGTTTAACCTCCACCCCAACCCCGAGTCAGCCCTCTTCTTTCCTCAAGCATAGCAGAAAATGGTGCAGAGTCACCTGTTCCACCCTGGCCTCCGCCCGGGTTGACTCCCTGCCATGGGTTAGTGGGGATCTGGATCGTGATGTTAATGGCTCTCCTCTGCACTTGATAAGGTTGCCCCTATTCAACTCTTAGTCTCCTCCAGGCTAAAACCAAACACCCCGTGGTTCAGTCCCATACTACGTGGAACGAAGCTGGAGACTCACTTATAATAATGAGGGTAAAGCTACCTACAGAGCCGCTATCAAGAACTTTCATAGACTAAAGCGTGCTGAAATGAAAGACTACTATGTTAAGAAGATAAACTCTGCCAGCAACTTTTCTAAATCCCTCTTTAAATTGTTAAATATTTCACTAAGCCTGACACCCTGTCTTGTAGGATCCCCCTTACTCTGCGATGGCCTGTCAGGCTTTTTCTATGATAAAATTGTGGACATCTATTCTACTTTTGACCACTCCCATCAACACCCGGAACAAACCATGGGAACTACCAATGCCCACTCATTCACCTCCTTCGCCCCTATCCCCCTGAAGCTGCTCTTCAAAAATGGCTCACCTGTAAATCTGGTTCTCCGAAGGACCTCTGCCCGGCCGCTTTCTTTAGCTCAGTTGCCCCCTCAATATCTCCCCCCTGATTACCATATGGAACACCTCATGACAGTCTGGAGTTTTTCCCTCTGCCTGGAAACAGGCCATGCTAATCCCTATTCTAAAAAAACTTGATGCTGACCCTTTGGTTTTTAAAAACTATCGCCCCATCTCCCTCGTACCTAAACTGGCTAAGGTTCTCGAAAAAATAGCCCAAGAGCAACTCGCAACCTACCTTGAAGCCAGCTACATTTTTCATGACTCTCAATCTGGTTTCAGACCCGGTTTTAGCACAAAAACTGCACTGTTGGAGGTGTCGGAAAATATCCGCGAATGCGTGGACACAGGCGAGGCAGCAATGTTAGTGCTCCTCGACTTATCCGCGGCATTCGATACGGTCTCTAATGACATCTTGGTAGAGAGACTACTCAGCCTCAGGATCCAGGGCCCCCTCTTTAAATGGATCAGATAATTCTTAACTAACTGCTCTCAACAGGTGTTCCTGCAGCCTTTTGCTTCCAGTGAGAAACCTCTGAACTGCAGCGTCCCCCAGGGCTCCGCACACAGCCCTTTACTCTTTGACTTTTACCTATCTCCCTTAGCTAAAGTAATTGAACTTTGCGGAGTCCGAGTAATCTCCTACGCTGACGACACCTAACTAGTGTTCTCATTCAGTGACCACTCCGAAGCTACCTTCTCCAACTTCAGATATTGCTTCAGATCTCTTCTTGGATGGCCCCTAAACACCCTCAAGCTCAATTCGGATAAAACAGAAGTGATATTCTTTAATCAACCTACACCTCCCCCTCCTCTCCTTTGGTGGCCATTGGAAATGTACCCCCCTCGGGGACCTGTGTCATTGGCCAGGGACTTAGGTGCTAGGTTCAACTGCAAACTTTCATGAAAGAATCAAATCGACCAAGTTTCTGCAAACTGTTTCGGAAAACTCCACATGATCTGAAAAATGTTCCCCTTCCTCCCTCAGGACTCTCGCCGGACCGTTGTTCACGCACTCATCACCTCCCATCTAGACTACACTAACGGTCTGCACGCAGGGGCTCCTGCTTACCTGATCAGACATTTAGAGATGGTCCAGAATGCCATGGCTAGGTTGATATATAACATCCCTTTTCGCCACTCGATCTCCCCCTACCTGAAGAAGCTCCACTGGCTTCCAGTGTCCAAAAGCATCAAATTTAAATCAATGGTTCTGGTTTTTAGATCGCTAGGGAGCACGGGCCCGGCCTACCTGAGAACTCAGCACAAATTTGCCCAGTCTAGCCGCGCCCTTAGATTTAACAACCTGCACCTCCTCATCCCCCCCGCTTTCGACGCACCAGAATGGGCAGCAGAGCTTTTACGGTGCTCACCGTCAAGACCTGGAGCAGCCTGCCTCTGTCACTGTGTTTAACTAATTCTGAACCTATCATCTGCTGAGACCTGAAGACTTGGCTCTTTTCCAGCGCCTAAATACCTAGTCCCATCCTTTGCCTGTCCAAGCGCTGGGACACCCATGTTGGGGGTAGTTGCGCGCTATATAAGCTCCTAAATAAATAAATAACTAACTAAAATCTCCTCATTCATACAATCAACCAGACATTTATGTTGCACTTTTACAGTCAACCTGGCATTACCCATACATTGTTTCAGTCATATATATTCTAACTATACACATCTCCATATATTCCACTTGCTACAATTCATACAACTCTTACAATTTGTTTCTTTTTTAAACCAAATAGGTAGTTCCAAAATTAATTATTTTTTTCCTTCTTTTTCTGTTTTATTTTTTTTATTTGTAAAACTCTTTTTTGCATTTTTTTGCTAATTTATAAAAAAAAAAACGAACCAACAAGAAAAACATGGAAAAAATTATGCAATTAAAACTCATTGCATAAAAAAACTAATACTTGTGGTTCTCAATTGCAATGAGGATTGCATTAACTGATTGCTCCCCAACACAACGATTTTCCGCACTTCAAGCAGCACTGCTCCACTCGAGCCAAAAGTGGATGAACATTAATGACAACAGTTGTTGTATCACAAGAAGAGGTACTGGGTCCACCAGTGTTGTTATCCGCAGCCTCTTTTTCTTGCTGGTGTCGCAGTAGTTCTCGTGCGAGACGTCAAGGGTATATAATCTGGAGGTGTTTTAACATAGATGATGTGCCGCATGAGTACTTTTTTTCAGACCCGTGTGATAGCACAGTCTCGCAGATCATGCACGTTAACTTCCTGGCATTTACTTCTTTGTCACCAGGTAGGATGGTAAAAAATGCCCAGACAACGCTCTCGTACCTCTTCTTCCTAGGTTCTTCAAGATCTTCCTCATCCTCTGGTGCAAGCTGCTGTGCTGGTTGTCCAGCTGCCATTTTTACAAACTGCAAAAACAAACACCAACATGATGAAAAAGAGAGCTCCAAAAGAGAACAGGTCTGTCTCCTTAGATGGTCCTGATAGAATGAAAAAAAATGGGTGGGGTCCTTCAAGTTATAGAATCAGAAGCCTCTGAAACCAATGAAAGACTTTCTTTTGAAGTCACATGGGATTCGAGCACCAGGCGTGCATTGTGCTCGCACCCAGTGAGATTTCCGAAAAATACATTCAATAATAATATATCTTTATTCCAGTTACAGGATATTTGCAATTATCTTAAATAATGTCTTCGTATAATATATATAATAATGTTATATAGATATAGTTTTAAAATTTAAAGGTTTGCACATGGATTCGCGCAGCCAGCGTAACCATCAGAGCCATGTATGTGACGTTACGCGCGGCCGGAGCCGTACACCCGTCGCTGATGAAAAGCGCATTCTACATGACTTAACCAATATGGCGGTGAAATACTTTGATTCGTCCACACATTGTGATAGGTACACAATGGGTGCGCAAATTAATTTTTTTTATGTATGTTTGGCATTTAAAAAAGAGAAAACATTATAATATTTTTTGAGTTCTTATAATCTAAAGAAATATTTTTGGGACATTTTATTTACAAAATATCATTTAAAAACCATTGAGATTCACTGAAATAACCATAGGTTTTAGGGACGTTGTAGTTAGAAATTAGCATTTAAAAAAACATTTTAAATTCACACAAAAAACGCAAGTTTCAGGGATGTTATAGTTAGAAATTAGCATTTAAAAAACCTTAGAAATGTACTGAAAAAACCACAGGTTTCAGGGACGTTATAGTTAGAAATTAACATTTAAAAAACCTTAGCAATTCACTGAAAAAAAAACACAGGTTTTAGGGACGTTATAGTTAGTTGGGCATTCCACTTGTACAAAACCAGAGAAATTAGGCCTTTCTTTATAGTCAGTTGAGCTAACTATAAGTCGCGCCCCCTCAATGCACTGATGATGACGTCACATATTACTTCACTCATGACATGGCCAGGGACATCACTGATGACATTTCAAATGACATCCCTTATGACATCACTGATGACATAATCCACATGAAAATCTGATGTACCTCCTCACACTCTAATATAACCTTTGATACACCCACTCTAAAATGCAAACTACTATTTTTGAAACAATAGACATACCAATACCAGTTACTACATACCCAATCACAGATTCCTAGGTTATGCACACATATACTCATTCATCCATATAGTCACTCATACATGCAGTCACTCCCCAATACAGAACTATCATATGCACTTATACTGCTATGCAGACACTTACACACCGCTACTCACTCATAGAGTTAGTCACACACCTCGTCAGTCATGCAAATCAGTCAATCAATCAAAGCATTTGTAAAGAATACTACTCACCAGTGAGGGTCTCAAAGTGCTGAGGGGGCTGCTTCACCTGCTCGAACAGCCAGGTCTTGAGGAGTCTCCTGAAGGTCAGCAGGTCCTGGGTCTGTTGCAGATGGATGGGAGGGTGTTACAAATCTTGGGCGCAAGGTGGGAGAATGATCTGCCACCGGTGGTCATTCTTTGGATGCGTGGAACGGTGGCGAGGGCGATGTCAGCAGAGCGAAGCTGGCAGTTCAGGGTGTAGAAGGTGAGTTGTTTGTTGAGGTATGTCGGTCTGGCGTTGTGTAGTGCTTTGTGCGTGTGGGTGAGGAGCTAGAAGGTGATCCTCTTGTTGACGGGGAGCCAGTGCAGGTTTCTCAGGTGTGCTGCAATGTGGCTGTGGCGGGGGATGTTGTCGATGATGCGTGCCGAGGCGTTCTGAATATGATTAGTCTTATCTGGAGTTTGGCCGTAGTTCCCGCGTAGAGGGCGTTACCGTAGTCCAGTCTGCTGCTGATGAAGACCTTGGTGATCGTCCTTCTTATTCCGGTGGGGATCCATCAATAGATCTTGCGAAGCATGCAGAGGGTGTTGAAGCAGGAGGAAGAGATGGCGTTGACTTGCTGGGTCATTGATAGCATTGAGTCCAGGATGAACCCCAGGTTGTGTGCGTAGTCGGTGAGTGTTGGTGCAGCTCCCAGTGTGGCCAGCCACCAGGAGTCATCCCAGGCGGAGGGAGTGAAGCCGAGGATGAGGAGGACCTCCGTCTTGCAAAGAATCAATCATACTCTCATTGACTCACATATACAGTTATACACAGACCATCTCACTTATTCATAGAGATACTTAAACATACTTATACAATCAATAACACAAGCAGACACTCATCCATACAGTCACTCTCAGAATCACTCACTCACATATACTCAGTTAAATACTCCAATACTCTCATATACTGCCTTTCGCATATGTAGTTAATCACACATGTATCACTGAGACATCCATTCACTCACCAATACACCCATACACACACTCACCCACCATACATCCCTTCACAGATGTACTCTTGAACCCATACTCCCAGTGAATCACCCACTCACACATCTATGCACAGTCATACACCCACACATACACTCAAGCACCCATACACATACTCCGATAACGTAATCAATAACCCATATAGACACTCATGTAGCTACTCACCAATTACTTGGAGCTGCTTACATACCAACTGGCAGACTGATACAGACATTCACTAGTCAATGCATTCAGTAACACATGTTTAGTCACTCACTTATACAATCAGTCACACACCTACTAAATCATCCATTCAGACACATATACACCCACACATTCTTCAATACACCTTGGCATATGTATACCTAAAAGAGATTTAAAATTTTCAGAAACACACAATCACTGGATTATGTCATCAATGATGTCATTTGAGATGTCATCAGTGATGTTAACAGTTATGTCACTGACCATGTGATGAGTGATGTAATATGTGACATCATCAGCAGTGCATTGCAGGGGAGTGAGTTATAGTTAGCTCAACTAACTATAACAGCCAAATTTCTCTGGTTTTGTACGAGTGAAATGTCCAACTAACTATAACGTCCCTGAAACCTGTGTTTTTTTCAGTGAATTTCTAAGGTTTTTTAAATGCTAATTTCTAACTATAACGTCCCTGATAGACACAATACCTCCCAGCAGAAGGGGTGGTGATAGAGAAGGCAAATTAAGGAGGTTGGAGACCAGATATATCTTGCAGATGGACACCAAACAACCCAACGGGCTCAATATCACAGAAGGCTTACATACATGTCTATAATCCCCTTAACCTGTATGTAATGTTTAGCTGTCTATTCTGTTCATCTCTACCCAATAGGTCTGCCTTTGTACATAGCACACATATGTATTTATCAGCATATTTATTTTTGTAATGGCTTTAACAACTTTTACGGTTTCGTTTACACATGCCATCCCTTTATTCCTCTAGACAGCACACATCTAAGTGCATATTATTTCAGACAATAGTAGGATATAGAGGGAGAGCACATGAGCTTATCCTAAAGGAAGTCCCATTTATGGATTTCTACAGCAGTTAATTTGTGTGTGAAATTTTAAATTGAATATTTTATACATATTTATATCTTTATTTATTCAAGTATTTATTTCAAGATATATTTATATATTTATTTACTCAGTAAATTGGATATATTTTTGATTGTTGGATACAGGAAGGCATATAGAGATTTTATAGATTGCCTTATAGCTCATTTGCACAGAAACTGTTTGGTGATATCAGCACGTAATTGCACGTTACATTCATATTTATTTATTTATTTATTTACATGTATACATATCTCTGTGCTTACAATTAGATATGTATGACCACATTTTAGATAGGCTCTATGGATACCTATGCGTTTGGGTAAATAGACTCACTTTTACTTGCAACGGCAGTAATTTTGTCAAATATTTAAACAGATTTTTAAAAGCATTGGTAAATGACATCTATAGCACAGATAATGACAGCTACATGATATCAGAAGTCATTATCACTATCAGGCGGGTGGTATATGTAGGTACGAAATACATGATTTTCATGCTGGATGAACTCCAGGAGTATTTGACCATGATTTTTGTTCACCTCACCATCATAGCCATTTATGAAGATTTATGTTTATAATTAAAAATTATCTTTCTAATTCATTCTGTATTTTACAGTTAGGATTATTGGGCTACCTAAACTCGATGTACACCATGTCCGGTTGTCAGCAGTTGTTTTTTAATAACATGATTTATTTTAGCATTTTGCACTTATTTCACAAATTTGCACTTATTTCAACACACGTGACTTGGTAATATGGTTTTACTAATCTTATTGTCGCCCATTGGATATGCAATCATTTTTTTCATGTAGTCAACCAATGCAATTGTGATCTATTTTGCCACTATTTGTGAGCTTTAAATTGTATTTGACATTGAAAACACATATAACATTTATTTCTCCATGTTAGAAAACGGACATTATGACAATTGGTTTTACCTCGGGCGAGAATTTCTTCCAGTTCCATTACTACGCCGGTCACGTGGTCACTTGTAATTTACTGCACTAGCACTTTAAAAGCACTCTGATGATAGTAACCAATGTCGAATGAACAAGTGAAACGCGTCTTTGACAATCAGGATTAAAGAAATTTGAAGCACTTACCTTGGGTCCGTGTCCATTTCCTGCGAGCACCGTGAGACTGTTGGATTCGCATTGAATTTTTTCACATATATATATATATATATATATATATATATATATCTATATATATATATATATATATATATATATATATATATATACATATATATATATATGTATATATATATATATATATATATATATATATATATATATATATATTCACTGAAAAAACCATAGGTTTCACACCAGTTATAGTTAGGTGGAAATTTTACTCGCATAAAACCATTGAAATTCCCACGTTATAATTAGTTGGACTCACTATAACTTGTGCGTGCAATGCACTGCTGATGACGTCACATATTACATCACTCATGACATGGTCAGTGGCATCACTCATGACATCACTGATGACATCTCAAATGACATCACTGATGACAACATCCTTGTGACAAAGTGACAGACCTATCAGCATAAAATAACCTTTGACACACACATTCAAAAATAAAAACCAACATTTTCTTAAAAAAGGAGAAACCAATATCAATTACAACAACTTATTAGGTAATTCCAACATCTACATACACATACACTCATTCACCAACAGTTCTATATAGTCACTCATGCATGTACTTACTCATCATATGTACTCATACACCTATAAATCCTGTTACACACTAATACTCATCCATAAAGTTACTCACACACAAATTCACACATGCAAATAAACTATCAAAAAAACCATTTACTTGATTATACTGCTATATACACACCACTACACATACTTCTACAGAAACGGAAACATATTTACTCTCTTAAACAATCAATTATAAAAACACATACTCACTAACCCACCCATACACACAATCATCCACCCATACAGTCTTGCACACATGCTGTCTTCAAAATACATACAAATAGTGAGTCACTCATTCATGCATCTGTGCTCTAAGTAACATTCCCCACCGAACCATACAGACACTGATACTGATACTCAAAAAAACAACTAATAACCCATATACACACTCATGTAGCTACTCACCAACCCATGCAGCCACTTATACACAAAGTGAGACACAGATACAGATATTTAAATATTTAAACATTACTCGCTAATATATGTATTCACTAAGATACATTTAATAAGTCAGTTAACCAATCAATTTTACACAAAAAAAAAATCCATTTAGACATTTATTTACCCATTTATTCTTCCATCAACCTTTAGATATACATATATACAAAATATGTATTTTTGAGAAAGATACACATTCACTGGATGATGTCATCAGTGATGTCATTTGAGATGTCATCAGTGATGTCATGAGTGATGTCACTGACCATGTCATGAGTGATGTAATATGTGACGTCATCAGCAGTGCATTGCACGCGCAAGTTATAGTGAGTCCAACTAACTATAACGTGGGAATTTCAATGGTTTTATGCGAGTAAAATTTCCACCCAACTATAACTGGTGTGAAACCTATGGTTTTTTCAGTGAATTTAATAGGTTTTTTAAATGCTAATTCCTAACTATCACTGGTGTGAAACCTATGGTTTTTCCAGTGAATATATATATATATATATATATATATATATATATATATATATATATATATATATATATATATATATATATATATATATATATATGTATATATATATATTCACTGAAGAAACCATAGGTTATAGACCATATATAGTTAGGGATTAGCATTTAAAAAACCTTATTTTATTTGCACAAAACCATTGAAATTCCATATATAGTTAGTTGCACTAACTATATATCGCGGACCCGCAATCCACTGCTAATGATGTCACATATTACATCATTCATGACATGGTCAGTGACATCACTGATGACATCTCAAATGACATCACTGATGACATCACTGATGACATCTCAAATGACATCACTGATGACATCACTGATGACAACACCCAGTGACTGTATGTTTCTGTAAAGTTAAAATATGTCTTACATATTGAAGAATGAGTGGATGTATAAGTGTCTGGATGAAGGATTTAGTAGGTGCATGACTGACTGTATGAGAGAATGATTAAATGTGTCTCACTGAGTGTATGGGTTAGTGATTAAAGTGTCTTAATTTGGCAATCATTATTTATGTTGTTCTGTAAACTGCTGCATGTTTAAATCAGTAGCTATATCAGTAACTATATGGGTTATTGAATGGTTGCCCAAGTATTTGTATGGGAGACTGAGTATGTGTGTGGGTGGCTGGGAGGTGTATAACTCTGTGCATAGATGTGTGAGCAGTTGATTCCCTAGGTGTATGGGTTCAAAAGTGCATGTAGAAACAGCTGTATGGACAGTTGACTGTGTGCATGAGTATATTGGTGAGTGAATGGATATCTCAGTGCTACATGTCAAAGTAAGTACATATGTAAAACACACTCCATGTGAGAGTTGACATATATAAATAACTGAACATAAGAGCCAGTGAATGTGTGAGTGGCTGTATGAATCATTGTGAACTTGTATCAAGGATTGTATAAGAGAGTAAATATGTGTTACTATATGTTTGAATAAGTAAGGTGTGTATAACTGTATAGTTGAGGAAATGGAGATGTGATTGATTCTTTGCATGACTGACTAGGTGTGTGAGTAACTCCATGGATGTGTGACAGTCTGTGAGTGCCTGTTTACACTGAGTGTATCTAAGGTTATATTAGAGTCTGAAGATGTATTATCACATAAATGATATCATCAGTGATGTAATCAGTAATGTCAAATGAGATGTCAGTGATGTCATCAGTGATGTCATTTGAGATGTCATCAGTGATGTCATCAGTGATGTCATTTGAGATGTCATCAGTGATGTCATCAGTGATGTCACTGACCATGTCATGAATGATGTAATATGTGACATCATTAGCAGTGGATTGCGGGTCCGCGATATATAGTTAGTGCAACTAACTATATATGGAATTTCAATGGTTTTGTGCAAATAAAATAAGGTTTTTTAAATGCTAATCCCTAACTATATATGGTCTATAACCTATGGTTTTTTCAGTGAATTTTCAAGGTTTTGTAAATGCAAATTCCTAACTATATATGGTCTATAACCTATGGTTTTTTCTGTGAATTTCAATCTTTTTTTAAAAGCTAATATCTATAGCTGTAAAATATATTCTTTATTAAGTGACGTATCACGTAGGCCGTGAGACGCCTCATGATGCATCGCATAACCGTGACGTATCGTCTCTGCAGCGCAAACCAAACCCAAAACGTAAGCGCGCCAGAACACGCTTAAAGATATATATATATTTTTTTAACCTTAATTAGACAAAATCCACACGTGCACATATCACAAACGTTAAAAAAACACAATATGTCGGACTCCCGTTACGCTGCTGGTTAGCTGCCCGGTTAACGTACCAGGAAGCACCTTTACCGCGAAAAATCGCAATTTTTTTTTTCTTTTGCCCCGCAGGGAACTTTAATAGCCCCCTCATCAATCCTAGGGGTTCAGGAGGGGTCTGCCTTACCCCTTTCATTCATTTACACCTTTTTTTTTTCCACCTGTTGTCTCTCGATCCTACCGAGAGACAAGATGGCGGCCGCTTCGGACTGTTTACAATGTTGACAGCCAATCAGCTACTCCTCAGACTCCCGTTACACTGCCGGTTAGCTGCCCGGTTCGCGTACTAAGACGCGTCTCTACAGCGAAAAAATCGGAATTTTTTTTTTTTTGGCCCCGCGTGGCTTTATATTATCCCCCTCATCAATCCTATGGGGTCAGAAGGGATCTACCTTGCCCCCTTTCCTTCATTTCCCCCTTTGTTTTGGCCTCCTCTTGTCTCTCGATCCTACCGAGAGACAAGATGGCGGCCGCTCCGGACTGTTTAGAATGTTGACAGACACCGGAGAACCAATCAGCTTCGCTTCGCAAAGTTCCGATACGCGAAAAGTTCGCTAACCGGATCGCTACCCGGAGCGCTGTTACAGATATATATCTTGTTTTAAACGTTAATTTCTCAAAATCCACTGAAGCACATATATTGAGACCTAGCAAAGGCACATCGGGCTAACAGTCCCTACAATTTTGCCAAGTTTCATGGAAATCCATTCAGCCGTTCGGGCTAAAAGTGAGGCCAACCGCCCTATGGAAATTAACATGGGAAAAACGCGTTTTGGGACCCCCCTTTTTTCTCGGCCCCCCCTTGACGAACCCCCCCCCAAATTTCCAGGAGCTGCTCAGAAACAAAATGTGCCATTTTCCTGAAAATTTCAGCCAATTCCGTCCACAAACGCCAAAGTTATTAGGCATAGAATTTTCAGAAATCCCATAGAGAAAAAATCCTAACTATATATACCTACTGGCTATAGCCAGTAGGTAATATATATATATATATATATATATATATATATATATATATATATATATATATATATATATATATATATATATATATATATATATATATATCTGTAGAGCTGCTGACACAGATTGGGTGCAACGACAAAGTTCCATCCAGCACCAAAGAAGCAGACACGAGCCCAAGGTAAGTGCAAAAAAGGCTTGTAGCGTTTTATTCCTTCAAAAGTCCGCCATAACGCGTTTCACCACCGGAGTGGCTTGATCACATGACAACGTCGACAGATTTTACTGGACCTTATAAACAGCTAGCACTTTAAGCACGTGATGCAAGTGTGAGTGACATAGAAAAAAGTGTGTGATCCAACAACATTTAAACGCTGTTTAGAAGATAGACTGCACTTTGTGAAATACCAAAGAATGCAAAATTGCTTTGACCAATTAATAGAAAGACAAACAATTAGAAATGTACATCAATGCCAGTAATGTCATAAGAAAATTTTGCATTTGAAAAAAAGAAAAGAAAAAATGAAGTATTCTTTTCACAAAAATATATCCGCATAAAATGCATGGCTTTCGGTATAAATACAAATAGAAAAATATATGTATATATAAATATAAATATGCATATGCTTCTTAAGGTATAAAAATATATATGAGTATATAAAAACATATAATTTCATTGAACCCTATTTACAAATTCACAAAATCACGTGAGTATATCAGAATTCATATATTTACACAATGCATATTATGACATTCACTGGGCAGTTGGAAAAATATCGGCATAAATGCCGTTTGATCAACCAAGGATCCTTCTATTAAATTATGAAGCAGTCAATTGAAAAACACCATTGGATACAGTTGCAAGTGGTGCCTAAAAGTGCTATAAGTGCTCAAAAAAATCAGTGAGAATAATTCAAAAAATGAAATGCGGTTCTTAAAAAATCCTAGATGAAAAGGATTGTGTGAGAGGCGAAAGGTAAATACATGGGGCAATATGTGTAAGGTCTATTTCTGATTTGAAACGAAATGTAGACCTAGGTATAGGGTGCCACTAATCAGTAAGGTACACCCGATGCTGATGTGATGCATCTGAAGATTTGGAAAAGGAAGCAGGGGGCTGGTTAACAAGGATGATAGAGATCAACAGACCGAAGATTTCAGACGTGATATTGGAAGAGGGGATGTGGCTCAAAGGAATTAATTACAGACATGTATGTAAGTCTTCAGTGTTATTCAGACCTCCGGGGCTTTTACTGTTGAAATTTAGAATATATCTAGTTTCCAACATCCGCATAATGCGTTCCCTATCACCTCCCTGTTTTGTTTTTGGGACAGTGTCGATGACATAATAGTGGAGATCCTTCAGGTTGTTATTATGGACCTCACGAAAATGTCTCGCCACCGGGTAGGTAGGGTCAGAGTTGTTGATAGCTCTGATATGTTGGAGTACCCTGGCACTGGCAGGTAGTTTGGTGCTCCCTACGTACCTTAGGGGACAGGTACACTCCAAGATGTAAATGGCGTACTCTGTTTTGCAATGGAGGGATTTGGAGATCTTGATTTCCTTATTGCTGAAGGCTGTGCAATAACTGGTTTTATTGATGCCATAATTACAGGCTTTGCATGTATGACATTTGCTAAACCCCCGTGAGCTTTTGAGCCAATCCTTCGATGGAATAACCTCTGGGCAGTTGGAAACCAAACTATTGTGAAGAGAGATAGCTCTCTTAAAGGTGATACTGGGTTTAACTGGCATCTTATGACCAATTATGGGATCAGAGCGTATTAGTGACCAGTTCTGGTTGATTATCTTGGTAATTGCGCCCTGTTGGATACTGTACGGCACAATGAGCCTGGCACTATCAGGTTCCACTGACTTAATCACAAGTGGAGTTGAGGGATTTCTGATGGCTTTAGGAACTAGAAGAAGAGTTCTGTCTAGATCCTTGGTCTTGTCCATGGCAGTTTGGATAATGTGCATGGGGTAACCTCTAGCGAGGAATCGCTCTTTGCATTCATGTTGTGCTTTTGAGAGATCCGTGGGGTTGCTGCAAATTCTTTTGATTCTCAGCATTTCCCCGTATGGGATGCTTCGAATTAGGTGTTTGGGATGGAAGCTGGTATAATGGAGAATGGAATTACCAGCTGTTTCTTTTCTGTAAAGTTTGGTTTCTAAAATGTTGTTGAGAATGTACAGTTCTACGTCTAGGAAACAAATACTAGTTGAACTTAAGGTACAGGTAAATTTCAAATTGATGTTATTGATGTTTAACAAATCAACCCACTCAAGGGCTTCCTCCCGTGTACCTTCCCAGACAAATATAAGATCGTCAATATATCTGTAGTACATTTTCACATGTTTTTCAAACCACTCACCGAGGGTCCCCTTTAGGACCAACTCCTCCCACCAGCCCATAAAGATGCAGGCATAGCTGGGGGAAAAGCTGGCCCCCATAGCTACCCCACGCACCTGTTGGTAAAATGTCTGGTTAAAGGTGAAAAGGTTGTGGTGAAGACAGAAAGTCACCATGTCCAGCAACATGTTGTTGTGTTCCGGGCATGCAGGTCTATTTTTGGTAAGGAAAAAATCCAATGCTCTTAAACCATCCCTGTGGTCAATGCATGTGTAGAGAGATGACACATCTAAGGTTAGCAGCAAATACCCCGGATTCCAAGAGAAATCCCTGATTTTGTCCAAAAAGTCACTTGTGTCTCTGAGGTAAGAGGCCAGTCCAGTAACACAGTCCTGCAGGAAGTAATCGATGTAATTGGAAGTATGTTCCAACAAGCCCTTCCTTCCGGAAATGATTGGCCTTCCCGGCGGGTGTGAGGGGTCTTTGTGGACTTTGGGGATAAAATAAATGTTGGGAATAGTGGGATAATCATTTTTCATGTACAGATGTTCTTCCTTGGTGATTAGGCCCGCACTCTTCCAAGCAATTAATTTGAGGGAAAAAGAGTTAGATGTTTCTTTCACAGCTGCAGCACTGCTTAATTTGTAGCAGTTACGATCATTCAGCTGTGACATGGCCTCACTCATGTATTGATCTCTGTTCCAAAGCACCACGTTTCCTCCTTTATCAGAGTTTCGAATGATAATCTGGTTGTTTCGTTGGAGTTTGGTTACCAGATTATCATATGTTCTGTTACGCTTGTATATTTTATTTCTTGTGGCGTTAGTTTTAAAGTTCAATTGTTTCAATTCATTGACGATATGTTCATTGTATATATCGATACCATCACGTGGCATAATTGGATTGAACTTGGATCTGATTTTGAATGGCGTGGTGATGATAGGTTCGTTCTGTAGGCTTTGGGTTTGACTTGCAAGCGATGTTTGGGAGAAGTCAGTGCGATTCTGTGCATGGAGATCCATGAGAGCTGTTAATAAGGTGGAAGGTGGTTCTGAACATGGCAAGGTTCCCATAATGCCTTGACTATCTGTTTGGCAAGCAGTCAGTGTTTCCGTTGTTTTGGGAGGGTTGAGGGTATGGAATTTGTTCAATTTGAGTTTACGAATGAATTTGTAAATATCCATACGGGTGGTGGCATAATCAAAATTGGATTCTTTGCAATGGGAAAGCCCTAAAGAAAGGATTTGAATTTCCGCTTTGGAAAGGACTGTCTCTGTCAAGTTGATGACTGTTTTTTCAACCTGGTTGCTGGATTTAACTGAGTCCTTGTTCATATTGTCTTTGGTGGAGGCGGACAGATTACATGTTTCATTTGCTGTAATCATTAATGTTTCCATCGACCTCTTCCTCTGCCCCTCTGGTTGGAGTTTGCTTGTGCGTTTCCTTGCTTTCCTCCTTTGGCTGCGTTTGTGGTTTCTCCACTTGCGGCCTGATTCTGCCGATTTCTTGGCCGTAGCGTTGACAGGCGATCCTATTGATAAAAAAATGATTTCATCGCCAGGAGTTGGAATCGCTTTGGGGTCAGGTGGTGTCATCCTGGGTTGATTCCCTTCATTTTCACTTTCAGCGGCAGAGCTGAAATCAGATTGCGTGGAATCATTGGAGGCATTAGATGTATTAGCCTGCGGTTTATTTCGGTTTCTTCCAGGTTGTTTGCCACTCTTTAGGGAATCGAACTTGCGTGCAAAGGTAAAAATGCGTCCGCATTCATAATCTGCAAGGTCGCGTTGGAACTTGTAAGCTTTACGAGCTTTAATTTTCTCCTCCTCCTTTTCAAGACGGGCGGTCATTTCCGCATTCAATTTATTGATTTCTTCGGGTGTTCCCATTTGGGCTATTTCATCCGTTAATGCCACCACTTTGTTTTGGAGTTCAATCCGGTCAATTTCTGCATATTTAACGAGCAAGATTACTAACTCCCTTGAGGAGTCCAGATTTTTTTGCGCCCATTCCTTCATTAGTTCTGGGTTTGGTTGCTCGTAACTCGGTGCCAACAGGATTCTTAACCCCCTCGGTACTCTTCCCGCATCCAAGTAGCTTTGTAGCGATCTGTGCTCCCACCACTTTGCCTGCTCTCCCCGCATCAACTTTTCCAAAGTTTTCATTTTATTTTTTAGAGTTTCATCAGTTTTAGAGTTACTCGGCCCTGCTGGTTCCGGGCGTTCCCGAGTCTGGGCAGTGTTAATGAAGAGCCCTTGCGCCGCCGCCTCTCGGTCCTTCAACGTGTCGGCAGACATGTCTGCTTGTAGCAGGAAGGAAAAAATGCCAATTTAGCCTGAGGGTACAGCCGGATTACGGAGTCGAGAAATGCCCCCCGTTCCGCTGGCGTCCTCGCACACCAAGCACCCCACAATATCAGAGAGGTCCTACCTTTCACGTCCTGCTTGGATCCCCGAACACCCTCCGGTGCGGCAGGGAAAAGCGATCGATCCAGGTGCCTTGAAATCTCAGGTGGGGGGGCTCGCTGGTATAATCCTCCCGGATTGAAAAACAGGCTCCACGCCGTGGCTTGAAGACAGGCTTCCGTTTACCAGCTGCCGCAAAAAGCTTGGGGGTCCGTGTGTAACTGGTCGAAGCTTTACCAGTTATATATCTGTAGAGCTGCTGACACAGATTGGGTGCAACGACAAAGTTCCATCCAGCACCAAAGAAGCAGACACGAGCCCAAGGTAAGTGCAAAAAAGGCTTGTAGCGTTTTATTCCTTCAAAAGTCCGCCATAACGCGTTTCACCACCGGAGTGGCTTGATCACATGACAACGTCGACAGATTTTACTGGACCTTATAAACAGCTAGCACTTTAAGCACGTGATGCAAGTGTGAGTGACATAGAAAAAAGTGTGTGATCCAACAACATTTAAACGCTGTTTAGAAGATAGACTGCACTTTGTGAAATACCAAAGAATGCAAAATTGCTTTGACCAATTAATAGAAAGACAAACAATTAGAAATGTACATCAATGCCAGTAATGTCATAAGAAAATTTTGCATTTGAAAAAAAGAAAAGAAAAAATGAAGTATTCTTTTCACAAAAATATATCATAATATATAATATATATATATAATAAAAAAATTCTATGGCAAAATGAAACCCCTCATTTTGTTCCTTTTCATATTAAATGTATTAAGTGTTACCACTTTATTCCAATCAAGATGACTTCAGGTGTGCCATACTTTTGTCATAAGTAAGACTGTTAGCGTTCTAGTTGTTCTTTAGAACACTCTGGGAGATTCTGTCATTGGGCTATAGTTGGGCTACATCTGGCTGATATTTTGGCTACATTTGGGCTCTTTTGTCTCTGGTGGCCATCTTGGGAGACTGCATATCAGAATTTTTTTAATGAAATATAAGACGATTTGAGAAGTCACTCAAAATGTGCCCTAATTTTTCTTTCTTCAGCACTAATCATAATGTCTATGGCAAAATGAACACCCTCATTTTGTTCCTTTGCAAATTAAATGTTTTAAGTGTTAACACTTTATTCCAATCAAGATGACTTCAGGTGTGCCATACTTTTGTCATAAGTAAGACTGTTAGCGCTCTAGTTGTTCTTTAGAACACTCTGGGACATTCTGTCATTGGGCTATAGTTGGGCTACACCTGGCTGATATTTGGGCTACATTTGTTTTTTTTTGTCTCTGGTGGCCATCTTTGGGCTACATTGGGCTACATTGGGCTACATAGTGCTACATTAGGCTACATTTGGGCTCTAAAATATATATAGCCCAATGTAGACCAATATATATTTTTTCAAAGTTAATTTTCGTAAAAACCACTGGAGCACATATCTTGAGACATAGCAAAGGCACATCGGGCTACCAGTACCTACAATTTTGCCAAGTTTGGTGGAAATCCATTCAGCCGTTCGGGCTAAAAGTGAGGTTGACCGCCCTATGGAAATTAACATGGGGAAAACACGTTTTGGGACCCCCCTTTTATCTCGGCCCCCACTTGACGAATCCCCCCGAAACATTCAGGGAAGGACCGGAGCTCTGCGAGGCAAATTTGAGGAAATTTTCAGGCAGATTTGTCAACCGGCGCCAAAGTTATTCACAATAGAATTTTAAAATTTGGCATTGAAAAAAATCCTAACTATAACTACCTACTGGCGACCGCCAGTAGGTAATATATATATATATATATATATATATATATATATATATATATACACACACACACTCCTGGTTTGCAATCCTTACTTCGTGAAAAAACCAGAGTCGGAGCCCAAATGCAGTAAACAGTGCTTTCAGTTTTTAATCGGCAAGAAAAAACACCCAACGCGTTTCGAGATCAACCGATCTCTTGCTCACGGTTGGAGCTTACCAGTACCATCCTTCTTTTAAAGTTTCATGCTTTGTTTTGAGTTTCACCACGTGATCCATAGACACAAAGAAAACATTCAGTTAATGCTGTGTCCCCAATAATGTTTAAATAAACGTTTCATGTAAACATTAATATCATGTTATTGTCCAGGAAAGGAAAACATACAGTGGAAGTCACATTTCTATTGGCAGTCGTATTTACAAGGCAACAAATAAACTCAAGGTGTGTTAAGTGTTCAAGAAGGGTTCATATTGTAGCCATGTGAAATTTCACAATGCCATCCTGCTCGGGCTGTTTATTCCCTGGCAACAGTTGCTATATTTGTGTTAAGGCACACAAACAGTAAACACATATAGTCCTTGGTTATCAATACCACCCCAGTGGGCTAATGCCGCATAGCTCAATCTCGCCATTAACAGTGACTTCAAAAAATTCAGCCCGAGTGGGCAAAATCACAATAGTCTTCCAAATCCTGCAAGGAAAGAGAAAAGAGGTCATTGCTATGTATACCAGTTGTTTCTTAACCGATCCGTGTTATCGTTAAAAACATATTAAAATACCAGAATTCAGTTCCCTAAGAAGCAGCAGCTCCTCAATACACCATGTATCACTCATATTAGTTCTGGAGGTGAATTGCTAACTCCTCCCCCAAATTGTGACCTACATGCTGCATTGTGTTGTACATTATAATGTACTTCGATTCCAATTTTCTCAACTCCAACCACCTGTTCCCTCCCCTCTCATTACTCTCTACGCTGTCCAGGACATAGAATTTCATCAAGTTAGGATTCTTATTGTGTTCCTCGGCAAAATGCCTGGCTACGGGGTATTGTTGATTCACATTCCTGATGGCTCTTTGATGTTCCAAAATTCTCAGTTTGGCCTGTTTAGTGGTGCACCCTATATAAAATTTGTTGCACGGACATTCCAGTGCGTAGATAACATATTCAGTAGTACAACTGAGATGTTTCGTGATCTTGTGTGCACAACGCTCTTTAGACAGTTGTATTGTTTTGCATATGGCCGGGATGCCCGCCACCCCCTCCCAACACCTATCCCCAAGGATGGGAGGAGTCGGACACTGGTTGAACTTTTGGAAGGCGGGAGGGAGTCACCCTCCCGGCCGTATTTATTAAAATATGAAACAAAATTTAAAACATTAAATAAAAGTTTCATCATTATGCATTATGTACAATTTTACATTTATTACATTTCGATGAAGACATGTACTTTGGCTAACCTTAACAAATCTCTAATACAAAGGTTTCCTAGCCGAGTCTAACATCCTGAAAATGCATACATTCTAAATTAAAATTGTACATCCTAGCATTAAGGGCCAACGGCAAGGTCCTAACCGGTGTCAGATCCCTACTACCAGACTCTCGCCCTCACGGTGTAAGCGGCGCATGCGCAGAGGACTTTACCCTCATTGCCAACTGTAACTTCCCTTGTCGTGGTGGGGGCCCCTTTCCACTCGACGTCATCTTAAAGGACGTCCAAGTTCCCGTGTGAGGTATCTGTAGGAAGGACAGCGTGTACTCCCCCCCATCCCCACACTCTCTATCCGCCGTCGCGGATATCCGGCCCCCGGGAAATTAGTAGGAGGGGCATTTAACCACCTCCCCCCCTGGGAGGGGCCTCTGGCCATCTCCCCATAGGCGACCCATCCTTAGTTGGTGCCGCCTCCCCATTGAAGGGGCCAATGGCCGCCTCCCCCCGGGCGCTCCCATCCATTCTGGGTGGCGCCCCCCTCTAGGGACCTTGAAATTATTGCTCACCGATCATGACCTTACCGCCACAGACCGGATAGTTGACCGTCTATCCGGTCCCCCCTACTCCTCCTAAAGGTCATGCTTCCTCAAACCCCGTAGCCATGCTATGAAGTCTCCTATGAGTAAGTCATTCCCCTCCCTGGACAGGTGAACCCCATCGTTCAGATACATGTGATCACCCCGAATACACCCATGAGGAATGCTATGTAACTGCGCAGAGCGGAACAATTTACCAATTTTATTATTGACCCTTTTCACTGAATGGTTCAGTGCTGACACCGAAAGGCCCCCCCGCCATACCTTCCTTGGGATCATGTGGGACCAGGCAATCGTGCACCCCGGGACTCTTTTAGCCAACCAGCTAACAGCCGACAAAATGTGTTCCAATAACACTCGTCTACCCAGTGTCACCAAGTCGTTGCCCCCCAGGTGTACTATGACTACAGATGGCGGTGACCTCTGCCGCCCTAAAAGACCCTCAAAAAACGATTCGAATTGGTCAAAACAGAGCCCGCCCTTCCCATGGAAGGCCACTCTGTACCCGTATTCCCCGCTGGTCTCCCGATGTTGGGTCGACATCAAATTCCGCCCCGCGTGACAGGCTGTAAAATCAAACAAAAGACAAGAAGTGTGAGTGCATGTCAATTGAACTTTACAACATGTGCAATCGCACATACCTTTTGAAGCAATTCGAGGACAAACGGCCCAGCCGTTTCACTTCCTCTGCACTCTGACCCCTGGCTGTAGCCTCAGTAGCAGCCCCTATCCTAAAGGAGTGGGTCCCAAAATCGCACGGGTCCATGCCCGCGGCAGCGATTGACAGTGCCAGCACCCTCTGAAACTGAAATCTCGTCAGTGGGATGCCATCCATATGCCGAAGCAAACTCCCCCCCCAAGTAGCCGTCCTCAGTGACAAATATTCCTCTACACACTTTAACGGGCACATAGGGGACCCTCGCGCGCGCTGCACGATAACACTATTCCCCATAGCTCCCTGGTCAGTCTTGGACCTGGCTATCGAGATCACCATCGAATCACCCCTTATTTGGACGTGATCCCTGCACAAACCTCCCTCCATATCTTTCTTGTTCCTTGCGACAAGTTCGCTTACCCGCATAGCCCCATGGAATGCCAATGCGAAAGCTGCCCGGAACAGAACTGCTTCGAAATGGGAGGAACACGTCTCATCCAGCTTTGCTAAAAGCAGAGACAGTCTGTCCAAGCCAATCGGGCGCCTCATATCTTGCTTGTGACCCTCGAGGCGCTGCCAGCCGCGAAGGGCATTCTTAACCAAAAAGGAACCCGTCGGGTCTTTCATGCCATGCACCTGAGCCATGAATGAAATGGCCGCTCTATGCCTACTGGCCGTTGCCGCTGATCGGCCCTCCCTGTGCAGTGCTACCAGGAACCCCAGGAAGGATTCCTCCTGACCCCAGTTCTAACTCCCTGTGGGACCCAAATATGTGCAATAGGAACGAAACGCTCCTTCGTATGCCTTCCTTGTCCCGGGCGAAAAGGGGGAACAAGGGAACCCTACTCACAGCGGAACCAGGGCAAAGTGTATATCCAAAGAACAATGGTTCCTGTGGCATACCAATGTATAGAATATGTAATGCTGAACAGCTTAGATAAGCAATATTTAACTTGTAGCAGAGAAAGGTATGGCAAGGAAAGAAGCACACATGTACAAAATGTATAATAACTATGTATTGGAAGGTTGTCTACTATATGCACAAGAGAATTCTTTGCTCTGAGAAGAGCACATTAATACAGTTTGTACAAATGTGATGTCTATATGGTACGCTTGCTTGATTATACATAATATAGTTTGTGAGTGTGGTTACAACAACACATTGGTAACCTTTATGTATAGCTTAATTATATTTTGACTTCAATGCGCAAGTACCGTGTTGTAGATACTAATTATAAAATGCGTTTTGTATATAGAGATGTTAAATTAATTATTGATCAATGTTTTCCACGTTCACATAAGTTGTGTATATACAAATAATACCCGAAATACCCACATATCGGCACACTTTAATAATGCGGATTGCGCATCAGCAGACACCCGCCTTCCATGTAAAATATGCTGGCTCATTTCACCGCAATGACGCGCTACACAACACCCGCCCCACTGGACGAGATGCGCGCGCACACGTTACGTTAAATACGTAATGACGCACTAAACCCGGAACTTCACTGTTACCGAACAGCTGACCTGGAAAGTGCGATCGAGCGATTCCGCGTCCGTAGAGCAGGTAATGCTCTGTGACACCTTGCCCCATACTACTCCTTTCCGCGATATTACACCATTCTAATCAAATGGCCCCTTGTCACCAGGCATTTTCCTGTTTCTCCACCACATCCTGAGTGCCATTCGACTCCATTACTACGAGTACCACGACTATCTCAGTGGTAAGTGGTTTTTCTAGACCATCACTGGCCCATTTGGAGCGTTTTTACAACATACGTTAGTCTTAATAATTGCTCTATCTTGTTTCCCAACAGTGCCCGGCCGGGTACACTGTAAGTCCAATTTAATTATTTTCATCACGCATGGGTTGCGCTGAGTTGAGACACTTTGAGGTAATAATTTCCCCAATTCGAGTCCACACATAATTAATGAGTACGGCAACCACACATATTAATATCACTCTCACCTTTTCCCTAGATGTCCCACACCGTTTAGTCCTGACGAGACCCCCATCAAGCGGGTCGAAACGCCGTCGACGCTATAGGGAAGGAACCCTTGTAGCACAGTGATTTATGATTTCATATAGTCACTGTTAGCAATTACTGTATCACATTGCTTGGTCATTTCCCTGTGTTAATACCCATAACGCAAAACTGTACAGATCACTTATTATTTGTGTTGGTTCTGTTTTTGTTCACGAAATCACTTGGGACGCACTGCACTTTCCTGTATATATAACTTTTTTCTATATGTGTTGCTGTTGTAAATATAGATACTTTCATGAGTTGAAATATAAGAATTTGTTCTTATAAATTTTGTACATGTGTGCTTCCTTGTCCCGGGGGCTAAGCTTGCTGCCACGAGGTCCTGTAATCCGGGGCACCGATTAGCCATAGTGCTTCGGGGAATGGTGCCGCCACTTGGTCCGCTGTAGGTAGATAACCCCTGAATGCCTGCATATGTGAACGAGAGAGTGCATCAGCCGCATGATTCAGTACGCCTGGCACATGTTTCGCCCTGAACTGTACATTCAGTCTCATGCAAAGTAGCACAACTTCTTTCAGCAATCTCAAGATCCATTTGCAGCGTGCTGCCTGTTGGTTAATGCATTCGACAACAGTCATATTATCGGACCAAAAGACCACTGAGCGGTCCCTGAATTCGTCAGGCCATGCCATCAGAGCAACCCAAATGGGGAATAACTCCAAGAACCCAATGTTACCTGAGAGACCGCTGGAGTGCCACCACGTCGGCCATGTTTGCGCCGACCATCGATTACCTAAGATGGCGCCAAATCCCACGCTCCCCGCTGCGTCAGTCCACAGACCTAGTTCATCTGAAGACACTGGCGGCGAGTTCCACACGACTCGACCGTTGAAGTCCGCCAGAAATGCCAACCAAATGTGCATATCCTGGCGAACCTCTGCCGACAGTCTCGTACGGTGGTGTCCCTCTTTGAGACCAACCATAGCTTGCGCAATAGAGCGTGAGAAGGGGCGGGCCATCGGTATCACCCTCAAAGCAAAGTTAAGCTGACCCACTGCTTGTTGTAACTGGTGCAGGGTCACTTTCTCCCTGCCAAGGCATTGCGACAAGGAAGCCCTACATTTGGCCACTTTCTCCATCGGTAAACGGAAACATCCCTCCACAGAATCGAGCTCGATTCCCAGAAACTCCAGTGAAGTAGATGGTCCGCCCGTCTTACCTGGGGCCAATGGGACTCCAAACTCCCTCATGAGGATGCAGAAGTCGTGCAGTGCCCGCGCACAGCTCGTGTCGCCGGCTGCTCCCAAGAGCAGGAAGTCATCAAGATAGTGCATCACATGCCTATGTCCTGTAGCCTCGGTGAATACCCACTCTAAAAAACAGCTAAACATTTCAAAATAGGCAAAAGAAATGGAGCAACCCATAGGCATGCATTTATCCATGTAATAACTTCCTTGGAATGCAAAACCTAGTAAGCGCTGATCCTGTGGGTGCACCGGGAGCAGCCGGAACGCTGATTCGATATCTGATTTCGCCATCAGCGCCCCGGGGCCCAGGCGATTCAACATGGCCACGGCATCATCGAACGATGCATACCGTACTGAACAAACCTCTGGGTCAATGGCCTCGTTCACCGAGGAACCCCTTGGAGCAGATAGGTTATGAATAAGTCTAAACTCCCCTGGGTCTTTCTTCGGGACAACCCCCAACGGGGAACAGATGAACTCGGGCACCGGCGGGCGATGAAAAGGCCCTGCCACGCGCCCTAAACTGACTTCTTTTGCTATTTTCTTTTCTGCCACACCTGGGTTGTGCTGTACCGATAACTGGTTTCTACAAAAGGAGTCCCCCCGAAAATCCCCCGCCGGGATGCGGAAGCCGTGCAAGAATCCCTTCCTCAATACCCCAGCGGAGACATGATCAGGGTATTTGTTTAACCAAGGAGTCATAGCCATGAGATCAACGGGTGTAGGCAATTGGTCACAACGTGCTACCCTACTCCTGCTTGGATCCTCCCTTTCCTCCCGCCCCGTTCTTTTTCAATCTGCATGAACTCTCTGGGTGTGAGGAATTCCCACAGCCCGCACACACATGCTTGAACCTACATGTTCCTTGTGGTCTGTTACAGTTGCCTCGATTGAAGCCCCAACAGACCCCCCGCTTGCTGCCATTCCCGCCGCTTTTCGGCTGGTGATCGATACCGGCGCCCGCTCGAAAGGGCACCACGGGCTTTTGGCTGAAGCCCCCAAACCCACTCCCGCCCGGCGAGGATGTACCTGCCTCCCCCGGCAAGAGCTGCTTATGCCATGAGACCGAGTCGAGGCAGTCCCATGTCAGTGAGGCATCAAATTCTTTCGCTTTACGGAATTTCATGTCATAACCTTTCCATTCCTCACCCTCATACATTGCATAAAAATCCATAATACGAGTTTGATAGCAAGACAGTTCAGTTAATACCTCGGGTTTACGTTCCCCCATAACTGCAGTAAAGATATTTGATATTTTTGGGTATTTGTAGAGCGCAGACATACGCTCCAGAAGGAGCATCTTGGCGCTAAGTTAGCAAGCAGCGGGTACATGAGAGATGGTATGTGGTGAGGAGACTAAAGCTAGATGGCTGCCAATACAGAGGTATCTGATTGTTGGTAGACCCAGGTCTTTAGGAGTTTTCTGAAGGTGTTCTCCTTGTCGGTTAGTCTAAGATTGACAGGTAGATTGTTCCATGCCCTAGCTGCAAGGACGGTAAAGGTCCTCCCGCCCATGGTTTTGCATTTGAATCTTGGAATGGTAATGAGATTTGTACCAGATGATCTCAAAACTCGCGAGGGGTTGTAGCGTGTGAAACGCTTTGCAAAGTAATGGGGCTTTGAGTTTTTCATAGTTTTAAAAACAGTAAGGAGAAGTTTAAAAAGAATCCTTTTGTGTAACGGTAGCCAATGGAGAGTGTTCAACGCCGTTGAAGCTGATGACCTTCTAGGAAGTCCCAACACCAATCTGGCGGCTGCATGTTGGATGCTCTGCAGCTTTTTAAGGGTGGACTTTTTTACTCCCGCCATTAAACCATTACAATAATCAAGTCGGGAGAGTATTAGAGCTACCGCGACTGATTTTCGGGCTGCAATGGGGAGGAAGTCAAAGAATTTTTTCAAAGACTTGATGAGTCCAAAACAGCGGCCAGCAGTGATCCTGACGTGGTCATCGAAAGAGAGGAATGAATCGAATTGCACGCCCAGGTTCCGTGCTGAGTGTACAGCGCTAGGTGGGGCCTCAGAGCCTGAGGGCCACCAGTCCTTCGGGCAGAAGGATATATCTTTGCTCAGCAGTATGATTTCGGTCTTGGCACTATTGCATCTTAGATGATTGTTGTTAAGCCACTGGAAGACATCGGAAAGACAATTTTGGAAACGCAGATCTGCGCTCGAACACTTTTTGTCGATCGTAACGACAAGTTGTGTGTCGTCAGCGTATGACGTGATGAGGATCCCATGGGATTCTATCACAGAGAGGAGGGGGGCCATATAGATATTAAAAAAGAGGGGACTTAATATGGACCCCTGGGGCACTCCTGATGTTATAGGTTTCTCGCTGGATAGATAGGGACCCAAGGACACAGTTTGGGACCTATTAGATAGGAAAGATTTAACCCATGCCAAAGCTGTGTCTGTCACGCCAATCTCTAGCAGTCTGTTGATCAGGATGACATGCGAGATAGTGTCGAACGCTGCTGTAAGGTCAAGCAGGATGAGGATGGCCTGCCTGCCCTCATCCTGCAGGAACTTGATAGAATCAGCTAGTTCGATCAGAGCTGTTTCTGTGGAATGGCCAGATCGAAATCCCGACTGCTGTGGATGCAGGATGTTATTCGTCTCTACAAAGGTTTTCAACTCTTCATATACCAGCTGTTCTGTGATTTTACCGAGGACAGGTAGTAATGAGATGGGGCGCATATTGGTAAGATCAGTGGGGGATTTGTTTGGCTTCTTCATCAGAGGCTTCACAATAGCCTTCTTCCAGTCATTGGGCACCATCCCGGAGTCGAGAGATTCATTTATGATGGTGTTAATATGGGGATTCACTGTGTCAATCAAATGGTGCAGGATGCTAGGTGGACAGGAGTCAGTGGGGGCTCCTGATTTACATGTCAAAATTGCCTTACGGGTTTGTTGAATGGAAACAGGTTTGAAACTAGAGAGCAGACAGTGGTTGTCTGTAACCTTGCAAAAGATGGTCAAGGGAGGAGGGAAGTCTTTCTGAATATTAACAATTTTCTCCACGAAAAAGTCAGCAATTTGATTGCACAGGGTTGCCGATGGAGGAATTTCCGGCGCGAGAGTCTTGGGATGGGTGAAGGACTTAACTATAGTGAAGATAGTTTTTTGTTTTTGATGGGCATCATTTATGGCTTTAGTGAAATATTCCTTTTTTGCCTTTTTTATGTTAGAGAGGTATGATTTCCTTTGTTGGACATAAAGCGCCCTTGCGGCCTCATCGTATGTTTTTCTCCATTTTCTTTCTAGTCTACGACAGAGAAGATGGCTGTCGGCTAGGGCCTGGGTGAACCAAGGTGCGTTGGGTTTTCTTTTATGTAGATTCCCATGTTGATTTTTGGGAGCGGAATTCTCCAAAACAATTTGGTCAATCCAAGCATGGAAATTATGGGAGTCGGCAGTTGCGTCTCCGGTTGGTATCGGGGGATTAGGTGGGGGTTGAGAGGCCAATTTAATATGTTCCGACACTTTCCTCCAATTCACTGTAAAGGAGGGGGGGGAGCGTTTCTTGTTAGGCAAGGTGGGGGCTTGTGTCTTGATATTAAAAGGAATGAAGGAATGGTCAGTCCAAATTTGAGGCATCGGGAGGGACGTGGTCAGAGTTGTAAGATTAGAACAAATACCGTCAAGGGTATGACCCGCGATATGAGTGGCCGCAGTGACAAGTTGGGACAATCCAAAGATATTTAATGAATGTTGGAAGGAAATGGCATAGGGGTCTATGCAAGACTCCAAATGCAAATTCATATCTCCTAATAAGGTAAAATTGGGGTAGTGCAGTGTAAGAGCTCCCAAGACCTCATCTAGTGACTCAAGAAAAGGGGTGGCATTCCCAGGAGGGCGGTATATGAGTCCCCCTGAAAAGGAGGTCGCGGCATTAATTTTAATTGAAAAGCCTATGCCCTCACTTTCTTTGAGGTGGTCAAGGTCAAATATATGGCAGGGGAAGGTTTTTTTAATAGCTAAAGCTACCCCACCGCCACGGCCAAGTGGTCTGTCCCGCCTAAAAATTGTGAAATTAGGGGGGAGGGCAATAGCCAGGTCGGGATTTGACGAGTCATTGAGCCAGGTTTCGGTAATAAATAGAGCATCTAAATCATGTCCTGTTATTAAATCAAGTATGTCTTGGCTGTGACAGGCTAGGGATCTAGCATTAATGAGGCCTCCCTTAAAGTAAGTGGGATTAGTCTTTAAAGGGGAAGGGGAGTCAAGTATAGAGTAAAGATTGCAAAGGCCTTTGCCCAATTCGTTATCGTTTCATCCACCCTGAATTCCACCATCTTGGTGCGCCACACACTCGGGTGCCACAAATCTTTCTGGGTTTTTGCATACTCCATCTCGCGATGGTCAGTTAATAATGAAAACATATTGACATACTTGTCTCCCCATATTAACTCTTTTGTGGCCATAGGGATGTGCTGTGCCACCCTCTCCCGCCTTGAGGGTAATGAGCCCTCCCCCGCCACTGGCAAAGCGAGCTTACCCGGTTCGGTCGTTGTTCCCGCCGTTTTCTCAAGACCAACTGCAGGTCCTACCGGTGTCACCTGTGGGGGAACAAGAGGAAGATTCGCCTTTGCGGCATCTCGCGACTGCCGCAATTGCTGGATTAGTAGCTTGGCCTCTTCGGCCGTGTCTCCGGGCGCCTTGGCACCCCCTGCCTTTTTATTGAGCCATGCGGCCAACTGGGTGGCCAATACAGGAGGCATATCCTCCTCGTTAGCGGGGGTAATTACTACCGGGATCGGTTGACCCGCGTCTGAGATTGGTACCGGGTTGTCTGCCGGTGTGACAGGGTTGCCCAGTGGTATTTCTGGGACCGGAACTTCTGGGACCGGAACCTCCCCTGAAGCCGCCCTCCTCTTGACCCGCTTTCCACTACCCTCAGGGACAATTCCCGGCAAGGCCGGGCCTATTACCTTCTTCGGGTTACCAGGATTGCTCAGTGCAGCCAGTTGTTGCTTAACCTCCGCCAAACCTCGACCGATCGATGGGACTTGACCGAGTTTCCACTCCATGCCAGCCATCCGGTTCACCAACATGCGTAGCACTTTGTCCGTCTCGGAACCCTTTCCTGCTTTCTTGCCAGCCATGGTTTCGACTATCCGTTCCTAGACGATCAACGAGGTCCTGGACTCTTCGACTTTGAGTAACTGAAAGAAAAGCACAAGAATTACAAGTTCTCAAAATTGCTGCTTGTTCCGTCGAGGGCTCACGAGCAACGAGTGGGTGCAGCCTTCCGATCCGAGGAACAAGAGGACGCTTCTTCAGATTCCCGCTCTATTTATTCTTCTGCGGGAGGGCGTGTACCCTCCTCCTGTACGCCTACTGGGCGTGGTCTTCTGTGGAGGTGTCTAGGACAACCCCTCTTGGGTGGGAGAAGGCGCGCCCCGGCTACGCCACTTCGGGCATACCAGCCGAGCCACGCCCCCCGCCCAAAATGGTTTCCCGGGGGGATCGAGGCACCCAACCATATGTTCGGGGGGACCGAGTGGTCGCCCCTTTCCAATTGTTGCTGTATTTGCAAGCCTTGCACCTGCGACATGGATAAAATCCTTGTATTGTGTTAGTTCTGTGATTCTCTTTTAACAGTGTGGTATTCAATACATCTTTTAAGGATTTAGCCTTCCTGAAGGTCAATGAGGGAATGTCATGAATGAATTCTTTTACATCCTTGTCTAGTTTGAGTGTATCCCAGTATTTGCCTAAACATTTACGCAATTTCCATGATTGGCAATTATATGTAGTGATGAATCGTATTCTCTCATCTGTTTTGTGTTGTTTAGGGACTAGCAGCTCATTTCTGTCTATGGTATTAATCCTTGCTACGGCTTGCTGGATCACCTTTTGACTATAGCCCCTCTCTAAGAACCGTTCCACCATTATCTTACTCTCTCTGGAAAAGCTTTCAACCGAGCTGCAGTTTCTTTTGGCTCTGATCAATTCGCCTACTGGTATACTGCGTATTAGGCTGGGAGGGTGACAACTACCCGCATGAAGAAGGTTATTTCCTGCGGTAGATTACCGAAATAGGGTTTTTAAAGTTCCTTCAATGACCTCAAGTTTTATGTCCAATAATTCCAACTGTTCATTACTGAGAGTAGTAAACCTCAAATTAAGGCAATTTTAGTTCAGGATGGATTCAAATTCATGTACCTTGTGGAGGGTGCCCTTCCAAATACAGAAAATGTTGTCAATATATCTTTTCCAGAGGATGACGTGGGTACTGAAGTGGGAGATCTTGTTCACCACCAGCTCCTCCCACCAGCCCAGATAAAGACATGCCAGGCTGGGGGCGAAGCAAGTACCCATCGCCACCCCCCTGGTTTGTTTAAACAATTGTTTGTTGAAGATGAAGAAATTATTGGTCAGGCAATCCCACATCATATCCAGAAGCATGTTGGTGTGTGACAAATGAGAGATAGATCTCTCCATTAAGTAATGTTTACATGCTTCTACACCTAACTCCTGGGGAATACTGGTATATAGACTGGTGACGTCAAAACTCACCAACCAGTATTCAGGATTCCATGTGATATCTTTTATAATTCTCAGAAAATCTGATGAGTCCCTCACATATGAGGGCAAACTGGTGACAAAAGGCTGCAAAAAGTGGTCTATGTATCTGGAGGTGTTCTCATAGAGGCTCCCCACAGATGAGACAATTGGTCTGCCGGGAGGTGTCTGGAGGTTTTTGTGCAACATAGGTAGTAAATAAAGTGCAGATAGTTTCGGATATTTTACATGGAGGTAATTGTATTCATCATCTTCTATTAACCCCCTTGCCTTCCAATCACTTAATTTGTTCCAATATGCACATTTAGTTACATTATATTCCTCTCTAGTCGCTTTTGCATAATTATCCTCATCAGACAATTGCATCAAACCTTCTTGTAGATACATGTCAAGTGGCCAGACCACTACATTCCCACCTTTATCACTGTTCTTAATGACTACATCAGCCCAACTCTCCATCCTCTTTAAAGCAAGAAACCGCTGTTTATTTAAATTCCAATTCAATTTAGGCTTCATTCTGTCCATCCTTCTCATTTCGTAAATCATGCCTTGTTCAAATCTATCGATATAGCTGTTCGTGATTTGCGGTACAAAAACCGATTTGGGTTTGAAACCACTATTGCTACTCATTTCAACTGAGTTCTCAGTGTCAACTAAGTTAAATAAGGCATTATCGCTGTCATTGTCACAGCCTGCTAATATTTGAACAGATTGTAAAAGTTCAGCATCATTAACAATTAGGGTACTGGGTTTGTCAACCGTTACATCTTTTCTCAGCCGAGGTTTTGTCGCAAACCATTTCTTTAACTTCAGTTTGCGCGTAAAGCAAAACAAATCTATGCGGGCATTGGTAAAGTTAAATTTGGATATGGGACAGAATGATAGCCCTCTAGATAACACTTCAAGTTGTAAAAGTGTTAAAATACATTTTGAAAGGTTTACCACGGTCATGGTGTTCACTTCTTTGCCGCCTTGCCTCTGGTTACGACGCCCACCGGACTTTGTACTGCCTCGAATGATTTGTTTCCTATTCCGCGTCCGCCTCTGCCGCCTTTTCCACGCCCTTTTGATGGGGTGCCTGTCTGGCGTCCCTTGGCGATCAGGGCAACCTCCTTTAAAATTAGATCTTTTGCCGGAATCGCTTCAGCTAGCTCAGAAATATCACTTTCAACTGACTCATTATCTTCCTCCAGGGTTACAGATTCCCCCTGAATTGCTTCAGTTTGATTAGGCACATTTTTCTTTATTCCGGGTGTCATATGTGCTTTAGTTTTCTTCGCTGCATCTCTGATAACATCATACCTCTTGGCAAAAGTCAAGATTTGGCCTTTGCTGTAGTCAATTTCGTCACGGTGACATTTCCTCTGTTTTTTCTCTTTTATTTCCTCCTCTATTTTGTCAAGGCGTTTATTCATCTTTTCCATCTCGTGACAAACTCACTTTTTAGTGTATTTTACTTTCAGTTTCGGGATTATTGCTTCACCCTCTGTATTCAGTTGTGCACACTCTTTCTCCGCATTTTTAATGAGCATTTTCAACATGTTGAGTGAACATGTATGGGTATTGTCCATCCAATCACTAATGAATTCGGGGTCAGGGTTTTGAAATGTTGGTATGATAAAAATCCTTAAACTATATATACACAACCTACTCAAGGTATAAACTAGCAGCACTAATTAACAAATTAACTTGAACTTACTTAAAGAAAATAAACATTTTAAAGTATCACGGACTTCAAGTCCCAGCGAACAACAGTGTGGCGACATAATTGGGAACGCCCACCAGAGGTGGGGCCTGGAATAAAATGTGCCAGTTAACAACGTGAGTACGTTTGTCAAAGTCATTTGTGCAGCCCAGAATAAGAGGCCTTTGACCTTGAAACGCATCGGCAACTGATTAAAAGTGGAGCGTAAAAGCAGGCATGGGAAACTCAAAGCCGGATGGCAGAGCGCTGCGTGTGCATTCCCAATGCTTAAGGCAATTTGATATATATATATATATATATATATATATATATATATATATATATACATATATACCACTGAGGAGCTCCATACATACTTATAAATGACCATCCCGTAAGTGTATATGTGAGGTCCCTAGTATGAATATGTATTGGAAAGCTAAGCAGCACAACATCCATTATACAGTGTAGAATTAATTAGGATAATTGGGAAACTTACTTGCTATATTTGCACAAATTTTGTACTAACATTATTTAATTCTTTTAAACTAGTTTAGTTTTTTAGATATAGTACTGGTGTTGATTATTAGTTGGTAGTGGCCCACAATTAATTCTGGCTGTTTTTAGATATCAGGGTAGTTTTTATCTGGGTGTCTTTTAGGTAGCTGGTTTTAACTGTGTCACCGATATCCCCCCTTTTTCTTACAATGTATTTTATGTATTAATGGGTTTTAGCTTGAACATGTTTTTATATACTAGGGTGTTGCAATTTTAAGCAGTAAGTATATCATACTGCCCATCACATTAAATACTGTATAAATGAATTTAAACATGTCCTTAAAAGATCATCTAATTCATGAATTTCCCTCAGTGTGTATCCGTTGTTTTGTGCAATATGGAATTCAATTCAACCACTATGAACTGACTAAAAACATTGTATATAAGGTTTTATTAATTTTGTAAGCATGAGTCACTTTAGCTGATTTGCACTTCTGCACGAGTTCACTTTAGCAACATCACAGGAGGGGATCCTCCTATGTAAGTTATATAATTATGTTTCAGGAGTCATAAGTAGATATGCATACTATTGGGAATGCAAGCAAAACAATTATGTGTTAGACAAAACAAGTATTCAGGCATATCACTGCTAAAATAACCTGTTCATATTATTCAGTGACTCAGATTACACTTGCAAAATTATTTCCTGTAAGTTTTCCGTACAGCATAGGGTTGAATTGTGAATAATGCTTTGATTTTCTTAAAGATATTCTTTTGTAATGTTTTACGTTTTGAGCACAATAGGGTGAGCACTTGTTATTATCAATAGGCATGGCAAATGGTTAAAACTTTTTTGTATATTATGTTTTGGAATATGAAATAAGCATTCATGCTACTAGCTTGAATTTAATGTTTGATGGAATATTGCCTCTTGTCCAAAGCATAAGATATTCACAACATAAGAAGTTGTTTAGACTGTCTTTTCTAAACGTATTCATACGGTTATACATGAGACATCATATTCAATAATGTATTTGAAACGGAAAGTATTTATTTTATTTCCATTTGCACATGTGAGCACTTGCACTTTAAAAGAGACTGAGTCTATGGCATCGTCATGTGACCAAGGCCACAGGGACGGCCGAAACGCGTCGGTTTGAATTTCAACAAGGTGCAACCCCGCTGTTAGAACAGTGGTGATTGCATAAAGAATACGCACTCACTCGGATGAAGTGAAGTATTTAAGGCGACTTTATTTCAGAAACGCTGCCGCTCCCTACGGGTTTTACCTTTCCCAGAAGGCTTGATCACGGGTTGTCACAAGATTGGTCATCTTTTATTTCTAAAGGCACCATTTTACTTCTATTTTAAGTGATGCATTGTGGTCAGTCTAGTTTTTTTTCTTTTTTATAATCATACATTAACTATTTCAATGTGATTTCACTCATGTGTTATGGTGCACTTTAAAAAAAAAATATTTATATATTGTCCAAGCTATATTTACAATGCAGTATCCGATTATTGTTTGTAGTCCCAATATTTTTCTGCTCGTTAGTGAGCTTTTTCAAGTTACGTTTGCGTTCTTTATGCTCTCTAGTGAGCTATTTGTATCCACTCTTCTTCATGCCCAAACATTTTTGTTGTTGATTTCTTCTTTACAGTTTCTTATTTTCTGCATTTTTGTACAATAACACATTTTATTCCCCGGTTGTTTTTGCGGGTCAAACAATTTCATCTCTCACTAGTGAGTTTTTCTTCTCCATGTCATGCAGTCGTGAATTTTTTGTTGTTCTTTAGAGGTGTGTGTAAAGTTCCTCATTTTGATTTAATCCTCTGCGATCTAGCGTTCTAAATGTCACTATGTGATGTGATTACTTCTGTCTCAATGCTCTTATTCGATCACCCCCTCGTTCTGACAGGGCAATCTGTTCCAATGCCCAGAATTTCAATGACTCCCATTTGCCTTTATAGTGTGCCTCCATATGTTTCGCAATGGCATTAAATCGATCTTTGTGTGTTATTGACGGTTCTACTAAATCTTGTACCGCATTAAGTACCAAGTGTTACAATGAAACCGCACTGCTTATTTTCGCAGGCATTACTCACATAATTATGCTCTAGTAGGCACATTAAATAATTTAGTCATACTCCTTCATTTGTTAAAAATATAACTTCGGGGAATCGAACCCCGGTTTATCAAAACATTTCATTGTTCAGGCCATGCTCCTACTCATACAACCACTGAGACATGATATTCGCCAGGACAATGAATCATAGTTCACCAGGTATCACGCCCAAGTGGGAAATTATGTTTCTTTTACATTGTTCTTTCAATGTTAACCAGCTCCATTACGTCAACAATAAGCTCATAACTTAATTCAGGGTCGGGTTCTGTTCTGCGGATACCAATATAAAGCTGTACTGTTTATTTAAATTATTTAATGTGCTGACTAGAGCATAATTATGTGAGTAAAGCCTGCGAAAATAACAGTGCGGTTTCATTGTAACACTTGGTACTTAATGCGGTACGAGATTTAGTAGAACCGTCAATGATATTATGAACAGTATTTTCCCCGGCTTCATGGCGCTGGTAAAACAATATTGTATATACTTTGGCTTATGAAGAAACAACATTTTATATTAGTTTGAACAACATTACGAGCATGTTATATATATCAAAGTCTGTTTTTACTCGTGGTCGAAAGAAATGTCACCTTACAGATGTATGCTGTAGCACTTCCTTATAGTTCTGCACTTTCACATTCACCATACACTAGTAATGTTTTCATTCATTCATTTATGAAGAACACACTCATTCTGACAAACTTTTATACTCAAACATAGAAATAGAGTTCTTTCTTTGACCAGTGAAGGTAGTTCTAAAAAGAACTGTTTCTTTTCTGTTTTTAGTTTTCTTTTTTTTTTAAACCAAAAAAATGGAACTGAAACCCAAAAAGTGTCCACCTGCAACAAAAGAATAAAAAAAAAAAACTAATGTCGAGGACAGCGATGCTCCTGCATCCTGTGTTTTATCAGATCAATAGACTCTTCCCTATAACACAAAAGTTTATCACAATGAATGCATACAATTTTAACATCAGCAAAATCAGGATCAATTTGTGGGTGTGGACTGCTTGCTGAAAATTCTGCTGCAGTAGGTGGGTTCTCCTGCAACCTCCGTGTTGCAGCTCGAGCAAAGTTATTGGGATGCAAGTTCTTCACGTGTCACACCATATTTGCTGTGCCAAAGGAGTATTTTTTAGATGGATCACCCCTTGAAAGACTTGTTTGGCAAATTTTACAGGTTCCTTTTGGAACATTAACCTTTTTTTGCCCTTCTGTAAAAGTAAAAAATTGCCAAATTAGAGCTTCTTTCCTCTTCTTTGGAGGTTCTTCAGGAATGAAATATTCCTCTGAAGAATGGCTGGAAGATGAGTCCATTGCTGTTATTATGGTGATCTTCCTTCTCTTTGACAGGATTCTCAGAACAGATGCTTCTTCTTAGAAAGACAAAGTAGAATGATTAAAATGGATGGAACTTTCAACAATTGGAATAGAAACTATTATAAACCAATCAAATCCATCTTTTAAAGTCACATGGCTTTGCGTCCGCTTACGCTGAGCTTAAGGTGCTCTTATGATCCGAGTACACATAACGTTCCACAGCGATTTGTGTAATTATTTTTAAAAGTAATATACGATTGTTTAAAGTTTAAAAAAACTATTTTCATAACTATTCTACATAATGTATTCTGTTAGTATGTTCATTAAATACATAAATATATGTTTTTAAACAATAAAAAACATTTGCGCCTTTCGCGTACGGGGCGCCGTACATGACGTTACACGGAAGCTTTGATGCGACGCGTAACGTTGAAGCGTATTCGTAGCGCATGCGCGAGTACGCGCTGAGAATGATTAGCAATACAAACTATGGTGCAATCACTCTCACATGTCAAATCAGAGGACAGGGCGCACTACAAAAATAGTTACAAATGTTCACTCATTGGAGATCGGATTCTGGGTCTGCCTCTGCACACATGAAAACCCCGCCCCCGTCTCTCTCTGTTGTTAATTATTGGTGCACACACTCACACTTGCGCAGTGCACGCCCGCCCACACTTTCCCACATATGTCTACGTGCCTTTCTTGCTATTACTAAGCCTGGAACCCAAATACATTAGGAAAAGGGAGGTTCTCCAGGTCCGTCATTCTTCTAGATCGCGAAAACACTACCAATAATGACCCCGGACTTACTTTGGTCAGCCCCCGCGGATCCCATATAAAACGGATAGTGACCTAACCACGCTCTCTTTTGCCTCCGCTGCAGTGACAGACAGACTCTCATCGTCGTTGATTTTACTACGAACTGTTTGCTCGAATGGATGAGGACTCGTGACACTCGACGTGGTGTCACTGCTGTTGCCTTTCAGGAGGGCCATCATAGCCACAGTGCCGGTGTAACCCGCGCCCACCCACCCAGGCCCAGCTAAAGCCCCAGCCTTTGAAGACAAGACAAGAGAGGACCAAAGCAAAGGTAGGAGAAGCCGCTGTAAATTGTACCTTCATGATAGTATATTTTATTTTTTAATTTTTGTACGGTCACGTGGCCCTCGAAGCTCTGGTTTGAATATTTTTGTGCGACACTTACTTTGCACTTCATTGTATTTGATCCCTCCTAATCCTTCTGTGACTTTAAATATTCATTGCTACCTCACGTGGCCTTCCCAGGCCTCTATTATTATTTATCATATATAATTGATCATAATATTTCCTTTGCGTCATGGAGCCCTCCTTAGCCTTTTCTAAATAAATTGTACGTGCATGAATTTCTTCATTTTTGAAGTGTCACGTGCTTTAGCCTGTATTCTTATGAATTGTGAGTTCATAATAGTATTATTTTTTGACTGCGTCATGTGACCCTCCCAGCTCTGTTTTGCTTTATTTTGTGCTCCATATGCTTTGTACTTCATCGTATTTCTTCCCTTCTAATTGTCCTATAACTTTTAATAATTATTGCCCCCTCACATGGCCTTCCCGGGCCTCTATTGTTATTGATCGTATATGGTTGATCATAATAGTTCCTTCGTCATCACGGGGTCCTATTAGGCCTTTTCTAAAAACATTGTGCGTCCATGAATTTCTGTGTACTATTTTTGAACTGTGCCCTGTGCTTTAGCCTGTATTAGTCCAATTTGTGCATTCATATTAGTATTCTTTTTTTTACTGCTTCACGTGCCCCTCCCAGCCGTTTTGCTTTACTTTTCTGCGGCACATGCTCTGTGCTTCATCGTATTTGCTCCCTCCTAATCCTCCCTTGACTTTTAATGTTTATTGGTACCTCACATGTCCTTCCCAAGCCTCTATTATTATTCATCATATATAATTGATCATAATATTTCCTTCTGCATCAAGAAACCCTCCTTAGCCTTTTCTAAATACATTGTACGTGCATGAATTTCTGTGTCGTGTTTTTGAACTATATATCCAAAACAACAAGGGCACCCATACGAGTCAGCACCGGACCTCGGGGAACATATTTTCAAAACAACAGTGGTCCCATGCAAAAAGGAATACAAGGAAGCAATGAATATAGACACAATGGAAACTATATTGAGTAGTATGACTTGTCCAGCCGGACAGAGGTCAAGAATTTTTACTATACACTTAATAAATCTATAAAATACCTTAAATTCTTTAGAGTAGGACACAAGCCTGTGCCCTAACGCTTACAGATTGGCAAGGTGAAGAAGTAGTAAAAGGACAGAGAGAAGTGTTTTAGGCAGAAGTGAGCGATTTCTGTAAATACAATAATGACAGAAATTCAATTTACACCATTATAAGCATAGCACATTCGGTATACATTTTAAATATATGGTGTTTTCAACAAGTCAACAGCGTTTTGATCCCATTTACATAATCCAAGGGATCATCATCAGGACAAAAAATATGCCTAAACAGTATGAGCCACAATAGCCTAAGGGGAGAAAGAAAGATAGAGAGATATTTTCAGAAAAATTTCAAAGGACTAGTGTTTGAGCAACAGTGAGGGTGATATCTAGTGAGCGTGAGATTAAGATGCACGAATCGTGATTTATTCATTCCTCATACATTCAGTAACGGCAAGAATCCATGGGTACTATACACATAGGCGTCAAGTGTCTAGGAGGACAAAGTGAGGGGCGGTGAGGATCAAGGTAAGTAACGTCTAGTCACATGCATAAAGGCTGAAAAGTGGCAGTGACCTAAATGACGGCGTGTCTCGGCAGGGATCGACGGTATAGGACTATGGTTAAAAGGAATATAAGAGTTAGCACGGTGGACTATGAATAAAACGATCAACCAGAGTGACTTAAAAAAACGGCATGCCACAGCAGAAACTGATGATAAAAAGACTACCTGGTTGACTAAAATAAGGCAATCAAGCAAGGTAAAGGGAAGGCAAGGCTTCACGGCATCTACATTGAAGGAATCAGACAGTTAACCGCATGGTGAACGAAATTATTAAACTGCCCGTGAAAGAAAAAGGGATAATGTCTTACCAATCACTGTGGCTTGATTCATTACATATGCCAGGGCTCGATTAAAGAAGAATTGTTACGCACCATGTGGTAAACAATCAGGGCATCATCCTAAAGCGGGATGAGCAATTAAGTACTGTGGAAATACATGCATAAACATAAATTAGCTCGGAGCAGCAACAGAGCTTACCCGTGTTGGACGAAGGCACAGAGTTAGCCCGCAATGGGGTACAGGTTACGCGCCAGCAATTAGTTTGGTCGCGTTTCCACAAGCCTGGTAGGGAGTAATACAGAAGGGCAGACGGGGGTTCAGTATTCCATGCGTGAGAGGAAATCATAGAGCAGTAGAACTGGCGTCTAAAACACTTACCGACAAGTAAGGCTTCATGTGTAATCCCTGGCAGTAGCGGTAGCAAACCGGGAACCAGGAAGTTAAACAGGAACCCGGTTAAAGAAGGTGGGCGGTGATTGGAAGATGGAGATCCAATCAAGGGCACAGAAATAGGTGTAGGACAAGACGGAGGCCATCTTGAGTGAGTGAAGGCATGCACAGAATTCATGCATCGGCGCAGTGCAGAATAAGAGCAGGAGAATAATGAGGAAACTAAGGAAAATAAGAAAATAGGCAAATACTGATATATCAGACAAAAGTAACCCACATTACATCAAACTAGTCCAATCCTCTTGTAGGTTAAGACCAGAGTTCAGACTGTCAGTTCTCAGAATCCATTTCAGTTCCTCTTTATTCAGCATTTTGGACAAGTCACCACCTCTCTCAGGTAGAATTACCTGGCTGATCACAGTCCATTTGATTTCATTCTCCGAATGTCCTTTTTCAACAAAGTGTTCAACGAGGGGAGCATTTGCGGTTTTACACCTGATTCGGCTCCGATGTTGGGAAATCCTTAGTTTAATCTTTTGTTTCGTTTGTCCCACGTAGATCATGTCACATGGGAACAGAATTGCATAGTTCAGATTACAACTATTACAGTTTGGGAAAGTTTTAAGTACATTGCTGGTGTCTTTGAAAACAAATTCCTTACTTTCAATGCAAAAATCACACACCACACAAGAGCCACATTTGGAGTGACCCCTCAAAGGAGGGAGTAACCAAGGTCATTCATTGAAGTGTCACATGCTTTAGCCTGTATTCTTATAAATTGTGCATTCATAATAGTATTATTTTTTGACAGCGTCATGTGGCCCTCCCAGCTCTGTTTTGCTTTATTTCTTTGCTCCATGTGCTTTGTACTTCATTGTATTTCCTCCCTCCTAATCGTCCTGTACCTTTTAATAATTATTGCCACCACACGTGGCCTTCCCGGGCCTCTATTGTTATTGATACATTATATAGTTGATTGTAATATTTCCTTCTGCGTCACGGGCCTTATTAGGCCTTTTCTAAATAAATTGTGCGTCCATGAATTTCTGTGTCGTGTTTTTAAACTGTGCCCGTGCTTTAGCCTGTGTTTGTCCAATTTGTGCATTCATATTAGTATTATTTTTTACTACGTCTCGTGTCCCTCCCACCTCTATTTTCCTTTTTTTTCCTCCATGAATTTTGATATTTATTACTGCCTCATATGGCTTTCCCAGGCCTGTTTTATTACATATTGTGCTTTCATAAATATATATCTTGCATTTTTGTGCTACGCCACGTGCTTTGTGTTTCAACAAATGTACTCTCTCGTAACCATCATATTTGCTCCCTTTTAATCCTCCACTGACTTAACATTTCTTGCTTTATCACGTGACCTATACTTGTTTTTTTCTGTGAACTAGTTGGTCTACGAAAGTTTTGCCTCCTCAGATTACCATAGATTTATTTCATAATAATTGTTGGATTTATAACTTTGACACTACAGTGTTGTTCTGACCCTTAATTTGGCATAGGTTGCCTAACCATTTTTCCCTCTCTTGTACAACTTTTTATAACATGCTTTCACCAAAATACATGTTTTCGACACTTCACCACTTCATGATCAGTCTTTCAGTGCAATTGCTGCCTTTTTTGAAAGTGTAATGGTAATTGTTTGTCCATGATTACAATGTTACTCTTGATAGCTACGTATACCAAGACTGCTCATCTACATGCTACTACTGGGCCCACAACAGTAACTGTGCCACCCACACAAGAAACTCTAAATATAAAAATCAAGCCTATGACTGCAGGGCCTGAGCGCCCTTTGTTAAACTGTCATGTTTTCAAAGTGACAGGCCTTAACTCTGTGTTTGTATAGACTGTACTCTATATCCCTCGCTTAAACGTTCTACACACGACATATTTTTCAAACTACATTAATATAACAAAAGTTATTTTGGATCAACTGTGTTTAACACACTTTTCTGTTCGGTTGTTAAACTAATTTCTTCTTTAACAAATGTTACTTTTTCAAAATTAATTTGCAGGAAGCATAACCAGTGATAATTCACCAGCACATCATCATTCTCCACAACATGATGAATCTTCACAACGTGATCAATCTTCATAACCTGCACTAGGTACACTACGTTCTGCTACATGTAAATTGTGTATACTATACCTAATAGCGTATGATGTACATATTGGTTCCTCTTTAGAAGCTTGTGTGCTTTCATATATTTTTACAACTAATCGATACCTTCCTCTCAAACATGTCTCTCAACACCAAATATATGTATATTTTCATTCCTATTACAGTTACTTATCTTTAAGTAACAATTTCCCAGCAATGTGTGTACTGAAATTCTCTACTCTGAAACCTATGATTGGTATGACATTCAGGTTCAACTTTTGCTCAACATATACATTTGTTATTATTTTTTCAGTTTGCAGAATACTACCCAACTCAGCATCGAGTAGCCCAGATTTTTCCTAATGTAATATTTCTTAAGAATTAAGGACTGACAATTGCAATGAACCTAATGCAGTCATCACATTTGACTTTAAACAATAATATGACACAAGTTGTGGCTTTGCTGTATGGTCTGAAACACAAGAAGTACCAGACTGTTCCTAAATAGGGTGAAGGTTTGGTATTGGTATTGGTGACTTCCTTATGTCGTGGATGAACGCGTGGGTATCCAATATGTTGGAATATAATGGCCTCACACACCCTTGCAGGTGTCATGCTTCATCATTGGCAATGCTCCTCGTTGGGTCGGCAGTGCAATACCCAACGGGCAACACCTCAAAGAGGGGCTTTTTGGCGGAGATCTTTTTCCAACTGCCGTATGGGTGAAGTGTGGGTGAGGGGCCAGTAGTGTGTAGACATGGGGAGAGAGTTAAAATTGGGGTAAAGGGTACCAGGATCAGGTTTATTCTAGCGGTCCCTTATTCCAAATTAAAAATGAGAAATAGAATAGGCTCGTAGGGAAATAATGTCATTGCGCACTCTTTCGAAACAGGTGTAGTCCCAATTAAATGGAAGCAAGCAATTGTGAGGCCACTGAAGAAAAAATCCACCCTTGACTACTCTAGGCTGGATAATCTGCGCCCGATCTCCCTACTCCCTATGATGGCAAAAATTGCAGAGAAAATTATCAATAAACAAATAGTGGAGCATATAGACACCAATGATCTACTACACCCTTCGCAGTCAGGATTCAGAACATCACACTCTACTGAATCGGCACTGCTAATGGCAACGGAGGCCCTGAGGCAGCATGTAGATGAAGGTCAAACAGCCGCACTGATCCTACTAGATCTCAGTGCGGCATTTGACACCGTCTCACATCCTATGCTGCTTCAGAGACTGAAGTCTTGCGGCATCAGAAATACAGCCCTCAAATGGCTGGCGTCATTTCTAGACGAACGCAGCTTCCAAGTGGCCCAGAAAACACACCTATCAAATAGCTACCCCTTGCCACAATGAGTCCCTCGAGGATCTGTCCTGAGCCCCACACTTTTCAACCTGTATGTGGGACCACTGGCGGAATGTGTGGAGAAGCATGAAGTGGCGATAGTATCCTATGCGGATGACATGCAACTCATTGTTAAACTATCTCAAACCAAAAGTCAGGCAGCTGCCAGCTTCGGTAACTGTCTGAAGGAAGTAGCTGACTGGATGTCAAACCACAGCCTCCGATTAAACGGGGATAAAACGGAGGTATTAATTGTAGGAAAGACACCCACCATCTGGTCCTCTGCGTGGTGGCCGGAAGCACTAAGTCCCAAACCCCAAACAGGAGGTAAAAAATGTAGACATATGGCTGGACCATAAATTATCCTTTGATAACCAAATACAGAAGATAACCGGAAAATGCTATGGCATCATAAAAACCCTCAAGAAAGTCATAGACCTACTTCCAGCTCAAACTAGAAAAACCATAGTCCATGCTGTTGTCACATCACAACTGGACTACGGAAATGTTCTATACCTTGGGGCCACTAAAACAGGCTTAGCCAAGCTACAACGCGTACAGAATGCGGCTGCACGTCTGGTGCTCAGCCTCCCAAAGAAAACCAACACCAGGAAGGCCTTGGAAACACTCCATTGGCTGCCGGTAGAGAAAAGAGCCAAATTCAAGGCAATGTGCTACTGCCACCGCATATTAGCGCAAAAAAGCCCTAAATACCTGCAACCTTTGCTGACAAAATATGCCCCTGGACGCACCCTAAGATCTACTGACCAGGCACTGGTAAAAATATCCAGAATTTTCAAAGCTCGCTCCAGAGCACCTTCCTTCAGGTTCCTGGCGGCAAAAACCTGGAAATCCCTGCCAAGAACCTTAAGATTAGAATCTAACGAAAAAATGTTCCGCAAACAGCTAAAGACCTGGCTATTCTCCAGCGTATAGGTTAAACATGAGTACCCACCTCCTTAAAACCTCTTCTCTATCCATGCCTTAGCGCGGGGACACACCGTTGGTGTAACCATGTGCTCTACAAATGAATAAATATAAAATATAATATAGTGCAAGACTAGACTAAAGGGTGTATCAATCGATCGACATGTTTCTCGCTGTTTGTCCTCTGACTAGCGATTCTTTAGGACCAAAAAATGAACAAAAAGTTTGTGGTTCATTAACTATTTACAGAGTGCCTTTACCTTGCTATAGGACATTTTCCAAAAAGTGTAAAGGGTCAAAAGTACCTGTGTTGCGCTGTAATTGCCTAAAGTGGGAGACAAAAAAAGCAATTCACAACAGGTCACGTTTCCACTGCAATTGACATGTGATACCAAACAAACAAAACACTGTGAAGCATGCCTATATGAGTGTGTAATAGACATGTATTAAAAAACAGGTGGACTCAACCGTGATGAGCAAAGTGAATGGCATGCTCAAAGCTCCCGGCAGGTAGAGCTACAGATTCAACCTCTCAGCTTTCAGGCTAATGTTGGTGAACAGAAGTCAAGTATTGTGTAAAATGGTATAGAGAGCATAAATCACTCTGTTTATGATAAGGTTCACCATACATCTGTGTTATCTGTATTAGAGTGAGCGTCTCATTCAATCTCAGAATCGTGTGGTGCCCCTTCTGGTATTAAAAAAATTTTTTTTTTGGTTAGGTATCTGGTGTTGGCAACCGGGATCTTTTCTCAAATCACAGCGGTCCCGGAGTGCCTTTCTCACAGTACCCCCCTCTCTCTCTCTCTCACTCTCTCTGAGGGCGGCTCTCGTAAATGAACACAGATTCGTGTTTATGGTATTTTGTTGTTGAGTTCAATCACAGGGTTAGAAATTGTCAGGGAGGCCAGTCTACGGTGTATAATTATATTGAGAAGCACACCCCCTCGTAGCCACAAATTAGATTTCGTCCCTGTGAGTACGCCGGCTAATAGCGTGAAGTAGTGTTTGGCTTCCAGGCTCCCAACCGGGTTCTGAGGAACTCAGGGAGTATGAGCACAACTGGCTTGCCAAATAACGTACGTGCTCTAACACAAGCGGATCCTGCGGTGCTCCGTGAGGGCGCATAAAAGTGAAAGAGAATAACTCACTCGCAAAGGACACAAGCGTGCTTGCACACAGACGGATTCAATGGTGCTCCGTTCGGGCGGGTAAACGTGATTCAGTCGCTATAGTCACACACTCGCATCTGCACTTACTTGTGTCCTTCCGTGCTCCCACGGGCAGACCTACCCCTCTCTGCCGGGATCCGGATAGGTAACCGGACCGCAGGGAAGGGGAAGCCTTATCCGTTCGTAAGGTCACATGATGGGCGTGGGGTTACTCGTTGCTTGCACGGCTATTCCCGGAAGCGATTTCAAAGTAATCGCGGCGGCCATCTTAGAGTTCCCAATGTGTGCAGATGAGCCGGAGGGAAGTAGGGTGCTTTACATAGATGGAATTGCTCAAGCCTACATTTATCAAAAATCTTGATTCTGGTCATAACGGGCGGGCAGTGAGCCCTTCTAGATATTCAAAGGTGGTCTCCTCAGTTAGTTGCTTGGTAGTGCCGGGTGACACTACCATGTCTAGAGGGAAATCATGACATTGCACAGAGTTTATTGTTGAATTTACTGATACTGGTCATGACTAGCGGTGAACTGGCCCTTCTAGATAGTGGAACGGTGGTGTCCCCAGTAAGATGCCTAGTGGGGCACGGTAACACTGCTAAGTCAAGGGGGAGAATATGGTTAGCTCAGTGGGGTAGTGGTGGTTATTACAAAGAGGCTTGCAGATTGGTTTCTTGAACATATATCTCACCTAGTGTTCTGGACCAAGTATCATCAGTATGTAGGTAGTGTGGGCAGATAGTATTAAAGGGCGCTCTTTTGGATGTCTTCGTTGAGTCCTGAACTATCTGAGCATAAGCGATGTATCCATCGCTGTTCTTTGTAGAAAAGGCTCTGTTTGGTTGAGGCATTATTAGCTTCCAGTACCAACCATTAAATTGAGTCAGCACTATGATTGGCTTCTGCAAAGTGTTTAGTCATCTTTGTATTGGTCTTCTTGCAGCGAACGTTGCTGCAATGTTCTGCCATGCGTACCTTGACTGGGCGAGTGGTCATGCCCACATAGTAAAGGCCGCAGGGGCACAGTATCAGATAGATACATTTGGCAGTGTTGCAGTTGGTATGGCTACTTAATTCCCAAGAAAAGGAAGGACTCAATGGAAACTGTGGACATCTCCAACTCCTCCGGCATTCATCATGGAATGCGCAACTGTGGCATTAACTGAGAACTTTTTTGAATTTAAGGGACAATTTTACAGGGTACTTCAATGGGGAGCACATTTCTGTATTATGTAAGCCCTAATGTGTCCCTTAAAGATTCCAGCGAAGTCCAGACACATACTAACTGAAACACACCAACCACTAGTAACCTGTAAAATTCAACTCTTTCAAGGGGTGATTAATCCAAAAAATAATCCTTTGGCACAGCAAATATAGTGCAACACATAAACAACTTGCACCCCAACAACTTTCCTTGAGCTGCAACACAGAGATTGCAGGACAACCCACTTGCTGCTGCACCAAGCACATCAACTGCTGCAACAGCATCTTCAGCAAACAGTCCATACTCACATCTTGATCTTGAATTTCGTAAACTTAAATTTCTATGCATTTATTGCGATCAACTTTTGTGTTACGTGAAACAGTTTATCAACCTCATCAAAAAAAAGAAACGGGACCATCGCTGTCCTCAACATTAGTCATTAGACATTCATCAAGGTTTTTTGTTGTAAGAACTACCCCGTCCAAAGGCAGTAAGAAATGTGCACACTTGCTACCTTTCTTGCGTCCTTTCTATCACACAGTGTGTGTACTTTGTCCACTTGCATTGGTTGTTTAGATGTGCTACTCATTTCTCAAGTTCCCACTGCAGAATCCGATGCACAGTCTGTGTAATGGACTGGAAATCTAAACATCCACTTCCCTCACAAGGCAGTGGGTACTTTGCGCATCTGTAGCCTTTCTTTTTTTTCACCTTTTTTATCTTCCACTCAATCAACACATAATCTACACGGACACACACCTACTTACTGCCTTCCTTGGCTGGGGTTATCAATTCTCGAATGTCATATTCTAATTCAAAGTCATTGCCCTTTATCGAGCCTTTTTGTTGCAACTACTTCCCTGCTAAAGGCAGTGGTTAATTTACACACTTGCAGCCTTACTTATTTTTTACATTATTCATCTTCCACTCAATCAACACATCATCTACACAGACCTACATGCTGCCTTTCTTGTCTACGGTTATCAACTATTCTTCAATTTCATATTCGTATTCAAAGTGCAAGCCCTTTATCGAGCCTTTTTGTTGTAACAACTACCCCAGCTGAAGAAAGTAAGAAATTTGCACACTTGCTGCCTTTCTTGGCTGGGGTTATCAATTATTCTATAAATGTCATATTCTGATTAAAAGTCAAGGCCCTTTATCAAGCCTTACTGTTGTAGCTACTACCCAGGCCAAAGGCAGTGGGAAATTGGCACACTTCCTGCCTTTCTTGGCTGAGGTTATCAATTCTTGAATTTCATATTTTGATTAAAAGTCAAACCTTTTATCGAGCCTTTTTGTTGTATTCTTCAAGTAATTCAAAGTTCAGAACCTTTATTAAACCTTCTTGGTAACTACTACCCGAGAATGGCAGTGGGTAATTTAAACACTCGCGTCCTTTCCACTGCACAGTATATGCACTTTGTGCACTTGCTTAACTCCTTAGATGAGATACCCGTTTCTCAGGCTCCCACTGCAGAATCCGACTCACAGTCTGTAATGCAATAGAAAACCAAACACCCATTTCCGTTACAAGACAGGGGGTTCTTTCCGCATCTGCTACCTTTCTTCCTTTTCGCCTTATTCTGCATCCACTACCTCAAACACACCTACCTGCTAACTTTCTTGCAGCCTTTGCCAAGTAATATTCTAATTCAAACTACAGTCCCTAAAATGGGCCTGTTGGTGTAATTTTGCCCTACAACCCACAGTGGTAATGCAATGCACTCACATTGCTTCCTTCTATGTGGTAGCCATTTCATAGCATCCCACTGCAAAATTTGACGCCCAATCCGTATAATGAGGTGAAAATAAAAAGATCCACTTCCCTGACAAGTCAGTGGATAGTTTGCACGTCTGCAGCTTTTCTAATTTTTCACTTTTTTTATCTTCCACTCAATTAACACATCATCTACACATAACACACACCAACTTGCTACCATTTATGTCTGGGGTTATCAATTATTCTTGAATTTCATATTCTGATTCAAACTTATGGCCCTGATTGAACCTTTTTGTTGTAGCTACTACCCCAGCCAAAGGCCGTGGGAAATTTGCACACTTGCTGTCTTTCTTGGCTGGGGTTATCAATTATTCGTGAATTTCATATTCTGATACAAACTCGTGGCCCTTTTTTGAGCCTTTTTCTTGTACCTACGACCCCGGCCGAAGGCACTGGAAAATTTGCACACTAACTGCCTTTCTTGGCTGTGGTTACCAAATATTGTTCAATTTCATTTTCTGATTCAATGTCAAGGCCCTTTATCGAGCCTTTTTGTTGTAGCTAATACCCTGGCCGAAGGCAGCAGGATATTTCCACACTTGCTGCTTTTCTTTACCAGCTTAGGAACAATCATTTCTTTTGGAAACAAATTTCAAAGTAATCGTCTCTGTACTTACTCACTCCACCATAAATAATCACCAAGAGTGAACACTTTTATGTTATAGTGAAACATACTATTCCTTTTAAATGAAATTGATGCAGAATTCAATTGACAAAATACATTCCTTCAATTACTGTTACCCCCCAATCATGTATTGTCAGAGGGTACGTTCAACCTTAGCGCCAAAGGTATTACTAACTCAGTGCACCAGAAATCATCAACACACGACCGTATTGAATAACATGACTTATTTACCCCCCAAAAATATCCAACTTTTGGAGATATAGTTCAACTTACTTATGTGAATAAACAACCAACATTGATTAAAAAAAATAGATTTTAAAGACTTTGGTACCAATGCGTCCTGCTTGGACCACGCATAATCGCAGACTCCACAGAACTTTGGGCTCAATTATGATGGCGGATGGATCGCCACCGCCATGGTGGCGGTGGCGATCCTTCTGCCATCCTTGCCCGTCCGCCACCTATTTCCCCCCACCATATTATAATGACGGGGGGACCGTGGCGGACAGGAAGACCGTCCGCTGCTTTTCCGCTGCGGTCGCAAGGCGACTGCGGCGGAAAAGATCTAATATGGTGGTGGTGTCTATCAGACACCACCAGCCATATTAGGATGGGCTGAGGGGAATGCCTTTCCGTGGCGGCAATGCCACCACGAAAAGGCATACGGTCCTTGCTTTGGGGGCCCGTTGCGGGCCCCGAGGGTGAAGGGGGATGGGGAGTGCACATGGGGGGTACCTATGGTACCCCTCCTGCGTTTCAGAAAACCAACATGGCAGGCACCGTGCAGTGCCTGTCATGTTGTGCTTTGAAACGCACAACATGCATTTTTTGCATTGCGGCGGGCGGGGCTTTTAGCACCGCCCGCCGCAATGTAAAAAATGCAGGATGCACCCACCACTGTGGCGGGTGCATCCTACATCGAGGCACGGGACATCCGCCCCTGTGGCGGACGGTCCCGTCCTCCGACAGGATGGCGGATGGACTTTGTCCGTCCGCCATCCTAATTGACCCCTTTGTTCCTACAGGTGCAACTAACTCATTCCACCACTTATCATCACTGCATTCACACACACTAAATTACCAATATTGTGCAGCTTTAATCAATGCCACATAGTCATGAAGTCTTGGTAATCGCTAACTCCTACCATCACCACATGTCCGTATTCAGCCACAATTTAACTGATTCCTCATTCATTATGTATAAAGTACAGTACCAAATAAAGTAATCTCCCTCAAAACCTTCACAAAATTGTCAATTGCCCTTACTAATCCAGAATGCACAAGACCAAAAAAATTACTATGGCCAGACCACACCTCTTTGCAAGCTCCACAAACCTTGTTCTTTCACGTGCCACTAACTCAATGGAAACTAAAGTAAGTATAACACATATTTCATATCCTGATTCAAACTCAGGACCATTTATCAAGCCTTTTTGTTGTAGCTACTACCCCGGCCGAAGGCTATGGAAAATTTCCACATTTCCTGCCTTTCTTCGCTGTGGTTATCAATTACTCTTGAATTTCATATTATAATTTATACTCATGTCCCTTTATAAAGCCTTTCTCATGTAGATACTGCACTGGCATGTAGATACTGCACTGGGAAATTTGCGCACTTGCTGCCTTTCTTCGCAGGGGTTATGAAATATTGTTCAATTTCATATTCCTATTAAAAATGCAGGCCCTTTATTGAGCCCTTTTTATTCAGTGGGAAATTTGCACACTTGCAGCCTTGTTTAGCTGGGGTTATCAATTATTCTTCAAGTAATTCAACTTCAAAGTCCAAGCCCTTTTTTAAAACTTCTTGGTAACTACTACCCATTGAATGGCAGTGGCTAATTTCCACACTTGCGTCCTTTCTTGCTTCCTTACTACCACACATTGGAGCCGATTAGGATCGCGGACGGAAACGGGTTCCGTCCGCCAAGGACGCGGCCAAGATACCCCCGACCGCTCCGCGGATAAACCGCCGTTGCGATTAGGATAATAATGTCACGAAACTCCGACCGCGGCGGACGGACCACATCAAACTCCGTTCGCGGCGGACGGAGTACACCTGAGACCGCCGCAAGCGGACGGAACCTAAGAAACACGGTCCGCCGCGGTCGAACATGACCGCGGGAACAGGCACAGCCACCGCAATACCTGCGGAGGCTCCGTGCCCGCGATTAGGATAACGCCGCCAGTCATACGGAACTCACCTCCATCCACGACCGCAGCGGAAACAATGCAATGATAAATGGAGCATCCAAGCGGAAGGACAACACGAACACCATCCCTACCGTCAAACCAATTCCAAAATGGCTGACGGAAGTAAATACAAAACACACTAAACAGGACACCCACCCACCTGAAACACCCACACCAATCACAAGCTACAATGACACCCCCCCCAAGCACCTAAAAATCCACACAAGTCAACACACCCACCTAGCACCTGACTGGCAACAACCATTGGGACACAACCACGACACAGAGTATAAAATGATTCTCACCCACTACCACAATCCTTTGCATCACAGCATAGCTGCAAGCAAGAGGCTGAATACGATGAACAGCACACACAAAATTTACACATACAACCTGCACACAAACACACCCACCACACAAACACCCACCACACCATTCCTACACACCACACACCTGCACATCCCTACCCGCTCCACCCACACCTTGAACATCACACACCATGGCACCAAAGAAAAATCAAAAATTCACTGACACAGAGTTGAAGGTCATGGTGGATGAAATCATCCGTGTCGAACCCCACCTTTTCGGCACACTAGTCCAGCAGACCACCGTGGCAAGCAAAAACCACATGTGGGACAGGATAGTCAATTGAGTGAATGCGTTAGGGACCGTGCCACGAACAAAGCACAACATCCAGAGGCAGTGGCATGACCTCAAAACAAGGGTCAAAGGCATCCGTGCAAAAAACCACCTGCGGGCACACCACACTGGCGGCGGCACACCCCCGGAGCCCATACCGTATGCAGAATGGGAGCAAAAGGTGCTGGTCATACTGCACCCAGAGAGCCTGGAAGGAATCGACGAGGGAGAAGAGGCTGGTAAGTACAAACCAAGCACCACTATCACACCGACATGGTCTGCCTTACACAACTGAGAAGACACATCTCCCAGGCCCCAATCCATGCATGTGGCCCACATACTCACCAAACTGTGAAGGCCTGTGCCCAAATGCACCCACCATCACCAAACACAAATGTCGCCTCATACCTTCCCAGCCATGCATGTTGTCAAACCACCCAGCACTACAACTCCCGATAGGCCCCCATGTCCACAAGGAGGGTGGTGGGGTGTGTGTGAGAGGTGGGTGGGGAGTGTGAGAGACCAGCACTACGACTCCCAACAGGCCCCCATGTCCACAGGGAGGGTGGTGGGGTGTGTGTGAGAGGTGGGTGGGGAGTGTGAGAGACCAGCACTACGACTCCCAACAGGCCCCCATGTCCTCTGGGAGGGTGGTGGGGTGTGTGTGAGAGGTGGGTGGGGGTGTGAGAGACCAGCATTACGACTCCCAACAGGCCCCCATGTCCACAGGGAGTGTGGTGGTGGGTGGGGTGTGTGAGAGACCAGCACTACGACTCCCAACAGGCCCCCATGTCCACAGGGAGGGTGGTGGGGTGTGTTGAGAGGTGGGTAGGGTGAGTGAGAGGTCACTACTACGACTCCCAACAGGCCCCATGTCCACAGGGAGGGTGGTGGGGTGTGTGTGAGAGGTGGGTGGGGAGTGTGAGACACCAGCACTACAACTCCCAACAGGCCCCCATGTCCACAGGGAGGGTGGTGGGGTGTGTTGAGAGGTGGGTGGGGTGAGTGAGAGGTTACTACTACGACTCCCAACAGTCCCCCATGTCCACAGGGAGAGTGGTGGTGGGTGGGGTGTGTGAGAGACCAGCACTACGACTCCCAACAGGCCCCCATTTCCACAGGGAGGGTGGTGGGGTGTGTTGAGTGGTGGGTGGGGTGAGTGAGAGGTTACTACTACGACTCCCAACAGGCCCCCATGTCCACAGGGAGGGTGGTGGTGGGTGGGGTGTGTGAGAGACCAGCACTATGACTCCCAGCAGGCCCCCATGTCCACAGGGAGGGTGGTGGTGGGTTGGGTGTGCGAGAGACCAGCACTATGACTCCCAACAGGCCACCATGTCCACAGGGAGGGTGGTGGGGTGTGTTAAGAGGTGGGTGGGGTGAGTGAAAGGTTACTACTACGACTCCCAACAGGCCCCCATGTCCACAGGGAAGGTGGTGGTGGGTGGGGTGTGTAAGAGACCAGCACTACGACTCCCAACAGGCCCCCATGTCCACGGGGAGGGTGGTGGTGGGTGGGGTGTGTGAGAGACCAGCACTACAACTCCCAACAGGCCCCCATGTCCACAGGGAGGGTGGTGGTGGGTGGGGTGTGTGAGAACCAGCACTACGACTCCCAACAGGCCCCCATGTCCACAGGGAGGGTGGTGGTGGGTGGGGTGTGTGAGAGACCAGCACTATAACTCCCAACAGGCCACCATGTCCACAGGGAGGGTGGTGGTGGGTGGGGCGGTGAGAGACCAGCACTACGACTTCCAACAGGCCCCCATGTCCACAGGGAGGGTGATGGTGGGTGGGGTGTGTGAGAGACCAGCACTATGACTCCCAACAGGCCCCCATGTCCACAGGGAGGGTGGTGGTGGGTGGGGTGTGTGAGAGACCAGCACTACGATTCCCAACAGGCCCCCATGTCCACAGGGAGGGTGGTGGTGGGTGGGGTGTGTGAGAGACCATCACTACAACTCCCAACAAGCCCCCATGTCCACAGGGAGGGTGGTGGGGTGAGTAAGAGGTCAGTGATATGTAATGTTGGCACAAAAAACATGTCATGTCCACAGCATTGATCATGAAATTCTAGTCCCTCAGGTGATCGCAACTTGACTGGGAAAACCAGCAACCGCCTGCAACAGTCGCCGCACTCACTTCACGGACTCTCTGGGGATGATCCCATTGCCAGCTCCGTTGCGGAGGATGAAGCGGGCCCAAGCAGACTCCTGGGGCCATCAGGCTCACAGGACATCCCTGCCTCAACAACCTTGGCCTGTGTCACTCCAGCAACACCTGCCATAGTGAGCTGTGCAGCCACCACCACCACCACCTCCACCACCACCAGTACCACCACGTCTGCCTGTGCCACCCTGCCTGACCCATCGCACGACGCAGGGCCATCTACATCCCAGCCAAGCAGAGAGAGTGGACGGGAAAGGACAGAGCTGAGGGCACATCACACAACCAGGAGTGCTTCTCACCGGCAAGGTGGGGAAGGACACCCACCCCATCCTGGCACAGAAACACGGGAAGCCCTAGCCCGAGTCCAGGCCTCCTATGAGTGGGGGCAGGCACAGGCTGATCGTGCCCACCAGAACTCAGTAGAGACAGTAATCTGTTGCGGTCCATTGATAGCCGCACAGGGCAAATAGTGGACCTCATGGGCCAGCAAACAGCACTGTGGAGGGACTGGTTATCCCGCACCACACCACCCCCCCATCACCCAAGTGCCCAGCCGCCACGGTCACCAACACCACCGCCACCTGAGCCCATGGACACGGATGTGGCCCCTGACCAACCTGCCCCCCCAGCTGTCTCGGCTCCGGCTCCAAGACGGAGGGGCCGTCTAAGGCTGGAACTAGGTGAGAGCAGTGGGGATGCACCATCTACCCACTCCAAGAGGGGCCGCCAATGACTTTCACATTGCCTGAGCCTGCCATTCACCCGCCAACTATCCTGCCCCACAACGCCAAGTATTGGCACACGTCTGTTGGACTAGCTGAACATCACCCAATGTGGTGTCCCCACGGTCTTTACATCTACCATGACCTTCAACTCACACTCCCCCACACAACACTTACTTGTAAATATCCACCAACATCAATTCACAACCTGTAAATAAATTTCACATAAACACTCAATGATGTGTTGTCTCCATGTTTTAATCACATGATTGTCTTAGAATCAGACGTTACCAGGTGCAGGGATCTATGTCAGTGAGAATCATACCTCTGTGGGAGTGACCTAGGGAAAATGAGAGACAAGAAACACACATCAGGAAACTGATTCACACCCATCACAACACACTGTACTGCAACATCCCACAAACCACACTCATCACCAATTCTGTGGATCAGAGGACACACATCATGGAGCTTTGCAAGTACACAAAAATACCACACACACATGCAAACATAACATACCAGAACAGCCAGCATAGAAACACCACATCCACACTCCACCAGCAGACATACATCACGCATTGTCAACCTGCCCAAGAGGTAGTTACTCACATTCAAGGAAAATAGCGATCAATGAGCTGACGCCTCTGGTCCACACCTTCTTCCTCACCACTATCCTCATCCTTCGACATGGGTGGCATGGGAGGCCGAGGAACTTGTTGGTCTTCAGTGTCCAAGATCAGTTCAATGTCATTGCGCAAGGCCAGGTTGTGGAGCATGCAGCAGGCAATCACGATCCTGCATACTTTGCCTGGTGAGTAAGGCAGGGCCCCTCCGGTTTTATCCAGGCAGCGAAATCTAGACTTTAGCAGTCCAAGAGTACGTTCCACCACCCTACGTGTCCTTCCATGTGCATCATTGTATCGCATTTCACCAGCTGTAGTTGGATTACGTATGGGACTCAGCAGCCACGGCCAGTTTGGGTACGCAGAGTCGCCTATGTTGGGGGATGACAGACACAAATATCACAAGCAGGATTGGTGGGTACCCCATGCCACACAGAAAACACAACTGTCCCCACAACATACTCACCAACAAGCCACGCATGTTCTGGACGCAGATTAGCCATCAGTTGGGGGACAATGCTGCTCCGCAGGATGTGGGAGTCATGTGCGGAGCCTGGAAATCTGGCACACACATGGGATATGATGTTGTCGGGCAGACACACCACCTACACGTTTATCGAATGAAAGTGCTTCCGATTGCGATATACAGGCTCACGTGTCCGGGGTGGAATGAGACCGATATGGGTGCCATCAATGGAGCCCACTACGTGTGGTATCTGGGCCAGTGCATAGAAGTCTGCTTTGACTGCTGCCAACTCTGCCGCCCGTGGAAAATGGATGTAATCATTCTTGTAACTCATCATGGCTTTGAGAACATCCCGCAGTACCATGCTGAACATGGATTGTGACATCCTCCCGGCATGTCCAACTGTGTACTGGTAGGTGCCAGTTGCAAAGAAGTGAAGTGCCGCCATCACCTTTGCTGTGGGTGTAATTGAATCAGGATATGTTCTTCGTGGCTGCAGATGAGGAGACAATTGCTCTACAAGCTCCAGCAATCTATGTCGATCAAGCCGGAATTTTCTGATCACCTCCTCGTCAACCATGTCCTCCAGCACAGTGTATGGGTGATGCACATTTGGAGCCCTCCTGTGTGGGAGTAGATGTAGTAGATGTCAATGTACCAACAACGCATAGCTGTGCAACTCTATCACATGTAGGCCAACACAATTAAAATGAGAAATGTTTTCGACAATTATCATATGTGTGACATGTCTGAAATTACATTCAATACAGATTAGCATAAAAACTATGTGCAGCCACTAAAACATGATGTGTGCAAACATGTACAATGTTACGTGCACATATGTCAAAAGAACTGCCAACAAGACATGCCTGAGGACCCAAATGTGGACAAGCGTCATCAAAGACACACATGCATGTGCACACACAATACGATAATGCACCACACACTCCATGTCTTCATGCACCAATGACCAAACCTACAATGGTGAGCATCCTCACATGACATGCATGGTCACACAAGAGGCAACACACATACGCATACACAGAATGCATATGTACACCCACCATTGCTACTTGCACACACAAACCACACACTGACCACAGAATGTGGGCAGACAGCCTTGATGTACTGTGTAGATGTGTATAAGTTGAAATGTGTGTAAGGGAAAAAAAATCATCAACACGTCGACATGCACATGTGTAGCAAATTGGGTGCACTTCAATGGCCATAGTAAACCACTGGCAAGTCCAACAGTACGAACACACATGTAAAAAAGTGGATGCGAAATGCAAACGTGGCCACGGGCCATTGACTGCACATCCTAATTCTTGCAGCAGTGGGTACATGTCCTAACACACATGTACTGTACAACTATCAGCATGACATGTGTGCGGAGACATGTAGTGTGTGTACATATGCCATGTGTGGACGGCTTCCACCTAAACAGTAGATGAACGTTGTCCATGAAAAAGTGCTTGACATATGCTATTTGGCCAAGTACCATCACGGTCACACCCCTCATTACGCATGTGTGGACTTCCATGACGATGCAGCATTTGTAAATATACAATCAGTGGCATCGCACGGCTTCCACTATTTTCGATTGCGCATATGCGTACCGCGTTACCTCTTCCCATTGGCTACATGTGCACGGACCGTCAAGGTCACACATCGGCAACCGCATGCGCGTGCTTCCGCGACGGTGCATCTTTTGAAAATATACAATCAGTGGCGCCGCCATCGCGGTGCACGCATTCCGCGGGGGAGGTGCAGGCCACTACATACTTGTGATTATGAAATTCGAAATGGCAGTTCATGACCCCCCTTACAGTCACATTTCATTATCCACCGTAGAATGGCCTTGTCAGCCCGATCACCCACCGGTGTGCCAGGCCGGTCACCCACCTCCGTGGCAGGCCAGTCACCCACCGGCTTGCCAGGGCAGTCACCCACCGGCGTGCCAGGCAGGTCACCCACCGGTGTGCCAGGCAGGTCACCCACCGCCGTGGCAGGCCGGTCACCCACAGCTATGGCAGGGCAGTCACCCACCGGCGTGCCAGGCTGATCACCCACCGCCGTGGCAGGCCAGTCACCCACCGGCGTGCCAGGCAGGTCACCCACTGGCGTGCCAGGCCAGTCACCCACCGGCGTGCCAGGCAGGTCACCCACCACCGTGGCAGTCCAGTCACCCACCGGCGTGCCAGGCTGGTCACCCACTGCCGTGGCAGGCCAGTCACCCACTGGCGTGCCAGGCCGGTCACCCACCACCGTGGCAAGCCGGTCACCCACTGGTGTGCCAGGCCGGTCACCCACCGGCATGCCAGGCAGGTCACCCACCGCCGTGGCAGGCCAGTCACCCACCGCCGTGGCAGGCCAGTCACCCACCAGCATGCCAGGCCGGTCACCCACCGCCGTGGCAGGCCAGTCACCCACCGGCGTGCCAGGCAGGTCACCCACCGGCGTGCCAGGCCAGTCACCCACCGGCATGCCAGGCAGGTCACCCACTGCCGTGGCAGGCCAGTCAGCCACCGGTGTGCCAGGCCGGTCACCCACCACTGTGGCAGGCCAGTCACCCACCGGCGTGCCAGGCCGGTCACCCACTGCTGTGGCAGGCCAGTCACCCACGGGCGTGCCAGGCCGGTCACCCACCGCCGTGGCAGGCCAGTCACCCACCGGCGTGCCAGGCCGGTGTCCCACCGGCGTGCCAGGCATGTCACCCACCACCGTGGCAGGCCAGTCACCCACCGGCGTGCCAGGCCAATCACTCACCGCCCTGGCAGGCCAGTCACCCACCAGCGTGCCAGGCCTGTCACCCACCTCCGGGTGTTGACCGTCCTGGCACGCCGGTGGTTGACTGGCCTGCCACGGCGGTGGGTGAACGGCCTGGCACGCCAGTGGAGCATATAATTTCCTGCACCCAACTCAATTTCTTAAAAAGTGAGCTACAGATATCTGCCTCTAGATGAGTCTCTTGAAGCATTATAAGATGCGCATCTGAGTCTCTTAAGAATTCACAGGTCCGAGTCTGTTTCCTTTTTTTCCCCCCAGTCCGTTTATATTCCATGAAAGGGCTTTAACCCCTTAAGTGCTGCTGACGGCCAATGGTCGTCAGCAGCGCTACCTCCCCAGTGCTGCGCACGACCATTGAACGTCCATTCAGCACTAGTTCTAATGGACAGCGCAGCACTGGGGAGGAATGTGTAATAGCAGCTATGAGTTTAAGCTTATATGCCTTACTCATAACCTGACTATGATCTCATACCCATCCTGAGCTGTGTATAGGTGATTTTTTTCTATATATGAGGATTTGTTTTTGTCTTTTCTCCCGCTGCTCCCTCCACCCAGTGTACACCCTCCCCCCAGAGGAACCCCCCCAACATACCAGACAATGGCATCGCCTTTGGAGCTCCTAGGAGGATCCTCAGACTGAATCCAAACTAAAGCTAATCTTTTATAGCGAGTAAAGTGTAGTGCAGGTGATTCCCGTTCCCTCTTCAATGCATTGGTGCGTTGTATCACGACATATATTAAATCAAAAAAAAAGAAAGAAAGAAAAAAACAAAAAAAGACCTTTCCCTTTCTTTTTTTCTTTTTTTTTCTCTCCCTTTCTCACCCCTTTTCCCTTCTCCCTCCCTTTTTGTCTATTTTGTTCTCTATTTTGTTCCGTGAAAAACATAACAGGTGTGTGGAGGGTCGAGGGGAATCTTTACCGACCTGTCTGCTCATACCCCTTATGTCAATATACAATACACAAAAGAGCAGACCAGGTCTGGAGATACTGCGTGGTTATACCAGTCGCCGCGGTGACATATAGTGCATGTGTAGGTGAAGGTTGCTGTCAACATATAATCATTGATAACACATTTAACAAAAATTGTTAAACAAAAACCTAAGCAATTCCCATCAGACCACCCTTTATGGTCCGACCATGTAGTGCCGGTCTTGGAATTCCAAGACCGGCACTACATGGTCGGACGGAATGTTCAGCAATCCCCACATGACGTAAATTCCACCATAAAGGGTGGTCTGATGGGAATTGCTTAGGTTTTTGTTTAACAATTTTTGTTAAATGTGTTATCAATGATTATATGTTGACAGCAACCTTCACCTACACATGCACTATATGTCACCGCGGCGACTGGTATAACCACGCAGTATCTCCAGACCTGGTCTGCTCTTTTGTGTATTCTCTATTTTGTTCCCCCATTCCCTTTTCCCCTTTCCTTTATCCCTTACCCCATTTTTAGACCCAACTCTAATATTAGTGTCTTGTCTTATTCTTCACTAATTTTCTTGATTTTCTCTCATACGACCTAAGAGATTATCCACCTCATCAGGCTGTGAGAAGCTGTAAGTCTTATTTTTCCACATAATTCTAAGTAGAGTGGGGAACCTCATCTACACATGAGCTCCCAATGATCTCAATTCTGGCATTCTAGTGCCGAGCTCCCATTGTCTCTGTGCCGTTCTGGCTCCTAGGTATGACCTGATGAGGTATGGGTTAGATCGATAGCGAAGATCAATTTTTGACAAACATCTCCCTAAGATAAGCTCCTTGACACTGAAAGTTTGGAAATTTACCAATATCTTTCTAGGGGCTTTCCTATCTGTGTGTCTCTTAAAGGGGTCTCTGTGTACTCTTTGGATTTCCGCCTCCAGATCTATATCAGGACGGTCTTTTAAGACTCCTTCCCTGAGAAGCCTACAAACAAATCCCTTAATGTCTTCCAATTCCTCTCCCTCTGGTATCTTCAGAATCCTCAAGTTGTTTCTTCGGGCCTGGGTTTCCAATCTCTCGACATCTGCAACCAGAGATCTGTTTTGCGCTCTCAGGGTATCTATATCTTTTGAGTTTCCTTGTACAGATTTACTTAATGTTGCCACTTCCGTTTCCAATTTCCCAGTGCGGCAAATAACATCGTCTAACTTGGACTCCAAAAGATCGAATCTGTCATGTATTGTCTTTTGATTATTCTCGGATATCTCAAATTTAGACATCATGTCCCCCCTTAAAGACTGAAAAAGATGTCCCAATCGGTCACTATCTTGCTCACTTAATTCTTCTGATCCTCTTCTTGATCTGGAAGGGACGGGCTCTAGGTTTCTATCTTTATAGGGACCCTGGTTCATAGTTCCTTCTTGGGTTCCTATTAAGCCATTTAGTAAAGGCATAGCTGTTACAGGAAGTTTCTTGGGTCTGGTGTCTTGTATGCCTGGTGCTTTATCACTGGTCAGAGTCTTATGTGAAGGAGCAGGGGGAGGGGGAGGGAGAGGTAGGGAAGAGGAAGTTAAAGGTATGGGGGGTACGTTAGAGATTTTATGTTCTGAAAGATTCAACTGAACCTGTTGATGCTCTAAATCGGATATTACCAAAGTCTCTGTAACCCCAACCTCTTCACTTATTGCCCCTCCATTTAAGGGACCCAACAGCCCAGCGTCTTCCATATTACATAAATTTTCCAAAGGCCCGAATCGATTTTTTAGAGGCACGGTGTTAACACTTCCCTCTATTTGTGTGGTAGAGCTCATAGACTGATCCCTGACTTTGAAGTAGGATTTGAGCGAGGGAGTGTTCTTCACCACCTGTTTGTCTATATTAGACCCTTTAGACTTTTTTTACCGAAGTTGCCCCTTTGTTTTTCCTTTTGCAGGGGGTTAATGGCATGGGTCTCTCTCTCTCTTCGAAGTCCAGGGCCCCTCCCTCCTTCAACTCTTGCCGTGATCTTAACTGGTACCTATTCCTCCTTGGAGGGGGGGTAGTTCTTTTTTTCAGTGTTTTTGTTTTCAGGCTTAAGTTTAAAGCACCTGGCGTAGTTACTGCAGTTACTGCAGTTGTTGTGACTAAGACTGCTGTAACAGGCTCTGATAGCCTCTGCACTTGCTCTGGCACCACGTCTAGATCTGAGGGATTCTCCACGATTTTCGGAGCCTCTTTAGAAAAATTATTCTTGTTTGCTCCATATAACCCTGCCTCATTAACAAAGGCGGGCGACTTTTTACTAATCCCCCCTTTACTCCCCACCTTACCGCAGGAGTGTAACTATGCTGTTCACCGGGTAAAACATGCTGGGGTCCCTCGCACGCCGGCCCTCTGAGCTGGAGCTGAATTAGAGCAAAGCGCGACCTGATCCATAAACACCGCCGGCGTTCTCCCGGAGAAAGCGATACCTCCCACGTCATGCGGGTCTGCGGTGAGCGCAGGTCCTAGCGCCGTCTGCTGTGATCCTCGCGGAAACAGCCGTTAACCTCGCAAAAGAAAGAGGAACCGGCTTAGTCTGACCTGGGACAAATTTGGGGCATAATACATCTGCCGCTTACCTTGACATAGGGGAACTTGCGATCTCTCGCTAATGCACGATCTTAATCCCAGTCATTGGGAAACTCCTCGGTGCTGCCACGACCGGCTCTCAGCCCGCCGCCATGTTCTTCGTGGGCACCGATGAATGCTATTTGTGACATTCTTTTACAAAATCGGAAGACATAAAATCCATTAGTCTTCACCTCAAATAAATCAAGACTGAATTCAATGTTTTCTGTAGTAGTGGAGCTCTTGCTATGAAGTTTTGATTTTTACTGACTGCAAAATATATTGAACGCTGTTGTCAGAACAGATATTGAAGATCATTTTAGTTCCAAAGCTGAATTCAAGTTGTGAACCCTTCTGTCCGCAGTTTTGATTGAAGGCAGTTGTTGACACAAAGATCGATGAATGCTATTTTTTCACAGTTAACAGAATCTGAGGACACACTACAATTGTCTCTGCCTTAAGCAAACAAGGCTGAATACAATGCTGTCCTTAATGTAGGAGGAAAGCTGAATTCAAGTTGTGAATGCAGCTGTGTGTAGTGTAGATTGAAGGCTCTAGTGAGCACAGTTATAGATGAATGCTCTTTGTGACATTCTTTTACAAAATTGATGCTCCCGTTTTTTGTTTTTGATGAGGTTGATAGACTGTTTCACGAAACACAAAAGTTCATCGCAATAAATGCATAGAAATTTAAGCTTACCAAAATCAAGATAAATATGTGAGTATGGACTGCTTGCCGAAGATGCTTTTGCAGCAGTTGATGTGCTTGGTGCAGCAGCAAGGGAGTTGCCCTTCAATCTTTGTGTTGCAGCTCAAGCAAAGTTGTTGAGGTGCAAATTGTTCATGTGTCGCACTACATTTGCTGTGGTAAAGAAGTATCTTTTGTGTGGATCAGCCTTTGAAAGAGTTTCTTGGCAAATGTTACAGATTACTTTTGGAGTATTAAACTTCGGCTGGGATAGTAGCTATGACAAAAAGGTTCGATAAAGGGCTTTGGCGTTCAATCAGAACATGAAATTGAAGAATAATTGATAATCCCAGGCAAGAAAGGCAGGAAGTGTGCATCTAAAGCAACAAAGTTCCGTGGAGTTTGCGATGAGGAGTGGTCCAAGCATAATCAAGTTTTCTAATAAATATTGGTTGTCTATTCACAAAAGTTAGTTGAAGCATATCTCCAAAAAGTATGATATATTTTTTTCTAAATAACTCATCTCATTCAATACAGTCATGTGGTGATGATTTCTGGTGCACTGAGTTAGTAATCTGTGGCGCTGAGCTTGAACGTACCCAGTGATGATGTGTAGTCGGGGGGGTACAGTAATTGAAGTAATGTCTTTTGTCGATTGAATTCTGCATCAATCCCATTTAAAAGGGACAGTATGTCTCACTGTGACATAAAATTGTTCAGTCTTCTTTGTGATGATTATGGTGAGTAAGTAGTATCTTTGGCGCTGAGCTTGTACGTTCCCTTTGCAGTGTAGATGGAAGGCAGTTGTTAACAGACATAGACAAATGGTTCTTGTCACTTATTTAAACAAAATCTGAAGACATACTGTAGAAACATTTCTAAACTAAAGAAATGAAGGCTGAATTTCCTACTGTTCAAACTGTAAGAAAATCTGAGGACATTGTGAAATTGTCTCTGTTTTAAATAAATCAAGATTGTATCAAATGTTTTCTGTAGTATTGGCGCTGTTGGTATCTAGTTGTCAACTCTACTGAGCGCAGAATTGGTAACCGCAGCCAAGAAATGCAGCAAGTGTGCACATTTTCCAATGCCTTCAGCCTGGGTAGTAGCTACAACAAAAAGACTCGTTAAAGGACCTTAACTTTGAATCAGATTATGAAATTGAAGAATAATTGATAACCCCAGGCAGAAAAAGCAGCAAGTAGGTGTGTGTATATGTGTAGATGATGTGTTGATTGAGTGGAAGATAAAAAAGGTGAAAAATAAGAAAGGCTGCAGATGCGCAAAGTACCCAGTGCCTTGTAAGGGAAGTGGGTGTTTGGTTTTCCTGTTCATTATACAGACAGGGCGTCAGATTCGGCTGTGGGAGCCTGAAAAATGGGTATCTCATCTAAGGAGTTAAGGAAGTGCACAAAGTACACACAATGGGGCTCATTAGGATGGCGGACAGAAGTGCAACCGCTGTCCTGGAGTAGGCGGAAAATGCCTTTTCCGTGTCCGCCTGCCGCAGTCACTCCGTCCGCCACATTAGGATTGTAAACACTGTCAAAAGTCTGTGCGCGACGGAAGAGCACGCACCACCGCCAAACTACACCCGACCCTGCGGCAGACGTAACCAATCCAGAGACACCGCCGTACGGACTGACGTCACCGACCGTCCCCCAAATCACGATGGCGGAAAACACACAGAAAACCGCTGCGGAAAAACAACCTGCCTGAACACGGCGGATTCCCCACAGCGAAGAAACCACACATTGCAGAGATACCCACCACAAGCTGCTCGCCGTCATGGACCCAGCGCTACACGCATTTCCGATACTCTTCGAGCTCCACCACCTGCAAGTCATGGACCATCATCTACGACGACGCAAGAACGCAACACACCATTTGCTGTCGGAAGGGGAGTACCTGCCAGGGCCGTGACGTTGGGAGGGGGAGTGTCATGTTTGAGAAACGACATTAGATCGCAAAAAGATATCCACAATTGAAGTACACAAGCAGGAATGACAACGACAAACCACTACATAAGATTGACTTATTATACATAATCGGGTTACAATCTCTGAGCATGCAAGAGCATGGGCACTGGGTACAACAGAGCAGGTACATCAGAGGCAGCACATGAGAGGGCAGAATGCATCAACAGTCCATTGCACAGAACAGGTACATCAGAGGCAGCACATGAGAGGACAGAATGCAGTATCAGAACAGCAACAGGGTATTGTGGCCAACATAGCAGGTACATCAGAGGCAGAACATGAGAGGGGCCAGGTGCATCAACAGTCCATTGCACAGAACAGGTACATCAGAGGCAGCACATGAGAGGGGCCAGGTGCATCAACAGTCCATTGCACAGAACAGGTACATCAGAGGCAGCACATGTGAGGGGCCAGGTGCATCAACAGTCAATTGCACAGAACAGGTACATCAGAGGCAGCACATGAGAGGGGCCAGGTGCATCAACAGTCCATTGCACAGAACAGGTACATCAGAGGCAGCACATGAGAGGGGCCAGGTGCATCAACAGTCCATTGCACAGAACAGGTACATCAGAGGCAGCACATGAGAGGGGCCAGGTGCATCAACAGTCCATTGCACAGAACAGGTACATCAGAGGCAGCACATGAGAGGGCAGAATGCAGTATTAGAACAGCAACAGGGCATTGTGGACAACATAGCAGGTACATCAGAGGCAGCACATGAGAGGGCAGAATGCAGTATCAGAACAGCAACCGGGCATTGTCGCCAACATAGCAGGTACATCAGAGGCAGCACATGAGAGGGCAGAATGCAGTATCAGAACAGCAACAGGGCATTGTGGCCAACATAGCAGGTACATCAGAGGCAGCACATGAGAGGGGTCAGGTGCATCAACAGTCCATTGCACAGAACAGGTACATCAGAGGCAGAACATGAGAGGGGCCAGGTGCATCAACAGTCCATTGCACAGAACAGGTACATCAGAGGCAGCACATCAGAGGGGCTAAGTGCATCAACAGTCCATTGCACAGAACAGGTACATCAGAGGCAGCACATGAGAGGGCAGAATGCAGTGCCAGAACAGCAACAGGGCATTGTGGCCAACAGCACAGGTACATCAGAGGCAGCACATGAGAGGGGCCAGGTGCATCAATAGTCCATTGCACAGAACAGGTACATCAGAGGCAGCACAAGTACGTGGTTCAAGGTACCCGTCCCAAGGACAACAACAATGCAAGGCTGGTTACAATGGACAATCTACACACCAAGTCAAATGACATGTGAGTGAAGGGAAATACACCTCACATCACGGACGCTGGTGGACTGCCTGAACTACTTGCCTCTGACCCACTGCTAGCACCAGAAACTGGAGTGTGAGACACAGCCACAGCTCTAGTGACTGACACATGAGCCATCGACCCAGACACACTGCCAGCACCAGAAATAGGAGTGTGAGACACAGCCACAGCTCTAGTGACTGACACATGAGCCATCGACCCAGACACACTGCCAGCACCAGAACCAGGAGTGTGAGACACAGACACAGCTCTAGTGACTGACACATGAGCCATAGACCCAGACACAGTGCCAGCACCAAAAACAGGAGTGTGACACACAGCCACAGATGTAGTGACTGACACATGAGCCCTCGATCCAGACACACTGCTAGCACCCAAAATAGGAGTGACACACAGCCACAGCTCTAGTGACTGATACATGAGTCATCGTTCCAGACACACTGCTAGCACCAGAAATAGGAGTGTGAGACACAGCCACAGCTCTAGTGACTGACACATGAGCCATAGACCCAGACACACTGCCAGCACCAGAAACAGGAGAGGGCACAACTGAGGCAGTGCCACTACATGATGCATGACAGCAAACAACAGACAAAGTGCCACTATCTGACAACTGAGAGTGAATCTCTGATGCGCCACTGGGAACACCGAAATGATGAGCCACAGGGCTGTATGGGCCAGGAGGCAGGGTGACTCTGGGAGCTGGGGATAGCTGAACTGGAGCGACATCGGAGTGGTCAGGTGTCAATGGCGTGTGTCTACGTTTCTTAGGGATATGTGAGGGCACCCTGGACATGACAGGACTGGCAAGTGGTGCGGACTCTAATGAAATATCACCCATCAAAGGTGGAGCATCTGCTGCTGGTGGTCTGCTCTCTGGGGACAAGCTGGACCCTGCTTGTCGTTTGCTGTTTGCCTGCCTTCTGGCCTCTGCATCATGTGAAATGGGGGATGCAACAACAGGGTACTCCTTCCTCTGCTTCTGACGGGCCTGGATGGGAGTGGAGGTATGGGGGAACTCCACCGCGGAGATATCTGTTTTCCATTCCTTTGACAACATCAGCCTCAGTGCAGTAGTAGTGTCCTTGTCCTTGGGAGTGTCCCTGCTCTTTTGAGGTGCCTTTGACTTTGTAGTGTCCTTGTCCCTGCTCTTGGGAGTCGCCCCTTCCTTAGTAGTGTCCTTGGGATTGTCTCTGCTCTTTTGAGGTGCCTTTGCCTTTGCAGTATCCTTGTCCCTGCTCTTGGGAGTCGCCCCTTCCTTAGTATTGTCCTTGTCCTTGGGAGTGTCCCTGCTCTTTTGAGGTGCCTTTGCCTTTGTAGTGTCCTTGTCCCTGCTCTTGGGAGTCGCCCCTTCCTTAGTAGTGTCCTTGTCCTTGGGAGTGTCCCTGCTCTTTTGAGGTGCCTTTGCCTTTGTAGTGTCCTTGTCCCTGCTCTTGGGAGTCGCCCCTTCCTTAGTAGTGTCCTTGTCCTTGGGAGTGTCCCTGCTCTTTTGAGGTGGATTTGCCTTTGTAGTGTCCTTGTCCAAGGGAGTGTCCCTGGACTTGGGAGTTTCCCTTGCCATGGGAGTACCTTTTGTGTGGGATGCCTGTGTAGCATGTGAAGCCATTTCCCCCAACACCCCTTGGGGATCCTGTGTGTGAACTCCAGTGTATCTCACGTCGTCTTTGGTAACAGATTTTCCTGTCCTAGGGGATGGTGTCTGTGCCCTCCATGCCCTGCCGTGCTGCCTGTGGCTGCTTCTAGTGCAATAACCTGTAAAAGAGTCCTGGTCAGAAAATTCACTCCCCCCTGAGACATCAAGTGGTGTAGATGGGGGAACAGAAGTAGCACCCTGTCTATGCGACTGTACAATGGCAGAAGACACAGTGTTTGCCAATGACTGAACTGTTCTGTGTAGACCAGCAACATCGCCATGCATCCCCTCCATAAATGCCACCACCTGCCCCAACTTCATATCGTGGTCTTGGAATGCATTGATCATGTTGGTCTGCCCTACACACAGCTGTCGCAGCAGATCAACAGCCTCAGCACAAAGTGCACTTTGGGTCACCGGGGCAGGGGCAGCGGTGCCTGCACCGAAAGCCACTCTGCTCCCCCTACATCTGCGTGCACGAGCAGTACTTGGTGCAGTTTGCAGCAGTGTGGGACCTGTGTGCTGTGTCCCGACCGAAGGTGTTGATTGCCCACACCCTGTGACAACAGTGCTGACTCACCAACACTGTCGGAAGATGAGGACGATGGTGTTTCGACATGCGTGTCCTCAGGGACGGTCCTGCCCCCCTCTCCGGGGCTGCCCTCTTCTGTGTCAGTCTGCGTGTGTGTCATGTCTGATCCAGATGCATTGCCATCACTCATCTCCGTCGTCTGTGGGTCAGTGCCCTCTGCCAAAGCTGAAATAGAGAGAAAAGAGGTGTAAGCAAGTGCCACACTCACGTACTGAAGGACAACAAATCTCTAATTCCATTTCAGACAAAGAACATGTAGCACCCAACCTGCACACATCCCACCCCTACCAGTCTTCCTCACATCAAAGAACCGGTGGTGGCCGTGAAACATGTACATCATACGAACAGGGCAAGTGCTTGTAGATCTGCACACATGTCATGCCATGGGACCACAGACCTCTACGGCATGTCCTTGAACCCCCAACTACTAAGGAAGTGGCCTGTCAACCTGGCGAACATGGATGCCAACGCATACTCCGCTAATGGCACCAACATGGTATTTCTGCAAAGCATACGCACCACGGAAGTCACTACTGTGTCTGAGCACCAATACATGCATTGCACTCCCAAGTAACATACACATACAGTCTGCTTACCGCTAGTTTGCTGTTGATCCCCACTCAGCCATGCGGACAGGTCAGGATGCATCACAGCAATGATACGGTGCATAAGAGTGGTCTTGGTGCATCGGGCCAGACGTGAAGATCTTGGAATCATCCCCAGTGTCATCTCCGCAACATTCTTGCTAAGCCTGGATATGTCGTCCCAGCGCTTGTGGCAGTGTGTGTGTCGTCTATTGCACACCCCCACAGCCCGTACATCACGTGCTATGGTCCTCCACACGGCCTTGCAAAGGTGCAGCTTTACCTACCATGATGGGAGACAAGAGGGTAACGTAAGTGGACAGTATGACATGCACAAACTTCGTAGAAACACGTATCTACATGCAGCCATGCTCTGCAAAACACATGTGAAGGTCCCACAGCACACCGCCTGGCTTGCAGAAGACAGGAGCCACTGACCACCTCATAGCCAACAACATGTACACCACTTCACTTACCCCCTGTCCGGGTGCACCGTAGAGCTGTTCGTAGTGGCTGAGCACACCGGCCACAAGAACATTTAGTTCTGCTGCGGTGAAGGGACAAGAACGGATCTCTCGCACACATGGCAAGGTCCTGGACTGTGGCACTACAGCAGCAGTTGTTGGTCAGCTCAGCAGCAGCAGGTCGAGGGGATGGTCACAGGCAGCAGTCGTGAGTCAGCTCAGCAGCAGCAGGTCGAGGTGATGGTCACAGGCAGCAGTCGTGGGTCAGCTCAGCAGCAGCAGGTCGAGGTGATGGTCACAGGCAGCAGTCGTGGGTCAGCTCAGCAGCAGCAGGTCGAGGTGATGGTCACAGGCAGCAGTCGTGGGTCAGCTCAGCAGCAGCAGGTCGAGGTGATGGTCACAGGCAGCAGTGGCTCTAAGTAGTGAATGTGTGCTTGTGAAAATCACACATATATAGGGCCCTGAGCCCATGTCAGTGGCACAAGTTGGCAGCAATTGGATTCCCCTGGATGCCTCTTTCAAAAAGAGCCAATGACTGGCCCTGGTGTGGTGGTGCACGGCTTCCGCTATTTTCGATTGCGCATACGCGCCCCGCGTTAGCTCTTCCCATTGGCTACATGTGCACGGACCGTCATGGTCACACATCGGTAACCGCATGCGTGTGCTTCCGCGACGGTGCATCTTTTGAAAATATACAATGAGTGGTGCCGCCATGGCGGTGCACGCATTCCGCGGGGGAGGTGCAGGCCAACACATACTTGTGATTATGAAATTCGAAAAGGCAGTTCATGACCCCCCTTACAGTCACATTGCATCATCCACCGTAGAACGGCCGTGCCAGGCCGGTCACCCACCGCCGTGGCAGGCCAGTCACCCACTGGCGTGCCAGGCCGTTCACCCACCGCAGTGGCAGGCCAGCCAAAGCCAAGTATCAAGCTCCCACTAAATCACTCCCTACCTTAGGCGGTATAATGAAAGACATCAGCCTTTTAGACGTATGGAGGAAAAAATATAGATCTACACGGGGATTTACTTTCTACAGTAAAAAATATAAAAATTACTCAAGGATTGACCACTTTTTAGTTGATCAGCATCTCCTTACAGACATTAATTATCTTTCGTTTACACCCGTTGGGATGTCAGACCACGCAGTTTTGGAAATGGTAATTGTACTAAACTTGAGTCCCTTAAAAACAAGATGGACCTTGGAAAGGTCATTGCTACTAGATGATCAGGTAAAAAGAGAAGTTAAAGAAAAAAACACAGAATTTTTCACAATAAATATAGGCTCCTCCACCCCTCAGTTTGTTTGGGAAACTTATAAGGCTTTTTTGAGAGGGGTTTTGAGTTCCCTAATGGTTCACAAAGAAAAGGTTATAAAAGCCAAGAGAAGGGAAGATCTGGCGGCAATAACCAGAAAAGATTCTAAGCTACAAAACGCCATCTTATCAAACTCCGAGACGGTTCAGGTGTTAGAGAAGGAGCTTATAGAGTTACAACTTCAGCTTAAAGTCTGTGATGAGAAAATTATTAAAGAAAAATGGGAGACCAGCAAATTAAAGAACTTTGAATATGGTGAAAAATGCGGAGCCCTTCTTGCCTGGAAATCTAGAGAGGAAAGAACTAGGAACAACATCAAAGTCTTAATACAAAGAGAGACAGGAGATTTGATCGAGGAAGATGCTGATATCAGAGATGAAGCCAGGAGCTTCATGAAAAGCCTCTATACTGAAGATAAAGACCCTAAGTTAGAAGAGATTGAAACCTGGTTGCTCCAGAAAAACCTACCTCAAATTTCTGAATTGGATAAAAGATATCTAGAAAGCGAGATCACAGAGGGGGAAATATCAAACCAATTAAAGAAAATTAAGCGGGGGAAAGCGGCAGGCTCAGACGGGCTTCCGGTCGAGCTCTATCTAGATTACTTAGAACAACTGTCACCCTCACTCATTACACTTTTTAATCATTTACTATCTCATGGCTATTGCATCCCCCCTTCTTGGGCTGAAGCCACAATAACGCTTATTGTAAAATCTAATAAAGACCCCAAGAAAATAGAGTCTTACAGGCCAATCTCTCTTTTAAACACGGATATGAAACTATATTCTTTTACTTTATCCCAGAGACTAATTAAACCAGCCAATGTAAGGGGTAATCATTTATTTACAGCTTATAGAGTATATTGGACCCCGGCTAAATTATACAAAATAACTACTACTGTCCCCGCTGTAATCTCATAGCAGCAGACGATATTCACATGTTTTTGGAGTGCCCGGACATCCAGGAGTACTGGAGAGCGATAGTTGGCTTCCTGGGTGAGGTCCTAACAACAACCATTTTATGTACACCCAGACTTGTATTTTTGGGTCTACCTTATGACTACAATATTAATAATCTACATTCACAGTTTATTTTTTATGTAGTGGATATCGCCAGGAGAGAAATATGTAAAGAATGGAAGTCAGTTGCCCCTCCCAGATTTGCAGAGTGTCTAAAAAATATAATGGAAGTCTGAAAGATGGACATGGTCGGTCGCAATGGAAGTACTGAGAATGTTTGGTCAAAACTGGAGGTCTGGTCTAACAAGTAAACGGTCCGATGATTATGCCAGAGGTTGTGTCGGTCCTGTCCTCCCCTGGCCTGAAGTACTCCATCATAGGTCAGGGGAGTTGGATAAGGAAACAACCTACCTCTGGGATATCCCTGTCCGCTAAGATACTGTCCCCGGGGCGAACTCAGAAATGTCAGTATAAAAGGCGACAGTGAGACCCATCTAGAGCATACAAAATCTGGTGGCATATATGAGGACAAAAAAAAGAAGAAAAAAAAATAGCATTCATCTATAACTGCTCACCAGTCATGGTCATAGTCAGGATTCTTTATTCGATGATTAAAAATCACCATAAAAGCAAAAACATACAGTATTTTTAAAAAGACAATTAAATTAGCATATGAATCCCAATATAAATACAATCAAAGTCACTAAATATAAAATGACATTTGTAAACATTAAAACCTATCGCTAAAATCTTATAGTCCTCCCACCCCCCTGGTTGCCCTTAATCGAACCGCCACTTTAATGAAATTAATAATACAACACAGTGTGAGAGGGTCAATCGCTTGTTGTAGATAGACCAAGGCCTCTTGGGCACATTTCATATTAGCTTGTTTTAAAATATCAACCAAGAATCTACGCCTAGGCATTGAATAAAATGAACATAACAATACAAAATGAAGGGAATCCTGCGGAGACCTATTGTGGCAGCCACAGGTTCCCTTCTGCTCAATTGTAGTTGAAAACCCTAGTGGTGACGCCAATAAATACGGTAGTAAATTGAGCCTAAAACGGCACATTAAAAACCTGTCCTGAGCATTGTGCATCAGATATAGATATGGCTCCATTCCCTCTGTGATCTTAACAAGGTTATAAGCACACACCGTGGTTTTAGCCCTTTCTAACTCTATTCTCTGTGTAACTTTGTGTGCCAAGAACGCTTTTTTTACGATCATTTTATGCTGGGGATAATCACTGCCAGGTCAGCAAAGAGATTCCCGAAGTCCAGGGTTTCTAATGCGGTTTTAACATAACTGAGCCACGGGATTTGCATCCATTTGTCTCTGCCCAGGCAGTCATTCAGGATTTCCCTGCTTAAGGTCGCCTCTGGATTAATCCAGATTTTTAGCCAGGCTAAAATTGTCCTGACCTTCACCAGATCTTCAAGATAGGGTATCCCTAACTCCCTGTGTGCAATTACTGCAGCTAAACTTTGTGGAGCTTTCAGGACGGATCGTAGATATTTGTTCTCCTCCTGTTGTAGTTGGCAAATATTCACAAAGCTCCATACCTCTGCTCCATAAATGACTTTGGAACAACACATAGAGTTATACAGGTTCAGCACCTGTTGAGGGCACCATCTCCCCAACCTACGCCCGTAACCTGCAATTGCGCCGTTAGTAACATTCATCTTACGGCAACGTTCCTCCACCAGACAAATACATTTTAATGACCCATCAAATAGTAAGCCTAAATACGAAAATGATTTAACTTTCTCTATTTTATGGCTCCCTATCATGAAGGTACATTTGGTGCAGGATTTATTGCCTACTGAAAAAACGTAGGATTTACCCAAATCAACAGACAGGTCTAATGAGCCCATGAAAGATACAAAACCATCAATTAAGATCTGTAGACTCTTTGGTGTACGTGCGAGGAGGACCGTATCATCTGCATAAAGTGACACAGGAACATGACGCGACCCTACTCGTGGACAATCAGATCCCAACTGTAGGAGATACTGCTCCAAGTTATTAATGTAAAGTGAGAATAAAAAAGGTGCCAAGATGCATCCTTGGCGTACCCCGCTTCTGCAAGGGAATAACCTGTGCATCCGCCCTCCATGTTGTACCTAATTTGTGCTGAAGTACTCCAATGCAGCTCTCTTAAAATATAGATAAGGCCGACCTCTATCCCCATTCTGGTCATCATGTCCCAAAGCTTGCCCCTATTTACATGATCAAAGGCGGCTGCCAAATCCATGAACCCCATATAAATAGATTAATTACTAGCCTTGGTGTATTTGGCTGCCAGCATATAGAGGTTCAAGCATTGGTCGCTCGTGGACCGGCCCATCCTAAAACCGTACTGAGTACCTGAGATAATATTTTTTGCCTCTGCCCATAATTTTGGCAGATACATCAATCAGTGAGATTGGTAGATAACACTGGGGGTCGTCCTTGTTGCCCTTTTTGAAAATAGGAACAATAATAGCTGTTGACCACGAGGGCGGTAAACCACAGCAAATTGCGGTTTTTATAACCCTAGTCATTATAGGGGCTCACAATTCCACAGAGCTTAGGAACAAATCTGGCGGGATACCGTCTGGGCCAGGGGCTTTATTTTTAGTCAGACCCTCAATCCCGACCTTGATTTCCTTAATTGAGAAAACTACGGGCTGGCCCTGGTCAACATTCCCTACCTGTTCGTCAGATGTTCCCACTTTGTGATTATATAGACCCCTATAATGAGTCATCCACATGTCAGGCATGATGTTTGTTCCTATTTCAGGGGCTTAGTCGTCCTGGAATGTAGGTCTATTAATAATCCTCCAGAATTCTGACATATCCCTCTTTTGACCCCGCCTCTCTTTGATCTGCCCATCCTTCTGATTGTAGAGCTAATTTCCTCCTACTCAGCTCACGCTTGTATTTTTTCCTGCATAAGGCAACTTGTAGGGCGTCCCTTGGCCTCTTTTTTATGTAATTTTTAAGCTCCCGCAGGGCCTTGGAACAATCCCGATCAAACCAGCGCGGATGACAGCAAGTTCTTTTTACCGGGACGCTAGTTTTTAGCAGACCATCTACCAAACTGGCAATCTGCTCAAATGCTAGAAGTAGCTGCAGCCCTTCTACTGTCATATCTAAACAAGCCTAAATAGCTGATTTCCCACTCTCCATTAAGGATCTATAAAACCTTTCTCCATCTATTTTGGACCACCTAAGGCGTCTGCCCTGATCTGTGACCCTCTCAATTATCGCCCCGGGCTTCCTCCCTCTCGGGCAAGCCCTATAAAATAAATCTAGTACTAGGGGGTTATGATCACGAAACGGGTTCCAATTGATGCCGACTCTAGTGATTCTATTTTTGAAAGCCCTGGAAGCTAAAATGTAATCAATATATGAGGAACATCCTCTACCCTTAAAAGTTGGTGGGAGGGTACCATCCTGCAATATATCCACCATATCAATAGTATGAACCAGGTCATGGGTATGCAAGAGTTTGGTTAAAGCATGACCTTCCACTGAGTGCTCAAAATGAGCCCCTTTATCCACTGGGCAGCGCGACCAGGCCACATCTATTGGGAAGAGAGCCGGACAGAGGTGACAGTTAAGGTCCCCCATGACCAGAATGTTTTGAGCATGGGTCCCCATCCCCCAAGAATATCCTGGCACAATCTGCACTTCAATTCGCTTATCAGTGCATTACAGCCCCCACCTGCTACATTATTATAAACGTTAAACATGGTAAGTTGTAACCCTTTACCATTGAACTGTACCTCTTGAATGTCATGTGAGTTACAGTTTATGGTCGACCATGTGCCCTGGAGGTTCAAATCTACATATAAAGACAATCCTCCCATAGCCCTACCTGATCTGGATTTCTTTGCGGGGACAAAAAAACATTTTTACCCTTGGATATGGAGGGAGGTATTGTCAACCACCCATGTTTCTTGAAAGCAAATTATGTGGAACCTGCTTATATATTGGTGCCATTCTTCATTTTTAAATTTGGATGCCAAACCGGCTATATTCCAGGACAACATTCTTACCACATCATCATCTGCCTCCCCTGTTTTGCCTCCCATTCCTATGCCTTGTGCGGATTCAGTTTGCCCGTCATCCGCAGCCGCGGGGTCAGTCACTGTGTCCTGAGAACATGTATGCTTTGGGTGGGAGACATATGCAATACCATTATAGGTTGGTTCTATAATCATTGGGGACACCTTTTGTAAACCAACAGCATCATCATTATCTGCTTTGCCCCCAGAAAGAAGTCAGTCAACTCCCTCCATGCCTGTTAAAGCCGCGTAGCAGTTATAAACGGGCATGGAGCGATCAACCTGATGGTGAAAAAGTGGCCTGGGGCGACCTTCCTGATTTTGAAATAGGGGCCCAAAACCAGTGTTCTGATGTCGAAGTAGGGGCCCAATATGATTGCCCTGATAGTGAAGCGGGAGCCTAAAATTGGGTACCGGAGCTACTAAACCTCTGGGGTAAAAGTAAGTCAAATCACGTACAGTGATTGGATTACTGCCATTTTGTGGGAACCAATTTACGATATGTCTGACTGCTCTGTCATCTCGGAAATTTTTTATAATGATGTCACCCATTATATCCTTTGTTCTTTGTCCCAACCAGGGGAGACGCCTGACATGAAGAATTTCGCCATTTGTGTTTGGTGGTAGTGGACAATTCTGTCTGAGCCAAAATATAACTTTATTTTTCAGCTGATGCTGATCTTCTCTACTACCCTCCTCTAAAACTGGGACTCCTGTAAGAACCACCACAAACGGAACTGCTTCCGGGGGCAGTTCTACTCTGTACCTCTTAGGTGGAAATACCCTAGCAATGTTTTCGTGGCCATTAGGTTTGGGGGCATTTCCTGGGAAATTAGATTTTCCACCTTCCTGTGCCTCCTTTTCTATATTTTTGGTATTTAACCCTGCTGTTTTGGGGGGCAATGGTTTCGGAGGTTTTGGTTTAGCCAAATTAGTAGTTTTTGTTCCTTTTTGGGCGATGATAGTTGGGAGTAGTACAGGGGTTGGGGGCGCAGGTATTGACTTTGATAAGTCCTTAATTGCCCCTTTAATTTCCCCGATAGCTTGTTCTAAATTCCCCAGTTGATGGGCTATTCTTTTCAGCCTCTCTACTAATGGCAATGTGAGTGATCTCATTAATTGTTCCATACTACCCATTAGATCAGTGCTGGATAAGTCTTTTATTGGGAGGTGTGACGGAATAACTAGTGGAGGTGTTGTAGGTGCGTTAGGTGAGGAGCTTTTGGAGTACCCACCATAGTTAGTATGAGTAATCTTGTTTTTCTGGAGAGCACTCCCCCTCTTTCTCCTTTTTTTCGGTAGTGGGCCTTGGGCTCGGGGGGTTTTGAGAGTTTCCTTTAGTTTAAGGACTGGGTCTACTCGCAGTGATGGAGTATCCGGCAGGACTTCTATCTCTGGTGTCAGGTTACAGTGAGAAGCCGAATCATTTATGATCGAGTCATTGGTTACAACTAGTGGGGTGGTTCTATCTTGCAGGAGTAGCGGGATACTATCTTAAAAAGAAGCCTCACAGCCCTCGCTTTCACAATGAATAATGGAATGTGGTGAAATCGCTAGCTGTAGCGGGCCCAGAGATGAACGCTTGTTCTTGATAAGTTCAATAGAGCGACGTCTCTCAGCCCGTCGCTCTGCAAGGGCGATTTCCCTATCAGTTCCTGTGGTAGCCCTGATAACATTGTTGTCAAGTGTACCTCGATTAGCTCCTCCTGCCAATAAAGACCTGTCCTTAGGGAGAGACGACATCATGATGGTCACTAATCGCTGTGGGGGCCTATTTAAACCACACTGATAAAGTTATCTCAAGCAGGTCATTAAATATACACTTTTAACTGCCAAGTTAAATGCTTTGAATGAACCAGCTTACTACAATGTTACGCGAGGAGTCTTTATCGTGGATTGTTCGTCGATAAGGGGGGGCCCAGCCCAGTCTCCTGTGGTCTCTGAGGGCCTCAGAATGCCCGCCCTTTGCCCGGGCTTAGCCCGGGGGGTCCCGCGCACGTCCTCGCGGGACGAGGAACCGGTTGCGGCTTTATGCGCCTCCTGGCGTGCTGCGGTGACGGGTCTCGTGCCCTGAGTACTGCTGGGGCCTGTAGTTTCCTAGCTGACCGGCGGAGCAAAGCCCAGCCGGTCAGCTTCCTGGTACAGCGGCGAGCCCGTGGGATAAACAGAGCACAAGCACAATGCGGGGGAAAGTGGAGTCAAGCCCGTCCTCGGGCGGGAAGCAGGTCAGTCTTAATGCCCAAGAATCTTTCTGATGCACGAAGGACTCTGCACCGGTCGCGGCTTTATGCGCCTCCTGGCGCTCCGCGGTGACGGGTCTCGTGCCTTGAGGGCTGCTGGGGCCTGTAATTTCCTAGCTGGCCGGCGGAGCAAAGCCCGGCCGGTCAGCTTCCTGGTACAGCGGCGAGCCCGTGGGATAAACAGAGCAGAAGCACAATGCGAGGGAAAGTGGAGTCAAGCCCGTCCTCGGGCGGGAAGCAGGTCAGTCTTAATGCCCAAGAAGCTTTCTGATGCACGAAGGACTCGGCACCGGTCGCGGCTTTATGCACCTCCTGGCGCGCTGCGGTGACGGGTCTCGTGCCCTGAGGGCTGCTGGGGACTTTAGTTTCCTAGCTGACGGGTGGAGCAAAGCCCGGCCGGTCAGCTTCCTGGTACAGTGGCGAGCCCGTGGGATAAACAGAGCACAAGCACAATGCGGGGGAAAGTGGAGTCAAGCCCGTCCTCGGGCGGGAAGCAGGTCAGTCTTAATGCCCAAGAATCTTTCTGATGCACCAAGGACTCTGCACCGGTCGCGGCTTTATGCGCCTCCTGGCGCGCTGCGGTGACCGGTCTCGTGCCCTGAGTGCTGTTGGGGCCTGTAGTTTCCTAGCAGACCTGCGGAGCAAAGCCCGGCCGGTCAGCTTCCTGGTACAGCGGCGAGCCTGTGGGATAAACAGAGCACAAGCACAATGCGGGGGAAAGTTGGGTCAAGCCCATCCTGGGCGAGAAGCAGGTCAGTCTTAATGCCCAAGAATCTTTCTGATGCACCTATAACTGTATCCATCTATAACTGCTCAATAGAGCTTTCAATCTACACTGCGGACAGCTCAGTTCACAACTTCAATTAAGCTTTCCTTCTACATTAAGGACAGCATTGTATTCAGCCTTGCTTTCCTTAAGGCAGAGACAATTATACTGTGTCCTCAAATTCTGTTAACTGTGACAAAATAGCATTCATCAATCTTTGTGTCAACAACTACCTTCAATCTACACTGCGGAAAGCTGCGTTCACAACTTGAATTCATTTTTCCTTCTACATTAAGGACAGCATTGTATGTAGCCTTGCTTTCCTTAAGGCAAAGACAATTATACTGTGTCCTCAGATTCTGTGATCTCTGACTAAATAGCATTCATCGATCTTTGTGTAAACAACTGCCTTCAATTTACATTGCGGACAGCTGCGTTCAGAACTTGAATTCAGCTTTCCTTCTATATTAGGGACAGCATTGTATTCAGCCTTGCATTCCCTAAGGCAGAGACAATTATACTGTGTCCTCAGATTCCGTTATCTGTGACTAAATAGCATTCTTTGATCTTTGTCTCAACAACTGCCTTCAATCTACACTGCGGACAGCTAGGTACACAACTTGAATTCAGCTTTCCTTCTACATTAAGGACAGCATTGTATTCAGCCTTGCTTTCCTTAAGGCAGAGACAATTATACTGTGTACTCAGATTCTGTTATCAATGACAAAAATAACATTCATCGATCTTTGTGTCAACAACTGCCTTCAATCTACATTGCAGACAGCTGCCTTCACAACTTAAATTCAGCTTTCCTTCTACCTTAAGGACAACATTCTATTCAGCCTTGCTTTCCTTAAGGCAGAGACAATTCTACTGTGTCCTCAGATTCTGTTATCTGTGACTAAATAGCATTCATCGATCTTTGTGTCAACAACTGCCTTCAATCTACACTGCGGACAGCTGGGTTCACAACTGGAACTCAGCTTTCCTTCTACATTAAGGACAGCATTGTATTCAGCCTTGCTTTCCTTAAGGCAGACACAATTCTACTATGTCCTCAGATTCTGTTATCTGTGACTAAATAGCATTCTTCGATCTTTGTGTCAACAACTGCCTTCAATTTACACTGCGGACAGCTGGGTTCACAACTTGAATTCAGCTTTCCTTCTACATTAAAGACAGCATTGTATTCAGCCTTGCTTTCCTTAAGGCAGAGACAATTGTACTATGTCCTCAGATTTTGTTAACTGTGACAAAATAGCATTCATTGATCTTTGTCTCAACAACTGCCTTCAATCTACACTGCGGACAGAAGGGTTCACGACCTGAATTCAGCTTTGGAACTAAAATTATCTTCAATATCTGTCGTGACAACAACCTTCAATATATTCTACAGTCAGTAAAAATCAAAACTTCATAGAAAAAGCTCCACTACTACAGAAAACATTGAAGTCAGCCTTTCTTTATTTAAGGTAGAGACTAATGGGTTTATGTTTTCTGATTTTGTAAAATAATGTCACAAATAGCATTCATCTATAATTGCTCACTAGAGCTTTCAATCTACACTGCGGACAGCTCGGTTCACAACTTCAATTCAGCTTTACTTCTACATTAAGGACAGCATTGTATTCAGCCTTGCTTTCCTTATGGCAGAGACAATTATACTGTGTCCTCAAATTCTGTTAACTGTGACAAAATAGCGATCATCAATGTTTGTGTCAACAACTACCTTCAATCTACACTGCGCACAGCTGTGTTCACATCTTGAATTCAGCTTTCCTTCTACATTAAGGACAGCATTGTATGCAGCCTTGCTTTCCTTAAGGCAAAGACAATTATACTGTGTCCTCAGATTCTGTGATCTCTGACTAAATAGCATTCATAAATCTTTGTGTAAACAACTGCCTTCAATTTACATTGCGGACAGCTGCGTTCAGAACTTGAATTCAGCTTTCCTTCTATATTAGGGACAGCATTGTATTCAGCCTTGCATTACCTAAGGCAGAGACAATTATACTGTGTCCTCAGATTCCGTTATCTGTGACTAAATAGCATTCTTTGATCTTTGTCTCAACAACTGCCTTCAATCTACACTGCGGACAGCTAGGTACACAACTTGAATTCAGCTTTCCTTCTACATTAAGGACAGCTTTGTATTCAGCCTTGCTTTCCTTAAGGCAGAGACAATTATACTGTGTACTCAGATTCTGTTATCAATGACAAAATAACATTCATCGATCTTTGTGTCAACAACTGCCTTCAATCTGCACTGCAGACAGCTGCCTTCACAACTTAAATTGAGCTTTCCTTCTACATTAAGGACAACATTCTATTCAGCCTTGCTTTCCTTAAGGCAGAGACAATTCTACTGTGTCCTCAGATTCTGTTATCTGTGACTAAATAGCATTCATCGATCTTTGTGTCAACAACTGCCTTCAACCTACACTGCGGACAGCTGGGTTCACAACTGGAACTCAGCTTTCCTTCTACATTAAGGACAGCATTGTATTCAGCCTTGCTTTCCTTAAGGCAGACACAATTCTACTATGTCCTCAGATTCTGTTATCTGTGACTAAATAGCATTCTTCGATCTTTGTGTCAACAACTGCCTTCAATCTACACTGCGGACAGCTGGGTTCACAACTTAAATTCAGCTTTCCTTCTACATTAAGGATTAATGTAGTCAGCCTTGCTTTCTATAAGGCAAAGACAATTATACTGTGTCCTCAGATGCTGTTATCTGTGACTAAATAACATTCTTCGATCTTTCTGTCAACAACTGCCTTCAATCTACACTGCGGACAGCAGGGTTCACTACTTGAATTCAGCTTTCCTTTCTTCATTAAGGACAGCATTGTAGTCAGCCTTGCTTTCCTTAAGGCAGACACAATTATACTGTGTCCCCAGATACTATTAACTTTAACAAAATAGCATTCATCAATCTTTCTGTCAACAACTGCCTTCAATCTACATTGCGGTCAGCTCAGTTCACAACTTGAATTCAGCTTACCTTCTTCATTAAGGACAGCATTACATTAAACATTATTTTCCTTCACGCAGATACAATTCTTTTATGTCCTCAGATTCTGTTAACTGTACAAAATAGCATTCATCAATGTTTGTGTCAATTAGTACCTTCAATGCACATTACGGACAGCAGGGTTCACAACTTCAATTCAGTTTTGCATGTAAATTTCTCTTCATTATGTGTGCTGAGAAAAGCCTTCAATCAATTCTGTGCTCAGTAGAGTTCACAACTAGATACCAAGACCGCCAGCACTACAGAAAACATTCAATACAATCTTGATTGTCTTAAACTCTGAACACTAGAAAATTCAGCCTTCATTTATTTAATGCAGACACAATTCTACTATGTGTTCACATTTTTTTTTAAAGACGCATATTATAAGAAAAAGAAAACTATACAAAATCTACTTCAGAAGGCTTTTAAATTGAATTTTTTAAATTTGTTTTAGTAATCAATACAATTCAATCACTACATAAACCAATCCCTTTAATGAAGGCCAAAAGTAAGTGGAAAAAAGAGAAAGTAACAGAAGTGTTTTTTCAGAGGTTTTTTTGGGTGAATGGAACCATAGTTCAAGTTCTGAGCCTTTTTTTAATGATAAAAGTTGTCTTCAGAGTAATGATTCGTTGCATGCAGATAACACTAGTAGTCATGCCTATGAGGTTAGAAATAGTTGTGCTATTGTAAAAGAGAAAATTGTTCCTAGAAATGCAAAAGAAGTGTTAGCTGAGGAACTTTTAGGGTGACGTCCTAAAACTCCAGTGAAAACCTGCAATTGTAGTAGTATTTATACTGTAAGTCAAGAATCTATTAATTTTTTATGCAATTTCTAACATAACTATATTAAGAAAAGTGTTAAACAAAAGATTAAGATGTGGCAAGGACTAGACTCTTGTAGAGTGAGAGAAAATACTGGTTTCAAAGGTCATTCTCTGGCTTGTCTTTCTAAAAAAGTATGGCGAAGTGTTGTTCACCAATTCAGAATGTTACCAGTTCATCATACTCAAATCAGGAAATTAGTCAGAACATTCTATTACGCAAAAATTCCAGCACTAATGTTAAAAAAGTTGAACAGTACTCTTTTCCATGCATCTGCATCAGATGTAACAAATGTATCTGATGAAATTCAGCTTAGTTACTTTGGTCGTCAGGCAGACAGTGCAGAAACGGAGATCTTAATAGAAGAAAATGTGGAACAGAATGTACAATGTTCTACTGTAGAAAATATTGAACAACACATTAGAAAGTTTAAGGGGATTTCGCTTGAAACACCAAATTATTCTTCTATTTGTTTTCAACGTACTCATTATAAAAATCAAACCAGGACTGTTCATCGGTATTTAAAAAGGAGAAAAAGAATAAGAGGAAGCATTTTGCAACTTTTTTGTTGGAAGAGAATACTTTTGATTTGGATTCTGATCAGTGTATTTCTAAATATTTTTATAACAAATTAGATAAGAACAAAATACCTGCTTGTGCTGTCCATAATAATCTTAAGTTCGTAATTATTCCTTCTGAACTGATGGATTTAAATACCTATGAGACTATTCTTATTAAATGTGTGCATCCATTTCAGGCTATTGTTGGTATGGAGCCTAAGACAGGAACATCCCCTCCTTCTAATTTACTAACACCATTAAAGAGAAGAGTTATATATTTGCCAGCAGATTTTTTTTTAAACTACTGAAATGATTGGAGTAGAAAATGTTGAAGATGAGCCTCCAAAGAAGAAGAAAAAAGCTCTAATTTGCAACTTATTTACTATCCCTGAAGGGCAAAAAAGATTAATGCTCCGTTAGTAACCTCTAAAATTTGCCAAACAACTCTTTAAAGGAGTCATCCATCCAAATAATACTCCTTTGGCACACCAACTATGATGCGACATATCAAGAACTTGCACCCCACTAACTTTGCTCGACCTCCAACACGGACGTTACAGAAAAACCCACGTTCTGCTGCACCAAGCACATCGATTGCTGCAGCAGCATATTCAGCAAGCAATCCACACCCACAAATTGATCATTTCGGTGAAATTAACATTCTATGCATTTATTGTGATGAGCCTTTGTCTTACGGGGAACAGTCTATCGGCCTAATAGAATGCAGGGAGCAGGAGCATCGCTATGCTCAACATTACTTTTTTTGACATTATCTTGTAATTGGTACCAACTACCCCAGCCAAAAGCAGTGCTTAATTTGCACACTTTCTGCCTTTCTTGACTGGAATTATCAATTATTCTTCAATTTCATATTCTGATTGAACGTCAAAGCTCTTTATTGAATCTTTTTGTCATAGCTAATGCTCCAGGTAAAGGTTAATGCTCCAAAAGTAATCTGGAAAATTTACCAAACAACTCTTTCAAAGGGTAATCCATCCAAAAAAGACTTCTTTCACACAGCAAATATAGTGCGGCACGTGATGAACTTGCACCACAACAACTTTGCTTGAGCTGCAACACAAAAATTGCAGGGTAACTCACCTGCTGCTGCACCAAGCACATAAACTGCTGCAACAGCATCTTCAGCAAGCAGTTCATACTCACATATTAATCTTGATATTAGTAAACTTACATTTCTATACATTTATTACGATGAACTTTTCTGTTACGTGAAACAGTCTATCAACTTCATAAAAAACGGAAACATATCTGTCCTCAACACTACTCGTTAGACATTAATCAACCTTTTTTGTTGTAACTACTCCCACCAAAAGCAGTGGAAATATGCACTCTGCTGCCTTTCTTGACTGAGGTTATAAATTCTTCTTCTTCTAATACAAATTCAAAGTACACACCCTTTATTCAACCTTCTTGTTAACTACTTCCCGTAAATTGCAGTGCGTAATTCCCACACTTTCATCCTTTCTTCCGACGCACAGTCTGTAATGAGCTTGGTATCCAAATATCTACTTTCATGATAACACAATGCTTACTTTGCGTATCTTCAACATTTCTAACTTTTTACCTTATTCATCTTCCAATCAATGAACACATCATCCACATGTACACACACTTACTGCCTTTCTTGGCTGAGGTTATCAATTATTCTTGAATTTCATATTCTGATTCAAACTCATGACCCTTTATCTAGCCTTTTTGTTATAGCTACTACCCCAACCGAAGGCAGTGGGAAATTTGAACACTTGCTGCCTTTCTTGGCTTCAGTTATCAATTATTCTTCTTGTAATACAAATTCAAAGTACAAGCCCTTTATTGAGCCTACTCGGTAACTAATTCTGTGAATGCCAGTGGGTAATTTACACACTTGCGCCCTTTCTTGCATCCTTTCTACCGCACAGTGTGCGTACTTTGTGCACTTCCATTGCTTGCTTAGATATGGTACCCATTTGTCAGGCTGCCACTGCGGAATCCAACGCACCGACTGTGTAATGGACTTGAAATCCAAAAATCTGCTTCACTGACAAGACAGTGGGTACTTTGCGCATCTGCAGCCTTTCTTATTTTTCACCTTTTTTATAACCCCAGAAAGGGGCCAATGTTGTTATTTTTCAACACTACCACCCAGTGTCGGGAGTGTGTACTTTATGCACTTCCTTGCTTAATTAAATGTGGAAGCAGTTTCTCAAGACTCTCACTGCGGAATGCAACTTCCACTCTAGGTAATGGACTGGAAATCCAAACATCCACTTCCCTGACACGGTAGTAAGTATTGTGCGGGTCTGTTGCCTTTGTTATTTTTCACCTTATTCATCTTCCACTCAATCAACACATCATCCCCACATACACACACCTACTTACTGCCTTTTTGAAAAGGGGTTATCCATTATTGTTCAATTTCATATGCCTATTCAAAGTGCAGACCCTTTATCGAGCCTTTTTGTTGTAGCTACTACCCCGGCACTGAAGGCACTGAGAAATTTGCACACTTGCTGCCTTTCTTGGCTGCAGTTATCAATTATTCTTCTTGTAATACAAATTCAAAGTACAGGCCCTGTATTGAGCCTTCTTGGTAACTATTACTCGTCAATGGCAGTGGGTAATTCGCACACTTCCTGCCTTTCATGTATAATAAAAAGCTTAATAAAACTCTACCAATATTAACAAAAAGCCAGTATAGTCTATGGTTATCAAATCTTCTGCTTGTTATTCTAATTCAAAGTACAGGCCTTTTATTGAGCCTTTTTGGTAACTACTACCCGTGAATGGCAGTGGGTAATTTGCACACTTGCAGCTTTTCTTATTTTTTACATTATCAATCAATCAATCAATCAATCAATCAATCAATCAATCAATCAATCAATCAATCATAGCATTTGTAAAGGGCGCTACTCACCCGGAGGGGTCTCAAGGAGCTTGGGGGGGGGGGGGTCTGCTACTGCTCGAAGAGCCAGGTCTTGAGTTGCTTGCTGAATGAAAGGTGGTCCTGGGTCAGTCGGAGGTGGATGGGGAGGGAGTTCCATGTCTTGGCTGCCAGGTAGGAGAAGGATCTTCCTCCGGTGGTCGCTCTCCGTATACATGGAACGGCGGCGAGGGCGAGGCTGGTGGAATGAAGCTGGCGGGTGGGAGTGTAGAAGGTCAGGCGGTTGTTGAGTTACCTGGAGCCCCGGTCGTGGAGAGCCTTGTGTGCATGGGTGAGGAGTCTGAACGTGATCCTCTTGCTGATGGGGAGCCAGTGCAGGTCTCTCAGGTGTCCTGAGATGTGGCCGTGTTGGGGGATGTCCAGGATGAGTCGTGCGGAGGCATTCTGGATGCGTTGGAGTCTTTTCTGAAGTTTGGCTGTGGTACCGGCGTAGAGGGTGTTCCCGTAGTCCAGTCGGCTGGTGATGAGTGCCTGGGTGACCGTCCTCCTGGTTTCGGTGGGGATCCACCGGAAGATCTTTCGGAGCATACGCAGGGTGTTGAAGCATGACGACGAGACTGCGTTGACTTGTCTGGTCATTGAGAGAGAGGAGTCCAGGATAAAGCCCAGGTTACGTGGGTGGTCCGTTGGCTTGGTAGCGGTGCCCAGGGCAGGGGGCCACCAGGAGTCGCTCCAGGCGGAGGGCGATGATCTCAGGATGAGGACTTCCGTCTTGTCTGAGTTCAGTTTCAGGCGGCTGTTCTTCATCCATTCGGCGACGTCTTTCATCCCTTCGTGTAGGTTGGTTCTGGCGGTGGCGTGGTCGTTAGTGAGGGAGAGGATCAGCTGGGTGTCGTCGGCATAGGAGATGATGTTGAGGTTGTGTTGGCGTGCAATGGCTGCGAGGGGGCTCATGTAGACAAGAGGGTGGGGCTGAGTGATGATCCCTGTGGTACGATGCAGATAACTTCGGTGTCCTTGGATCTGAACCGGGGCAGGCGGACCCTCTGGGTTCTTCCGATGAGGAACGAGATGATCCATTCCAGTGCCTTCTCTTGGATTCCGATGTTGTTGAGGCGCTGCACTAGGGTGCGGTGGCAGACCGTGTCGAATGCTGCGGAGAGGTCAAGGAGGATGAGGGCCGCTGTTTCCCTGTTGTCGAGCAGGGATCTGATGTCGTCTGCGGCTGCGATGAGGGTGGTCTCGGTGCTGTGGTTGGCACGGAAGCCGGACTGCGAGTGGTCGAGGGATCCGTTAGTCTCGAGGAAGGCGGCCAGCTGACTGTTGACGATCTTCTCGATGACCTTGGCAGGAAAAAGGAGGAGCGAGATGGGACGGTAGTTCTTGAGGTCAGTGGGGTCCGCTGTTGGTTTCTTCAGGAGGGTGCTGAGCTCGGCGTGCTTCCAGCTCTCCGGGAAGGTGGCGGTGTTGAAGGAGCAGTTGATGATGTCCCGGAGTTGGGGTGCGAGGATGGAGTCGGCTTTGTTGAAGACAAGGTGGGGGCAGGGGTCAGTTGGTGATCCGGAGTGGACGGTGTTCATTACGCGGGTAGTGTCTTCAGTGCTGACCGGAGTCCAGGTGCAGAGGGTGGTGGTGGGAGGCGTTGGCTCGGTGGTAGGGTACGTGGTCTGTGCATCGAAGCTGTTGTGTATGTCGGCGATCTTGCTGTGGAAGAACGAGGCGAGGGAGTCGTTGTTGTTGTTTCCGGCGCTGGGGTTGGAGAGCTCTTTGGCGATGTTGAAGAGTTCCTTGCTGTTGTGAGCGTTGTTGTCCAGTCATCCAGTCGTTCCTTGAATGCTGTCTTCTTGGTAGTTCGGATCAGCTGGTGGTGTTTGCGGGTGGCGTGCTTGAGGGCAGTCATGTTGTCTGTGGTCTGGTTGTTGCTCCAGGCTTTCTCGAGGGTGCGGCAGTTCTTCTTGGAGTTCTTGAGTTCATCCGTGAACCAGGAGGCTTTCTTGCTGCCGGGTCTGCTGGGATGGGTCTTCAGTGGTGCGAGGTAGTCTGCGCAGATGGTGATCCACTGTGTGAGGTTGCTGGCTGCTTCCTTGGGGTCTGTTATGCTGGCGGGAGGGTTCTGGCTGAGGCAGGTGGTGAGCTGGTCGTCGGTGATCTTGTTCCAGCTCCTGCGAGGAGCCTGTTGCGGGTGGTGGTGGGTCGTGGATCTTCTGAAGCTGAAGCTGAAGTGGACGCAGCTGTGGTCCGTCCAATGAAGTCCGGTGGAGTGGCTGAAGGAGATGTGTTTGCTGGAGGAGAAGACGGGGTCGAGCGTTTGGCCGGCATAGTGGGTGGGGGTGTTCACCAGTTGCTTGAGTCCGAGGTTGTTGAGGTTGTCCAGCAGGGTGGTGGTGTTGGTGTCGTTGTTGTTCTCCAGGTGGAAGTTGAAGTCCCCTAGGAGGATGTAGTCGGAGGAGGGGAGGGCGTGCGGGCTGATGAAGTCTGCAATGTCTTCGCTGAATTGTGTGCGTGGTCCTGGGGGTCTGTATATGAGGGTGCCTCTGAGGGTCGTCTTGGGGTCGATGTGTATCTGGAAGTGGAGGTGTTCAGCAGCGGTGAGGGTGTCGTCGGAGTTGGTCGTGATGCGGATGGTGTTCTTGTGTACGATGGCGATGCCTCCTCCGGTCTGGTTGACGCGGTCCCTCCTGGTGATCTTGTACCCGTCCGGGATGGCGATAGCGATGTCAGGGGCTGAGGAGGCGTTAATCCAGGTTTCCGTGAGGAAGGCGACGTCTGGTGATGTTGTGTCGAGGAGGTTCCAGAGTTCCACGGCGTGCCTGTGGACTGAGCGGGTGTTGAGCAGGATGCACTTGAGGTGGTTCTTGCTGGTGCTCGGCTTGGCGGGTGCAGTGCATGTTCGGAGGCAGGTGAAGCGACAGGCTTTGCAGGTGAAGGGTCCGTGGGTGCGTTTCGGGGTGGCTTGGTAGCAGGCAGGGTTCCGGCCGGCATTGAGTGCGTTGAGGGTGGCGGCGTCGTAGGTCTGTCGGGTGGTCTGGCATAGGCGGGGGCCAGGGGTCCTGGCGCTGGGCGCGGTCCAGGCGCGGATGGACGCAGACGGGCTTGCCTTTGGCGCGCCTTCGGCACACAATTTTTTCTTTACTGTAATATCTGCATATGTGGTGATTGATATGAATTATATTAAATATTTATCTTGCAAATAAAGCAACAATATTTTGTACATGAGTGTAACTGTCTTCCAAATTGTTTTGTTGATTTTCCATACTGAATTTCTCATGTTGTAGCTCCTTGTACAAAACATAAACACTTCATTTTATCTTTACTGTAATATCAGCATATGTGGTGATTCATATGAATTATATTAGATATTTATCTTGCAAATAAAGCAACAATATTTTGTACATGAGTGTGTTTTATTTTGAAAACATTTGAAACATAAATGCAATAAATAGTGTCACTCTGCATTGTGTCAAGTGCTTTATTTATTTATCCTACCTACTGTGTTGCAAACTTAAAACAGTGACGACACCAGTGCCATGCTTTGACTCACCCCATTACGTTGTCAATTAGGGTGGAGGGAAGCAAAGAAAAGGAGTAAAGTACATGTCTACAAATGTACTGCTATATTCAAAACACTGGATGAAGCACTGAATTAAAAAACTCAGATTAAAAAAAACATACACAAAAGATAGCTGCACAAAAGATACACAAAGGAAAGCTACACAAATAGGACACCGAATCTTGAACACAAACTGGTAAGTAAGCAAAAGAACGAAAAAACTAAAAACACTGCAACGGACGCTACGCTGTGGAACTCATTCTTAACAGAGGTAGAAACATATTGTAAAGAAAATGGAATTCAAATAAAGAAAAAGTAAAAAACATACATGGATGACAAAGTCACTAGAGGAATACTCTGTTCCCCAACATAAAAAAAGGATTTTACAGAAATTAAATGTACGAATGTTAAAGAAGCTGCAAAGGAACCCATTCCCCAGGACTCCAAAAAATCATTAGGGACCGTGTGGGGAACACCAATGCCCCCACGGTCGCAGCCGGCTCCCCGCGTCCTTTGACAGCCGGCATTGCTTTGTCAGATAGAGCAGTTTATATGCTGCTCTCTCTAACGAAAAGCAATCTGCTTTCCTACTTGAAAGACACAGCAGCTTAATTTGCTCTCTCTTCAAATAGGAAACCGGTTTCCTGTGCTAAAGTGGGAGCCGCGACGATCTCGCCCGACCATACCAAGCAGCAGTGTCCTGGGGGTAGACACCCCGGAACACTGCAGGAGTTTGCCCTGAGAAATGGTGGTCCCCAGAGCCATCAAGAGCTCCAGGACGGAGACCACACAACCCCCTCCCAACATTCAAAAGCCCTGAAAAATGATAATCCCCGGGCCTGGGAGGTCCGTGCCATCATGGACCCCCCTTTTTTTTTAAAATATTACTGCCCCAAGAAGGTGGCGGTCCCCGGGGCATGTACGAGGGCCATGACCCCCCCGCCCGCATACTTCATTAAAAGATGATAGCCAACACTTCCTAGTTTGGAGGGTTGACAGCCAATCAGCATGCAGCTCGTGCTTGCACGGAATTCCGTACGCGTACGCAGCGATTCCTATTTTTAAAAAAAAATTGAATAAATAGCCTAAAAATCCATGAACGACACCCTGAGCAACCCTAGAGGTTCAGGATGTTTCTACCATGCCCCCTTTCCTTATTTCTCAACTTTGTTTTCCTATTTCCTTATGACTCGGTTCTTGCGACCAACAACATGGCTGCCAACACTTCCTGGTTTGCAGTGTTGACAGACAGTTGACAGCCAATCAGCATGCAGCTTGTGCTTGTGATTGTACGGATTTCCGTACGCGTTCCCCCTCGATTTTTCTATTAAACAAAATAAAATAAATATGTAGCCTAAAAATTCATGAACGATCCCCTGAGCAAGCCTAGAGGGTCAGGATGTTTCTATTTTGCCCCCTTTCCATATTTCTCAACTTTGTTTTACTGTTTTCTTGTCACTCGGTTCTAGCGACGAACAAGAGGGCGGCCAACAATTCCTGGTTTGGAATGTTGACAACCAATGAGCATGCAGCTCGTGCTCGTAATTGTACGGATTTCCGCACGCGTGCCGTACTCCATCTCTAGATATCGCTATGATTTTACTTGTAATTTTCTAAGGAACTACTGAATGGATTTACACCATTTAACAAAAAGCACAATCTGCGAACTGAACTCTACCTCTCTGCCAAATTCGGTGTAATTCCATTCAGCCGTTCGGGCTGTAGCCCTGGCTAAAGGTCCATTTGGAAAATTGCAGGGGGAAAACAAGTTTTGGGACCCCCCTTTTTTCTCGGCCCCCACTTGACGAATCACCCCAAACTTTCAGGGAAGGAGCGGAACCGAGCTGGCCTTTTTCTTGGAGAAATTCGCAAAGATTCGTCCACCGGCGTCAAAGTTATTCCAAATAGATTGTTGTGGATTTCCTATGGAAAGTAGGTCCTAACTAAAATAACCTACTGGCGACCGCCAGTAGGTAATATCTATATATATCTATATATATATCTATATCTATATCTATATCTATATATATATTTTTTAGGACTATCCGATATAGGCGCTGATAAGATCCAGACAGCAAATACGGACACAGACCCAAAAGTAAGTGCAAAATTGATTTATTCCTCGGTGTTCCTAGTCGTCATGACGCGTTTCTCGCTTCTACGAGCGCTTGATCACATGACACAGCTCTTGCAGGACATTGGTTTAAATGCATTTGAAACAGTCGGTCACATGTATTAGCCTACGATAGAAACAGAAGAGTTTTGTAGTTTTCAAGTACACACTACAAATACATTATCCAAACGTTTCCAAAATACATCAATAGATCTCTGTAAATATTACGTAGCTAAAAACATGTGCAAAATAGTTGTATTGCTAAATAGTTTAAAACCATATCCTGATAAAAAACGGTGAATAGTGCAATAGGGGTGTGCAAAAAATTTTGATTATTTCCATAAAATTGTAAACAAAGCAGCGCTACAAATTTAGTTAGTTGCCTTTGGGCAGAGAAGAACCCCTTAGTTTGGCAATGGAACCCCATTGCTCTCTGTAAGTTTTTTGGGGGTTATTTGACAACTTAACGTCTATGTTTGCAACAAAGCTCAAGGTGTGGGGGTTTAGCAGCAAAGTTGAAATATTGGTATGAATACCAGTAGTAACCCGGGATATTTCAAACTCTCCCTCTCTGACTGTGGTGGTATGATTTTAGAATGACGGTATACATACCAGGAAGATTAATACTCCCATGACACATAAGTCAAACCAGTTCTAGGGAGTATATTATTGAATATATGCGGAAGTCCGCATTGTGGATTTGAAATCATAAACTTTTACATCATCACAATACAACCTATGAATATGCATATCTAGATATGTGTCAACAAACAGAACCTCATAAATATGCCAATCCATTAAAACCTTAAAATAGTTATATAAAGGCTAAAAGAATGAAATTCATTGTTACAATACATACAACTCATGGTAAAAATATGCATGGACAAGTAAAAATTTTAAAAGTTTGAATAACTACATATTAAATATCAGTCAATAAATATTTATCTGAAAAGTGCCACTAAAAAGGTATTAAATTCAGTGTATTCCCTGTTGGTATTATTGTTATTGTCATTTTCATTTTATAATCAGTTTCAGTCAGTTGAAGTCCTGAGGGGGGTGACCCATTACAAGCATGTATACAAATCGTCTGTGATGTTAAGTCCAAAGGGGTGCTTGGTATTGAGATCAAGTATGTAGCGGGTCTCTAAGAGGCACAGTTTATCCTCCATATTGCCCCCTCGTCGACTTGCTGGCACACAGTCTATTACAAAGTATTTCAACTCCTGACTTTTGGAACTATGTTTTGTTTTGAAGTGTCTTGCCACAGGATATGTATTGTCCTGATTACAAATTGCTCGCAAATGTTGAAGAATCCTTTTGTGTACAGGGAGTTTTGTGCTGCCCCGTAGAGCAAATTGCAAGGACATGACAAGACATACACGGCAAACTCCGTTTTGCACGTGAGTACTTTGTCTATTTTGTGTTCCTTTAGGTCAAATGGTGAGAGGTAACTGGTTTTGTTTACCGCTTGTTGGCAGGCTTTACATACTTTGCAATTAAAGAACCCAGCATGGGTCTGAAACCAGTTAGGGGATTCCAGGACTTCAGGACTGGTTTTAACCAATTCGTCCTTCATAGATTGCCCTCTGCAGTATGTTACTGAAGGTCTTTTGGGGAGACCTTTCCCTATTACAGGGTCGCTTAAAACTAGAGGCCAATTTCTGTTAATAATTGACTCAATCTTTTTATGCTGGGTGTTGTATTGCATAATAATTCTAAATTCTGGTTTAGGTTCTGTGCTGTTCTCAGTGGGTGATGTTACATCTGAATCCCCAGTCAAAAGAGCCAATCTATTTTTCTGCCCTGAGTTAGATATGGCTGCATTAACCACACATTCTGAGTATATATATATATATATATGTATATATATATATATATTCACTGAAAAAACCATAGGTTATAGTCGATATATAGTTAGGAATTTGCATTTACAAAACCTTGAAAATTCAATGAAAAAACCATTGGTTTTAGGCCATATATAGTTAGGGATTTGCATTTACAAAACCTTATTTTACTCGCATAAAACCATTGAAATTCCATATATAGTTAGATGCGCTAACTATATATCGCGCACCCGCAATCCACTGCTGATGATGTCACATATTACATCATTCATGACATGGTTAGTGACATCACTGATGACATCACTGATGACATCTCAAATGACATCACTGATGACATCACTGGTGACAACATCCAGTGACTGTATGTTTCTGTAAAGTTAAAATATGTCTTACATATTGAAGAATGAGTGGATGTATAAGTGTCTGGAGGAAGGATTTAGTAGGTGCATGACTGACTGTATGAGTGAGTGATTAAATGTGTCTCACTGAGTGCATGGGTTAGTGACTAAACTGTTTTAATTTGTGCATCATTATATCTGTTGTTCTACAAACTGCTGCATATGTTGATCAGTAGCTATATGAGTAACTGTATGGGTTATTCATTGGTTGTCCAAGTATTTGTATGGGAAACTGAGTGTGTGTGTATGGGTGGCTGGGAGGTGTGTGACTCTGTACATAGATGTGTGAGTAGTTGATTCACTATATGTATGGATTCAAAAGTGTATGTGGAAACAGCTGTATGGGCGGTTGACTGTGCATGAGTGTATTAGTGAGTGAATGGATATCTCAGTGCTACATGTCAAAGTAAGTACATATGTAAAACACAGTACATGTGAGAGTTGACATCTATAAATAACTGTGCATAAGAGCCAGTGAATGTGTGAGTGGCTGTATGGATCATTGTGAACATGTATCAGTGATTGTATAAGAGAGTAAAGTAAATATGTGTTAGTATATGTTTGAATAAGTAAGGTGTGTATAACTGTATAGTTGAGAAAATGTGATTGATTTTTGGCATAACTGACTAGGTGTGTGAGTAACTCCATGGATGAGTGACAGTCTGTGACTGTCTGTTTACACTGATTGTATCTAAGGTTATATTAGAGTCTGAAGAGGTTCATGGTATTATCACATGAATGATATCATCAGTGATGTGATCAGTCATGTCAAATGAGATGTTATCAGTGATTTTATCAGTGATGTCATTTGAGATGTCATCAGTGATGTCATCAGTGATGTCACTAACCATGTCATGAATGATGTAATATGTGACATCATCAGCAGTGGATTGCGGGTGCGCGATATATAGTTAGCGCATCTAACTATATATGGAATTTCAATGGTTTTATGCGAGTAAAATAAGGTTTTGTAAATGCAAATCCCTAACTATATATGGCCTAAAACCAATGGTTTTTTCATTGAATTTTCAAGGTTTTGTAAATGCAAATTCCTAACTATATATCGACTATAACCTATGGTTTTTTCAGTGAATTTCAATGGTTTTTTAATAGCAAATATGAAAAGCTTTAATATGTCAAGTACGTGATAGATAAAAACATTTTCGTATTTATGCACGCTGATGTGCTTTGAACGCTGCACCCCCCCCCTCCCCTCTTTTCTCTTAGTAGTACTCTCTCTTTGCAGATAGTGAACGGTAGTTAACGCAGACCTTTACCCCCGTTGTAATCCGTCTTGCCTGCTTGTCTTTCCATTTGATTGATTGTTATCCAAGCATTTACTGTTTTAGAATTGGTTCTCTTTGGATCATTCTCTATTTACAAACAAGCACAAAGTCGCAATACTCTGTTTAGTCTTTGCAGATAGTGAAAAATCGTGTAAAAAAATAAAAGTAATCGAGCAAAATCAGTAGGCCACTAATTGGATCTCTTTTTGACCTCACTAAAATAGAAATATTAGGAACAACCCTTCATGAGAAATATGAAAATAGTGAGATTAACTGAGCTCCACACCATGAGGGCTGCAAGACAGCTCGACTCCGTCACCCACCCCGCCCAAAATAACGACAAACTCTATGCAAATATTAAAAATATAGACAACACACCAGCAAAGAAACAGGGTAAATCATTTTATTAAATAACTATTTACATAACTATTTTATACTTTTTATTGCCCGATCCGGCTAGCTCAATCGATCGAGCATGAAACTCATGTACTCTGATAGCAAGCGTTGCTACTGATGCTATGCAGACCAAAACTGGTTTTCAGTTTGTACATTTTTCTAGATTTTTCCATCCAAGGTTGGTTGACTTTGTAGAACGATGGCTTCAGATTTTCAACATACGGTGTGGTGGCGCGGACTGGGAGGGGGCGCTTCGCTCCTGCCCCCTCCCCAAGTAAGATTTTCATACGTGAAAGTACGTTAATGGTTTTGGTCCCTGAGTTGCTTCAATGTCACTGCCATTCTCAAATGGCATAAGTTCTGGATGTTGGGTGCCATAGTTCAGAGTTCTGAGCAGCGCTTGTAACACTGTCTGAAGCTTATTTCCACCTACTGCAGCTTCACTATTCTCAAAGTAAGTGAGTGTCGTTTGTGGACCTGACTGCATTTGAAAACAATGTGATATGGTACCTCCCTAAACCGCTTGACGGAGGCCCCCGAGGGGCGGTGTGATGGCACGGACTCGGAGAAGACGCTTGGCTCCGACCCCCTCCCCAAGTCTTATAGCACTGGTGTAGCCTGAGATCGCCCCCGACATAGGCGGCCGGCTCCCGGGGTCCGGCGGAACTTTTTGCCTTTTGATGACTCTTCTATTCTGGACCTTGTCCCACAATCCGTTTGACCTGAAGACACGCTGTAGTGGGGCGCCCCTTTACCGTTTTAGTTGCCATTCCGCTCGCTTTTGCTACACTGTGCCTCTTCCGCCATTCAGCTTTTTACCGCCCGCTCTTGCGACTACAGCGTCTCGCTCACCATGTAGTTGAGTTGCTCCCGCTCTTGCGATGCAACGATAAGCGACTGCCACAGGACTCTCAAAATGGCGGCCGGCTCTTCAGATTTGGGCGTGGTCCACTAAAATGGCCCTGGGACACCTTGGAACTCGGACGCTTCCCTGATAGGGCTTGGGTCCCATTCTCGAAAGCGTCCCCTCAGCCGTGAAGATTCTACAAAAGTCTTGGGGGCCCCCGACTCCCGCAGGCTTCTGGTGGGGAGCGGCTGCCATGTTTGCTCGTGGAATGGCCACGACGGACCTACGAGATGGTAGTGCTCTCATGCTGACGCCAGCTTTAGTCTGAAACATCCAGAAACACTGTAGACTACCAATTCGATCAGTTCCGGTAGCGCCCCAACATGACCCGGTAGAGAAGAACTTGCCCTCCCCTCTTTGACTGATGGTTCTTGTTGCCTGTCCCCTCTGTTGTCATTTTACAGAACTTTTTGGACTGCTGAAAGGGGTTGTGTTCCGAACGCTGGTTGGTGGAGACATTTTGACTATATTCTTGACCTACGTTGTCGCGTAATGCGTTATATGACACGCCGCGTTAGCGCACCCGGAAGTAATCTGGGGCGCAGCGCGCAGCGCGCAACGTAAGCATAACAGGTCATGTGACTTGTTAATAAAAAATTTTATTGGTTCATTTTACTTTTGTTATTTTAATAATGAAAACCTTGGTCATATGACCTAAAAAATACGCTTTTTATTGATTTCGAACTTTTTTTAAAAAACATATATGTTATAATATTCCAGGCTAATGTACTTTCCCGGAAAATTTACAACTGTCCTGCAAGTAAAATATATTCCTTTTTCGAGAAAAAGGGCGTTTCTTCGTTCCATGACGGAGCCGTTGAGTAAAAGAGACTCGGCCTGCTGTCTTAGTCGCCGATACGCCTGATTATCAGATTCTTATCGATCACTTTATGTTGCAGAAGTGGAAAACACAACTGCCCTTGACCATTTATCTTTACTGCGTTCCTACATATTATACCTTTTATCCATCATGTAATTGGACTGCTTTATTTCACTTGCCTTTTACTGATTCGAAAACAGTGACTAAAAGTAAAAACTTTACCAATGTAAATACTACTACCATGTTTTGTTTTAAAAACCTTTATTGTGAAAATGTCAGTATACAAATACGGGCCTATAACCACGTGGGCCGGCCACGGAGCAAACTGGAATCGTATTTGATGAGGAGACATTTACATTATAGAGGAACGTAACGAACGAGCCATTAGGTTGCAAGAACTAAGGTGTCTAACAGTTGCGGAATCGGTGGACGTACATTTTGTAATTAAAATACGACAGGGCCACTTACAAAAAAGTTATCTAGATATACATTTGCGTGCAAGTACCATGGGTGACGTTAATTCGAACTTCCAATAGTACAGTAATCAATAACACATCAGAACTTAATATCAATAGGGATGTCGAAATATTCAATCAATTCTCGTCCCCGCCCGCCATGAGCATCAAAACTGCATTCATATCTCGTGATATCAAGGTTGTTCAACTAGTACACAACAATGAGTTACGAGTCCCATTTATACCGGCGCCATTTTGGGCGAGGCCGGGCAGGTCCAAGATATAGTCAAAATGTCTCCACCAACCATCGGCCAGACCAGAACCCCTTTCGGCCCTTTATGCTACAAGATGGTGTCTTCCATTCTGAAAATATTGTTGGCAGCATTTTGAAAGGAAACATAAACAGCCGTTCTCCTAGTGAGTCTCACATTGTTACATTTAGGAAGAATGTTGAAGAGTAGTATGTGGAAAATCTGAAGCCATTTTTCTACAAACTCTCAATCAGCCTTGGATGGAAAAAAAAATCCTGAAGAATGTACAAACTGAAAACCAATTTTTGTCTGCATAGCATCAACAGCAACGCTTGAGTCAGCTTTGTGTCAAGCCGCCATTTTCATTCAATCAATAGCGTCCCCCTGCACACATTCAGGGACCTGGTCGTGTCTTCAGATGAAACGGATTGTAGGACAAGAAGCAGAAAGGAAAAGGAAAAAAGTTCCGCCGGACCTCGGGAGCCGGCCGCCTGTGTCATGTGCGACCTTTGGCCACACCAGGGCAATAGTGAAGCTGCAGCAGGTGCAAATAAGCTTCAGACAGTCTTACAAGCACTGCTCAGAACTCTCAACTATGGCACTCAACATCCAGGACTTGCCATTCGGATCTTGGCGCCTTGTGCTGGTTCCGCCCTATTCACACATCGGTCCACTACTGACATCACCTCATAAGCCAACGGGGCACCCGACGCCGACTTTTGGCGCAGCATTGTAGGATGGCCACACCAGTGCGGCACCTTGCTGGACACCACCTTGGTGCCATCCGGATCTCGGCGCGTTCGAGTCACTGTGCCGGAAGAGTGACCGGAACTCAGCTGGACACGCCGTCTTTCGGCGCAGCATTGTAGGATGGCCACACCAGTGCGGCAACTTGCTGGACACCACCTCGGTGCCATCCGGATCTCGGCGTGTTCGAGTCACTGTACCGCAAGAGTGACCGCAACTCAGCTGGACACGCCGTCTTTCGGCGCAGCATTGTAGGATGGCCACACCAGTGCGGCAATTTGCTGGACACCACCTCGGTGCCATCCGGATCTCGGCGCGTTGTGCTGCCTTCGGCCTACTGTAGCCGCAAGTGCGGACGCAACTCAGTTGGACGGCGAGTGAAACGCTAAGGGGCGCCGCACTGCAGCCGAGGAGCCTCCATCTTGGGGGAGACGCACAGCCCCCACTGACTGACGCGACCTCACAGGCCAACGGGGCGCCCCACGCCGACTTTCGACGCAGCATTGTAGGATAGCCACACCAGTGCAGCAACTTGCTGGACACTAACTCGGTGCCATCCGGATCTCGGCGCGTTGTGCTGCCTTCGGCCTATTCGCACATCGGTCCGCTACTGACGCCGCCTCACGTGCCAACGGATTTTCTACGCTTTTTGTAGCCCTATGCCGCATAACAGGTCATGTGACTTGTTTATAAAACTTTTCATTGGTTCATTTTACTTTTGGTTTCCTAAAGATAGAAGGCTTGATCATATGACCTAAAAATAACACTTTTCATTGGTTTAGAACATTTATTTTACCCAAACGATGAAAGCCCCACCTTGTTTCTGGATGATTCAGACTGAAGCTGGCGTCAGCATGAGAGCACCACCATCTCGTGGCTCCGTCGTGGTCATTCCGCGAGCAATCATGGCAGCTGCTCCCCACCGGAAGCCTGCAGGAGTCGAGGGCCCCCAAGACTTTTGTAGAATCTTCACGGCTGAGGGGACGCTTTTCGAGAATGGAGCCCAAGTCCTAGCAGGCAAGCGTCCGAGTTCCAAGGTGTCCCAGGGCCATTTTAGTGGACCAGGCCCAAAACCGAAGAGCCGGCCGCCATTTTAAGAGTCATGTGGCAGCCGCCTATCGCTGCACTGCAAGAGTGGGAGCAACTCAACAACATGGTGAGCGAGACGCTGTAGCCGCAAGAGCGGGCGCAACTCAGCTGGATGGCCGCCACCTGGGGATGCCCGTTCACGCCGCCTCCCCCACGCCCCCCTCTCCCGGGCCGCCCCACGCCAATTTTCGGAGCAGCATTGTAGGATACCAAAACCAGTGCGGCAGTTTACTGGACATCACCTGGGTGCCATCAACATCTCAGCGCGTTCTGCTGCCTTGGGACTATTCGCACAACAGACCGCTACTGACGAGGCCTCCCTCCGCACCACCCTGGACGCCCCACGCTGTTTTTCTTTGCAGCATTGTAGGATCCCAAAAACCAGTGCGGCACCCAGGTGACATCACCTGGGTGCCGTCCAGAACTCAGCACGTTGTGCTGCCTTGGGACTATTCGCACAAAAGACAGCTTCTGACCATTGTTGCTTTTTTTTGTGAAAAATGTTTAAATGTTTTTACAGTTTTTGTTCCGTTCGTTATATTTAAAAGTTAATAAAGTTTTATAATCCTACTTTGTTGGAGTGTTTTTTTTTTTTTTTAAACGGGTGAATGGGGCCTTGAATCGGGTTATTATCATGTGTGGGCTTTGCAAGTGTACTGCTACAGGATCGGACATTTCAAACTCAAATGCACGTTCTTTTTCTTACCTTTCCGAAGCATGGAGCGCAATAGCAGGCAGAGAAAGGGTGATGCAAGTGTTGAACACTGCCTGGCCTGGAAGTTGCTGGCAGTGCCCCCCCCCACCCCCGCCCGCTCCTGAAAGAGGACACACACACACCGCCGCCCCGAGTACTTCACAGATCTTTAAAAGACCATGCGCTTGTTCATGAGGCTTAAATGGTTTATCACCCCTTCTAGAACCCCTGCATCGACCCTATGACGTTTCCTGGAAGAATTACCACGTAACACAATACCAAGCCCTGTCAGCTGAAACCCCCGAGGAATCATGGGGCCTATTATCAAGGGGGTTTATCTCCGCTTTTTTAGCTTTAAAAGCCAAGAAAGCGGAGATAAAATTATCTCCCTATTACCAAGCTGTCGCTAACACCAGTTAGTGACAGCTAAAAGGAGATAGCGACCATCTTGGGCCCCGCTTTGCATGTCAGTGATACTTATCACTAATGACATGCAAAGTGGGCGTGCCAAGATGTTAGCGACTGGAAACAGTCCCTAACATCGCTATCTCCTATTACCAACTTTTGGAGATATTCGCGCTAAGCGCGAATATCTCCAAAAGCTAACACCTGACCTGAGCAGTTCTTAGCCATGTTATCCAATGGGAGGTGGATAACATGGCTAAGAGCATTTGCTCGATAATACATGAATATCGCTGACTTTTCTGCGATATTCATGCATTGCGGCCGTTTTTTATCGCATTTGCGATAAACCTTGCTAATAGCAAGATTTATCTGCGATAAAAATCGCCGATGTGCGGCGATAATTTTTGTCTCTAAACAAGTTAGAGACAAAAATTAACGCTAGTTGTTGGTAATATGCCCCCGGGTTTTTGCTTGTAGAAATCGGGAGGCGGGAGACTAGCACTGAAATCAGTAGTCTCACGCCTGAATCGGGAGGGTTGGCATGTCTGGATTCTCTACTGCTGGGGCCATAAACTACATCCACAGGGGTAGGTAATAGCCTGGGACCAGCCTGGCATCTAAAATAGCTGCCGTGCACGACAAAATTGTGGCATTGGAAAAAAGGCAAGATGGCGCAGACAATGTTTATCAATAAGGATTCATTTATAACAAAATATTTTATCGCAGTGACATATTGGCGGTCAACACTTCCTGATTTCCATCGAATAGAACGTTAACAGACGTCACGCAGCAAAAAAAAAAAAAAAGCTCACGCACAGCCGCTGGAAGAGATGTATCAACATATATGAGCCTCCTCAGCCACCCTCAGGAAACATAGGGGATTAGGATACGTCTCCCGCACCCCCTTATACCTAGTAATTTAATTAAAGCGAAGCACAAAATGGCGAATTCCCGTTTCGCTACCAGTTTGCGGCCCAGTTCGCGGCCCGTGAAGCGCTTCTACCGTGAAAAATCATTTTTTTTTATTTTCCCCACGGGACCCTTTAATAACCCCAACAACATTCCTAGGGGGTCAAGAGGAGTATACCTTGCCCCCTTTCATTAAATTCCCCCTTCGTTTTTCACCTCTTCTTCTCTCTCGATCCTACCGAGAGATAAGATGGCGGCCGCTCCGGACTGTTTAGAATGTTGACAGACACCGGAGAGCCAATCAGCTTTCTGCGCACAAAGTTCTGTTTCGCGAAAAGTAAGCGAACCGGACCGCAGCCCGGAGCGCTGTTACAGATATATATCTTGTTTTGAACGTTAATTTCTCAAAAACTACTGGAGCACATGTATTGAGACCTAGCAAAGGCACATCGGGCTAACAGTCCCTACAATTTTGCCAAGTTTCGTGCAAATCCATTCAGCCGTTCGAGCTAAAAGTGAGTCCAACCGCCCTATGGAAATTAACATGGGAAAAACGCGTTTTGGGACCCCCCTTTTTTCTCGGCCCCCCCTCGACAAAACCCCCCCAAATTTTCAAGGGCTGCTCAGAAACAAAATGTGCCATTTTCCTGAAAATTTCAGCCGATTCCGTCCATAAACGCCAAAGTTATTAGACATAGAATTTTCAAAAATCCCATAGGGAATAAATCCTAACTATATATACCTACTGGCGATAGCCAGTAGGTAATATATATATGTATATATATATATATATATATATATATATATATATATATATATATATATATATATATATATATATATATATATATATAAAGTACAGAATCCTGAGCTTATGACCCCAAAAGACAAGATTTTAATGGAATTCGCAATGGTGGCCCAGGGAAGATTAACTGGGCAAAACAAACCAAATGCCGGAGGAACAAAAGGACGAGGTCTAGGCGGGAAAGGCGCCGGAAAAAGCAACATAATGAATACCAGCAGCATGTCAAGCCCAGTGGGATCCAGGACAAGGGGCCAGAGGAAAGGGAAATGATGGAGTCACATACAATAATCAACCTATCGACCAGAGAGCTGAACACGGCAGAGAAAGAGGTATTGTCCCTTGGATTATCCTTTTGCCCCACCTCCTCCTTTGACTATACTCAAAGTCATATTGATCTGTTTTACTTTACTCGTAAGCTGCGCTTAAAGAAATGGCATGCTACGAAACTCACCTCTGAGACTCGTGAGTCGGTGCAAGTGCCCACCAGTATCACAGGTGCAGACGTGGAAACGCTGCATCTACTCCATGAACTGGAGGGAGACTTGGACATACTAGACAATCCTATGCTCAATCTAATACACGATGATGTTGACATTGGTTTGAATTACCAGAGTGGTTTTAGACCTAAATCTGTCTTTTTACCGCAAATTGTGAATGAATCTATTGACATCTTCGAAAAAGCGATGGTTAAAGAATTTGACAGATTGTCCAGGCGTAACAATTTTGTAAATTGTAATTTAACAAATGCACAATTCAAAGCTATCAAATCTCTCAGTAATGATAGAAATATTGTTATCAAAAAATCGGATAAAGGGGGAAACATGGTGGTGTTACCTCGTGATCTATATATCAATGAAGGCTTATCTCAATTGAACGACTGCCCTAAGTATGAGAAAAGCAATAAGGCAACCTACCTTGCTTGTGTTTTGAAATATACAGAACAACTTAACAGTTGGAGGGAGAGTGAGCTTATTAGTCGAGAGGAATTTAATTTTATTCTCAATAGACATCCTAAAATACCCGCTCTCTACCTCCTGCCAAAGGTGCACAAAAGTATGACTGACCCCCGGGGAGACCCATTGTATCATCTAGGGGTAGCTGTTGGGAAAATACCTCCAGGTATGTGGATTTTTTTCTACAGCCCCTGGTACAAAACTTACCCTCGTACCTTAGGGATTCAGGTAACTTCCTACAGAAAATCAATAACATGCCCTGGAACCCCGCCTGGCTATTTATGACCCTAGATGTCAACAGCCTCTATACTTGTATTCCCCACCAACAAGGCATCGAGGCATGTAGACATTTTCTAAAAACACGTTCCATTTCCTATCTTCTCCATACTGAGATGCTTCTTGATATGGCATACTTATGCCTTACCAAGAATTTCTTCCTCTTCGATGATACTGTTTACCATCAGCTACTGGGCACCGCGATGGGGACTTGTTTTGCGCCCAGTTTTGCCTGCCTTTACTTGGGACTGTGGGAAGAGAGAGTGGTCCACCAATCCCAAGCATATCTCACTAAAATTGTTAGTTGGCTCCGCTACATAGACGATATGTTTATTGTCTGGAGCGGAAGCCAACAAGAGGCATTGGACTTTGTCAAAGACCTTAACACTAATGACTTTAATCTTAGTTTCACATGTCATATTAATTCCATAGTCATTGAATTCTTAGATGTTAGGGTTGAAAGCAAAAATAACACTTTGACTACGACTCTATTTAGAAAAAGTACAGCGGGCAACAGCTTGCTGCACGCCTCTAGCTGCCACCCCACCAATCTCATTAATTCTATTTCAGTAGGAGAATTTCTGAGAGCCAAACGGAACTGCTCTAATGAAATTGATTACAACAGAGAAACAATTTTAATGAGCGAACGGTTCAAAAAACAAGGTTATGGTCGCAAATGCATAGCCAGTGCCCTGGCTAAGGTAAAAGAAAGAGAAAGAACAAGCCTACTTAATCCTAAAGAGAAAGAAAGCCAACCGACTCATGGTGTGATCAGTAGATTTATCACTGACTACCATTGTGACTCTAGGGAAGTGAGAAAAGCATTGAACAAATACTGGAATATACTCAAATTAGACAAAGACTTAGCTCCTGAAATCTCAGAACATCCCCAGCTCACTTTCAGAAGACCTAAATCCCTCAAAGACCTTCTCTGCTCTACTCTTTTACCCAAAACTGTGAAACAGAGAAACCCGGTGCAAGGTTTTTACATTTGTGGCAGGTGTAAAGCCTGTCGCAACAGTAAAAACACCAAAGAAGTCCAACGGTCCAAAGATACAAACAAGTTCAAAATTACCAAGCATGTAACATGTCTGACTGATCATGTTATATATGCACTGAAATGCCCCTGCCAGTTCCACTATATCGGCAGCTCCAAACATCCGGCCAAAAAAAGAGTGCTCGAACACATGCGGGCTATAACTAACGGGGACCAGCAATATCCCATTGCGAGGCATTTTGCAACGCATCACAAAGGAAATGCCAACATGCTGTCCTTTTGTGTACTTGAGACAGTTCCCGTTAGGGAAAGAGGGGGAGATCGTATTATGGAGATGAGGAGACTTGAATCAAGACTGATTAACAAGTACAGGACAACCCAACCGAACGGCCATAATTTACATGAGGAACTTAGTGTGCATCTGGGTTAGTATGCCAGTTTGACTGTGTGTATATACCTGCCGTTTTTTTACTAATACTGTTTTATCACTGATTTTATCACATTTATTACAGTCACTGATTGCATATTTCTTATTTTCTGGTTTACAGAGTTTGTTGGTGATCACAATTGGGAATCTGTTCGACCCTTATGAGCACCAGATTACATAAGAACTGTATGAATGGGCCACCTTTAATTTGGGAATATTTGGTGATATCCTTGATGCCCACTGGGGCTTTATGCAAATTGATTGGTGAAGTTAACCATGACTTGGACACCTCTAAGTACGCTTTGGTATCATGCAACACTGAATGATTAAGCGATTATCACTTGAACTTTGATAGCGAACCAAATTCGTGCCCACTTGGGCTTCACAAGTTTTTGAACATGTGTCACATATGTTTAGCTATTATCACTGCACTTTTAAAATGAACCAAATCGTGCCCCCTTTAAACATGTGCAACGAATTTACCTGTTTATACGTTTTCCACAATAGGAATACGCACTTATTTTTGCACAAAGTATCCGATATTCCCTGCAATGTTAATATTTGGCTGGCGAATTTTCCTTTTGTATTTTTTGCTTATCAACCTTAATTTCGGTTTAAGTAGAATTGCATTTTACGTGTTATTCAACGTTTTTGCAGTCTGAATTGGGGTATTTGCTATGTTGCCTGGTGAGCTTTGTATTTCTCGAACTCAGCCCGCAGATATACCAACAAGTCTGTTTTCCATTGGTATGACTAGAATACCATGTGACTGTATATATTGAGCACTTCCTGTTTGGTTCTGTTTCGTGAAAAAGCAGGTTTCACCTGCGAAACGCGTCGAGAAAGCCATTAAATAAAACACGCTTCGCACTTCCAAGTGGCCGGGATCTCTTTTCTTGACTGGAAAAGGTTTTGGTTGTATATATATATATATATATATATATATATATATATATATATATATATATATATATATATATATATATATATATATATATATATATAATATATTCACTGAAAAAACCATAGGTTTCACACCAGTTATAGTTAGCTGGAAGTTTTACTCGCATAAAACCATTGAAATTCCCACGTTATAGTTAGATGGACTCACTATAACTTGCGCGTGCAATGCACTGCTGATGACGTCACATATTACATCACTCATGACATGGTCAGTGACAGCACTCATGACATCACTGATGACATCATCCTTGTGACAGAGTGACAGACCTCCTTTCAGTGTAATGTAACCCATGAAACACATATTCAAAAATAGAAATTAACATTTTTAAAAAAAGGAAAAACACATACTGGGCGCTCCCCCCGCGCAAATCAAAAAAATATTTATTTTTTTTGCCCCATGGGGCCCTTTTATGACCCCCACAACAAACCATAGTGGGTCAGGGGGGGTGTACCCTACCCCCTTTTGCTCATTTCCCCCTTTGATTTTTTCCACCTCAATCCTACCGAGGTACAAGATGGGACTGCGGACTGTTTCAAATGCTTACAGACACCCGAGAGCCAATCAGCTTTCCGCGCGCAAATCGCGTGGCGCGCTTTGAGCGCTCCCCGGTGCGCGTACCGGGGCGCGGCTCTAGATATATATATTTTTTTGAACCTAAATTACTAAAAATCCACTGGAGCACATATCTTGAGACATAGCAAAGGCACATCGGGCTACCAGTCCCTACAATTTTGCCAACTTTGGTGAAAATCCATTCAGCCGTTCAGGCTAAAAGTGAAATCGACCGCCCTATAAAAATTAACATGGGGAAAACGCGTTTTGGGACCCCCCTTTTATCTCGGCCCCCGCTTGACGCATCCCCCTCAAACTTTCAGCGATGGACCGGAGCGCCGCGAGGAAAGTTTCAGGCAGATTCGTCAACCGGCGCCAAAGTTATTCCAAATAGAATTTTGAGATTTAACATTGAACAAAATCCTAACTATAACTACCTACTGGCGACCGCCAGTAGGTATTATATATATATATATATATATATATATATATATATATATATATATATATATATATATATAAATATATATTACCTACTGGCTATCGCCAGTAGGTATATATAGTTAGGATTAATTCCCTATGGGATTTCTGAAAATTCTATGTCTAATAACTTTGGCGTTTGAGGACGGAATCGGCTGAAATTTTCAGGAAAATGGCACATTTTGTTTCTGAGCAGCCCCTGAAAATTTGGTGGAGTTTCGTCAAGGGGGGGCTGAGAAAAAAGGGGGGTCCCAAAACGCGTTTTTCCCATTCATTTTTCCATAGGGCGGTTGGACTCACTTTTAGCTCGAACGGCTGAATGGATTTGCACGAAACTTGGCAAAATTGTAGGGACTGTTAGCCCGATGTGCCTTTGCTAGGTCTCAATATATGTGCTCCAGTAGTTTTTGAGAAATTAACGTTCAAAACAAGATATATATCTGTAACAGCGCTCCGGGCAGCGATCCGGTCCGCTTACTTTTCGCGAAACGGAACTTTGCGCGCAGAAAGCTGATTGGCTCTCCGGTGTCTGTCAACATTCTAAACAGTCCGGAGCGGCCGCCATCTTATCTCTCGGTAGGATCGAGAGAGAAGAGGTGAAAAACGAAGGGGGAATTTATTGAAAGGGTGCAAGGTATACCCCTCTTGACCCCCTAGGATTGTTGTTGGGGTTATTAAAGGGTCCCGTGGGGAAAATAAAAAAAAAATTATTTTTCACGGTAGAAGCGTTTCCCGGGCCGCGAACTGGGCCGCAAACTGGTAGCGAAACGGGAATTCGCCATTTTGTGCTTCGTTTTAATTGTTTAGAGACAAAAATTATCGCTGCACATCGGCCACAATGCATGAATATCGCTGAAAAGTCAGCGATATTCATGCATTATCCAGCAAATGCTCTTAGCCATGTTATCCACCTTCCATTGGATAACAGAAAGCTGATTGGCTCTCCGGTGTCTGTCAACATTCTAAATAGTCCGGAGCGGCCGCCATCTTATCTCTCGGTAGGATCGAGAGAGAAGAAGAGGTGAAAAACGAAGGGGGAATTTATTGAAAGGGGGCAAGGTATACCCCTCTTGACCCCCTAGGAATGTTGTTGGGGTTATTAAAGGGTCCCATGGGGAAAATAAAAAAAAATTGATTTTTCACGGTAGAAGCGCTTCACGGGCCGCGAACTGGGCCGCAAACTGGTAGCGAAACGGGAATTCGCCATTTTGTGCTTCGTTTTTATTGTTTAGAGACAAAAATTATCGCCGCACATCGGCCACAATGCATGAATATCGCTGAAAAGTCAGCGATATTCATGCATTATCCAGCAAATGCTCTTAGCCATGTTATCCACCTTCCATTGGATAACATGGCTAAAAACCGCTCTGTGCGTGAGCTTTTTTTTTTTTTTTTTTTGGATGCGTGACGTTTGTTAACGTTCGATTCGATGGAAATCAGGAAGTGTTGAACACCATTTTGTCACTGCGAGTAAATATTTTGTTATAAATGAATCCTTATTGATAAACATTGTCTGCGCCATCTTGCGTTTTTGTCCAATGCCACAATTTTGTCGTGTACGGCAGCCATTTTAGATGCCTTGACCAGGGCCACTCTCTGCACGCCGTCGATTCTCAGCATGGCTCCCCACCCTCGCACGCATCTCCCCCACGCAATGGTCACCCCCGCTCTCTCTCTCATGCATGGGCCATATACTTCCCCCATCTGCGCTGCTCTTCTCTGAGAATCACACCCTGTGCCCGTTCGACACCTCCCTTTCACCCTATTCACTACCGCACCCTCTGACACTTCTCTTCCTCTGTGTCCGATTGTCCAGGCCGGACCTAGGCTATCACCTAGCCCTGCGGATGTAGTTTATGGCTCCAGCTGTAGAGTATCCAGACATGCCAACCCTCCCGATTCAGGTGTGAGACTACTGATTTCAGTGCTAGTCTTTCGCTTCCCGATTCCTGCAAGGAAAAACCCGGGGGCATATTTCCAACAACTAGAGGTAATTTTTGTCTCTAACTTGTTTAGAGACAATAATTATCGCCGCACTTTGGCGAATTTTATCGCACATAAACCTTGCTATTAGCAAGATTTATCGCAAATGCGATAAAAAACGGCCGCAATGCATGAATATCGCTGAAAAGTCAGCGATATTCATGCATTAGTCAGCAAATGCTCTTAGCCATGTTATCCACTTCCCATTGAACAAGCGCATGGTCTTTTAAAGATTTGTGAAGTACTCGGGGCGGCGGTGTGTGTGTGTCCTCTTTCAGGAGCGGGCGGGGGGGCACTGGCAGCAATTTGCAGGCCAGGCAGTGTTCAACACGTGCATCACCCTTTCTCTGCCTGCTATTGCGCTCCATGCTTCGGAAAGGTAAGAAAAAGAACGTGCATTTGAGTTTGAAATGTCCGATCTTGTAGCAGTACACTTGCAAAGCCCACACATGACAATAACCCGATTCAAGGCCCCATTCACCCGATTTTTAAAAAAAATATAGTACTCCAAGACAGTTACATTTTAAAAGTTTATTAATATTTAAATATAACGAACGCAACAAAAACTGTAAATATATTTAACCATTTTTTGAAATTAACCAGAACTATAACGATAACAACAACAACAACAATAATATAACTTTTATGCCTAAATTACGCAAACATTTAGCTAATCTGCTAAAGGGGGGAGTCGCCATTTCTTTACAATAAGCAATAATGAAAAATCCACATCAATAGGGTTGCCCGTTTTCTCGATGCAGCACTATAGTGCAATATACACAGCACCTGGGGTGTCAAGAGTGAACAGGTCTTTCTTTGTTCCTTAAGATGTTATCTCCGAGAATGCTGATGCATTGGTGTCTGTACACTTCTTTGTCAATTCTGTCAAGATGATAACTGCTTTATAAACAGACGATATCTTTGTTTAGTCATTAGTGTTAAGTGTGTCTGAAACTACAGTGCCCTTCTGTTTTTTTTTCTTCAGGCTCTACAGAGTTTTGTGTGTTGTTCTTTTGAGCGACAATTATTCCAGAGGTTTCAGGTTCACTTGTTTTGTTCTGCAGTGAGTTAACAGCTTTAGAGAGTTCATGTTTATTTGCTATGTCCTGCTGTTCGTGAACTGCTTCAGAGACGTCAGCCTCATTTTTTATGTTTCAGTAGATCCTGGACCTGCCCGGCCGCGCCCAAAATGGCGCCGGTGTAAATAGGACTCGTAACTGCTTGTTCTGTACTGGTTGCCCAACCTTGATATCACGAGATACATATGCAGTTTTGAAGCACATGGCGGAGGCTTGTCTGCTGTAGTGGGGCGCCCCTTTATCGTTTCAGTCGCCATTCCGCCCGCTTTTGCTACACTGTGCCTCATCCGCCATTCAGCTGTTTACCGCCCGCTCTTACGGCTACAGCGTCTCGCTCACCATGTAGTTGAGTTGTTCCCACTCTTGCGGTGCAGCGGTAGGCGGCTGCCACAGGACTCTTAAAATGGCGGCCGGCTCTTCGGATTTGGGCCTGGTCCAGTAAAATGGCCCTGGGACACCTTGGAACTCGGACGCTTGTCTGCCAGGGCTTGGTTTCCATTCTCGAAAGCGTCCCCTCAGCCTTGAAGATTGTACAAAAGTCTTGGGGGCCCTCGACTCCCGCAGGCTTCCGGTGGGGAGCGGCTGCCATGATTGCTTGCGGAATGGCCACGACGGAGCTACGAGATGGTGGTGCTCTCATGGTGACGCCAGCTTCAGTCTGAAACATCCAGAAACAAGGTGGGGCTTTCATCGTTTGGGGAAAAAAAAATGTTTTAATCCAATGAAAAGTGTTATTTTTAGGTCACATGACCTAGTCTTACATAATTAGGAAAAGAAAAGTAAAATGAACCAATGAAAAGTTTTATTAACAAGTCACATGACCTGTTATGCTTACGTTACGCGCTGCGCGGCGCGCTCTGGATCGTTTCCGGGAAGCTGCGCCTTGCGCAGCGGAGCACTTCCGGGTGCGCTAACGCGTCGCGTCATATGACGCATTACGCGACAATGCAGGTGCAGAATATAGTCAAAATGTCTCCACCAACCAGCGGTCGGAATTCCACCGCTTTCAGCAGTTCAAAAAGTTCGGTCAAATCTTAAGAGCGGGAGCAACTCAACTACATGGTGAGCGAGACGTTGTAGTCGCAAGAGCGAGCGGTAAACAGCTGAATGGCGGAAGAGGCACAGAGTACCAAAAGCGGGCGGAATGGCAACTAAAACGGTAAAGGGGCGCCCTACGACAACGTGTCTTCAGGTGAAACGGATTGTGGGACAAGGTCCAGAATGAAAGATTCTTCAAAAGGGAAAAAATTCCGCCGGACCCCGGGAGCCGGCCGCCTATGCCGGGGGCGATCTCAGGCCTCACCAGGGCAACACGACTTGGGGAGGGGGCAGGAGCCAAGCGCCCCCTCTCAGTCCGCGCCATCTCACCACCCCTCGGGGGCCTCCGTCAAGCGGTTTAGGGAGGCACCGTATCACATTGTTTTCCAATGCAGTCAGGTCCACAAATGGACCCCACTTACTTTGAATAGTGAAGCTGCAGCAGGTGCAAATAAGGTTTAAACAGTGTTACAAGAACTGCTTAGAACTCTGAAGTATGGCACTCAATAACCAAGACTTATGCCATTTATGTAAGGCAGTGACATGGAAGCAACTCAGGGACAAAAAGCATGAACGAACATTCACGTATGAAAATCTTATTTGGAGAAGGGGTAGAATCCAAACGCCCCCTGCCAGTTCGCGCCACTACACGGTATGTGGAAAATCTGAAGCCATCATTCTACAAACTCTCAACGCTTGTTATCAGTGCATGAGTTTCATGCTCGATCGATTGAGCTAGCCGGATCGGGCAATAAAAAGTATAAAATAGTTATGTAAATAGTTATTTAATAAAATGTTTTATTCTGTTTCTTTGGTGGTGTGTTGTGTATATTTATAATATTTGCATAGGGTTTGCCGTTATTTTGGGCGGTGTGGGTGGCAGAGTCGAGCTGTTTTGCAGCCCTCATGGTGTGGAGCTCAATTCATTTCACTATTTTCGTATTTCTCATGAAGGGTTATTCCTAATGTTTGTATTTTACCGAGGTTAAAAAGAGATCGAATTAGTGGTCTACTGATTTTGCTCGATTACTTTTATTTTTTTACACGATTTTTCACTATCTGCAAAGACTAAACAGAGTATTGCGACTTTGTGCTTGTTTGTAAATAGAGAATGATCCAAAGAGAACCAATTGTAAAACAGTAAATGCTTGGATAATAATCAATCAAATGGAGAGACAAGCAGGTACGACGGATTACAACAGGGGTAAAGGTCTGCGTTAACTACCGTTTACTATCTGCAAAGAGAGAGTACTACTAAGAGAAAAGAGGGGAGTGGGGGGGGGGGGGGCAGCGTTCAAAGCACATCAGCGTGCATAAACACGAAAACGTTTTTACCTATCACGTACTTGACATTTGACAGCTTCTGATGTTTGCTATTAAAAAACCATTGAAATTCACAGAAAAAACCATAGGTTATACTCCATATATAGTTAGGAATTTGCATTTACAAAACCTTGAAAATTCAATGAAAAAACCATTGGTTTTAGGCCATATATAGTTAGGGATTTGCATTTAGAAAACCTTATTTTACTCGCATAAAACCATTGAAATTCCATATATAGTTATAAGCGCTAACTATATATCGCGCACCCGCAATCCACTGCTGATGATGTCACATATTACATCATTCATGACATGGTTAGTGACATCACTGATGACATCACTGATGACATCTCAAATGACATCACTGATGACATCACTGATAACATCTCATTTGACATGACTGATCACATCACTGATGATATCATTCATGTGATAATACCATGAACCTCTTCAGACTCTAATATAACCTTAGATACAATCAGTGTAAACAGACAGTCACTCATCCATGGAGTTACTCACACACCTAGTCAGTTATGCCAAAAATCAATCACACCTCTATTTTCTCAACTATACAGTTATACACACCTTACTTATTCAAACATATACTAACACATATTTACTTTACTCTCTTATACAATCTCTGATACATGTTCACAATGATCCATACAGCCACTCACACATTCACTAGCTCTTATGCACAGTTATTTATAGATGTCAACTCTCACATGTACTGTGTTTTACATATGTACTTAATTTGACATGTAGCACTGAGATATCCATTCACTCACTAATACACTCATGCACAGTCAACTGCCCATACAGCTGTTTCCACATGCAGTTTTGAATCTATACATATAGTGAATCAACTACTCACGGTATAGAGACAAAATATCGACTCCAAAATATCGACTGGACATAATATCGAGTTTTAAATATAGACTGGACAAAATATCGACTGGACATAATATCGACTACAAAAATATCGTTTTTCAGGTAAGTGAAGTAATATCGACTGTCTAAAATATAGATAGCAAAAATATCGATTTTTTAATAATATATAATATTTTATAGTCTATTTTTATGTAATAATATGTGTGAATAGTGTGTATTAATGTTATTAAATATTTTATTACATGAATTTTGTTTTGATAATAATTGCGTAATGTAATTCTGTAGCGGGTTGTGGGTTTATAGGGGAATAGGGTGGGAAGTAATTTAATAATAATTAATTAATTAATATATGTTTGTTAATATTTTTAATTAATAATTAATTGATAATTAATTAATATTAATTAGTTAATTAATTAATATAATTTTGAATATATTTTGTATTAGTAAATAATTGTTAATTAATTAATTGTAATTAGTTAATTACATTAATTAGAGTACATTTTTATATATATAATTTTGTGTTATTTTAAAGTAATTAATTTTTAAAAAATAATATTAATTATTAAAATAATTACACCTAATGTTCTAATATATTTACTTTATTGTTATTGTTAATTAATAATTAATTGGTAATTAAATAATATTGATAAATTTTGGGTAAAGGGGTATTTTTAGGGTTCAGGGTCAGTTTTCAGGCCATGGGTAAAGGGGTATTTTTAGGGTTCAGGGTCAGTTTTCAGGCCATGGGTAAAGGGGTATTTTTAGGGTTCAGGGTCAGTTTTCAGGCCATGGGTAAAGGGGTATTTTTAGGGTTCAGGGTCAGTTTTCAGGCCATGGGTAAAGGGGTATTTTTAGGGTTCAGGGTCAGTTTTCAGGCCATGGGTAAAGGGGTATTTTTAGGGTTCAGGGTCAGTTTTCAGGTCATGGGTAAAGGGGTATTTTTAGGGTTCAGGGTCAGTTTTGGGTTTTTGGGTAAAGGGGTATTTTTAGGGTTCAGGGTTAACAAATAAGATTTAAAAAAATTATTTTTATTATTTTCATTTATTATTTTATAATTATAATTTAATTTCAGTCGTTTTAAGTATATTTTAGTAATTAAAATTTAATATTAATTTAATTTAACACTGTTTTTAGTAAAGTCGATATTTTTTACATCTATATTTTTGTTAACGATATTTTGGACTCGATATTTTTGTACTTACCTGTTTGTAGATACAAACTCGATATTTTGACTGTCGATATTTTGTCCACGATATTTTGGTAAGTCGATATTTTGTCAGTCGATATTATTTCAGTGATCCCTACTCACACATCTATGTACAGAGTCACACACCTCCCAGCCACCCATACACACACACTCAGTTTCCCATACAAATACTTGGACAACCAATCAATAAACCATACAGTTACTCATATAGCTACTGATCAACATATGCAGCAGTTTGTAGAACAACAGATATAATGATGCACAAATTAAAACAGTTTAGTCACTAACCCATGCACTCAGTGAGACACATTTAATCACTCACTCAATCAGTCAGTCATGCACCTAGTAAATCCTTCATCCAGACACTTATATATCCACTCATTCTTCAATATGTAAAACATATTTTAACTTTACAGAAACATACAGTCACTGGATGTTGTAATCAGTGATGTCATCAGTGATGTCATTTGAGATGTCATCAGTGATGTCATCAGTGATGTCACTAACCATGTCATGAATGATGTAATATGTGACATCATCAGCAGTGGATTGCGGGTGCGCGATATATAGTTAGCGCTTATAACTATATATGGAATTTCAATGGTTTTATGCGAGTAAAATAAGGTTTTCTAAATGCAAATCCCTAACTATATATGGCCTAAAACCAATGGTTTTTTCATTGAATTTTCAAGGTTTTGTAAATGCAAATTCCTAACTATATATGGAGTATAACCTATGTTTTTTTCTGTGAATATATATATATACATATATATATATATATATATATATATATATATATATATATATATATATATATATATATATATATATATATATATATATATATATATATATATATATATATATATATATATATATATATAAATATATATATAAAAAGATTAGGTCAGGGGATATAAAACATCAGTACAAGAGATGAGGGTACAAGTCAAGTATCTTCAAGCAAATGAAAAGAGCCAAATTAGGGTAAGAACACATAAGGAATCGTTTTACTTCCATTTTGAAGGCAAACTTGGAGGTGAGTCTGCGAATTTCAGGAGGGAGAGAGTTCCAGATCCGTGGAGCCAGAGAAAGCTCTTTGACAAGTTCTCTTTTTGCAAAATATCTGTGGTTTAAGAAGGAAGGTGTTAGCACTTCTTGAGGGTCTACCACCTCCTGATAGTTCTAGCTTTTGGCATAGGTATTTGGTGGTTTTGAGATGGAGAGCTTTGTGTGTTAGGCAGGCGACCTTTAGCTGTATTCTTGCTTCAAAAGGCAACCAATTTAGAGACTTCAGAACTGGGGAAACGTGCCCAGATCTATTTGTGCCTGTGGTTAGTCTGACCGCCGCATTCAATACAGCCTTAAGGGGTGCCAAGGTATATTTCAGGAGTCCACATAGGTAGCACTGCCATAGTCTAGCCTCGGTAAAACCAGCGCTTGAACCACCTGCTTGAAGTCAGCTTGTGGAAGAATAGGTTTGAGATTCCTTAGTAGTCTCATCAGGTGATTCGCACCCTTACAGACAATACTAATATGGTTCTTCAAATTTAAGTGTTTGCCACAGTGATTCCGATCAATTTGGCAGAATCAATAATGACGGTGGGCAGTTGAAGGCAGTGATATGGTTCAACCAGAGGTCCACCATAGGGGTATGAATCGAAGGATAAATGAGCAAGAATTTGATTTTGGAAATGTTGAGTAGGAGGTGGCTCTCCATTAGCCAGTTGTGAGTGTTCATGGGGTAGTGTTTAGTGATGTGAGATTGTCAGGGGAGGAGATTTTCAGGTAAAGTTGCATGTCGTCTGCATACACGTGGAAGAGAATGTTCATTGAGTTTAGTGCATTTGCAAGAGGTTCAAGGTTAGGTTGAAGTATGGAGGATAAAGCGGACCTTTGTGGGACACCCATGGATACAGGCGTGGGCTGGGATAGGAAGTTGTTCACCTTTATTCTTTGAGATCTGTGGTGGAGGAAGGGCGAGAACCATTGTAGCACCAGACCAGAGAAGCCCATCCTGTGTTCCAGAAATGATAATAGGTTGTTGTGATTTACAGTGTCAAATGCAGAGGAAAGGTCAAGGAGGATCAGGAGGCAGGATTCATTGTGGTTCAGCATTTTTAAAATGTCATCAAAAACAAGAATGAAAGCCGATTCAGTGCCTTGTCCGCTCCGAAAGCCAGATTGGTGATGGTCTAGGAGTTGGAAGTTTTCAATGGGAGCACAAAGTTGGGATTGGACACATTTGTCAAGGAGTTTGGCCAGAGTAGTGATGTTGGAGCTAGGGCGGAAGTTGTTGAAGTCTGCACTATCAGCATCAGTTTTTATTTTAAATAGGAGAAACGTGAGCCGCTTTTAGGCAGTCAGGGATCATACCTTGAGACAGTGAGGCATTGACCATATTAGTCCAGGTGGGGGTGATGACTTCCTTTATTTCCTTGAACATGGTGGGTGGTAGCAGGTCGTTAAAGTGATTGCATGGGTTAAAACTCTGACAATTGTTTTTTAATGTCTATTTCACTAAAACGGGTGAAGGTTCCCAAGAGGCATTATTTTTGGTGCTCAGACTAGCTGGTACGGGCTGTTCAGAGGGGGATGGGGAAGCACAGGCCAATGGGATGGTAACAAGGCCTTTTTAGAATCCAGTTCTATATTGATGAGTCTTGATTTCCTAGAGAAAAATGTAGCAAAAGCGTCGCAAGAGGGTGGGCTGTGTCTTGAGTCAGAACGAGTGAGTGCGTCACACGATTGTTGTTGAACAATTTCAAAAAATGTCTTGGGACGATTAGAGGCTTTGTTAAGTTGAGATCTGAGGTAGTCAGGTAACATATACAAGTTAGTACTCTAGTTGTTTAATAGCACATTGGGGGAAGCTGTAGTAGCACACTGGGGATTTAACTTGCAGATTGCTACTGGTGTTGAAAGTATGTGTTTTAGTCTGCCTGTCAGAATGTTTTACTAATCTGGACAAGAAATATATCTGAGAACTCATAGAAAATATGTCCTCTTGTTATCTTGCGGCCAGCCCAAACTTCAGGAATGTCACCTTTTTTTCAGGAGGAGTACATTTTGATGGCAGCCAAGGGTCCAGGCCATGGGTAGGCTCCTCTTGGAGATCAGGTACTCGCTCCAGGAGAGGCCAGCAGGCATCTTGGGATATCTAATTGCAACAGGTCAGCTGGGCAGTTGCAGGGAAACCCTGGAACTTGTTGTGTCCCTGTAGCTTGCACAGGTGGTCAGCCAACAGATTCTTGGAGTCACTCTGGTTAACCTGGCTGAAGGCAAGCATGTCCAGTCTTCCTCCTCAGACAGCAGGGTAACCCTCTGGCTATAGGACAGTCCTTCTGTAACTTCGACATGCCCAGGAGTATTCTGAAAAGTGGCTCTAGAGGTCCAAAACTTATATCTGGTGCCAGACTTTCTGTGGGGGGGGGGAATCCCTCTCCTATCCTCACATTTGGTTCTGGAAACCTCTTCCCTTGCCCCTGTCAAGTCTCCAAACTGTCTAGGGTGACAAAAGACAGGGCAGGCCTGGTGTAAGATTCCTTTATGTGCACTAGAGGTAAAGCTCTTTGAAATGTAAGTAGAGCTGGGGGCAGCCCTTCTCATTCCTCCTGCCAGCATGGCCCACCCTGTCCTGTGTCACTGTCTGGAAGCAATACACAAACCCCACAGCAGAACCATTCACAGTAATGTTTCCAGGACACTGGCAGAAGAAACAAATGGTCAGGACAAGAAAATGCCAACTTTCTAAAAGAGTAATTTTCAAAATTGTGGTTTGAAATCCATCTTTACCATTAAAGAGGATTTAAAATTTCAATTCATTTGAGTGTAAACAGCATAGCTCTATCTGCTCCCAATCCAAAGTCATCACTTATTAAATATAATAAGGTAACCCAGTGTTAGTCATTGGGAGAGATAGGCCTTACAACAGGGAAAAATACTTTTTCAGTGGCAAGACATGAAAAACATACACCTGTCCTACTCTCTGAATACAATGCATCCGGTCTGTGGGCTTTTAGGGTCTATCTACCTCACGGGTGACTTATATGTATTAAAAATGAAGTTTTAGGCCTGGCAAAAGGTTTATTTTACCAGGTCGAAATGGTAGTTTAAAACTGCACTACAGGATACAGTGGAAGGCCTGAGACATGTTCTTAAAGGCTACTTTAGAGGGTGGCACAATGAGGCCCAGGTTACACGTAGTGCCATTAAATAGGCATTTCCAAGTAAATAAAATGTGCCAATTAGGTATAGTACAATTTTACCATATTTTAGGAAGTGATCATAAGCACTTTAGAACTGGTTAGCAGTGGTAAGGTGCACAGAGTCCTAATGCCAACAAAAACGAATTCAGCAAAACAGTAGGTGTGAAGGCAAAATGTTTGGAGAAATACCACACCATTGATGTTGGGTCTAACAGTTACCTTCTCTCTCACCTCCTTACCTCCCTCCTCAGACAGTTCAGTCTTCATCACTTTCTTTCCCCTAAAAATCATGTTATCTCCTCACTTACCTCCTAAACCTTGGGCATGGTGCCTGCGGTTTTATGTAATGATGGTTGACGGATGCTTATGTTGCTGGTCCCTGGTGCTCATTATCTTTATCATGAGTCTTGCACAGTTTTTGTCAAAGTCTATCATTTGCCTGAGAAGAATTGTTACACAGGTTATGTTTCTACTGAGTATGTGTCCCAAGTAGGTGGGGTGTGGATGAGGTGACGAAAAGTCACTGCTAGCTATTCCGTACTTGCTTTTTGTGTTGAAATGAAGTCGCCACCATTACCAGGGCTCATGCTGTACATGAGGGTGTAATACTACTAGTGTTGTACAGGATATGAGTTAGTGAAACTTGCTTTGCGGTAGCCTGTGCTTCTCACATGTTATGGAATCGAGTTTTCACTGCTCCTGCTAGCTTGTGTCGCTTTTCTATGTGTAATAGAGGTTTGAACTGTTAGTGGCTGTCCTGAGAGAGATTCTTGCACTGCTGTTATATGTGCTGTACTTCTCGTGTGTGATAGAAGCTTGCAATTCTGGTGCATCTGCCATATCTGTTTTTGTGTGAGGACAGCTAGCAATGATGCAACACATGTTGTACCAGTTCAATGAATCTATGAAGATTAGGAATATCTTTTCACAATACAAAATCTAATACAATTGGCTATAGCCGTGCTTACTTTTGTGTGCTTATGCATATTATTTATCCCATCGATCCTAAGCACTAACAAGCAAGGTCATTACCGGACTATCTCTCTTGGTATCAGTTCCATCAGTTCTGTTCCTCTATCTAACAAGCATTTGCAATGCAATTGGTCTCGCATTTACTAGAGTTTGAGTTATTGGCAATGTAGATTACAATGCCTTTTATTAATGTGTTGGTTTTTTAAACAAAAAAATAAAACGCATTGTCATTTACAATGCCAATAGCATAAACTCTCGCAAATGCGAGACCTATTGCATTGTAAATGCTTGTTAAACATGTTAAACTGTGCAATTGTCTGTGTCTCATCTCAACAGATCCATAACACACAAACATGGCAATAAGCAACAAAAAATGAGACTAGTGAACCTTCATGAACAGCCTTCCATCGAGTGGCCACTTGTGTTGCTGAATTTTTTGTAACTTTTAATCTGTTTCAGTTTCCAAAAAAGAATCTGCAGATTATGCAGCAGATGGATTATGGGGAAAATAAGGCAAATACATAAATATGTTAAACTAAAATAAATAAGCATCCAGGGATTGGTTACAAGGTATCACCTCCTCTTCACCCAGGCTAGCTTGAATCCAGTGGCACAGTAAGCATGGTGCACTGACACATTCACCTCAATGTACAACAAAATGTGCTCTCTTCTGCACATCATTCTGTCCCCACAATACACCTATGCCCCCACAACACACCTATGCCCCCACAACGCACACCTATGCCCTAAAACTGTGCATAAGCTATTCGCCAGCTCTTCTCCTGATGCACAACCACCACAAGGGACATCATACAGCAACCTCATGAGACATCCAGAAGTGTTCAACTAAGATATTACTCAGAGGTCCCCGGCTGCACTTCACTCGGTGAACCTTGCCATACATCAACCTGAGGCTGTCTTGCTTAACGTAATGCATTACGTTTGCTATGCTTCTTGTTTCTGTTGGACTTTGAAAATCTGTATACTTATGCCTGTCAATGCCCATATTTTAAGAACAGCAGTATGGTGTGTGTCCAAGTGCGCGCAAGGTACAACAAACAAACCTGTTATGCTTTATCAATACTTGAACACATTTTCATTGTTAAAGCAGTTTTGTGGGAAATGTACCAATCACAAGGGTGATTCAGGAAGAAAAAAAGATGCAGGAAGGTAATGGTCATGTATTTCTAATAATCAACCAGCTCCATCAGCTTTGAGCAAGTGGGCGCCTAAGGACAAGCAAGCATTTCATGGAGTGAAGGCAGCTGTAATTGCCATTACCCCTTAAACTGCCACCAAAAGGATGCCTGTATGCTTAGGAGCCTGAACATGCTCATGTAAGACGTGTGTGCAGTCATGCCGTTCATCTGACCGGGTTCTTAAAGGGCAGGCTATTAACTCAGATTACAAAAGTGACAGGGAAACTGTCCAACAATCCCAGAAATCACTCAAGCAGCAGACTCGCACAAATCAAATCAGTTCGTCCCCCACCTCCTTCCGCTTGTGACTGAGCTAAGGAGATTTACACTGTGGATCAAGTCCAGTGGTTGGAATATTATTCAAAAAGTGGGGGAGGGGTAGGGGCCATGCACTTGGAACAGTACTTTATTCTCAAACGATCACCGATCTGTTTAGACAGGCGGCAGAAACCCAAAAATCGCAGGCAGCAAGCTCAAAACCACGCATCTTTCTACTTCTTGTCAAAACCATTTATACAGCATGTCTTCCCAAGTTCAGAACTGCCCCAATTTGCAAGCAGGGGCCACTTTTTTTCTATCTAACTTACTAATGGGGGCAACGTTTATTTTGGTGCCTGTGACTATTTTCTGTACCAGTTCGAGCCTGTGTGAGCGAGACGGAGTGAGAAAACAGAGTTAATGACACTGAGTGAGTGTAACCAATTAGTCCTAAACTGTCCTAAATGTGACTCTGGTATGTGTGTGCGTGCGTGTATTAGAAAGACGAGGGAGATATAGTGTAATGATGACACCCTGCCCTGGCTTATACAGGGCGCATCTGTATCTCTCTGCCTGTCTGTGTGTGCATGCATCTGTATGTCTGGATGCACAGGGAGAGAGAATGTAGAAAAAGATGAGTCTGTCCTAAGTTAGAAACGTACGCGTCTGCTGCCTCTGTGTGTGTCTGCGTATGTGAGAGAACGAGAGAAATAAATTTGTTCCTCAGACAGCGAATGACCTGTCGGTGTGTGTGTGGGTGAGGGGAGGGGGACAGGGGGTGCGCGTGCACACAAGAGTGTGAGATAAGTGCAGCGGTGAGACCATCTGAGCGAGACGAGCTGTGCGAGTGTTGCAGTAAGGAACCGCTAACAGTTAATGTATTAGGCGCGTCACTGGTCCAGTGAGCACCTCCTGTGAGTGTGTGCTGTAGAAGAGCCACCGCAGAGGTATTCTTTGAGAGGCAAGTGTCAGAACCCAATTGTCTTCTCAGGAGCAAATGGCCGCTGATCCCAATGCCCGCCCGCCGGTGACGCTGCGCTTCTGACAGAGCAACGTCACCAACAGGGGGGAAAGGGGAATTGGAAGAGAAAAGAAGAGACACTCCTTGTAAACTGGCTTCCTCTGCTGCTGGCGAAGCTCTTTTCTTTGTAGCGTCCTTCTTCTGCCACAAAGGGGAAGCCTAATGCACACAGGGAGGAAACCTTAGCACCACAACATTGCAATACAGCTAACTTGGAATACTCTAAATTAGACTCTTCCTACCAGGCTCTTGTGGGAGTATTGCCTCTCTTCTGAATATTGTATAACCTCTGCAGTGTATTGTAGTATTAATCACTATCTGTAATAGAGAGAGAATACTTTAACGAATTATACTCTAGTCGGTGGACTATCACAGAAGTCTTTCTCTTGTTAATACCTGTTAACACTGAAGAGAGTCTTTTTGTTGTTATCCTTCTATACAGTAGTAAGTCTATGTGCAAGTTTTTACTTAGTTGGTTCCGTGAGAACTGCAGGCTTAGTCTATATGAATCTTCCTTTCTTTGCAAACACGCAAATAGGGTACAAGGGAGGTATGAGAGGTAAGGAAAGGAAAGGTAAAGCGCAAAGGAAGGACAGAGCTGGTTTTAACGGATAAGTCGCTGCGTAGCTTCCATGGAGGAATCTTACTTGAGAACTGCTGAGCAGAGTCCGACTCCGCCACCTCACGAACCCTCTGCTTGACTGAAATTGCTGTCTCCGCTTCCAAGAATTATATTCTCAGGATGCGGCAACTGAAATTTCGACGGTCTTCACTGAATGCTGCAAATGCTGAACTTCTTAAATCTTTGAACTGTCGCTCTGAAGAGTCAGGAGATTTACTGACTCTAAATGGTACTCTAAAACTAAACGGGTACACTCTCTAAGGGAAACTGAGTGTCACCAAATCACTAACTGAGAAGTCTGAGGAAAACATAATTTTCACGCACTTCACAAATGCGGAGAAACGGTTCGAACATGCATTCACAAACAAGGCTAAATTGAAGTGCACAGTTAAGTCTGCGCGCGATGCTCTTAAATACTAGACCGCTCAAGAAACACATGCCAGGCGAGAACTCTCAGCCACTGCGACAGCCATCTTAATACGGTTGATTAACGTTAAATGTCGTACCAAGTGTTAACCAGATTTGGTTTTACAATGACTCTGGTCCTTTTCTTGTGAGGCAAAGGTGGGGACTTAATCCCTATCGTAGCCACGGTAAGATTCCTGACAGAAAGTCTCGGAGGAGGGTTTATGACAGTTCCCAATAAAGAAATAGATGTGTGAGCTGGAGTTATGCACGAGGTCTCATTTAGAAGCTGAAGTCTGAATTAGTTTAGGAGAGAACCTTCTGCCATGAATGAAACACTGAAGTGTGAGTGTGCGAAAGAGGGGTGCCTTTGTCCTGAGTGTGACACAAAACTGTGAATTAGTGTAAGAGACAAAACTCTGCCATGCGAGACACACTGATGTGTGAGCGTGTGAAGGAGGGGAGCGTGTGTTCTGATTTAGACGCTGAAGTGTGAAGTAATGTAAGAGACACCCCTCTGCCACGCACAGATGTGTGAACGTTTGAGGGAGAGTCTCCTTTATGGAATTAGGAACTAAAGTCAGAATTAGTGTAGGAGACTTTACCCCATTAGTAAACCCAGGTTAGTAATTGTTGTTGGCATACGTACCTGCACATAATATTATGCTCAGACAGAGAAGTCCAAGTCACACTACCAACAACTCAAGACAATTGTGGAGCTGAAATATTTGAAAAGAGCAATTCACGTCTCCCACGAAGTGCTGAAATTAAAAAAAAACAAGCAAAGAAGTAAAGTGAGTGCTTCGGATGGCAAATGGTGATCACTTTCGCGGCCGCTTTGATGTTCTCAGTGGTCGTGCGGCTCACTGAGAACATCAAAGCGGCCGCAAAAGTGATCACGCAGGTGGACAAATGGTGCACGCACCTGTGCACATGCACTGTACACGATCCGCACTTTGGGAGCACTTTTGAAAGCCACTACTTAATATCTCTCCAAGCATCGCTAACGTGATGGCTTAGGCGAGACCTAAAAACAAAGGTGTAGATTAGTTAAACAAAATAGCACAAAGTTACATTGCGACTAAAGTGTCACTAGAGAGAAAAGAGCAGCGCAGAGCCATAGTTACTAAAGTGTCCTGCTACTGCTCTCTTCTGCTGGTGTACAAAATGGCTGCCTACTACTAGCAGCACACAAATGGCTTTGCATCATAGTGAAAATGTGAATTTGTGATATCTAGCACAGGTCTTGTGCTAGAAGAGTATCCTTCCAGTGCAAAATCATATACTTAGATAGACCTAAAGACTTTTCACAAATTAGATGTATGAGGCGTCATTTTTGATGCACAGCCAGGTCTATCAATCTTTTTCGATCTATGTTTGCATCAAGGTCCAAAGGTTGTCGTGATGGAACCCTAAGTCCTGCCCATGGAGCGCCCCCTCAAAGTAAAGTTGTCAAAAGCAGTGAAAACACTTTTGTGCTACTTTAAGGGCAAATTGCCTGCACAAAACAAACCTTGACACTGGAAAATAAATATTACCAAATCTGCCCAAACTCTCCGCTTTTATACCGAAGGTTCAAAAAGATTGAATGCAATATAACTCCAGATGTATTCAACTCTCACAATCGCAACCCTTTTCCAACTCGCTTGTCCAGTTTGGAAAGGGCTTGTTGAAATTCCTATGCCATTACAAGCAGTAATTCTCATGAATTTATGTCGAATGACCGCACAAAGAACTATAAAACACCGCTGCGAGGGAGTGTTTATTCAGTTGAAGTTAGCAATAGAATACCCAGGATAACAAGCATTATTTGCAGTTTGATTCCTCTTGAGATAATGGACCGATCACAAAACATTTTTAACTAGCACTGTTTCATGTCTCGGTGGCAAGTTAAGGCAAAGCCCTTTTACCAGTGCATTATAAAACAAGCATTTGCAATGCAATCAGTCTCGCATTTGTGAAAGTTAGAGCTATTATGGTTGTAAATTATAAAATAAATTTGTTGCAGTGAGATGATTATTTCGAAACTCAGGGCCTCATTTATGATAGAATGGCACTATGCAGTGCCGCAAGCAATATTGCAGCACTGCGCTGCGTCATTCTGAAAGTGCAGGAATGCGTCATATTTACAAGAATACGTTGCATTCTTGTACTGACCCCTCCGCTGGTGCTAATAAAGCAGCCTAGCACCAATGCAGGCACCTTTGCGTCATGTCTCAATGGTGCCTGCATTGTGGGAAAAATGATTTTGTGCAGAAAGGGACATCTTTCTGCACAAAATCAATCAATGGAGGTGAATTCCTCCTTCTATGTGTGCCACAAAATGCAGCACACATAGAAAGTGGAAATATCGAGGAGAAATAGGGATATTTCCCCTTGTTACACCTCCCTAATGCCACCCATAGGGTGGCGTTAGAATCTGACGCATTCCGAGGTTTACCATTCCTCTTAAATCTGGGAATACTTTAGATTCCATGCGTGTTGCGTACGAATAAGGGAATTGGGGCAGGTTACCTAAGTAGGTGGGTTTCCTTAATTTGGGACGGGTGGCACGATAACTTGCAGCTCCAATGAGAGGAGCACAGTCATATATCGACGAGAGGCTGAATCACACAGTGTGAAACTGGAAACATTGGTAAGGCCAAGAAGTGCTCACACAAGCACTTAATCCTGCCAAACAGCATCACCTCTCAGCCTCAGAAACAAAATGCAAACTGCGGAAGCAGGCTGCTCCACTTTCTTTGAGGCACCGATGCTGTTCATGTTCCTCTTGTCTGTTTTAGCCTTGTTTGCTATAGATTAGTAAAGGGCAATGAAGCGATGACTGGGTGGTGGGATATCAGGAACAGATGTTTTGCCCATCTCTGGGTCCCTTAGGCAGGTGCGGTACTTGGCATCCCTGGAGACGGGGCACCAGTACAAAACACTGAGGGCCTCATTTATGAAAAGTGACGCATCGCTGCGTGAAAACAGCAATGCGTCACTTTTCACTGCACCCTCCTTGCACCACCAATGATGCGTCATATTTACAGTATGATGCATCATGGCGCAAGGAGTTACAGATAAGTCAGTATTTCTGACGTATCAGTATGGCGCAAAAGCGACGCATTGCTGGAGTGTGTCACGAAAGTGACGCAACTCCAGCAATGTATCCTTTCACAGCCCCATGTGAAAGGGCCTGCGTCAGTCTTACGCCTGCTGTGAGGCAGGCGTAAGAAATTGAAGCATTTGTGTCCTAAAAGTGGCGCAGTGAAATCTTATAGATTTCACTGCGTCACTTCTATGATCCTTTCTTGTGTGAGAACGCCCCCCCCTGCATACATTATACCTGGTGTAGGTATAATGTAACGCAGGGGTTTACAAAGTGACGCATCTACATAGATGCGTCACTTTGTAAATATGGTGCAACAAGGCACATTTTTTACGCTGCTGGTGCGTCACAAGAAGTGAAGCACCGGCGGCGTAAAAGTGACGCACGGCCTCATAAATGAGGCCCTGAATTTGTATGTGTTGGCTTGAAAATATTGCACATGCATAGGGTGTGTCTGCATGTGTGGTAATGTGTGGATGTGCCTGTGGTGGCTGGTCTACATGGGTGCTTGTATCAGGAAGCAGGTGTTTATGTCTAGGTCCGTGTGTGCTGAGTAGTTGGCTAGTGTGTGTCCATCTGAGTGTGTATGTGTACAGCTCTGTGTGAGAGTGTGTCTCCTTTTACGCCACATGAGGTAGGACTGTGAGGCTGCAAAATAATTGCAAAAAATAGGACTAAAATCTCCACAATGCACGGGCCAATTGAAAGAGATGTAGGCTAAGAAAGTTAGGAAATGCACCCAAGCTATTCAGTCTGGTTTAATAGAGTGTGCATTTTGTCATGAGCTAGAGAGTAAGTGTGTGTGAGCATCTCTCTCTCTCTCTCTCTCTTTCTCTCTCTCTCTTAAGCACCAAAATTAAGACCAGGTAAATCCTGTTCTTAAGTTGGCGAAACGAGGAGGAATTATTTCTCCTCGTTTTTGGTTTTCCATGTGTGCTGCCTTGTACAGCACACATGGAAAAATAAATTTGCCTTAGTTTGTTTATGTACAGGAATGTGTCCCTTCCTATACATAAACAATCTTTTTTAAAAATGCCATTTTCTCACTTTCATGTGTGCTGCACACATGAAAGTGACAGAATGGCATTTTAGGATTGTTTATGTGGAGGAAGGGGCACCTTCCCTGCACACAGACGCCCTAGCACTATGGTGCAAGGGTGCCTGCATAGGTGCTAAGTTGCTGAACTTAGCGCCATCGCAGGGGGAAAAGCCAAAGGCTGCACCACATTCTTGTAAATATGGTGCAGCCTTGTGTTTCAGAAGTAACGGAGAGAGGCATTAAGCCAGGAAGGCTAACGCCTCTCTCCTTCACTTCATTGTACATTGCCCTCTGTTCGGTCGCATTCCTACATTTACTTTTGGGAACCAGCTGTAATACATGCTCCCATAGGGAAATGGGGGTGCTGTTCATCCCTGCACCAGGTGGCATGCACCTCAATGTGCCTGCCACAGGGTGCAGAGATCAACAGGGCCTCTCCTAATCAGAGCCTGCACACACAAGGGGGCCCTGCTGGGTCGACGGTCTCCTTCAGCCCATTGGAGTCCAGTCGGAATGACTTTCCAATTTTAATTCCGACTGGTTGATACATAATCAGCCGGTCGGAATTGAAACCAATAATGGGGGTCGGAAAGCCTCCAACCAAAGGTCAGAGGTTTTCCGACCTCCATTGTAATCTGCCCCTGTTGTGTTGCATATTAGTAGATGCATACACATCTGCTTGCTCAAATCCCTCGGTGCTAATCCAACACGAAAGTTTTTACACTTGCCAATGTGATAATATGTCTCTAAACACATGGCCTCTTGAAACACGTTAATTTGTACATTAATCACCAGGGGGGGGAGTGCTGGTGCTGCCAACCCCTTTCTTCCCAGCAACCCCGATGTCAGGAAGCGTCGAGTAATACAGTGATAAATTTAAACAAAGTAACCCATAAGTGCTTTAACCCTTTGAGTGCACTGCTCACACTTACTCTGCCATTCATTACCTTAGGGGTTACCTTGTTTAAATGTATCACTGTATCGCTCAAAGCAGGGAAAGGGTGCAGTACCACTGGCTGTCACAAGGTGTTCATTGGGACCACTTTTGACCACATAAGTTACTGCACTCTGCAATCTTGAATTCAATACATCCCCAATTACTTTCAGGCGCCGTGCTGAAAAATGAAGCACAGCGCCTGTTTTAAGAAACTTTTTATTCTGTGCATTAAAAGTGCAGATTTATTCATATTGAGGCGCACTTCCATGTGGCAAAATGTATTGAAAGAAAAATGCCTATAAAAAAAGATGCACAATTGAATGGAAGAGTGTTGATATTGTGTCTCCAACATTAAATCTTGAGGGTGTGAATAGGAGTGCTTCCATGCCATTGCAAGAAGTGACCAGGGGAAGCAACAATAAACGAGGGACAATGCACCAATAAGCTGCATGAATAAGGTTGGGATAGAGCCCTTAATGAGGGCCAATGGCAAGCAATGCACAAATCAAAAGGCAGGATTTCTAAATGGCACAAAAAATAACCAATGGTAATTGATGGTGTGCTTTAAGCCCCTATTCTGGATACAATGGGGCTTATTTACAAGGTCCATGCACCGCCGGTGCGTCACTTTTTATATGGGAGAAAGTGGCGCAGTGGCGGCGCAAGGGGCTTGTAAATGAGCCCCAATATGGGTCTCAGAGTAGAGCAAGCGCTGCCCAGGCTCAACCAAAAAAGGATTCAGGATATGGTAATGTGTGAAAAGAATTTGCGCACATTTGTCCTTTTGGCATTTTGTTGTGGTGTTGTATTCTGTTGGGTTTTTCCTGCATTATTGCAAAGTGATTATGTTTTGTTGTACTGCAATTGCAGTGCTGCATTCTGTTTTGACTGTTGTTTTGTTATGTACTCCGTTGTTCTTTATGCTTTTCTGTTGCTTAATCTGTTATTGCATTATTTCATTTGCTTACCTTAGATGTGCAACAATTGGTGCTATATTTCCACACAAAGGCTCCACATCCCTTGAAAGGTTGTGTGGCAAGCAACCATTTACCACTCTTAACAAGCATTTGCAATGCAATGCAATAGGTCTCGCATTTGTGAAACCTAGAGCTATTGGTGCTATAAATGACAATGTCTTTTACCAATGTGTTTTGCTTTGGAGTACAGTGGATGTATGTGGTGTGGAGTGGAATTATGTGGTTTGGATTGGAATTGTTAGTTGTTGAATTGTGTGTGGTGGATTTTTGTGGTTTGGAGTGGATTTGTGGAGTGGAATTATGTGGATAGCATTTATGAGGTATTGAGTGTACTGGAATTATGTGGAGTGGGATTGGGTGAAAATATGGAAATGGAAATGTGTAGAGTTGAATTGCGTGTGTGGAAGTGTGTAGCGTTGAGTGACATTATATTTGTTGGAATTATTTGGCATGGTGTGGAGTGTATTTGTATGGATTGTGTTACCAAGCAACAACTGCTCAATATGATCAGAACGAACAAAGACATAACGGGAATCCCGATAGGAGGGGAAACTTTTAAGCTAGCAGCCTACGCTGATGACGTCCTTATCATAACCGAGAACCCAGAGAAGTCAATTAAAGCCCTCATGGACACCATAGAACAATATGCACATGTATCAGGATATAAACTAAATAGGGAAAATCTGAGGGCAATCCCCTGAATGTGCACAACACGAAGACTGTACTAGGCAATTCAGGACTGACATGGCAGAAAAAATATATAAAATACCTGGGCCTCCTCTTTGAGAGAGATCTAAGATCCACGCTAGACCAAAACGAACAAATGATACTACGCAAAATAAAGGAAAGAGTAGAAGGATGGTCACCCAAATTCACCACATGGTGGGGAAGAGTAGAGACGGTCAAGATGATGCTCACACCAATAGTGAACTACATGCTCAACATGCTCCCGCTGATTAATACAGCGGGCTTCCACAAAAAACTGGACAAACTGCTCAATACCTTCTTGTGGAAGGGAAAGAAACCCAGACTCAGCCTGCAAAAACTTAGACTAGCCAAGGGTCTAGGGGGCCTCAACATAACAAACTTCAAAACTTTCCAAACTGCATGTATAGTGTTACAAGGGCTCTATTGGCTCACCCCCAGGCAAGACTACACCCCGGCATGGCTCTCGTTAGATAGAAAACTATTAGAAGGCATAGGTCCCATCGCCCTCCTCACAGCAACCAAACACCCCGCAATTAAGCACAACCCCATACTGAGAAACACCTGAATGGCCCTCCTCAAGATAGACAGGTTATTGGATACAAGTGTGAGGAACACTCAGTGGGAATCCATATGGCACAACCCCAAGATCAAATACAGAGACAGATCACTAGACATGCACTCCTGGTACAAGCATGGCATCTCCATAGTAAACCAGCTACAGCCCCAGAGCACACATACCACTTTCGACTCACTCAAGGGTGAACACAAACTAGACAGCATCGAACTATACAACTTTCTGATAATCAAGGTTGCGATCAGCAAGGCAGGCCTCAACAAACAAACAACTTCGATTCTGCAATACGCAGCCAACCTAGACAGACTAGGGCACCAGGTCGCACACCTCTACAAAGCCCTGAGCCCCAAATCCACCAAGCTTAACAACAAAGTCACTGCCTACTGGGAATCTCTATTATGTAGGGAGCTCAGCGAGGAGGAAAGGTCCGACCTTTGGACATCCACGTCAAGGAAGAAAGTAACGACCACCCTAGATCAAACCAAATTCTGGCTCATACACAAAGCATACTGGACCCCCGCCCGCCTAGCCTCCATAGGTATCCGCGAGACTGATACTTGCTGGAACTGCAACACACATAGAGGAGATCTCACACACCTGATCTTCCACTGCCCTAAGGTTAAGGACTTCCGGCACAAGATAGGCACACTGATAAACGACATAACAGGCACCAACCACCAGCTTGAATTCCACAGCCTAGCCACAGGGTTCATGGATCCCACAATAAAATTCAAAGAAGACAGGGATCTGTTTGACCTTCTACTATCAGCAGCGGTTAAGACAGTACTGAACAATTGGAGGGATACAGGGAAGGCTTCCTTTCAAACATGGTTCAACTGGGTAACATTCCTAAGGGGGCAGACACCATCACGGCTAAATACACACCGAAGACACACAAAAAGTGCGAAATGTGGCTCTCCCTTGACAACTACCTGTACTCGCACAAGCCGCCGTAGCCATTGCAGTAAACAACGCCGCTGGAAAAAGAAAATCCCTAACCAAGTCACTGCCAAGCCACAACGAAACTGCACTCTCCGTACACCTTTAACTCTGTGCTTCCTCTTCTTTCTCTTTATTCTTCCTGCCACTGAGGGGGCGTACAACAAAGCCGCGTGTGGGACACAACCGCACAGACCACAAGACTGTACACAGACCGCAATCACATGGAGGGAGGGGAGGATAGAGGGCACTCAACCAAGAAATAACCACAAGAGCAAACGTACTACAGGACTCAATGTCTGGACTGAAATGCTAATGGCCAATGTTATGCTGCTGATGATTACCCTCTTGTGACTACCTCTGGAAACCCTTCTGACCCCCCCCCCCCACCCCCCCCCCCCCAGGGCAGTTTTCTTTCTCCTGTATGTCTCTCGGCCTATTGCTTCCCATGTATATGACATGCACCATGTAAATATAATTTTCAATAAAAATTTATTGAAATAAAAAAAACCCTGTTGCTTCGACCAAAAAATGTCAGTAATGCACAAACGTCTCTTTAATTTTAGACCTAAGCAAGGAGGAACTGCAAACCACATACATATTTAACATGAGCCAGGGAAAAAGAAAATCATTCCAAGACCAAACACTTCAACACACTGGTGGAAACTTACTAGAAATGTGAAATGTAGTTCCTTTAAAGGTGTGAAATTAGCGTATTTTTGAAAGCTTGTAATAGTAAGTCAGCAAGATGAACCAACAGAGGAGGTGTGCAGTGACAAACAAAGAAAGAAGAATGAGCAATGGCGTTTGTCTTGAGGCGGTGGCAGCACCTCACTACATCGCTTGAGAAGGCGAGCAGATTGCGAGGGCTTCCCCTTCCTAAGCGCCTTGAAACCCTCTGGGTATGTAGTGCGCTATGCAAATTTTATGACTTGACTTGACTTGGCTCTCCTCTGCTCTTACCTGTTTCCCACTGATGCATTTACTCTGACGCTTTTTAACACTTTTAATTGATTTTAAAAATTACTGTGTTACTACTGTGTGTATTTTAAAACTTACCGCTACTAGCACTGCATTAATTAGGTCCCCCTGTGCCCTGTTCCACCGCGGCTCCAAGTGCTGATTGTTGTGGAGGGCTAGGTCGGCCGCCATCTTGAGTGTGGGCCGGACCCTGCGGGACCCGAGTTAGCGGTCCAGCGGAATGTATGTTCTACAGTGTCATTGAAGGAAGAATGTATATGTGAACCAAGAGGAGGAAAGAAAACATGTAGCGTCAAGCTTATACATATAATCGATATACTTAGAAAAAACATTATGATCAGAGTTACTATGCATCTGCTGCGTAAGGATTTGCAATATTTTTCATGTTTAGCTCTCTGTCTATTTCTCTGTCTATTTGGGTCTACGATCTTCTACATGTCAGGAACCTGTCTAACCGCTTCACCCGAGGGGGACTTAAACAATTAAACGCTGTCTGACTTACTAGACCGTAATTTTTGTCTATATTCTTGTTGCGGAGTCTTTTCTAGCAAAGGGGGTTTAGAGTCAATGTTTTCGGGACAGTTCTCAGCGTCTTTTACTGAACCAAGTCCATGGAAGCGTTTCACGTGGTGGGCATGGAGCCATCCTTTTCGTCCCTCGACCTTGACGGCGGTTCTCGTTGTTAACAGCACCAATTTGGGCGCGCGCCAGCGGGGCTCCAGAGGGCTTGAACGGTCGAAGTTGCGGACAAACACCAGGTCTCCCGGAACAATTGCATGAGTTTTCACCTGGGTGTTGTCGGGGAAGGCAGCAGCTACCTGTGAACGACAAGAAAGGAGTGCAGACATCAAGGAAGCCAGGTAATCTGTCAGCATATTACTGTCGACATCAGTGATTCTTTTGGGCATGGGCGTACCCCACATATTCGGCGGTCTACCAAAAACAACCTCATACGGGGACAATCCTGTTCGGAATGAGCTACCATTCGCATGTAAAAGAGGGCAACCGGCAAGGCTACCATCCAATCCACGCCTTTTTCTGCACAGACTTTCGCTAACTTGGTCTTGAGTGTCTGATTGTGTCTCTCCACGAGACCTGCTGCCTCTGGATGTCGGTCGTACGCAATGGAATTTCCACTGGTACCCTAACAGAAGAGAGACATGTTTCATCAATTCAGAAGAGAATGGCTGTCCATTATCTGGGTACACGACACGGGGCAAGCCGTATCGCGGAAAGAATTCTCGGACCAACTGCTTGGCAGTGGTCACAGCAGTGTAATCTGGGACTGGGTACGCTTCTGCCCATCTAGATAGGGCACATACAACTACGAGGACATACTTGAATCCTCGACATCTATCCATCTGAATATAATCCATCTGAAGGACTTCAAAAGGGTGGTCAGGAGGATGAAATCCACCTTGTTCCACCGGAATGCCTTTGCCTGGATTGAACTGACAACAGATCATGCAGGTACGCACTTTCTGTTTTGCTGCTGCACGTAAATGCTTGTTGAACCAGATGTTCTGTATACTGTCTAACATGGCCTTTTCTCCCAAGTGTGCTGGACTCTGTGCTGTATTTATGATAGCTTGAACCATGGAGTCGGGGAGAAACCATGTGGCTTTGCCTTTTGTCATCCAACCCTGGTCTGTCTGGACCCCTCCTTGTTCAGTCCATTTCTTTATTTCGTCTGAAGTGGCATGTGTCTGAATGTCGAGTACATCTTGTGAGGGATCCCTGACTGTCATGCAATTCGTCAGTGGTGGTACTTCAGTCTTTGTCGTGTCAGTAGGGATGTCTGTTGGAGTCTGAGCTGTGAGTTTAGCTGTTCGATCTGCCAGGTCGTTACCCTGGGAAATAGTGTCTGTGACCTTCGTATGTGCTTTGCACTTCATAATGGCTATGGCTGTAGGCAAGTGTATTGCATCTAACAGGGCTTGAATAAGGGGACCGTGCTGTATTTTGGCCCCATGGGAGGTCAGAAATCCTCTCTCTTGCCAAAGGACTCCAAAGTCGTGTACGACTCCGAATGCATACTGTGAATCCGTGTATATGTTTACTTTCATGTTCTTGGCTCGTATGCATGCTTGTGTAAGAGTGATGAGCTCTGCTGCTTGGGCGGACAGTGTGTCGATTCGTTGTGTCTCTATGACTTCAGTATCAGTGGTCACTGCGTATGCGCCACTAACTCTCCTGTGCTTGTTCTCATACATGAACCATCCACATAAAGTGTCAGGTCTGGGTCTGGGAGTGCAATGTCTGTCAAGTCTTGTCTTGGCTTCGTTACGGTATTAACTACTTCTACACAATCATGTGGTGAAGGGTCTGCTGTGCTTGAGGGCAAGAGTGTAGCAGGGTTCAGGGTATTGCAACGTCTGATCTCTATGTGTGGCTGGAATAATGTCAGTTCATATCCTGTCAGTCTGGCTATAGTCAGGTGTTGAGTCTGTGTTCTGTTCAGGAGAACTTCCATTGAGTGTGGAACATGTACTGTCAGGGGGTGTCCTAACACGATAGAATCGCTTTGTCTGACTGCTAGGGCTGTTGCTGCAACTGATTTCAGGCACGCAGGCAGAGCCTGGGCCACTGGATCCAATGTACTAGAAAAGTAAGCACAGGGCTTGTGCTTTCCTGCTTGATCTTGTGTGAGAACAGATAATGCTGTGCCATTGCGTTCAGTGACAAAAAGTATAAAAGGTTTGCTGTAACATGGTGTCGCTAAAACTGGAGCTTGACATAGAGCTTTCTTCAATTCATCAAATGCAAGTGTATGTTCTTGAGTCCAAGGGAGGACAGTCGAAGTCGCTGCCTCCTGTGTTGTCAACTGTATGAGTGGTTTGGCTAGATATGCATACTGGGGAATCCATTTCTCTTTTAATGTGTTATGTTAGTATACTGCAGCCTACCTTAAATAAAAGCGCCGGGACACTCTTTTTGAGTAGCCGCGCGCTCTACAAAAGCCATTTTAACATAACATAACATAACATAACATTGTCTGCAGTAAGAAGTGAGGCCAATAAAGGCCCGTACCTCCTTTTGTGTCTTGGGCTGTGGAAGATTAGCAATTAACTGAATGCGGTCAGGTGTCAACTGTCTACCCCTCTTGGACAGCAAGTGTCCAAGGTAAACCACTTGCTGGGCACAGAACTTTGAAGGGGACACCTTGTGCCCCTTGTCTGCCAGAAAGTATAAGACTGTCAGTGATGCACGTTCACTAAGCATGGGCGAATTTTGCGAATCTGGCGTTCGTGAATTTTGCGAATTTGCGAACTCGCAATCCGCAAAATCCGCGAATTCTCGATAATTTGCGGATTATTTTTTTTGTGTTCGCAAGGATTTCTGCCAGTTCGCAAGGATTTCTGCCAGTTCGCAAGGGTTTTGTACCAGTTCGCAATTGCGAACTTACATGTCGGCTCGCAACGGTAACAATTATGTTGTTTCTACGTCTGGTTCATCATCACAGGTTCCCAGAACCCTCTGTTTCACCCCTGCCACCCTCTGTTTTACCCATGCCATCCTCTGGTGCATCAATGCCACCCTCTGGTTCATCATCACTGTAGATTATGGGGGGGGAAAGCAAGCACACCTGCCTGCTTCAACTGACATGAATTAATTTGGGGTTGATTTATTAATGTGTCACTGTTTTAAAATTCCAGTCTGGCACCTGCTTCCTTATCTGTAATTTGCTTTCTGTTGCAGTGCAATTTATTTTTTCAGGACCTTTGTGGCCTACTTATAGCTATTCTATGAGCCTGCTGTGAGGGTCAGAGCAGGGTCATATAATTGTTGCAACTAGCAACTGAACTCTGGAGGGGCCCTTGTCAGGAAGCACTACAGGGAATGGTTACTAATGATGAGTTTGAACTTTTGAACCTGCTGAATGCTTTTTTTGTGTTCGCAAGGATTTCTGCCAGTTCGCAAGGATTTCTGCCAGTTCGCGAGGGTTTTGTGTAAGTTCGCAATTGCGAACTCACACCGCACGCAGCAAAAAACTTGCTGCGTGCGAATTTGCGGATTTTGCGGGAAATTCGCAGATCTCGCGGATTGCGAATTTACCGAAAATCCGCGAGCGTAACGGATTTTCCGCCCATGCTTAACGTTCGCAGTCTCGTTCTGTCCGTGCTGTGATCAAAAGATCATCAACGTATTGGAGCAGTGCGGTGTCAGTAGGCATGTGAATACTGTCTAGTTGTCTCTTCAATGCTTGACTGTAAATACTAGGACTTTCTGTGAATCCTTGAGGAGCTCTCGTAAATTTGAAGCTGCGTCCATTTAAACAGAATCCGAAGAGGTACTGGCTTTCTGGATGTATTGGGACACTGAAGAAGGCGTTCTTGAGATCAATTACAGTAAAGAACGTCGCTTCAGAATCAATTGCAGTCAGTAATGAAGAAATGTCTGGGACCACTGGGTACTGGGGTATTATACACTTATTACCTAACCTAGCAATCAACAATAGATAAATGACTGTTTAGGGTTTTCAGTATTTCTAAACCCACCTATCTACCATTTATTTAAATAACCCTTATAAATGACCCACTCTGTTGAAATGACTACCCCTTTTATTTATTTTTTATTTTTTGAAAGCATGACCCTTTTCACGACAATAACTATGAGCCCTACTAATCGATTACACATACTTTTTCATATGTTTATTGGTTCCTTATGTTTTGACCTATTGGCGCGTTTGATATGCCAATCCATTAAGCATGAAGTATATTTAATTAATTATCCCTTGACTATAATACCGACTTTTAATAGTTGATAACTTCACAATAGCTGTGAAGCAACATAATATATATCTATTTATGTAATGCTTCCTTACATTGAAAAATATTTAGGAATGCCATCTTCATCTCTGTCTGCTCCTTTAGGAATAGACACCACTCATCATCATTTCGTAGCTGCTATAAATATCGGAATAAATCTCTGTCCATAATATAATTTACTGACTAGTCTGCCTAATGGGTGCTATCAACGATATCTCGGTCTATTCATAAATATCCGGCCACAGCGATATACAGTGATAGCTTAATGGAGCGCCATCTTGGAATGAGTTCTTTCCGGGTAGGCAACTACAGAACCCGAATGGCTCATCGTTTTTCCTGCTCTGGACTGCATACATATATCGTTCAGCCATGCAGTATTTGAACTTAGAATGTTATCTTGAAGTGAAAGTAATATGAGGACTGGCCTTCATTAACTCATTCATCATAGCAGTGACTATTTAGAACGCCATTTTGAAGCGGTTCGCTATATCGAAAAGCCGGAGTTATACAGTCCCTCGTCTTTGGCTACTACTTTTTCGCATACTTCGCGCCAATTTTGGAGCTTTAAATACAAGCCCACTAGAAGTAGCGTATCTTTCACGGCCGAAGGACCCGATGTGACGGTCCACGTCTTACTGGAGCAGCACCATCTTGCTGTCCGTTTGATCTATCGTCTGACCAAGGTAAGAACCATCAAGTTCAGACTGGGGTTTTCCTCCCCCCCCGCCCCCCCCCCCTTAACATCAAAAGCTGAAAAAAACGGAGTGCACTACCCTGACACCGTTTTGTTTATGTTTCCTTTCAGTTTCATTATTTTTCACCATCTCGAGAACGCCGAATAATTACCGCTACGATCAGGAATCCCTACAATAAACGTTTTATAAATACGAAAGGTATGTTTTCACCGTTCTTTACAGGTAGCGGACACTATTAATTAACTGTTATCTTAAACTTTCCTAGAGCAGATAGTCGCCATTTGTGGCATCTGCCACTCTATATTAGTCGACAATCTTCATTATTCCACTATTGTAGAAATCTCTCCTCTATCTTTGCAGACTTCCGGGTTCCGCAATTTTCGGAAACACCGAGCTGCGCCAAATATATTACAGAATCCCCCTTTAAGATCATCATTGTGAAATCGAGAGGTAGGTATATGCTTGCCCTAATATATAGCTATGATCATTGAATATTAAATACCTTACTCAGGCTGGCTACATTTGTTTACAATTACCGATTATGGTCCCTTCTTCTCGATTTTGACAGCTATCAAAATAAAGTGTCTTACCTGGCAGCATCAATAACCACGGCAAAACACGAAGCTCACTCTTTAGATTCTTGAAGGTAATTCCCCTTCTCATGGGTATCAACCTCTTATGTGTAGATAGACATTTTCAGTGAGTAAATTTGATCAAGTTAAATAGCTAGGCGTACATCTTATACTACAGTGTCTGTTCTGTTTGCATCATCAGAGTACCAGGACTATATAAAATGACCCATTGATCATCGTCCGTACTTCAGAACTACCCTTTGGTGGTTCAACGATTGAACATCAAGTGAAAAATAGGACGCTATCTGTAGAATATAAGGTAATATTTTGTTTTTAGTAGGAGAGAAATATGAACTAGTCATCACTCTGATCTCGCGCCATTGTAATAAATCCATCAAACTGAAACCTCTCCTGCTTAATAAAACTATCAGGGAGGATACACTAAAGTAAACAAAATATGTCCTCAGGAAGGATTTTGACCATACATCCTACAAATGTTATCTCTGGCATCATGTGTTCAAAGCATTTCCCCTATCCCGGTTCATATATAAAGGTTTTATCACTAGTCAGGTATTAGCATTGAACAAGTGGCTCAAGCTATATGTATTCATGAAGTTTCCCATATTGTAAATGTATATATGTTGAAAACAGCATGTTAATAAGGATAAGTACTGTGCAATGCAGTTCTATGAATATCTGTCAATCAACTGACATGAGATGACCAAAATTGTATAATGTTTAAATCTAGTAAGTGTGAGTCTAGACGAGGTCGCGATGTAGAATATGCAGTCATATTGTAGAAGAGTATAGGGAAGCTAGTAATATTTAAAATTTGTTTACATAAATATGTTAATATGTGAAAAGTACCTAGTCTTGTATGACATATATCTTTCTCTTCATAATTGCTTTTCTAGATTATCAGCAGAGACTCCTGAAGAAGGCGGTTTTCTGCCGAAACGCGCGTCGAGTTGCTTTATCATTATATTTTTTATGCCATTTAATTACATGAATGTATTGCTTTCTTCACTATATGTATGATTTTGAGGAATTGTAGTGGAGTATGATATCTTTGTTTGGTTTTAATGAATTGTATTTTTAGCCCTATCATATAGTTTGTCTGTCTATATGATTTTTAATCAATATGTATTAAATTTATATACTATATGCAATTTTAGTTTTTGTTTATTTTTCACACTTGCTAGTTTAGACTAATTTGGTCATCTAATTATGCTGATGTCCTAGGTGTTGTACTCACATAGGTATTATACACTTATTCAATTCTCGAAGGTCAATCACTAGTCTGTAGACTGGTGGTGCATTTGGGTCAGTTCGTTTAAGAATAGGAATGATAGGAGAATTACATACATTGGAGTCAGTTTCTACAACCACTCCCTGTGCAATAAGCTCGTCAACAATTTTCAGTAATGCCATTACAGCATCAGGTGGTAACCTGTATTGTCGGATTCGTGGCAATACTCCTTGTTTGAGAGTGACACGGTGTGGCGTAATGTGCATGTAACCTACATCAGTCGGACCTTGCACCCATAAATGCTGTGGTACATTCTGGAGTCTGGGATCAAAATCTCTCAACACATAATGTCCTTTAAAATCACGTAAAAACAATCTCACTCCTTCCGGAGAACAACAAATCACTGCTCCTAGTTCTTTCAATGTCTTTATACCAAGCAAGTTTTCTGGACACGACTTAGTTAGTAACAAGTCTGTAGTCCGGGACAATGGACCAACTCCCAGGGAAACTGGCTTTGACACTTCGTTAACAATAGGCTTTCCTGAAAAACCCAGGGCAATATTCTGTGAGCCTGAGAGGGGTGCCCCTGGAACCTCGTCATGACTGATGGTAGTTCTGCTCGCCCCTGTGTCAATTAAAAATGTTCAGTCTTTTCCCAATACACGACTATGTACATAGGGACCCTCTTGATCTACAGGAACCTCAATAAGGGGCAAGCCAACCTCCCTCTCTAGGCTATTTCATGAGTACTGTTGATATTCTGGATAGTCTGACTGTGCGTACTGGTACATTTGTTGCGTGACATGTTGTGTGGCAGCTATCGGTTGAGGTACCGCTACTGTCTGTTGCGAATTCTGTGGCTGTTGCGTGTTCTGCGGGATGTTATCCTGTCTAGGAATACGCGGTCTTTCTTTTGTCTTGCCTGTAGCTATGTTGTGTTTCAGGACTGCACACTCATTCACATAGTGACCTGGCTGCTTGCAGTAGTTACAGTTTCCCTTAACAGGTGTCGTGCCCTTTTTATGGCCATCAGCTGGTACTGATTGTGCAACTAGTACTTTCATTTTCGTATCTTTCATGCGTCTCTTTTCGTGTTCCTGTTCCTCTCTAATTCTGTTCTGGTGATACTGTAACATTTGTAACATTTGAGAAGGGCTGTTTGCTTGCCAGGTACTCTCAACCTTCAGTACTCTATTTTTGATCGGGGGTAAGGAATTCTCTACTAATTTGCTCACAAAAAGATGTGGGTACGATTCACTATTTGTCTTCAGGCCACTATTAATAAGAAAACATTTTTCGAATCTAGAATAAAAATCACTAGTGTCTTCATCTGGTTTCTGTTTACAGGCTGAAATAGCATCCCAATCTTCCTTTTTAGTAACTAATAATCTCGGCAAGACCTGTATCAATAATTCAGGTAATGCTTTAGCTTTTTCCCCAAGACCAACACCAGGGCCTCGTGTTCTATCCTCGTCTTCCAATTCTGTCCAATTTATCTTTTTCTCTCCCACCTCCCATTCTTTTTCTTTAAGCTTTTCATAAATGCCAGCAGGTAACAGTACTTTCAATAATTTGATTATATCAGCGTACGTGTAATCCCCTATACGGAGAATGTCTTTTAATTCACGATGGAACCCCCCGGGATCTTTATCATGACAGGGAAGCATCTTTTTCATTTCTAATATTTCCATTTTTGTCAAGGGTGTGTAAACGTATATACTCGTTGAAGCTCGTTGGTTGCATTTTTGACGGGATGTACCTCTCGTAGGGAGTTCTGTCTGTCTATGTGGAAAGTCTTTCTGTTGCGGTGTGGGGCAGGAATCATGTGCGTGGTCAGAAAAGTCAAGTACTTATGTCGTTGGTCTAGAATGACATTAATTATTCGGTACCTAGGCCTCTCCATCCCTCTAGGAGTAAATCGTCCAGTAATTTATACAAGGGACCTGGATCAGAATGCTGACTCTCGTACAATGTGATCAGATGTTGAACCATGTAAATACCAGCTAAGCGCTGTTCTTCCGGAGGAAGGCTTAGAAAGGTTTGCGCCACTACGTCATCTTTATATATATTAGAATTACAAGCCCATTGAACTGCTGACCGGGCTAGTTCCTGTTCATGCATAGTACAAAGTTCACTAATACCTACTCGTTTTTTCAGTGCATGTTCAGTAGCTTGGAATAGGTGTTCAAGAGAATATCTTTCTGGTATGGGAGGGCCATGTTTACTGTAATCTAGGCCTTTAGGTCTGTCAAACTGTCTTGCTCTACCTACGTAATTCATTTTATTTATTTCCTCTGTTACTGCATCATCCTCATCTGAGACTTCGTCGTCCTCTTTCTCGGCTTGTTTCTCGGCTTGTTCCTTCTTGTGTATATCAAGGATTTCCTTACGTATTTTTCTATACATGCTTTCTATTCTGTTCTGTGTGTCATGTTTACCAACACCTATATTGTCACTCCAAGTCCTCATACCTTTAGTTACTTCTTTATCTGGCTGGTCTCGTTCCCTAATCAAACAATTAATCAAAAACTTTAAAAGCATGCTTTGAATCTCCACCTTTCTATTTGCCATGGCCTCATGTATACTTTCCGGTCCCTCCCCCGTTCTGATGAAGTGGTATATCTTGTCTAAATGTTCTTTCATGTCTGGTAAGGTGATCAGATAGTCTGCAACGCGTCTTAAATGTACTGAGTATATGAGCATTACGCCCTCACCTGGTACTGGATCATATATACAATCGGAAAGTGACTGTCTAAGAGATGCTGGTGTCATGGGCTTTGGTGTGCGTTGTAGTGCTATGTCTCGTAATGTTCGTTTTACTGGTGGTGGGGTGTGCGGTGTATGTGGTATGTCTCCAGAGGGCCCCCCTCCCGATGCCCCTAGACTTGAGTCGTCTTGCACTGTCGGTGCTGCTGTTAATGCGGGTTGATCTTGTGCTACGGGTTGTTGGCGAAAAGGATTGGTAGGGATATTGACAGGAGCATTGGTCGGGTTGGGAGGAGGAGGAAGATCTTCATTTACATACTCTGGAGCAGCGTCGTCTAAATAGGAGGAAAGAAAAATGTCCGCTGCTGTCTGTTTATGACTACGGAGTTTAGTCGGGATCAGTGGTGGCGGCAAATTACTAGGTACTTCCGGGGTCACTTTAGGTAGTCCTTCGGCGAGGACAGGATACATGCCTTTAATAAGGGCATTTCTTTGTCTATCCACTTGTTCTGCCTTAACTCATTCACCTTCTTCCTTTAGCTCCTTTTCTCTAGCTTTTTCTGCTGCTTCTTTACTTCTCTCTGCTTTGTTGATTTCTTTCTCTGATCTCCTATGCGCTTCTTTACGCCATAACTCTATGGCATCTTTCTGGGACTGTCTATCTTTCTTTTTCCACAGTGCTTCCTCTACTCTCATGATGCAATCAGCATCCCATGTCCCTGAGACAGGCCATCTATATTTCTCTTCCAGATCCTTCGTGTAATCTACCCATAAGTCTAAAAAAGTATGGCATCTAGCCCATACTTTTGGTACATAAAATGACCAGGAGTGTCTCTAGGTGGGACGGGGACTGCCTCTTCGAGTATCCCTTTCCTGGTCCCTATCTGACGTAATTTCGAAAACAATGGCATGTTGGAGCTAACTTAAACAAACACAATATATACACAAGAATAGACTGGGAACAATCATTCACACTACAACATTAAAACATTGAAAACAGATACATCCTAACTAGTACATAGAAAAAAACACACTCCTGTGAAGACTTGTTTACTTTATGCACTGCAAAAACAGTACAGCCATACCGGTCTCGTAAAGAGACACGTCTTTACCGTATCCACCGAAATGGACACGTCTCTACCGGATCTAAGTACCCAGATCCGTCTTTACCGGGCTCAAATAAATTAACCCGTCTTTATGCGTTCCCAATAACGGTACTCACCGGGAAGCAAAAGTGAAGGCCTCGGAAACTCGATACTGGACTGGACTGCTACGGCTTCTGGTGCTGCGCGGGCGCCTCGGAACAGGAGGGCCTCGGGATACCTCGGACCTTGCTCTCTCAGCTTGGGCTCTGGTCGGGATGGTCCGCAATCTTCACCGCCTCGTGTGGATGCCTGGTCGCAGTCTCCGTCTCCTCCGTGGGCCTGAGGGAGTAGGCAGGAAGTCCCGCTTTTCGTGTACACTTGGAGTCCGTCACGGCTATAGAAGGGGTCAGGGGGCTGCACCTACATCACCGGCGCGTGGGGAAGGGGACTGGTCCCTATTCGGGCGCCAGATTAATGTGGTAAATAATATATTACCCTGTCATAATGAGGTAATATGAATTTTTATGGTCAATTGTGTCCCCTAACGTAGACCCCAACGGCTCCATGTACGTGCTTCAAGTACATGTATGTTCCCTCCACTTCCAGCTGTGAAGACGCAAATACATTTGCGTCCAACGTTAACATGTCCTCTTTCAGATCCACCATGAATGGGTCGAATATTCAGTTCCTAAGTATGCCTTGCCACCGTCTTTACATGGTGCACTTTTCACGTTTTCCTGGCTCTGGCGAGTTAGGCCCCGATTTCTGCCATCGAGCTTTTTCTGCCTTCTGCCTCTGGAAGCTGCAGCCTGGACCTGCATCTGTATCCCTGACCTTTGTCTTACTCCCTGCGTGGCTAGCGGTGCCTGGCTCGGCCTGCTTGCCTGCCAAACCAGTATTCAGCCTTCAAGTTATCTGCTCCGCTCCTCGAAAATGCATTCCTGTCTAGTAGTTTAGGTAAACATCCTTCCCAGCTGCAGAGCAAAGGGCCCGGCCTTTCTGTCTCCGTGCAAGTAATTCATAGCTCCCGTTACCATGGTAGGCCCATGGCCCCTTGCTTTACACGTAGACACGTAGTCGCATATGCACGCACTAGCAGTCAGTATAGAATAGCCTCTGCCCGAGAGACCTTTCCTTCTAGATAATATAGTTCCTCAAAACACAAGATACCAGATATGATTTGGGATTAGGTTGTTCTGACATGCCAGACTTCTGTCTCCCTGTATAGCGCAAATGTCAAGTCCCCTTCACCCTCCAGTTCCACGTCAATTACACGTCATGCTGCTGCGCGCGCATCTCTGCCACATATTTCTGCTGACTCTGCAGGATTCTTCTATGGATCCACCCCCCTGTGACCCTTCTTTATGACGTTTCTAGCACACACCTCTGTGTACGCCCTTGTGCACGCCTTCTGTTACGCATGTGTGTTCTTATCTCATTTCTCTCAGCTGTTACGCCTTCTGCATTCATCACCACTATATGCATTGACTATATATATGATATTCTGTTAATAAAGCGTTGTACATGTCCATGTCCATTCCCTTCCTGAACCCTTGTGGTGATGGAACATGATACCTGGTTCGAACCAATTCCTTTTTAAGGAATAAAACCCTTATAACCTCAGATGCCACGGACTCTGCCTCTCATTTTTTTGACTGAGTTATTCTTATTGAACTTTACCGCATAGAAATTAAGTATAGGTAATTTTATTTACCACATAATTGGCGCCCGAACAGGAACCCCTCCCCCACCTTACGCACCGGCGGTGCGTTGCAGGCCTGGTCCCCTGCCACAGCCGTGACGGACAACTACGCGTACCCGCAGGATTTCCTGTATCTCCCTCAGGCCAACGGAGGTGACTGAGGCTGCGATCAACACCCAGACGAGGCGGTGAGGAGTGCGGAGGATCCCGACCAGAGCCCAGCCGAGAGAGCAAGGTCCGAGGTATTCAGAGGCCCACCAGTTCCGAAGTTCCGAAGTACCTACGTCACGAGTCGAGTCCAGTCCGGTCCAGTCCAGTGTCGAGTTTCCGAGGCCTTCCGTTCCTTGCTTCCCGGTGAGTACCGTTGCTGGGGACGCATCTAGACGGGTGCATTAATTTGTGTCCGGTCAAGACGGGTTTGGGTACACAGATCCGGTCTGCACTGTTTAGCAGTGTATCTGTACTGTTTAGCAGTATATCCAGTATCCAGCTATTAAGTTATTGTTCGTTGTTCGAAATGTTTCAATGTGTTTTAAATGTCGTGGTATGAGTGATTGTTTGATTTCCATTACTGTGTTTATTGTATTAGTGGTGTCCAAATCCGAGTAAGTATCAAGTATCAAGTACCACGGCTCAAAATGCTGCTGTTTTCTAAACTGAAACAGATAGGAACTAGGAAAGGAATACTCGAGGAAGCTGTTCCCATCCCACCCAGGGACACTCCCGGATATTTTATGTACCACAAACACGGCTTAGATGCTGTATTATATCTCGACTTGTGGGTGGACTACACCAAAGATCTAGCAGAGAATCAGAGATCGCCCGTTACAGGGACATGGGATGCCGAGTGCATCTTGAGAGTAGAAGAAGCATTATGGAAAAAGAAAGCCAGACAGTCACAGAAAGATGCCATTGAATTATGGCGTAAAGAATCGCATAAACGCACAGAGAAAGCACTCAGAAAAGCAGGGAGAAGTAAAGAGGATTCCGAAAAAGCCAAAGAAAAAGAACTACTAGAAGCAGGAGAACGAGTTAGGATAGAACAACACGATAGACGCAGTAATGCTATTATGACAGGATTGTATCCAGTCCTGGCCGAGGGCCTGCCCAAGGCGACCCCGGAAGTACCGAAAGATCAGCCCCCTCCATTGGTTCCGACTAAATTACGTCACAAGACCGCAGCAGAGATTTTCCTTTCTTCTTATTTAGACGATGTAGCACCCGCATACACCAATGTTCCACCTGCACCTATACCACCCACTAATAACCTTCCCCAATGACAGACCACTCCTCCACCACTTCCTGCACCCCCCATTAACCCTATTAATCCGCTTAATCCTTTCGGGCCTGACACGACCCTACAGACAGATCATGCTCAAGCCTCCGCCTCAGGAGGTGCATCAGGGGGTTACCATACCCCGCCACCAACACACCGAATACCTATTAGAGAACTAGCAATGGAACGTACTCCGAAACCAGCCACAATGGAAAAGCTTAAAGAGCTTCTTACAGATTGTAGATATGACCCAGTACCAGGCAAAGACGGTTGCATGATATTAGCATCAATACGCATAAGACGTGCTGCAAACTTTTTGGTTTTATTTCCAGGAATGCAAGATTACCTAGACAGGATATATAATTTTGTTCAGACAGGGGAGGGTCAGGAATGTATTCACGAGGCTATGGCACATCAGAAAGTATAAAATGTATTATTAAGATTCCTCATAAACTGTTTCATAAGAGAACGAGACCGGCCTGGTGTAAATAAAGAAGAGATGGAGGTACTAACTACGTGGGGTCAGAATATTTCATAGGGAAAACATGATAGAAAGGCATGTATAGAGGCCATGTACAGGAAAATTCGTAAAGAAATAGTAGTATTTCATGCAAAAGAGAACGCTGAAAGGGAAGCAGAATCAGACACGAATAAATCCTCAGGGGAGGAAGAGCCAGAAGATAGAGGAACGATAGCATATGTAGGAGAGGGTAGATTCTTTAATAAACCGATACGCCCAGAAAGCAAGAGACTTTTTCACTCCGCTATGTCAAACCTGAAGACTCCTGAACATCTATTTCAGGCTACCGATAAAATACTTCAAGAACGAATGGGGTACCATGTACTCGATTCCATGGATGAACAAGAATTAGCCAGGTCAGCAGTACAATGGGCTGACAATTCTGATAAATATAGTGATGACGCATTAGCGCAGACCTTTTTGAATCTTTCCCCAGACGAACAGCGACTAGCTAGTATGTATATGATACAACACCTCCTTATATTGTATAAGAGCCAACATTCTGATCCAGGTCCCTTACCTGATGTATTAATAGAGTTACTCATGAATAAATGGAGGGGCCTGGGTACCGATTTAATTAAGGTAATTCTAGAACATCGACACAGATATAGTGCTTTCCTGAATCCACAGTTTGTTTCAGCTCCACCCCCAGAAAGAAAAATGTTTTACATAGACAGACAAAATCCCTTGCGAGAAGTGCATCCAGTCAGGAATGCTGATAATACCTTTAGACGTGTGTTTGTGTACACGCCCATAACTAAAATGGAATTATTGGAAATGAAGAAACTAGTGCCCAGTCACGATAAAGACCCTGCAGGTTTCCACCGTGAAATAAAACTCATGGGTGATTATACCTATCCCGACATCATGAAAATATTGAAAGTATTATTGCCTGCCGGTATTTACGAGAAACTCAAAGAAAAAGAATGGGAGGTGGGAGAGCAAAAGATTGATTGGGCTGCATTAGAGAACGAAGAAAATACTCGAACCCCAGGCCTAGGGCTTGGGGATAAAACTAAAGCATTACCAGGATTGTTAGTACAAGTATTGCCACGTTTATTAGCAACGAAAAAGGAGGACTGGGATGCAATCTCAGCCTGCAAACAGAAACCCAATGAAGACACTAGTGATTTTTATTCCCGATTTCAGAAATGTTTTATTATTAATAGTGGCCTGAAAGCAAGTAGCGAGTCATATCCACACCTTTTTGTATCCAAGTTAGTCGAAAATTCTCTGCCCCAAGTTAGGAATCGTGTACTGAAAGTCGAGAGCACCTGGCAAGCAAACACGCCTTCCCAAATGTTACAAATGTTACAGTACCACCAGAACAGAATTAGAGAAGAACATGATCACGAACAAAGACGTATGAAAGATACGAAAATGAAAATGTTAGTAGCCCAGTCAGTTCCAGCTGACGGTCAGAAAAAGGGCATGACACAGTCCAATAATTCAGCAGCTCCTGTTAAAGGGACATGCAACTATTGTAAACAGCCAGGTCACTATATAAACGACTGTGCAGTTTTGAAACACAATATAGCTACAGGTAAAACTAAAGAAAGACCGCGTCAACCTAGACAGGACCAGGTCCAACAACAAGTACCACAGAATATCCAGCCTATGCAGGCTCCACAACAGACAGTACAGACCGTAGCGGTACCACAGCCACAACCGATTGCCGCAACACAACATGCGACTCAGCAGATGTATCAGTATGCCCAAACTGATTATCCCGATTATCAGCGATACACATGAAACAGCCTAGAGAGGGAAGTTGGCTTGCCTCTTATTGAGGTTCCTGTAGATCAAGAGGGCCCCTACGTTCATAGTCAAGTATTAGGTAAAGATAGAAAGTTTTTGATTGACACAGGGGCAAGCAGAACAACAATAAGCCACGACAAGGTTCCAGGGGCACCCCTCTCAGGCTCCCAGAATGTTTCCCTTGGATTTTCAGGCAAGCCTATTGTAAATGAAGTATCGAAACCAGTACCTCTTTTAGTTGGTCCGTTGTCTCGCACTACAGATTTGTTATTAACGAAATCATGTCCAGAAAACTTGTTAGGTATCAAGACACTGAAAGCTCTAGGAGCTGTGATTTGCTGTTCTCCAGAAGGAGTAAGACTGTTTTTGCGTGACTTCAAGGGTCACTATGTGTTGAGAGATATTGATCCCAGATTACAGAATGTTCCTGCACATTTATGGGCACAAGGCCCCACTGATGTAGGTTGTATGCACATTACACCATATCGAGTCACACTCAGGCCAGGAGTGGTATTACCACGAATCCGACAATACAAGTTACCCCCAGATGCTGTAGTGGCTTTACTGAAAATCATTGACGAGCTCATTGCACAAGGAGTGGTTGTAGAAACCGACTCAAATTTGTGTAATTCCCCTATCATTCCGATTCTTAAACGCACTGATCCAAATGCACCTCCAGTTTTTCGATTAGTTATTGATTTACGCGAATTGAATAAATGCATTGTACCACAGTACCCTGTGGTTCCAGACATCTCCTCTCTATTGACAGCTATTGATTCCGACGCAGCGTTCTTTACAGTAATTGATCTGAAGTACGCCTTCTTTAGTGTCCCCATTGATCCGGAAAGCCAATATCTCTTCGGATTCTGTTTGAATGGCCGAAGCTTCAAATTTGCACGCGCACCTCAAGGATTCACAGAAAGCCCCAGCATCTATAGCCAAGCACTGAAAAGACAACTTGACAGTATTCACATGCCTGATAACACTGCCCTACTTCAGTATGTCGATGATCTATTGATCACCGCCCGAAGTGAACCTGAATGTAAGCAAGCATCACTGACGGTTTTGCATTTCTTGGCTGACAAGGGACACAAGGTGTCTCCTTCGAAGCTGCAATTCTGTGTTCAGCAAGTGGTTTACCTTGGGCACTTGCTGTCCAAAGGGGGGAGACAGCTAACACCTGACCGTATCCAGTTAATTGTAAACATGTCACAACCCAAGACACAAAAGGAGGTATGGGCTTTTATAGGCCTCACCTCTTACTGTAGACAATGGATTCCTCAGTATGCATTTCTAGCCAAGCCACTCATACAGTTGACAACCCAGGAGGCAGCGACATCGACTGCCCTCCCTTGGACTCAGGAACATACACAAGCTTTTGACGACTTAAAGAAAGCCTTATGTCAAGCACCAGTTTTAGCGACACCATGTTACAGCAAGCCTTTTACACTTTTTGTCACAGAACGCGAAGGTACTGCATTGTCAGTACTCACCCAAGATCAAGCAGGTTCACACAAACCGTGTGCTTATTTTTCTAGTACATTGGATCCAGTAGCCCAGGCGCTGCCTGCGTGCTTGAAATCAGTAGCAGCGACAGCTTTAGCAATCAGACAAAGCGATTCCATAGTGTTAGGACATCAATTGACAGTACAAGTTCCACACTCCGTGGAAGTTCTTTTAAACCGAACACAGACTCAACACTTGGCTATAGCACGACTGACAGGTTATGAATTGACATTGTTTCAGCCACACATAGAAATCAGACGTTGTAATACATTGAATCCTGCTACACTTCTGCCATTAAGTGAGACAGATCCATTGGCACATGATTGTATTGAAGTCATTACCATCACGACGAAACCCAGACAAGACTTGACAGATACCGCATTACCAGATCCAGACCTGACACTTTATGTGGATGGTTCATATATGAGAACAAGTACAGGAGAGTTAGTGGCCGCATATGCAGTCACGACACAAACTGAAGTCATAGAAACGAATTGTATTGACACCCTGTCAGCTCAAGCAGCAGAGCTCATCGCTCTGACACAAGCCTGTATTCGAGCAAAGAACAAGAGAGTTAACATATACACAGATTCACGTTATGCATTCGGAGTTGTACACGACTTCGGAGTACTCTGGCAAGAGAGAGGTTTTTTGACTTCTCACGGTGCCAAGATCCAACACGGTCCCCTCATTCAAGCTCTGTTAGACGCAATACATTTGCCTACAGCCATATCCATTATGAAGTGCAAGGCACATACGAAAGTCACAGATATCATTTCCCAGGGTAACGACCTGGCAGACCGAACAGCCAAGCATACAGCTCAGACTCAGACTCACACAACTGACCTGACAAAGACAATAGTCCAGATACCGACACATTGCATGACAGTTAAGGATCCCGCCCTAGATGTAATTGACATACAGACACATGCTACACCAGACGAAGTCAAGAAATGGACTGAACTAGGAGGGATCCAGACAGAACAGGGATGGATGACGAAGGGAAAATCTACATGGTTTCTCCTCGACTCTATGGTTCAAGTTATCATTAACACAGTACACAGTCCAGCACATTTAGGGGAAAAAGCCATGTTAGATAGTATTCAAAACCTTTGGTTCAATAAACATTTACGAGCAGCAGCCAAACAGAAAGTGCGTACTTGCATGATCTGTTGTCAGTTCAACCCAGGTAAAAGCATTCCCGTAGAGCAAGGTGGATTTCATCCTCCCGATTACCCTTTTGAAGTCCTCCAGATGGATTATATCCAGATGGAACGCTGTCGAGGATTCAAATATGTCCTCCTAGTTGTATGTGCACTCTCCCGTTGGACAGAAGCGTATCCAGTCCCAGATTACACTGCTCCGACCACTGCCAAGCAGCTGGTTCGTGAATTCTTCCCCAGGTATGGTTTGCCCCGTATCGTATACTCAGATAACGGTCAGCCATTTTCGTCCGAGCTTATGAAGCAGGTATCACTCCTGCTAGGCTATCAATGGAAATTCCACTGTGTCCGACATCCCGAGGCAGCAGGTCTTGTGGAACGTCATAATCAGACTCTGAAAATTCGTCTTGCCAAGATCTGTAGAGAGAAAGGCGTCGACTGGATAGTAGCTTTACCAGTTGCACTCTTTTACATGAGAATGGTAGCACACTCTAGAACAGGGCTATCCCCGTTCGAGGTGGTCTTTGGTAGGCCACCGAATATGTGGGGGACGCCTCTGCCGAAAAAAATTACTGATGTTGACTGTAACATGCTGACAGATTACCTTGCTTCCTTGATGTCTGCACTACAATCATGTCGTTCACAGGTTGCTGCAGCCTTTCCCGACAACACCGAGGTGAAGCCACATGAGGTTGTTCCGGGGGACCTGGTGTTCGTGAGGAACTTCGACAGGAGAAGTCCGCTGGAGCCCCGTTGGCAGGCGCCGAAGCTAGTACTATTGACTACAAGGACTGCGATTAAAGTGGAGGGCCGTAAGGGCTGGCTTCACTCGAGTCATGTTAAAAAATGCCATGGACTGCCGCCAGACTTAGACTCCCAGCCCTGCCCTCCTCCACAGACTGACTCAAAACTCCCCCTGGTAGAGAAAACTTCTTCTCAGGAGTATAAATTAAAGTTGAGGTCTAGCAAGTCAGACAGTTTAATTGTTTAAGTCCTCCCCTAGGTGAATCGGTTAGACAAGTTTCTGACATGAATCCCCTAGACCCCAATAGAGAGAGAGATAGACAGAAACAGCTCAAGAAACGTGAATATTGTAAATCACTTCGTAGTCACTGTATTGTGACACTATTGATTATGTTTTTTCTGAGTCTTATGATTATTGCTGCAAGTATACTGCTACATGTATATTTTCCTATTTTCAAACGTGCACATTCTTCTCCAAATGACACTGTCGAGCACACTTTCAGTGAACTGCCCCCGCATGAGTTGTCTTACCGACTTGCGCTGCGCAACAATACATTCATTAGTATGTTACATCATTCCCATCAGACCAGCAATGCTACTAATTGTTGGATATGTGGCCGACTCCCTCCCTATCAGAAATACAAGGGAGTTCTGCCCCTCTTTCCGTACCTGTTCACACACAATGGTTCCTGTGGAGCATGGTTTAGTTTGATTAATTCCTTAAATTCTGATTCCGTAGTTTACCAGGGCAACTGGGTATGGGGAAACCTGAACACAGTTTTGCATAAGGTATGTTTTCCTGACAAGGAGGGTCTTCCCCAAAGGACAGGGAGTGATCTAGAAAATGAAGTATATGGATTAGGTAACTTTACACTTAACCTCATGATTCTGAATGTCCAGTCCGAAGCCGAACCAGTCTTGCCTGCTATGTCAGTATTACCAGTAAAAGGTGAATTATGTGTCAGAAAGAATGGTTCAGTACACCTAGGTCATAGTACATGTACTACTGTGATCGAATTTAGTGATAAAGGCAAGTCTACATTCAAGGCTTCCCATCATTCCTATTTCGTTTGTGGTCATACAGCATATATACGTTTACCTCTAGATTGGGATGGTACTTGTTAAATTGCCTTCCTCCTGCCACCTGTTTTCCTAGCCCCTCCTGATTACCATAGGGACTCCCATCTAGTACACAATAGACCACAGAGAGATCTCCCGATTGTCGATTACACTGAAACGGCATGGGAGCAGTATACAGATTTCAATAAAGGTTTCTTTCTCTACTTAGGTGCTGTCTTCAATAGTAAATTAATACGTAAATTAACCAGGACCCTTGAAGCAGTAGTGAATGAAACTACTTCCGCCCTAGGCAACTTAACAGAGGAACAGTCTGCTATGAGACTTGTCGTTCTTCAAAATCGTCTTGTCCTTGACGTCATCCTGGCCGATAGGGGCGGAGCTTGTAGAGTCATCGGATCGAGCTGCTGTGTTTTCATTCCAGAAAACGCGCCATCAGTATATAGAGCCATAACCCGTCTTCACAAGATTGCAAGTCAGATACACCAGAATCCAGGCACCTGGACTTGGTCCGGTTGGTTCTGGAGCGTGTTATCAGCCTGGGGATGGAAAGTCCTATCCTTCCTAGGATTAGCCCTTCTCATAGTATTCAGTTGTTGTCTATGTCTGCAATGTGGGCCAGCGATTTGCGGCTTGTGCGCCACATCATGTATTCCTCATTCAAGTTCACGTTCAAAATACCGTAAGAAGAAAGAAGAGCAAATGATGTTACATGAACAGATTGATAGATTAATGAGGATTGATATATCATGAAGGGTCCGTAGGGGACAAGGAGGGAATGAGGTAATATGAATTTTTATGGTCAATTGTGTCCCCTAACGTAGACCCCAACGGCTCCATGTACGTGCTTCAAGTACATGTATGTTCCCTCCACTTCCAGCTGTGAAGACGCAAATACATTTGCGTCCAACGTTAACATGTCCTCTTTCAGATCCACCATGAATGGGTCGAATATTCAGTTCCTAAGTATGCCTTGCCACCATCTTTACATGGTGCACTTTTCACGTTTTCCTGGCTCTGGCGAGTTAGGCCCCGATTTCTGCCATCAAGCTTTTTCTGCCTTCTGCCTCTGGAAGCTGCAGCCTGGACCTGCATCTGTATCCCTGACCTTTGTCTTACTCCCTGCGCGGCTAGCGGTGCCTGGCTCGGCCTGCTTGCCTGCCAAAACAGTATTCAGCCTTCAAGTTATCTGCTCCGCTCCTCGAAAATACATTCCTGTCTAGTAGTTTAGGTAAACATCCTTCCCAGCTGCAGAGCAAAGGGCCCGGCCTTTCTGTCTCCATGCAAGTAATTCATAGCTCCCGTTACCATAGTAGGCCCATGGCCCCTTGCTTTACACGTAGACACGTAGTCGCATATGCACGCACTAGCAGTCAGTATAGAATAGCCTCTGCCCGAGAGACCTTTCCTTCTAGATAATATAGTTCCTCAAAACACCAGATACCAGATATGATTTGGGATTAGGTTGTTCTGACATGCCAGACTTCTGTCTCCCTGTATAGCGCAAATGTCAAGTCCCCTTCACCCTCCAGTTCCACGTCAATTACACGTCATGCTGCTGCGCGCGCATCTCTACCACATATTTCTGCTGACTCTGCAGGATTCTTCTATGGATCCACCCACCTGTGACCCTTCTTTATGACGTTTCTAGCACACACCTCTGTGTACGCCCTTGTGCACGCCTTTTGTTACGCATGTGTGTTCTTATCTCATTTCTCTCAGCTGTTACGCCTTCTGCATTCATCACCACTATATGCATTGACTATATATATGATATTCTGTTAATAAAGCGTTGTACATGTCCATGTCCATTCCCTTCCTGAACCCTTGTGGTGATGGAACATGATACCTGGTTCGAACCAATTCCTTTTTAAGGAATAAAACCCTTATAACCTCAGATGCCACGGACTCTGCCTCTCATTTTTTTGACTGAGTTATTCTTATTGAACTTTACCGCATAGAAATTAAGTATAGGTAATTTTATTTACCACAATAATTTCTATACATTAATAAGGATTGCTCATAAAATGAGAGGCAGAGTCCGTGGTGTCCGATTCAAAAGGGCTTTAATACTATAACTCGAGCTACAGGAGAATCGGGTTCCATCACCACTAAGGTTCAGGAAGGGATATCTAACGTTTATTCACATAGCACAATATATATAGTAAAACCATACAGTTGCAATGAATAGAGAGGGCGGAGCGCTCCAGGCGGAGCAAGTGAGAGCGATAGGAGCACGTGGGCGTGACAGAGGCGTGAAAGGAGGTGTGCACATGGGTGTTCACTTGATGAGTCATAAGTGTGTCATAGATGGGTGGATGCATAGAGGGGGTCTGCATGGCCAGCAGGAACCTTTACCCTACTTGTGCGCGCAAACTGGTCATGACGTGAAATGTGACATGAAATGTGACTGGGGAGAGCTGAGGGGGTTGACATTAGCACTAGTAGGAGAGTCTGGGATGTCAGAACGACCTGCACCTTTGGCATTATCTGGTATCTTGTGTTTTTGGAGAATGTATTGTCTGAAGTAAAGGTCGCTCGAGTAAAGGCTGTTCATCACTAAATGCTAGTGTGCGCATATATTTCTTTGTGCATTGCGTGGGGCCATGGGCCTACTATGGCAACGGGTTCAGTAAATCACTTGCATGGAGACAGGAAGGCTAGGCCCTATGCTCTACAGGCGGAATATGTTTACCTCTTTCACTAGACTGGAATGTGTTTTTGTGGAGCTGACCAGATAACTGTAGGCAAAATACCGTCTTGGCAGGCAGACCAGGCCGGCCACCTCTCGGCTGAGCAGGGAGTAAGGGAGAGGTCAGGGATGCATACCTAAACTGCAGCTTTCAGAGTCAGAAGAGGCTCGGAGCCTGAATTCAGGTCCTGGCTCGGCTGAGCCATGAAAACGTGTGTATCTCGATATTTAAACGTGCACCATGTAAATGCATTGGCAACATAGGCATCAAAGCAGAATTATCGTTTCCTTCATGGAGGACTGGATAACTGACATGTTAACGTTGGACGCAAATGCAGATGTGTCCTCATTTCGGCCATGGAGGGAAAATGCATGGATGTCATGCACATACACTGAACGTTGGGGTACACGATAGGGGACATACTTGGCCATATAAAATTCCATTTTCCTCAGGTGTTAGACACGCAGTAAAATGTCTGCAAACTGGACAGATGCCAGGACCGTGTAACATGCAAAGAGCAGACCCCCCCCAGGATATAGCGGCTGCCGGCTTTTGTAAAAATGCCGCGATTTCTCCTAAAGTGCCGATTTCGCGGGCACTTTGGTAAAAATAGCGGCATTTTTAAAAAAGTGCCGATTTCGCGGCAAACCGCGAAATCGCGATATCCTGGAGGGTCTGTTTAACATCACTGTATAGGGTCTCACCCCTTTCTTTTCACCGGATTCACTCTGCTCTGCTTCTCACCCACCTCGCGCCAGGATACTATTTTCTTAGTAACAGAGCGCGCTACAAAAGTTTCTATAATAATAATAATAATAAAAGCAAGGTAATTAAAAGAGGTAGACTGAGGAAGACATGGTGGTGGGAAAAATACAGAGAAAGGTGGAAAACCAGCATAATGAGAACAAGGGGAAAGTTAATAATATTTTTGGAGGTATTAGGAAGAGATGTGAAATAAATACTCTGTTTATTATAAAAGACAACGACTGCACCCACAGCCTGATCCAACCCCTAATCCTTAGGTTTAGCAGTGGTGGGAAACGCCACATTGGAACTTCCTTAGGGGCGCTCAGGCGAGGCCAGGAGAGAACGGGAAGTGAAGTGGGTGAGAATGGTTGAGGGGTGGGGAGAAGAGAGGCTGTGTGAGGAGAGCAGGTTGAGCAGAAGCAACACTGACCAGCGAAAGAAGTGCGATTGGGGGGTTGTTGCTGCAGAGTGTGATGTGTGGGTGGAGGGTCGGGGTGTGGGTAACAGTGGGCCTTGGGAGGGACGAGGTGCTGTTGCATAAGAGAGGGTGGGAGTGATGTGTAGGGCAGCCGCCGGGATAATTGTACAACAGAAGTGGTTAATAAACGGCAAGAACGTAATGGGCATTAATAAAGGGTTAAGGGAAATTGTTACATTATATTTCTGGGTATTTGTGTAACTCACCTTTCACTGATTTATTGGTCTGAGAGCGCACAGTGGCTCATCTAGCGGAGGTCCCCATCCAAGGATAGATTTCCTCCTCGACGCACATTTCGTAAGGATGGGTGTGTTGGTGATAAAGCCACCAAGTGACGAAGGTCTGGAGAGGTCCGCGTGAACGGCTTAATTGCAGATTTAGGGCTGGGGCGGCGTTAAAAAGCACGTAGTGAATGGCTTTGTCGTTGCATGCACCTTTGTAATAAGTTAAACAAGCATGTGCAATGCAATAGGTCTCATATTAGGAAAGTTTGAGCTATTGGTATTGTGAATGTCAATTTTTTTATTTATGTGTTGGTTTTGAAAATAGCGAAATTAAAAGCTTTGTCATTTACAATGCCAATAGTTTTAACTTTCGCAAATGTGACACCTATAGCATTTGTAATGCAATATGTGTTGTATTTACGTGACTTAGATGTATTGATATTACAAATAACAATGGCTTTTATTTTTTTAAATAATTAATACTTAAAAGTTATTGTAATTTATAATGGCAATAGCTTAAACTTTTGTAAATAACTTTTGTGAAGATTATGTTCAGCGTATTTTATTGTGACAAGAACAGAAGTGAAATATTAACATCTTTTTGTGACATTTGTAATAAATCTTGAAACATTGAGAGAACACATTTGAACCAGTTGTTGTTGAATGGTTGCGCAGATTGATGCTGTGGTGGCACTGAGTGATGTTGTGGTGGCGACGAGTGATGCCATGGCATTCAGTGATGCTGCGGTAGAGCATAGTGATGTTGTACTGCCCCTGAGTGATGCTGTGGTGGTGTTGAGTGATGTAATGGTGATGCGATAGATAGAGTGAGGGCGATAGATAGAGAGATAGATAGATAGATGATAGATAGATAAATAGATAGATAGGTAGATAGATAGACAGATAGATAGATAGATAGATAGATAGATAGATAGATAGATAGATAGATAGATACATAGATAGATAGATAGATAGATAGATAGATAGATAGATAGATAGATAGATAGATAGATAGATAGATAGATAGATAGATAGATAGATAGATAGATAGATAGATAGATAGATAGATAGATAGATAGATAGATAGATAGATAGATAGATAGATAGATAGATAGATAGATAGATAGATAGATAGATAGATAGATAGATACACAGAGTGAGGGCGAAAGTTAGACAGATAAATAGAGTGAGGGCGATAGATAGATAGATAGATAGATAGATAGATAGATAGATAGATAGATAGATAGATAGATAGATAGATAGATAGATAGATAGATAGATAGATAGATAGATAGATAGATAGATAGATAGATAGATAGATAGATAGATAGATAGATAGATAGATAGATAGAGTGAGGGCAATAGATAGATAGATAGATAGAGTGAGGGCGATAGATAGATAGATAGGTAGATAGATAGATAGATAGATAGATAGATAGATAGATAGATAGATAGATAGATAGATAGATAGATAGATAGATAGATAGATAGATAGATAGATAGATAGATAGATAGATTGAGTGAAGGAGATAGAGTGAGTGAGGGAGATAGAGTGAGTGAGGGAGATAGATAGAGTGAGGGAGATCGATAGAGTGAGGGCGTGCACTGATAACTGGTGGTATGTGTCTGGTGAAAGTGTGTATTGACGGCTCGTGGTGTGTGTACCTTTTGAAAGCGTGCACTGACGGCTGGTGGTTTTTGCCTGGTGAAAGCATGCACTGACGTTTGGTGGTGTGTTTGTGGCTGGTGAAAGTGTGCACTGATGTCTGGTGGTGTGTGTGTGAATGTTGAAATTGTGCACTGATGGCTGGTGGTGTGTGTATGCCTGGTGAAAGCGTGCAGTGACGGCTGGTGTTGTGTGCATGCCTGGTGAAAGTGTGCACTGATGGCTGATGGTGTGTGTGTGCCTGTGGTGTGTGTGTGCCTGGTGAAAGTGTGTACTATGTCTGTTGGTGTGTGCCTGGTGGAAGCGTGCACTAACGGCTGGTGGTGTCTGTGTCCGGTGAAAGCGTGCACTGATGGCTGGTGGTGTTTGTGTGTGGTGAAAGCGTGTACTGATGAGTGATGGTGTCTGTGTGTGGTGAAAGTGTGCACTGACGGTTTGGTTTTCAGTGTAGTTGTGTGTGTGTGTTTGTTGTGTGTGTGTTTGTATGTGTGACTGTGTGTGTGGTTGTATGTGGTTGTGAGTGTGTGTGTGGTTGTGTTTGTGTGTTGTATGTGTGGTTGTGTGCATGGTTGTGTTTGTGTGGTTGTGTGTGTGTGGTGTTGTGTGTGTATGGTGTTGTGGGTGTGGTTGTGTGTGTGGTTGCACTGTAAGGCATTCTCAAGCGTGGCATGGCTGTGCTAGAGTTCACACCTTTCAGTGAGAGGCTTTGGGGTAGAGGTGTGCCAGAAAAAAACTCATAAACGCCAGATTGCAGCATAATGTGTACTAAAATAGATAAGCCTAACAAAAGTGTGTAAAAGACAATACATAAAAAAATAGTTGTCTAACAATTAGGCGGATCGGATGGTGGTGTGTCTGCCTGCTAGAAGCGTGCACTGATGGCTGGTGGTGTGTATGCCTGGTGGAAGCGCACACTGACAAACGGTGGTGTGTGCCTGGTGGAAACATGCAAATATAGCTGGGGTTGTGTATGCCTGGTGAAAGTGTGCACTGATGGCTGGTGGTGTGTGTCTGATGGAAGCGTGCACAGACAGCTAGTAGTGTATGTGCATGATGGAAGCATGCACTGACTGGTGATGATGGCTGGTGGTGTGTGTGTCTAGAGGAAGCATGCACTAATGGCTAGTGGTGTGTGTGCCTGGTGGAAGCGTGCACTGATGGCTGGTGATGCTTGTGTGCCTATTAGAATCGTGCACTGATGGCTGGTGGTGTGTATGCCTGGTGGAAGCATGCACCGACGGTTGGTGGTGTGTGCCTGGTGAAAGTGTGCACTGATGGTTGGTGGTTTGTGTGAATGTTGGAAGTGTGCACTGATGGCTGTTGGTGGGTATGCCTGTGGTGGAAGCGTGCACTAACAGTGCACACTTTCACCAGGCACACACCACCAACCAACGGCCGATGGTGTGTGCCTGGTGAAAGTGTGCACTGACGGCTGGTGGTATGTGTACCTGGTGGAAGCGTGCACTGATGGCTGGTGGTGTGTGTTTGGTGAAAGGGTGCACGGATGGCTGGTAATGTGTGTGCCAAAGAGAAAGTTTGAAAGTGTGCAACGAAAAAAATAAAATTGATTAATGAAAGGGAAACTCTGGATGAGAATGCTATATTTCATCAAGGATCTATTAAAGAAGGCAGGACTGGGATGAAGGAACCATGCCCCGAAAATACACTGTCCATTCTGCTTCACGTTGTGCAAAAAGACCAAAACATTACATTTTTCATAAATAATAAAAAAATAAAAATCAAATTTTTGACATTGTAACTGGAAGGAGTGTTCAACCTGGGTTAGAAAAGGTAATTTTCAAAACCACCGAGTTAACCAACTCCTTAAAAGCAAACCAGTTTCTGCGCGAGGACTCAGGCCACGCCCACTTGTTTGGCCACGCCCCCCGGCGACGACTACATAACTCTGAGTAAAAGCGCCAGGTAGCCCATTGATCAGACTCCTGAGGCGGAAGCCGGGAGAGCGCATAGCGCATTGCATTTGCTTTTAAAAATTGTAAAACTGTCACGAATTTATTTGTGCTAGCTTTTAACCTCACCACAGCAACTCTGCACGCTGCTAAGAAATCAAGCACTTTATTCAGTTCAGGTAGCGGATTCTAACGCTGCCGGCTGACCCCTAATTGATTCACTCCTCAGACGCTCTCAGCGCGAGGACTCAGGCCACGCCCACTTGTTTGGCCACGCCCCCCTGTCCCCACCCTCAACAACCACTTTATAATGTGCCTATGGCGGAAGCGCAGCGGACGAGCGCAGCGGGAGCGCCTAAGGCAAGCCCGTATGCGCCCGTCCGCACCAGACCGAGCCCAGAGCCCACACCCCCTGCCGGTCTTACCCTCCCTCTAATCAAATACTCACAAGAATCTCTGCACCAACTCAGAGAACCTCCACATACTAGGTGCAACGGCCTCATTACCCCGGAGGATGTACATCCAAGATGCCCGAACTGCGCCTACAGGTTCACGCCTTCCCCCCATCCAGAACCCGCCTGCCTCGAGATGGCCTTGCTCAACTGTAGGTCCCTTCCAAAGCATCAGACAGAAATCAACCTACTGCTGACAGACTCCGCCATTGACGTCCTTTTCTTAACAGAAACTTGGCTGTCTACAAATTCCGACCCAGACATTATCCAATCATTACCACCTGGGTACCTCATCAAAACCCACAACAGACCCACGGGAACGGGAGGGGGTTTAGCGATTATATATCGCGATAACCTGTCATATCAGTTTAAAGACAGCCCCATCTTAGATGGCGAAAATGTTCTTTTCTCCTTACATCAGCTGCCGTCTACCACCCTATCTGGGATCTTAATCTACCGCCCACCAGGACAGGTAGGGTGCTTCATAAACTCACTAATGGACGTCATTTCCTCCCTTGCCTGCGTGACTCCAAACTTCACAATTCTTGGAGACTTAAATCTCCATTTCGATGATCACGCTAACAAACTTGCCTCGGATATAAAAACCGATCTAGCCTCCCTCAATCTACAACTGCGGAACAACGTACCTATGCATACGAAAGGACATCTGCTAGACCCCATTTTTTCCAACCTCACCAAATTATTTGTACAAACCCCTTTGCCCCTCCCCTGGTCAGACTACTTTTTGGTTCCTTTTAAACTTCAACTTCCAGGGAAGAAGGCAGAAACTCCTCGTCCCCAGTTCCCATCACACCCATGGAAAAAATTGGACACGAACCTCTGGGAACGAGCGCTGTCAACCACCTTACCGATATTAGACCCAGACCCCTCTAAAGCCGACGTCCAATTGCATAAATGGATTAACGATTCCCTTAACTCAGTCTTACCACTCAAACCTCTTCCAACTAGCAGGACACCCTCCAAACTTCCGTGATTTACTCAGGAATTACGTGAACTAAGAAAGAAAGGCAAAAGGCTAGAGCGCCAATGGAGAAAAAACTGGAATACGGAAGACAAAAGTGAATACAGAGCCCATATTAGGCTCTATAAAAACGCTTTAAAAACAGCGCAGGCCACCTACTTTGAGGAAAAAATAGCCTCAGCGGCCAATTCCGCAAAAGAGACCTACCGCATAGTTAATCTCCTCACCAAAATGCAGGACCCACCGCCGACTCCGGACCTGGAGGGCGTAAGATGTAACCAGATGGCCGAGTTTTTCTTGGCAAAAATCGAAAAAATCCTGACCTCCCTTCCGGCCCCCTCCATCTCCCAAGGATGCTCCATAACCTCACCTCTCCAAGACGCCCCGAGATTAGGCACCTTCCCCCAAATCACCACTGAGATATTTCTAAACATCTTACAAACGGTAAAAAGTGGTGCCCCGTCATACCCAGCCCCGATCAGTAAACTCAAACTGGTTGCTTCTACTGTAGCCCCCCTCTTACCAACTTGGCTAATGCCTCTTTCAAAACTGGCACGGTCCCGGCAAACTGGAAAAAAGCCACCGTCAAGGCTCTTATAAAAAAAACGCATCTAGACCCCATGGACCCTTCTAATTTTAGACCTATCTCACTGCTGCCGGCCATCAGCAAAATTGCCGAACGTGTAGCAAACCAACAACTCTCCGGGTTTCTGGAAACTAATCACCTACTCCGCCAGTCTCAGACAGGTTTTAGACCGGGACAAGGGACCGACACCGCACTGTTAGCCTTGGTCGAAGAAACTAGGAGCATCATGGACGCAGGAGGATCAGTGGCAGTGATCCTCCTCGACCTAAGTGCCGCCTTCGACACGGTGGACCACGCAACCCTTATACACCGGCTCGGTCTGATAGGAGTGGCGGACTCCGCCTTAGCCTGGATTAAATCCTTCCTTGAAGATAGATCTTTTCAAGTGGCAGATGGGTACACCACCTCCAAGGCTCAGCCACTCAAGTGTGGGGTTCCTCAGAGATCGTCCCTGAGCCCCACACTTTTCAATGTTTACATGGCCCCCCTCGAGAATGTTGTCAAACTTTTTGGCATTAAAACTATAATGTACGCCGACGACACACAGCTGGTCGTTTCCCTCAACCAATCAGACAATTCCCTCGCCAATCTATCCAGTTGTCTTGAGAAGGTGCACCAGTGGACGTGTGACTCCCGGTTAAAACTAAACGGTGATAAATCAGAAATACTCCTCCTGGGAAATCCGAAAAAAATCCCCACATGCCTTCCCTGGCCGCCATGTATGGGAATTCCACCATCCCCAAATCCGAGGTAAAAAGTCTGGGGATATGGCTGGACCAGGATCTCAGTTTCAAGACTCAAGCCAGAAAAACTGCGGGAACCTGCTTCGGCCTCATAAAGATGGCACGAAAGATTCTCCATCTAATCCCCTCCCAATCAAGGAAACTCCTGATGCAGGGGCTGGTGAACTCCAGATTAGATTACGGCAATGTGCTGTATCTGGGGGCCCCAGCCTCTGTAGTCCACAGACTTCAATGTGCACAAAATGCGGCTGCAAGAATCCTAACCGGAACCAAAGCGAGGTGCTCGACCAAACCAGCCCTCCGAAACCTGCACTGGTTGCCAGTGAACGAACGGGTCAAGTTCAAAACCCTGTGCATTGCCCACAGAATAATGCACGATGAAGGCCCCCCCATTCTCAGACCACTTCTGACACCGCACCAGTCCAGTAGACAACTAAGATCTAACTCCCTATCTCTCGCGAACGTCCCGAGAATTAGGAAGACCAGAACTGGCGGTCGCCTGTTCTCGTACAATGCCCCCAGATTGTGGAACTCCCTTCAACTCTCTCTGAGGCAAGAACACAATCACCTCAGTTTCAGGAAGCAACTAAAAACCTGGCTCTTCCCCTGATTCCCCTGATTTCCTCTCCCCTGCTTCCCCACCTTGCTGGATCTATGGTCACTAGCGCTGGGATGCCCTAGGGTAGCTACGCGCTCTATAAATCCCAAATCAAATCAATTCAAAATCAAACAAGGGTAACTTTGCTTCATCTTTAGTTGCTTGCACTGAGCACAAAGATAACTCTTGAGGCGTCATAAAGTAACCGAGCCAAACATTAGAGTTAAATAAACAATTTCCACATCACGTTTAAACATACAAGAAAAACACAAAAGAAAGAAAATTAAACCAAACAAAAAAAAAGTCAAAGTGTTACATTAAACAATAAATGACAAACATTTGAAAACTGATGGGTCTCAATTTAGAAGGCAAGTGCAAAGCTGTTGTTTAAAAACGTAAAAGAACAAGTGAAACTAAGAGGCAAATGGTGAGCATTTAGCGGCCGCTTTGATGTTCTCAGTGGCCGCGCGGCTCACTGAGAACATCAAAGCAGAAGCGAAATTGCCCCCAAAGCTGCAGGCGGACAGATGGTGTGCGTGCGCCCGTCGCACATGCTGTGTCCGATCTGCAGACTTGGGGAGCATTTTTGGAAGCCCTACTATACTCTCACAGAAGCAACGCATGCGCGTTGGCTTCATGGACACCTAAAAAGTAACTTGACACTCCCACTTTTACTTTTCATAACACAAAGAGTTTCTTTCCATTCGTTTGTAATGTGTGATGTTTGTACGAAACGTCTTGTTTAAATACATGTGTCACCATGCGCAAGAGTGTGAGCTGGGTGCAAAAAGAAACCTAATATAATACAAATAAAAAATAACGGAGGGAGAAATGAAGGGAAAAAGTATAAAAGGCTATTGGAAATTAAGGATATACATTAAAAAGCGTGGTATCCATTTGAAATCGGAAGAAAGGTTTAGTGTTGGATAAATATTGGTCTTCCGGCGGACAGAGAAAGACCAAACGAATATTAATATAAATGCCACATACATTGAATCTGTGGAGATAAACAAACTGGTTGTCAGCAGCATTGAGCGTGCCCGACAGTGCCTTAAGACCCTTTAAAATATATCTGGGCGCAGTGCAGTGATCCTTTAATCTGCATCAACCCCGGCACGTGCTGAAAGGGGCTGTTGGGATTTGCTTGGATGTCATGTCAGTCCAGTCTATGAAGCATTTCCAGGAACCACGTCATGATCACATAGGTGACGCGATTGGCCAATAGACATAGTTTATAATGTGCCCGTAGCATGCTAGGAGCATCCATGCTAAAAATGTAAACCTGTAGTCTATGGAAACGTGAAGTGAATGTACACATATGTGTGGGAATTTTGGGATGGTAGGTTTAGGGGGCGAGTGAGAAATAGCGCTCGAGGGAGGTGGGAAAGGGACAGAAGGGTAAAGTGAGAGAAGGAGAAAGGATGGGGGTGGGGGATCAAAAGGAGAAGGGAGGAGTTACCAGCATACGTGGAAAAAAAAGAGAAAGGCGGGCGGGGTTAAGGGTAGCAGGGAGGCAAAGGATATGAGACTGCAAGAGAGAGGGAAAGGAACCAGAGATGGGTGAGGTAAGGCGGAAGAAAGGACGGTGTGAAAGAGAGGGCACTAGGAGGCTGAGAGCAGAGAGAAAAAAGGACGTGGAGGGAGATTCAAGATGGAAGCGGAGGGCAAGCAGCAGAGAGCAGTCACCAGGAAGAGGCATGAGGGGGCCCGAGGAGTGCATGGGGTGGAGGGGGAGAAAATACTGGGTAAGTTGAGAGTGAGAGAGGAAGAGCATGGGTCAACGGAGAGGAGTGAAAGCGGGAGTCGGCATGATAGAGAGAGGGGAGAAGGGGACTGAAGAGGATACGAGGAAAACATGGTTCGAATGCAGGCGAGACCTAAAAATGGGGATGAGCAGGTGTGGGACCATCACTGAAGGGTGCCAGTCAGTGCCAGAAGAACCAGAAACGAGATGGGAACACAAGACGCAGAGAGAGAGAGGGAATGGGCTTGCCAGGAAACCAGGGCTAATGGCAGGAACAAGAGAATGGGCACTCTCTGAAATCAGTCTCTTATGGTCCAGGATTCACGTCAGGTGTGTCATAGTTGCAGGAGCGTGTACACCCTGCCCAACAGAAACAGATGCATGGCCTGACCACCCAGAGTGGCACACTGAAGGTGCAGGTAAGCAGAGAGCCCTCACCTCAAGAAAACAGCTATTAACAAAACAAGGCAGCGCTGGAAGGGGGGCTGGGCAGAAATGCGAGTCACGACCTGGCAGCCGTGAAGTGTGAAGCAGTGGGCGGGGAGGCAGGCGCAAATGGTAACGGGAGCCTTTGAAGAGCAAGGCAGGTGGATAGAAGCACGTTCACGAGCACGTGCACTTCTACAAATCCGCATCGTGAACTCAGCTTTCTGGTTTGACTGCAATAGGTCTATCTGCGAGACCTAAAAATGGAAAGACGGAACGAAATTGGGGTGTAGAGGAGTTAGCCGTAGGAGCTGGCATAATTTAACGAATGAAAGGAAGGCGACTCGAGAGTGACAAGGAGGTTGTTCAGAGGAATATCTGGTATGAGATAGTTGAGGAAGGAAGCAGGCTGATCAGATCGAAAGGAATTAGACTTGTGGACGGGTGCAGGCTCGGGGAGGGAGCCTGGCAAGTGCGTCCGGTGCATCACTGGTGCACTGATGGTGGCAGGGGGGGGTGGCGTTATAGGATGCTGCGTGGAATGAATGAAGACAAAGCATGCCAGGGTGAGCGTAAGGGGTGCGGGGAGGTGGACACTAGGTGATGCGGCTAGGGAACAGGCAGGCAGGGGTCTGGTTGCAGGGTCTATGGGAGGGGGAGGAGCGTTCCAAGTGAAGGAATTTTTCACATAAGGGGAACAGGGAGGGGGCTGGCTACGATACATTGGGGGCCCATAACATCTAGTCTGCGAGGTTCGCACGCATGGGGGATTGCAGTGCACCCAGCCAGGGGTTCTTGTGGCAGTGGGAGTAGATCAATGTGTTCTGAGGTGTGAGGATAGTAGGGCTGGGGTGCAGGGCTGGTCCTAGAACTCCTGGGGCCCTGGGTGAAAGGGAAGATGTGAGGCCCCTCTAATTTGCATGTAACTTCCAGTCGCAGCCGGCATGATTCACAGGTGGAGGGTCTCGTGGGAGTTCGGGAGGAGGGGAACAGGAAGCAGGCAGCCTTCCTCCCCTCCCTAAGCCAATCACAATGCTGCAATGGCAGCATCGTAATTGATCAGGACACCGACCAGCCAGTCACCCATGGGGAGGCCATTTTCTCCATGTAGGCTGCATTGCAGCCTACATAGCGAAAGACCAGAGTGCGCATGACTGGTTTGGTTGCCCTTAGCAGTTGTCAAGGCACTCCTCCCCTGCCTTAAAGAAGACCAGCCCACCCCCAACCAAACACTTCTGTTTTAGCATTTTGTGTTTCTGCTTTTGCGAGAAAGTAGTGGGGCGACGCTCCTCCGCCCTAGTGGAGGTCCCGCCCTTGGTAACATCACAAGAAGTGACATCACAGAAAGTGACATCGCAGGACTATTGATCTTATTTGGCATCACTGAAGAGACCTAACGTGGATATAAGTAACATGGACAAAAATCTAAATATACAAATGAAATAAGTCCATATATTTTAAAACTGTTAAATGGATTGCATTTGTCTCATTAGATAGAAAAGCTAGGTGCAGGTCTCCCAAAGATGTATATTATTTACTCCTTGTTAACTGATTGTTTCCAGATGAGTGCATGATACACTTTGGGGGAGATCCTGTTGAGGTAATGAGGGGCGGGATCTTTCAGAATATAAAATTACACAAGAGAAAACCTCTCACACAATGGATATAATTGCACATTTCAAAAGGCTCCCTTATCTTTCTGTGCATTATTATGCTACCTTAGGATGACATTAATACTTCGTAATTTGTTTTAACGTAAGTCCTCTCACCAGAATCCCACACTCCCATGCTAAGAGACGTAGGACAATCTTTTTTGTGTGTGTGCTCTTTACTTGCTAGAATTATGTTAAGTGCAAAAACACAACACATATAGTACAAAATTACAAGACACCATTGCAAATAAATAAAGATTGTACATAAACAAAAAAAGACTTAGAACAACCTAGACCACTGCTAAATCATACATTGACTTGAAGGTATGCTACAGATTCAAGGGGTTGTCAAATCAACATTTTTGATTTGGTGTTAGAACTGATGGAAGTAGAAGTGGCCAGCTTTAGCGCTGGTGGAGCCCTGTGCTACAATGTTGGTGCCCCCAATGACTTGCTCTGCCACGGATTCCCTCACTACCACCCATTAACAGTGCCCCTTAAGTCTCCATAACTACACTCTCTCTCAGATGCATTTAATTTGATTAACAACACCACTGATACCAGTTTAGAGTGTCAGAGAACTTTATATCACACATTACACAGAGGCAATCAATCATACCTGTGTAAATCACAATAGGTAATGTTACATAAGACACAGGACTAGGAGTCACATGACAATCATACTAGTAGGCAGTATAGTTTAATAGCGATTGAGCTGGAGAAACACAAACTCTGAATTTAGAACTTAATACCATGGTTGGGGGTTCTCTTTAATAACCAGAAATGATTTCTGTTCAAATGAAACCTTTTTGCAACATTATGTTAATCAAAGACTGGGGAAAAAACCATACCAATGTAATTTATACCTTGCAGTTGGCAAGCAGCTCTTGGTTGACAGTTAATAGCTCATTGTTCTATGTTAGGATTTTGACTTATAAACTGAAAGTAACAATAGGATCTCTCTGACAAAAGCAGTAACCCACTGGCCTATTTACATTATTTGGACTTAGTGATCTGCATGGTACATGTTCTTTGCAGCAAACACATTAACCCTCTGCGCTACCTTTCCACAAGCCAGAACTTCCACTTGACAAACCTCCATGTCTCTCTAGGAAGAACATGAATCACCGGAGTTTGATGACATTTTTATTGTTGCCTTATTTTGCTGGAGGCCAGGAAGGAGGCAGCAAGTGCTATTAGAAACATAATATACTTTCAAACATGACCCAAAGTCAGCGCTCAGTGCGATCTCACCGTTTGCACCGCCCTAGAGCCTCCCTGCTCAAGGGTCCTCCGACCTCAATGACAGAGTCACTGTTGCTCTAGGGTGTGCTGCTTCATAGGCCTGCCCAAAAGACTTGCAGTAGGCTTCAATATGGATTGTGGTAGACAGGCCTTCAAGGTTAACCCACACTTGCCACTGCTAAGGTTCACCTGCTGGTGCTAAGACATCAGGTCTTCTAAGGTCTTGAGGGTCCTTCCAAGGTCTAGCATGGAATTGTGCTCTCTCAAATTCAAATTCAAATTCAAAATAAGCTTTATTCGATTTTATCAAGAAAATCATAAAAGCGTAGAAGTACAATTTATGCACAAGAATTAAAAGACAATTTTTTAAAAAACTCACTTGATCAAAGTTACCAAATAGTTAAAACATATCTCTAAAATTTAAAATCTACAAGCAATCATTGGACAAAGGGCCTCGTATTCCACTGGTCGATATTGACGTGTACTACTTAACACATTGAATTTCTAAATTTCATCACTGACTTCAAAAAGCAAGAAACAGCAAAGATAACATCCACATCTTCTAAGAGCAATAATTTCAAATATGCAGGTTTACATGTTCTTATCCCCCAGCGCTTAAGTAGGGGTAGAAGGAATAGTTTCCTGGGGCTGGTACACAGATTACAAAAGAACATGATGTGAATATTGCTTTGTGTTGAATGGTCGTCACATGGACATATTAATTTCAGCGAGGTCCAATCATTCTGTTTCGGTAGAGTGACCATGCGGAAGAAAATCCCTAGGCGCAGCCTAGTCAGAAGCATGCGAGGATAGGGTGCTATTTCGATCCTAAGATAAGATTGTAAGCCTTCAGTAGGGGTAATTTGCTGATAGCTTAGGATTGTACCTTTAAGTTTCTCTATGTCCCATCTTGCACTTTCCAGGTGTGTAATTAGTGATTTTTTAAGGGCCGGCCTAGTCATGCTTTGTAAAGTCTCTGGATCATCGTAAAATTCAGGGTGTCCAATTTTAGAGAACATCGTTTGTACATGTCGCAGCCATTTGACTTCTGCTGCACCATCCAGAACCATGCAGTCTTTAATGAGGTTTCTATTCAATTTACACTCCTCTGTAGTCCAAATCTTGTGCCAAAGCAACAGGGTGATATTTTTATGATGTCGCTAAGGTATTTAACACCAGTCTCAATGTGAGTCATAAAAGTCGACGTAGTTTTTGACACGCCCAGTAGGTGACAAATGAAAATGTTCTCACCAGTTTGTAAAGAGGACACATTCTCAAAGCCCCAGAGACCTGCGCCATATGTAGCCGTGGCTATGCACTTTGCCCGGTAGATCTGTATCATTTCTCGAATAGGTTTACCCCCAATTTTGCCTGCAAAGGTTCGTAGGGCACCTATGGCACGACTGAAAGCGAGTTTCCTGGCTGACACTGCATGTTTCCACCTTCCCCACCTATCAAACACAATGCCCAGGTAGCAAAATGTGTCTGTTATGGCAATCTTTTGCTGGTCCAGAAATATTGAGCATGGGGGTCCATTGGTCTTTTGGGAGCAGGACATGGAGAAAGTTTTCGAAATGTTCACCTTCAAGTTTCTTTTGCCCACATAAGATGAGAATTCGTTTACTGCTCTCTGCAAGCCTACTTTTGTCCTTGACATGATTGCTGCATCGTCGGCATATAAAAGAATGGGTACAGGCCTACCATTGACAGCCGGATAATCGCTTGACAGAGTTAATAAACTCTCAGCAATAGAATTTATATAAAATGTAAAAAGCAAGGGCGCAAGTATGCAGCCTTGCCTCACTCCTCTATTTATGGCAAATTTTTGTGAACATTCCCCCTGAGTCTCAAACCTTACTCTAGCCCCTGCGTCTCTGTATAATTCCTTAATGAATGTGAGAATAGTTGAATCCACCCCAATGTCCTCCAACGTCGACCAGAGCAGCGCGTGGTCCACGCAGTCGAATGCGGAGCTGAGGTCGACAAAGGTTACAAATAGGTCCCCTTTTTTAGCCTGCGTGTACTTAGAGACTAAAAGGGACAAATTTAGACATTGCTCAAGTGTCCCTAGTCCCTTTCGGAACTCATATTGGAACTCCGAGATGACCTTTTTCTCTTCTTCCCAGTGTTGTATTTTCTTGAGAAGTATCCTTCCTGCGACTTTCATAAGTCCGTCCAGTAGCGATATTGGACGGTAACAAGCAGGGTCGTCCCTGTTCCCTTTTTTAAATATGGGGACTACAATCGCGTCCGACCAGGTGGTAATGAACCCGCATTTATTTCCCATATTCAATACATTTGTAAGCAAAGGAACCCAAAAATGCGGCTCTGATTTATAAACATCCACTGGGGTGTAATCAGGGCCGGGGGCTTATTTTCTCCCATTTAATTACATACCCGTTAGTCTTAGTTAGGGTAACCTCATATGGGTATGAAACCCTGCTAGGTTCCTTTGCTTTGTCCCCCAGCAATTTTACCCCGAAGGTGATGGGATAATTATCGCTCATAGGGTCATCCCCAATTTCCCAGTAGGTTATAAAATCAGGATGAGTTGGTGATATCAACGCAAAATCAATTGTGGTTTTACAACCTCTTCCATTATACGTTGGGGCACAGGGAACCGGGGGGGGAGCTTGCCTGGTTGATAAAAGTGAGGTCAAAGGTAAATATAACGTTGTTAAAGAGAGACCCCATGTTGGTGTGGGAGAAGTGCAAGGGACCATCCTCCCCGAGATCTGACAGGCCGCACAAACCTAGCTCACAAGACGGGCAGATGGTACAATTGAAGTCACCCACCCACAACATTATATGATCCCCTGTACCTTGTTCTCTCAGTTTGTTGATATGATGCATCATAATGTTCATATTTGATTCCACTTCACTAATTGGCAAGTTATTATAGAAGTTCACAAGAACCACCCTTTGCGAAGTGCCCCATTTAAATGATATAATTTGGAAATACTGACTGGAGTGGAAGTTGCAAACTTTTACATCCCCTACATTCGAGATGTATGTGCACAAGCCCCCCTTGTTGCGACCCTGGGCTGATGGCACAGCAGGAGAGTGAAACGTTCGATAGCCCAACATGTGGGCTTCCTCTGTAAGCCAAGTTTCTTGAAGACACAGGATGCCATACTTCTGCACAATCTCCAGTCAAGGTTTGTGGGTGATCTTACTACCAAGGCCTGCTACATTCCAGGAAAGAAGAGAGTGCATTGGGTTTTTATATCCCTGTGGATGAGGCCCTCCATTCCCCTTTGTGCCTTTCAGATCTTGCGAGTGTGCAGGCTCTACCTGTCATGTAACCTGGGCAGTGAGATCGTGCTGTTCAGGGGGGTTTAAGTCTAGTCCAATGTGACTTGGAACTTGGGATCTAGGCATTGATTTTTCACTCGAGTCAGTCTCCATTGGGGGATTATGGGCATTGGTAAGGATTGAAGCAACACTCATTCCCAGTCAATCCACCTGATCCAGACACTCAAACCTATTCATAGTGGGCGCTCCTTCCCACCAGTTGTTAATGGGTTGCCAACCATCCCCGTTTCCTTTCCATCTGCGATTGTGAACTATTGACCAAGCCCCAGGTGGCTCGACAATCTGTTTTGGAGGATAGAAAAAAGTAAGGGGTCTGGTGACAATGGATTGGTCAGTATCACCTGAACCCCATGAGCTGATATATTGGGCTGTGTGGGGGTCTGCAAATGAAACCACTATGCAGTCGCCAGGGATGGATTTATGTGTAGGACCCACCCATGGCACTCTCCTAACCATTAGAACCCTACTCCTAAGAGTGTTAGGAAGCTGCCTATTGACATTAAGCCAGTGAATCACCTTATTCTTTAGGGACCACTGGGTCTCCATGGAATGTGGATCAGGTGCTGGTACACTAGCCAGTACAACGACATAGGGTCCGGCGTCAGGAGGGAGATCAATATAACCCCCACGAAAGTTCTGGCGACCATGGTACTGATTGGCTATACGCGCAGTAGGAGGCATGTTAATGTTATTGGGCTTGTGGGCAACCTTAGGGGCTGGTTTGGGTAAAGTCACGTTCTCAGGGCCTTTTGTCACTGGAATTGAGAGTTTTGGTATGAAGGGAACTGGAACATTTGGCTTAGACCGGGGTTTGGGTATTGGGGTAGGTTTAGGTAGGGGTGGAGGCAAGACAGGGGGCACCATTGCAGGGGCAGGGGGACTAACGTCAGTTACTGGAGCCGGATGGATACCATCATCACCATCCTGGGGAGTACCTTCAGCAATACGAGGAAAACTTGCTTTCAGTTGCTTTAGGCTAAAAGTGGCCAGGGAGACTAAGGTCTTATCCATCTCTAAAAGATTGTTCTCAATACTTGAAAGTCTGAGTTCCAAAGGCGACAGTAACTGTTTTAATGTGACCCAAACTGTTTTAAGAAAATCTTCGTCATCACCCCCCTTGTCTCTGTCCCTCCCTGGCTCACTTTGCCCTCTCTCTATAAGTTTCTCGTTGTGTGTGGAAAAAGGCCCTAAAGTAGGGTCAGGGACCACGTTAAGGTTGCTGTGTTCATTGCCCCCCCCTATTAGGTGGCTATCCAAATTTGGCGCTTCTATGATCTCCCCCGTGGTGGGTAGTGTTCGCCTATTATTAAAGAACTGCAACCTTGCGATTTTGGCCTTCTTGCGAGCGTAGGCAGACCTCGCGTTGCTTTTCTTTTTTAGAGTTGGCCCATCTTTATTTTTATTTTTCGCTGCAGGGGGGGAGTGGGGGGGGGGGGGGGGGTCGGGTCTGTCAGGCAAAATAATGTCAGTCCCAGGCCCAATGGGCACGATTCCCTCGGGAGTTTTAGGGGGCACAGCAGTTGGGATGGGTATAGGCTCTAGTGGAAGAGAAAGGGGAACATGGTGAACATCAGCATGAATTAACAGTGAGGGTGGGCAAGAAGCATGTTGTGGTGATACAGCAGACGCAATTTTCCCCAGAGAAGATTTTTTGGAATGGGCAAAGGTCTGTGAAAGCCTACGTGCAGCGTCAAGCTCTAATGACACCCTCTTCTGCATTTTCGTGATTTCAACGTCAATTGCCAAGTTAGTCTTCACAATAAAATCATCCAATGTCCCGCTGGGCTTATTCATCCCCATTGCAGTTTTACTGCGACTACCCCGTGTGCTCATAATAAGTATGAATCACAGTACCAACAATGTGCTTAATAATAACAGTAGGCAAGCCAGCAAACACGAACCAAGGGGGGTGGGCCAGGCCAGTCCTCTTTGTCCTCGAACGGCCTCAAACGACCCGCTCTTAGCCCGGTCTTCGCCCGCTTCTTCGTCCGCGCGCGTCCCGCGTTCGCGTTCGGGGAGGAGTTAAGATGGAGGAGGAGAGGAGGGGGCGGGAAGAGGAACCAGGTGCGCGCGGTGGACGGCGCAAGCACTTCTGGTCCTCGCAGTCCCACGCCCTAGGCAGGTGACGATTAAGGCTCTCCCCCAGCACCAAAACAACGATGGTGACCGAGCTGGTGTACTCCCAGATGATGATTTACAAAAGGGGGTGGTGATAAACAGAGTGTCTGAATTAAGCAGACCACTCTTACCCAGTCCAAAGATCAGGGCTTGATCCATCACCGTTTTTTAGCTCACTGCACCATCCCAGCTCAGAACTTGGCTATATGCAAATTAGTCTGACCCTGGCCCAGTGCATCATGGGAACAGGGCAGACCAAACTACCAAGCCACTTCTTATACTGGGAAGGAAACAAGCTACCGGGGACCGGTTTCTGGCATTTCAGCCGTCTTCGGCCCGGCTTGCTTGAATCCTGATGATGCAATAAGCAAGGGTCTCACATCTGAGAATACCCTTCCACGCTTATGGTGGACAAAAATGATTTACAAAAGGGAGTGGTGATGAACAGAGTGTCTGAATTAAGCAGACCACTCTTACCCAGTCCAAAGATCAGGGCTTGATCCATCACCGTTTTTTAGCTCACTGCACCATCCCAGCTCAGAACTTGGCTATATGCAAATTAGACTGACCCTGGCCCAGTGCATCATGGGAACAGGGCAGACCAAACTACCAATCCACTTCTTATACTGGGAAGGAAACAAGCTACCGGGGACCGGTTTCTGGCATTTCAGCCGTCTTCGGCCCGGCTTGCTTGAATCCTGATGGTGCAATGAGCAAGGGTCTCACATCTGAGAATACCCTTCCACGCTTATGGTGGACAAAAATGATTTACAAAAGGGGGTGGTGATGAACAGAGTGTCTGAATTAAGCAGACCACTCTTACCCAGTCCAAAGATCAGGGCTTGATCCATCACTGTTTTTTAGCTCACTGCACCATCCCAGCTCAGAACTTGGCTATATGCAAATTAGTCTGACCCTGGCCCAGTGCATCATGGGAACAGGGCAGACCAAACTACCAAGCCACTTCTTATACTGGGAAGGAAACAAGCTACCGGGGACCGGTTTCTGGCATTTCAGCCGTCTTCGGCCCGGCTTGCTTGAATCCTGATGGTGCAATGAGCAAGGGTCTCACATCTGAGAATACCCTTCCACGCTTATGGTGGACAAAAATGATTTACAAAAGGGGGTGGTGATGAACAGAGTGTCTGAATTAAGCAGACCACTCTTACCCAGTCCAAAGATCAGGGCTTGATCCATCACCGTTTTTTAGCTCACTGCACCATCCCAGCTCAGAACTTGGCTATATGCAAATTAGACTGACCCTGGCCCAGTGCATCATGGGAACAGGGCAGACCAAACTACCAATCCACTTCTTATACTGGGAAGGAAACAAGCTACCGGGGACCGGTTTCTGGCATTTCAGCCGTCTTCGGCCCGGCTTGCTTGAATCCTGATGGTGCAATGAGCAAGGGTCTCACATCTGAGAATACCCTTCCACGCTTATGGTGGACAAAAATGATTTACAAAAGGGGGTGGTGATGAACAGAGTGTCTGAATTAAGCAGACCACTCTTACCCAGTCCAAAGATCAGGGCTTGATCCATCACCGTTTTTTAGCTCACTGCACCATCCCAGCTCAGAACTTGGCTATATGCAAATTAGTCTGACCCTGGCCCAGTGCATCATGGGAACAGGGCAGACCAAACTACCAAGCCACTTCTTATACTGGGAAGGAAACAAGCTACCGGGGACCGGTTTCTGGCATTTCAGCCGTCTTCGGCCCGGCTTGCTTGAATCCTGATGGTGCAATGAGCAAGGGTCTCACATCTGAGAATACCCTTCCACGCTTATGGTGGACAAAAATGATTTACAAAAGGGGGTGGTGATGAACAGAGTGTCTGAATTAAGCAGACCACTCTTACCCAGTCCAAAGATCAGGGCTTGATCCATCACCGTTTTTTAGCTCACTGCACCATCCCAGCTCAGAACTTGGCTATATGCAAATTAGTCTGACCCTGGCCCAGTGCATCATGGGAACAGGGCAGACCAAACTACCAAGCCACTTCTTATACTGGGAAGGAAACAAGCTACCGGGGACCGGTTTCTGGCATTTCAGCCGTCTTCGGCCTGGCTTGCTTGAATCCTGATGGTGCAATGAGCAAGGGTCTCACATCTGAGAATACCCTTCCACGCTTATGGTGGACAAAAATGATTTACAAAAGGGGGTGGTGATGAACAGAGTGTTTGAATTAAGCAGACCACTCTTACCCAGTCCAAAGATCAGGGCTTGATCCATCACCGGATTCAAGCAAGCCGGGCCGAAGACGGCTGAAATGCCAGAAACCGGTCCCCGGTAGCTTGTCTCCTTTCTGGTGAAGAATTGGCTTAGTAGTTTAGTCTGCCCTGTTCCCATGATGCACTGGGCCAGGGACAGACTGATTTGCATATAGCCAGGTTCTGAGCTGGGATGGTGCAGTGAGATAAATAACGGTGATGGATCAAGCCCTGATCTTTGGACTGGGTAAGAGTGGTCTGCTTAATTCAGACACTCTGTTCATCACCACCCCCTTTTCTGAATCGTTTTTGGCCACTATAGGTGTGGCAGGGTATACTCAGACATGAGTCCCTTTCTCACTGCACCATCAGGATTCAAGCAAGCCGGGCCGAAGACGGCTGAAATGCCAGAAACCGGTCCCCGGTAGCTTGTCTCCTTTCTGGTGAAGAATTGGCTTGGTAGTTTAGTCTGCCCTGTTCCCATGATGCACTGGGCCAGGGACAGACTGATTTGCATATAGCCAGGTTCTGAGCTGGGATGGTGCAGTGAGATAAATAACGGTGATGGATCAAGCCCTGATCTTTGGACTGGGTAAGAGTGGTCTGCTTAATTCAGACACTCTGTTCATCACCACCCCCTTTTCTGAATCGTTTTTGGCCACTATAGGTGTGGCAGGGTATCCTCAGACATGAGTCCCTTTCTCACTGCACCATCAGGATTCAAGCAAGCCGGGCCGAAGACGGCTGAAATGCCAGAAACCGGTCCCCGGTAGCTTATCTCCTTTCTGGTGAAGAATTGGCTTGGTAGTTTAGTCTGCCCTGTTCCCATTATGCACTGGGCCAGGGACAGACTGATTTGCATATAGCCAGGTTCTGAGCTGGGATGGTGCAGTGAGATAAATAACGGTGATGGATCAAGCCCTGATCTTTGGACTGGGTAAGAGTGGTCTGCTTAATTCAGACACTCTGTTCATCACCACCCCCTTTTCTGAATCGGTGTACTCCCAGGTCACAGGAAAGGCTCCACAAAGGGCTCCGCTGAGCAAAGTGCCCCAGATACGGCCAAAGACAAAGTCCACACTGTGTTTCAATTCACGAGCGGCTCCCGCGCCAGCGGGGGCCGCGAGGAGTCTTTAAGCCCACAGAAAGGTCGGAGGGAGGAGGGGGCGGGAAGAGGAACCAGGTGTGCGCGGTGGACGGCGCAAGCACTTCTGGTCCTCGCAGTCCCGCGCCCTAGGCAGGTGACGATTAAGGCTCTCCCCCAGCAATAAAACAACGATGGTGACCAAGCTGGTGTACTCCCAGGTCACAGGAAAGGCTCCACAAAGGGCTCCGCTGAGCAAAGTGCCCCAGATACGGCCAAAGACAAAGTCCACACTGTTTCAATTCACGAGCGGCCCCCGCGCCAGCGGGGGCCGCGAGGAGTCTTTAAGCCCACAGAAAGGTTGGAGGGAGGAGGGGGCGGGAAGAGGAACCAGGTGCGCCCGGTGGACGGCGCAAGCACTTCTGGTCCTCGCAGTCCCGCGCCCTAGGCAGGTGACGATTAAGGCTCTCCCCCAGCAACAAAACAACGATGGTGACCGAGCTGGTGTACTCCCAGGTCACAGGAAAGGCTCCACAAAGGGCTCCGCTGAGCAAAGTGCCCCAGATACGGCCAAAGACAAAGTCCACACTGTGTTTCAATTCACGAGCGGCTCCCGCGCCAGCGGGGGCCGCGAGGAGTCTTTAAGCCCACAGAAAGGTCGGAGGGAGGAGGGGGCGGGAAGAGGAACCAGGTGCGCGCGGTGGACGGCGCAAGCACTTCTGGTCCTCGCAGTCCCGCTCCCTAGGCAGGTGACGATTAAGGCTCTCCCCTAGCAACAAAACAACGATGGTGACCGAGCTGGTGTACTCCCAGGTCACAGGAAAGGCTCCACAAAGGGCTCCGCTGAGCAAAGTGCCCCAGATACGGCCAAAGACAAAGTCCACACTGTGTTTCAATTCACGAGCGGCATCTCAATAGAGTGGTCTGGTGGACTGGTCATGAAGGCTGAACTTGGTTCCCCAGTTCCAAATTCGGCAGCTCTGACCACAGTGCCACATCTTCTCCCTCACTGAACACCATACTACCCCACTGAGAGAATCTCGCACTGCCTTCAACTACAACCCAATTGTGCTCCACTGCAAACACCTTGAGTTGACTCAATTCAAATTACGCACTAGACAAGAGCAATATGCTGCCTAAAAAAAAAAGTGACAACATTCTGGAAAAAGCAAACACTCATAAGGAATGTAAGATTAGGTAAAACATGTGAAATGTAATCAGGAACAACATGGTTAACTTAACACTTTTGCACTTATTATTCAGAAATCAAAGAGTGCTTTTGCATGAAAAGTTAAGGCCATGACTACAGAGCCGGAACTGACCTGCTTCAATGTCCATTACTTATATCCTTACAAAACGAAAGCAATATGGTTTAAAAAGACCACATTAGTGAATGCAGAGCAGCGGTATGTATTTTATTTTCCAGTCCGCACATCAAGCAGGTATTGCAGTACATCCAGAAATGGTGCACTTTCCCACCCGTGAAAACAATACTGTTAAGAGAAAGACAAAAAAACAAAAGTAGCACTACACTGGCAAACTCTGTGGAGTGGCACTAATGTGTTTTGGGTGTGAATAAAATCAATCGGGCCCTTTTTCAACCCACTCTGTCTTGCTTTAGTTATTTTTTTACATTTTGAACTTTTTATTTCTCTCTATCCCAAGGCTGCACTTTGGAAGTGAAAAATGTCACAAAAGATGACCTTTCCAGCAATTTTGTTTCCTTTTTTGGATTCATTACAAAATGGAACAAATAAAGAAAAGGAAAAGAAAGAGGGAGTAATGGCTACAAGGCCCAGGGAAGGGGGCACCAGACCCTGACCTTGCAGCTTGCTCTAGTGCTTCGAGGTCCAGGGAAATGGGGCCCCCTACCCTTGGTCTTGGAAGCAGTAACAAGGCATTTCTTAAAACCCTGCCCTAGAACAAGTTGATCTGGCTGCTCCCTCCTCCCCTCACTCACCTCTCCTTACCTGTGTGTGACTGGTCCTGTAAACAAAGGGGCCTTCTGTCACCTAGCAACAAAATGCAGGAACGGCCGGTACTTAACAGAGGTGCTGCCCACCCTTGACACTGTGAGCCATAATTGCTGGCCTGGCTGCTGTGCCTTCCCCACTGTTTGTCCCTCCCCCCACCTCTGTGCCCCCAGGAATGCCACCACGCGGTCGACTCCAGACATCCTGCATGTATATTGTAATTGTGTGGGGAGGGAGCCCTGTTGGAGCAAGTGGGCAATTTGTGAAAGTGTTTCATTTTACAGTGAAATAGGGGTTGGGGGGCCTGCCTTTCACCTGAGTGGGAGGCCCTGGGCAGCTACCCATGCTGCCCATGCCTAGCGCCGGCCCTGCTGGGGTGTGGGTTCTGGGCTGGCTCGCTAGTGGTTTGAATGCTGCTATTCGGGGGTATGGTGCGGGGCTCCGGGGTGGACAGGATTGCGGGAGACCTGTGTGGGTAGGTGGCATGGGGGGGTCCATGACGTGACTTGTGGTGATTGTCATGTAATGAGTCGGCCCTCTCGGACTCTTCCACGGACACGATTCTGGCTCCTCCTTTGTCCGGATGCACACAAGACGATTTCCCTTCAGTGCTGATGGGGCCAAAAATGCTTCAATAGTGTGAATACATATCTGTCAGTCAGTCAGTCAAAAGCTTTTATTATCGGTTAAAAACCATAAAAAGACATATTTACACATTTGCAAGCAAAAGTGACAATGTTAAAACATACAGTACAGTCTTTAAAACAATACTAAATTCATACAAAAGTTACGAAGATTAGGGAAATGCGGACGCAAAAAGCTCTACATACAGTACATACTCACGCTAAAAGATCCGAGACAGTTTATTAGAAGGGACCTCATGAGCTATAAGGTTCCAATTTCCAATTTAAAACATTTATAGAGCGCAACGTTCACCGTACGGTTTCTTGGCGCTAGTGAAGGGTCCGGCAACTGAGGCAAAGTAAGCCTGTCGTAGGGCAAGATGGGGCCAGTTACACGGAGAAGGCCTGTTTGAAAAGGAACGTTTTTAGGTCTTTGCGGAAAGAGACATAATGAGTGGCAGAACGAAGGTGGTCGGGGAGGGAGTTCCAGAATGTAGGAGCCAGGGTAGAGAAATTGGCTCCACCCCACTTTTTGCGCTTGAATCGTGGGATTTGAAGGAGAGACTTGGAAGAGGAACGAAGCTCTCTGGTGGGGACGTATTCCTTTATCAGATAGGAAATGAAGGCGGGGGCAGTGCCTTGGCGGGCCTGGAAAACCATGCAGCCGGTTTTAAAAAGGGAATGTTCCTTAACAGGAAGCCAGTGGAGCTCTCTGAGGAGGGGTGTGGAGTGGTGGTAACGTGGGAGACCATAGACCAACCCGGCCGCCTGGTTCTGGACCAACTGGAGCCTCCGCAGGCTGTATGCCGGGATGCCGTTGTATAGGGCATTGGCATAATCCAGCCGCGATATCACCAGTGAGACCATAATCAACTTGAGTGCCTGGGGGAAAAGAAGCGGGAGACGGTGCGGATGGTTCGGAGGGTGAGGAAGCAGGAGGAGACTACAGAGCTAATTTGTGAATGGAGGGTGAGTTGGTTGTTCATTTTGACACCCAATGTTTTGACCGTGGTTGAAGGAGTGGGGGCGGGACCAAGAGAGGAGGGCCAGAAGAGAGAGTTCCAGGGACTGGAAGAACCACCGGTGAGAACCAACTCGGTTTTATCCGGGTTCAACTTGAGATGGTTGTGGTTCATCCAGTCCCTGATGAAGATCATAGTGGACTGGAAGTTAGAGACAGAGAGGGGAGAAGAGGATAGGTCAAAGATGAGCTGGAGGTCATCCGCATAATTGTACACGGTGACCTTCAGCTGCTGAAGTGCGAAAATGAGAGGAAAGATATAAAGGTTGAACAATAAGGGAGAGAGAGAGGAACCCTGGGGAACACCACAGGTGACGGGGAGTGAGGTGGTCGTGAAGTCTCCTAGCCGAACCGCCTGGGTGCGGTCCCTCAGGAAGGAGGAAAGCCAGACCAGGGATGATCCCTCAATTCCAGCCGCCTTGACACGGGACAGTAAGATGGTGTGGTCCACCGTGTCAAAGGCGGTGGAGAGATCGAGGAGCACCAGCGCCTGGTGTTTGTTATGATCCATACCATTCCTGAGGTTGTCTAGGACCGATACCACAACTGATTCGGTCGAGTGCCTGGGGCGGAAGCCGGCCTGGCGGGAAGCCAGACCCCCATTTGCCTCTACGTGGGCGCTGAGTACCGCGGTGACATGGCGCTCCAGCACCTTGCCCAAATAGGGCAGCAGGAAAATGGGGCGGTAGTTGGCTGAGATGGACGGGTCAGCGCCAGGCTTCTTTAAAATGGGCACTATGGTGGCTGATTTGAGCGCAGGGGTCACTACTCCCTGCGTTAGGGAACTGTTGAGGAAAGTAATGGGGGTTCGGGACAGAAGGAGTAGATTTGTTGCAGGATTCGTGCCGGACAGATGTCTGCCGGAGAACCCGATTTTACTTTGGGGAGTATCTCCAGGAATACTTCCTCAGTGAGGGGGGGAATGGAGGTAAGATGGCATTGAACAGTGGGAGGGGAAGGATCGACAAAGGCAGACGAGGGGAGGGGGATGTTGGCCTTAATGGTTACGATCTTATCCAAGAAGTAGGTGTTTAGTTGGTCGCACAGAGGCTGGGATTGGGGGATTTGGGGTGAGGCACTGTTGGAGAAGGCTAGGTCATTCACTATACTGAAGATCTCCCTAGGTTTATTTTCGGCAGACGTTATTTTGGTTGAAAAATAGATGGTTTTGGCGGCGAGGATTGCTGTTTTATATTCGGCAAGTGACGTGAGATAAAGGGTTTTTAGTGAGGGACAATAATTTTTTCTCCAATGCCTCTCTGCCTGTCGAACGGTCAGTTTTAGCTCTTTTAGGTGGTCATTGAACCACCTTTTGGAGTCCTTGGGTTGTCGGATGGAAATGCGACGCAGAGGAGCCATTGAGTCACAACCTCCAGCCAGCCAGGCATTAATAGCATTGGCTTGAGAGTCGGATGAAAGACCAGAGAGGGTCGGGATGGAGTTCCGAAGCAGGGAGGTCAAGGAGGGAAGATCAACTCTGTTCCAGTTCCGCGCCCAGGTGTTTTTGGCGTGTGGGACTTTAGATACCGGGTTGAGAGAAATGGAGAAAGAGATAAGGGCATGGTCGGACCAGGGGCAGGGAGATACAGTCACCGGAGAAACTGGAAGGTTGAGGGACCAAACCTGGTCGAGTATGTGACCGTGAGAATGAGTGGGGACAGAAATGTGCGGAACGAAGTTAAGAGAGAGAAGAGATTCTGTGAATTCTTTCGAAGCAGTACACTCAGAAGGGTCCGAGGGCCAGTAGTTAAAATCGCCTAGTACCAAGACCGAAGCGTAGTTGACCACCAGGGTGGCCAGTAGGTCTTGAAATGCTGGTAAGAACGGAGACGAAGACTGGGGTGGGCGATACATCAGGAGGCATGTGATAGGGGGGGAGAAGGAGAGGGAGCGGACTACAAGGAATTCAGTGGGGTGGATGGGGGGGAAGGGAAGGGTTTGAAAGTTCAGTTCAGACCGAGCGATTAATGCCACACCACCGCCTACCCTGCCCGCCGGGCGATCAGCGCGTAAGGCAACGTAGGAAGGGGGGAGGGTAGCCAAGAGAACGGGGAGGAAAAAATCACAGAACCAGGTTTCGGTCAGGAGCAGTAAGTCAGGCTTCTCGGAGCCGAGCAGGACAAACAGCTCATGATGGTGTTTGACCGCTGACCTGGTGTTGAGTAAAAGAACAGATAATGAAGGAGTAGGGGGGGGGGGTCAGGCGGGGAAGAGCAATGCGGCGGTGAGGCCGGCAGAGATGGCGGCGATGTTGGAGTAGAAGAGGGGGCGAGCCCTAATGAGGCAATGTGCCTGCGGACGGATTCTGAGAGTGGCCAGTGGCCTTGGAGGATGGTGATCTCCTCAGAAGAGTACGATGTAAATTTGGCATGGAGTCGTGCCCCTAGCCCCGTCCGGCCGCGGACGGGCGCAGACGGGCTTGCCTTAGGCGCGCCTTCGGCGCGCAAACGTCGCGTTCCTACAACTACAGAAACGGGGTTAATGGTCTTGCAATTTTTAGTACTGCACACCTTGTGTTTCAAATGGACAGGAGAAAGCTTGCAGTTGAGAACACTGTCAGGGGAGTGGTATCATATGCTTGCGTATATTTAAGAAGAGCAGAACGTGCAGATCTGTCTCTCTGCTACCTGCACACCTTGGGCAAGAACTCGTCAAGAGTGAAGCGTTTGGCCACTTATGTGTGACACCCCCAAGAGGCAATGAGCTGTGTCTACACTGGATATAAAGTTTCTTGGCTAGAGGAGGCTGGATGACATCCAAGAATTTCTCAAAGTTGGGATGAGCCTTGATGTCAAGGAAGGTGTTAGGCGGCCTGCCCATGGAAGAATTAGATAATATAAGATCCATGCGGTGGCGCTTTAATGCCAAGCTCAAGGATTTCTTGGAAAGCAAGACACAAGCCTCTTCGGGGGACGACCATATTTCCCCCATACCGAGAGCTTGGGAGAGGTGCTTGATGTGCTTTAACCATGGGATCTTCCCCACGCCCCCTCTGGACAAAAGATCCCCCATGTCCTCCCTATAGCTCGCAAGCTCAGGTGTGGACTAGAGTCGTCTCCAGTACAGTAACGGGCAATTTGAGACAATCTCCTGGATAGGCACCGAACCTAAATCCAGCTTAGGGGGATTAGGGGGGTACTCCGGGGAAGTCTCAAAAGGAGCCTGATGAAGCTATTCTCGGTGAGGGATAGCGGGGCAGCACTGACATGACCCTATAGATCCGCACCATAAAGCGTGCCCCCTCTCGCCTGGGTTTATAGATTTCCACGGCGGACCCAGCAATTTAAGCGAGGTCTCGTTAAAGACCTTTAGGATACCGCCAGAGGATTGGGCCAGCTTCAAGTTGGCCTTAACCAAGTGAGATCCCCAGTCCATCCTATCAAGTGGGGACGGGGGCAATTGGGTTGTTTGATGTTACAGACCATATACTTGGTTTTAGAGAGGTTAATGTCTAGATTCCTCACCCTGCAAAAGTGGCAAAAATCCTCTAATGTGCGCTGGATACCCCCAGATGACTTTGACAATAAGAGGGTATCGTCGGCAAACATTAGGGCCGGTATTTTTCGGCCAGCCAGTCTAGGGGAGTCCAGATCTCCCAATCCCAGTAGGTGTGCGATCAACCCGTTGAGGAAAAGGGAGAAGAGCATGGGCACTAAAACGCACCCCTGCCTCACTCCCTTTTCCACCGGGAACAGACCCGACAATTCTCCACTCCTCCCGTACGTCACCTTTGCGTATGTGCCCTGGTGCAAGCGTTTGAATAAATCGCACAGATAGGCCGGGGCACCTAATGCGAGTAATATTGCCCAAAGCTTATCCCTCTGCACCAGGTCGAATGCGGACCGAAGGTCCACAAAGATCAAATACCGACTACCAGCCCCCAGAGTGACTGTCTTCCAGTATACCAACTGTAATCTAAACAGTTGGTCAGTCATGGAGACCTTTGCCCGAAAGCCTGCTTGGAAGGGGGTTAGGATGTGATGGTCGTCCATCCAGCTCTGCAACCTAGTTAGGAGGACACGGGCGAATAATTTCTGGAGGACGTCGATCAAACTAATGGGGTGGTAGTTGGCCGGGTCCAGGGTAAAAGCTTTTTTGTGTATGGGTATGATTTCTGCACCCAGCCACGTCGGGAGAATGTCCAGGCCCTGTATATTGGCGTTGAAGTAGACACAGATGTAAGGGGCCCAGACCCTCTGCTCGCTCAGGTATAGATCACCAGGGATCCTGTCTAAACCCGGTGCTTTCCCCGAAGTCAAGCTTCTAAGAGCTGCCTTAACTTCAAGGAGGGTGCAAGGGTGGGAATCAAGTTCCATAGCCACCGGGTGATTTGGTTCGGTTATACTTATTTGGGCAACTATATTTACAGAAGAATCCAAAGCTCTAAGTGAGTAGAGGGGCTTAAAATGGTCAAGACAAACCTCTTCACTAAGGTTAGGGATAATGACAGATGTCCCTGCAGCCAACTCCCCACGAACCAAGTTCCAAAAACTTCTGTAGTCACGGGTATCCAGCGCCAATCTAATATTTTCCCATCTATCAGCCTCCCACTCAGACCTGGCCTCCCTGATCAAACTTTTGTAAATTTGCCTAGCGTTTCTAATACTTGACTGGGACCCCAATTTCACCTCCTTTATCAAAGTATCTTTAGCCGACCTACAGTTTTTATTAAACCAGTGATCATGGTTGTTTACCCATGGCCTACTAGTCTTAGTGGTGTAAACAAAGTCGGCCAACGAGCTGAAAAGCGTATTATGGATGAGCTGCAAGGCCTGGGGGAGGGAAAGATCATGATTGCAGCTCAAGAGGTCACTAACATCTACTAGGGCATATGCAACATGATTGTAAATCTCGACTAACTTATCGGGCGCTAGCACGATCTTCGCCCACCTAATGCGTCTGCCACCCGCCGCATGAACCAGGTTGGGATTAGTGGTGGTCTCCACCCCACCCTGTTCTTTTTGGTAACCCAATGTAATAGATAATTCTAGTGACAGTAGGTTATGGTCACTATCAACCCTTGGGTTTACAGAAAAGGCTCTCGCTCGGGCCCAGAATTCCACATTGACCAGGATGTAATCAATGGTCGTGGTTTTTCCTGGTCTGTTGAAGGTGCATAAACATTGGATATCTGGGAGAAGTCTGCCATTACAGGCCCTAAGGGAGTGAGTTACAACCAGCTTATTGATCGCGAGGGCCAAGGGCAGTGAGCGCTTTTCCCGATACATTCCGGAATAAGCCAAATGTCGTCCTCTTCTGTGGTTACAGAGGGGATCCCCATGAGCGGTTCAAAGTGGCAATTAAGGTCGGCGCCAATGATATTGTGGTCAGACGAGGTGAAAGAAAGGAGGAGCGCCTCTAGAGCCTCTAAGATGGATAATCCCAGCTGGTGAGGGTAGGGGCGTAGATAGATGTTAATCACTGCCAATACCATACCATCCTTAAATGTGAGTATAGTGCAAAGGATGTTGGGCAAAGGGAGTCAATTACCTTGACTGTGCACCCAGGTGCTCAACCCCCCGAAGGTCTTCCCCTCGGTCCCTGCACAGCCGGTGTGTGATAGGACGCAAATCCTACCCTAACGGGAGCTGACAGAAGCCAGGTCTCTTGGAACAGACAGAGATCGTATCCGTTCATCAGCTCTCCCCACTCCGGATTGTGCAACTTCGTCCCCAGCCCGGCTACATTCCAGGACCCAATCAGAGCGCTACGAAATGCCACTCGGGCTGGGGGATCCTCAGTGGGTTGGAACACACTTGGGGATATAGCTGCTATGCGTGTCCGACTCCCTTCCACCTCCTATGAAATCAGAATTGTGGGATAATGAAAGGGTCAATGAACTAGTGGCCTTTGATCTGAGAACCCATTCCAGGTGCCCTGCCTCAACACTTGTACCCTCCATGGCCTGGCTCCTAGGTAAGTTTAAGACCTTCTGTCCGCGCCCAGGGGCGATGGTAGTCAATCCATATTTGTCAACCAACAACACAAGCATGCCAGGTATGAAATAACCGGGGGTCTCCAGAAGGGGCGTGGCTAATATGATGAAGGGCGTGGCATAAATCACAGAAGCTAAAAGTCGGTGCTTTGCATAGTGTGCCGCCTGACTTGTAATTGACGGTTTCTGTCATTGCATCAAGATATATATTGTTACAAGGAACATCATACTTACAACGGGTTAGGTCTATTGGCTTTGTCAATGGTTGTGAGTGGCATAAGAGATAGGAGCAGCAACTATAGCTTGGACATAAAGTAGTGGTGCTACAGAGGGTTCAGCGAGCGAGGTCAGCGGGAGGAGTGTAGGGAGTTTTGGTGCGAATTTAGTTAAGTGGGTAATGTTTGGGAGTCACATGGCACGGGAGGGGATGCAGGAATGTTGGATGCAGGGGTGGCACTTGTGAAGGGAGGCTGTTTCACGGACTGCTGGAGGCTTACTTTGGAGGTTGCTGATTGCAAAAAGGGGTATCAGGAGCACGGTGTCGGTAAGGCAGGCAATGGTGGGAAAGTCAGGGTGACAGGGGGGAGCCTCAGTATTGATCTACAGCCGGTGGTCCTGGGGGGAGTGTTTAATAATTTCCTCTGCCTCTCATTGTTTTGTGGACTTTGCTGCAGTTGAACACGCAGGCAATCACGTCAAACTTTTGGCCCTTGCGTATAATCATTATGTAAGGTAGCCCGCGCATGTTAATGCGCACTATTTAAAATAATGACAATTACCTTGTGTAAGCTTAAGGAGACTATAGTTAGGTGGTGCTGCTTCCGGAATAACTGGAAGTTACGTATCGGGTGAAGATCCAATGATAAGCCCGCTAACACAAAGAATTCACATATTAACTAATGGCAAGCGCTGAGAAATTACCAAGTAATAAGCGGTGTTTCCCAACACATATAGATTAATAGATGTCTCAAGGAGACAGCGGGTGTGCGCTGCCTAGACGAGACCTAAAAACGGTAAAGAGGCTCTGCTCTAGCTGATCACTACTTAAGACACCAGTCAAACAAAACTGTGGCAGAGACTGGGTCTTATCTTAGCGCTCCCATTGCTCACTTTATGTGATAATGCCCATAGCTTTTAATTTAGTTTAACAAAGAGGCATGCCATGCTAAAATGCCTAATTTGAAAGAAAAATTGGGAGCATTGGGTTAATTGGTCAGCTTTCCTAAGTGATGGGATAAATGTGTAAGACACATGGCAGAACAAATTAAGAACATGGTACATGTACAATGTAGGCAGGTCACGTTTTGGACAGATGTCAGTCTCTTACAACATTGCTGAAAAGAAATGTGCTCAATGTGCTTAAAGGATGTGGTTTATTGTATACATCAGCAGGTTCTGACATGGCCAGCAGATATACTACATGGGGTGTTAAAGATATCAATATATAGCACTAAATGAGAGGAACACCTTTGATAAGAAATATTGCAAAATAGGGACAATAACACAACATATATGTGCATAAAATATTGGGTTAGATTTCTTGTTGATTTGATACACGGTGAATAAGAATAGAGCGACAATGTTGAAAGAACGTTTATTTTATATACAAATTTACATCCAGGGAGCATTAAGGGAAATAGAAGAGAGAGAGAAGTAGTTATTGAATTTGTTGTGGCTTCTTTCTTGGTTTAAAGTTATTTCTCCAAAGCGTTTGGAAGTCTGGCATTAGCCAAGACCTTTTGATTTTGCTAAATGAGTTTGATCATATATTTACAGGGACTTTCAGCCAGACTTCTTCATCTATTGGTCTGTTGTTGTGTCATTTTCATTTTAATTCAACTCACTGCCGCATACCGCACAGGCCAGTGGGTCAGCCAGATTCAGTCATTGGCTAACTTCACTATGAGTAAAGACAGTCTGCTTTTCATATTGCTTGCATCTGCACACAAGTAGTTCTCTTCAATGCCAGTGATTACTATAGCAATGTGTCCTTTTTGAGACCGAAAATTATTTTTGCTTTTAGACAATATTTTTTTTTATTCAACGAGTGACTAAGAGCTCCCCCCCCCCCCCCCCAACAACATCTGTGACAAAAAAACAAGTGATGACTGACCCGAAAGGCCTGCACACAAAGCCAGTCCTATAAGCTTTGCCAGTGCGTGTTTAGGTCTGGCACTAGATAAGACCTTTTGATTTTACTAAAATATATATAGAATACACTTACTTGTGATGGATTTCAAACAGCTCTCTTCAACCATTGGTCAGATGATGTGTCATTCACATTTTTCTTTCGCCCACTGCAGCATACAGAATTGGCCAAGAGATCACCTCAGTTCAGCCATTGAGTAACATTACTGTTAGCAACAGCATTCTACCCTTTTACTAGTAACACATCCACTCAAATATCAGTTTCCATAACTGAGAGACTACTAGGGCCCAATAATATGTTTTGCTTTCAGCTGATGCTTCTTTAGATTGATGAGTGCCCGGAAGCTTCGCAAAAACCATGACATGGCAATACAAGCCTTGACAAAGCAATGCTGGACCTATTGGCTTTGCCAAGCCTTCTTCAAAGTGGAAAGGCATCAAACACAATATTAGTGTGCTGAAAGCTATTTTAAGTCCAGTGGTGAGAACGTTGCAGGAAGAATACACTGCAGCAGTAAATGAACCTTCTTCATGATAAATGCAGATGGTAATGTTTTAGCATCGTGTAACGGAATATGAAGACACATTTTGCAAATTTTGATTACGTGGTATCCATATACCAATATCTGTTGGTTGACAAAAGATTCCAATGCATGGACTGACATTTACACTAAGGTTTGAGATAATCCTGGGGGAGCAGTACGGGGACTGAAAGAGCTGGACGAGGTGAAGAAGGGCTGTGAGACAGGCTGAGACTGTGTATTGAAGGTGGATGTGAAAGTTGGAAAGCAGAAGACAATGTGGGTAAATTCTGCATTAAGATAATAAAGCACATACAAATGCTGATACTGATATCTCAGGAAAGGGACCAGCTAGAAAAATAATTAAACCACTCATTTTAATAGTTATCAAAAATTCCAACTCAATGTGGAAGTCTGATGTAAAAAAATATTAAGGAAAAGTAACTTTTAGAAAGTTTCCTCTTCATAGCTGAATTTCCCAGAAGCTAAACTGCAGTAACTCTCTGTAATACAGTTGACGGTCTAGTAGCTGGGGTGGGCGGAGCTAGGTGGGCTGAGGGGAAGAGGAGGAGACAGGACAGGATGAGGGCAGTTAGAGTAGGGACAGGGTCGACACTAGATGCATGGAATAAAGTTCCAGTAAATTACTAAGCAGTGTCTGTGATTATTTAGTAGCTGGATGCTACAACTGGCGACGAGGGTGGGATTACTAAACCCACTGCTTGCAGAACACCCTGTCCCAGGCAACGTTGAGACGAACGCTGCCGAGTGAAGCTGAGCTGCCGCCTGATGAGAAGAGGCCAGCAGCAGGTGACCCTGTCCATCCAGGGACCGTGAGGGAGCCGCCAGAACGAGCGCTGAATCGCTCGCAAGAAAAGAAGCCAATCGCGCTGAAGCGCGACCCGCACCAGAAGTGTGTGCCCGGGGTGAGTGCTGAAGTCGCAGAAGTCGGGAGCCCACTCCGACCCTGCCGTGCACCCCAGAGCGAGGGAGAAGTGACCCCAGCGTGGAGGACGTCGTCCCCGAAGATCCGCCGCCAAGCGCCGCCAAGCGCCTGGAAGTCTGGGCTTGTGTGCCCGTCGATGCTGGAAGACCTCACGCCTGATGCGTGAGCTTTGGCACGCTGTCGCAAAAGGAAGCGCGGGAATCAGCAAGATAAGGCGGGAGCCCACCCCAACCTCACCTGATAGTAGCCGCAGTTGGGGAGAAACAGGTCCTGACGTGTGCTGCCCTCCGGAGCTGCCAGCCGGTGAGTCCAGAGTGAAAGAGGACCGAGTGAGCCAGGAGAGAAAGCCTCGTGTGCCTGCAGTGACGGCGGCCATCTTGAAGTCAGGCGCTTTTCAGGACAGAACCCTTGGTTGTCATAGAGCGGCCATCTTGAAGTCAGGCATAGAGAAACAAGCATTGACTAGAGCAAACTAACAAGCATTGGCAAGAAGAGATCAACAAGCATTGGTTAAAGCAAATAAACAAGCATTGGCAAGAAGAAATAAACAAGCATTGGCAAATAGAAATAAACAAGCATTGTCAAGAGTAAATAAACAAGCATTGGCAAGAAGAAATAAACAAGCATTGGCAAGCAGAACTAAACAAGCATTGTCAAGAGTAAATAAACAAGCATTGGTAAGGACAAATAAAGAAACAAGAGCAAACAAAAGGGTAAAAGGGAAACAACGACACAATGGTGAACCCCGCCAACTCACCACAGCGGAAACCCTCTGTCGCAGGAGGATCTCACCTGCGAGCTCTGGAACCTCTGACCATGACCACGGGAGGGAACATGGGCCCCAAGTGGCAAGAATGGTTAGAAGAATTCGAAGATTATATTGAGGGATCCAAAGTGACTGAAGATAAAGAGAAGTTAATTGCCCTCCGCAACCTAGCAGGCCGGGAAGTAAGCAAAATCATAAAGGATCTTTCGCCTGCAGATACTGGAACCTATGACAAAGTGCGCGAGGCACTAAATAAGAAGTTCCTCCACAAGAGAAACGTGGATTATGAGCACCATGCGTTTCATCAAGCGCGTCAATCAAAAGAGGAAGCAATGAGTGCATTCATCACCCGGTTGCGACGGCTGTCGAGACATTGTGAATTTGAAAATTACTCGTCTGACGCTGCCATCAAATCGCAAATCATAGTCGGCTGCCACTCAGAGACACTCAGGAGGCGATTGCTGAGGAAACCCCACGAATTGGAGGAGATTGAAGAAATGACTCGTATATACGACCAAGCGGAGGAACACGCCGCCACCATTGAAACAGGACACAGCGTCAGTCACGAGAAAGCACACCGTGTTCAAGAACAGCCTCGCAGCAGAAGGAAGTATTCACAGGAGAACCAATGGAGACCCAGACCGTCATCGCACCAACGACGCCCGGAGTACCGGAGAAGAGAACCAGGGCGAAGGGACCGAAGGCCGGAAAGGACCAAGCAATGTTATTGGTGTGGATATGATTATCCTCATATAGACTCCTGTCCAGCTATGGGCCAGCGATGCAGGAAATGTGGGCGATCGAACCACTTCGAAGCAATGTGTGGGGACTATCACAAGGAACGGCGCAGTGAAACGACAAGATCATCCCGCTCGGACACAAAAAAACATCACATTCGAGCCGTTCAAGGAGAGTTCATGCGGTCGCCAAGCTCATCCCATTCCAGCCGAGAGTCACGCAGGTCACAATGGGAACGCAGATTCCCATCTCGGGGCTTGAGATCATCATCCTCCAAAGACTCGACTTACACTGTGGAATACTTGAACATGATTGCGGATCCTGATCAGCTAAAAAAGTATCCACGTCTTGACATCAGAGTGGGGAATCACGACACCAAATTCGTAATGGACATCGGAGCCTCGCTGAACTATATTCCAGTTACAGAACATGAGAAAATGGTCCCGAAACCACCACTGACTTTTGCACCAGTCCGCGTCTTTACGTGGATGTCCAAGAAGCCACTTCCTTGTCTGGGTAAATTCCACACAACGCTTACCCATGACGACATTACCATACAGGCGGTCATACATGTTATCAAAGGACCTGAAGCCGACTGCCTACTCAGCCTCCCCACCGCAGAACGTCTTCGTCTAGTGGAAATCCTATTCAAAGTCAACGACAATCAGGACTGTGTCAGCAAGTTTCCCAAATTATTTCAAGGCCTAGGCAAGCTGAAAGGGTATCAAATTCGGCTGCACATTAATGAACAGATCAAACCCGTTGCGCAGCACCCACGACGGGTTCCGTTCCATCTTCAAAGTGCCGTCGAGGACGAACTTCAGGAACTCCTAGCTGCAGACATCATTGAGCGCATGGATGGCCCGATCCCTTGGGTATCGCCGGTGGTCATCGTGCCTAAAAAAGGGACTCCCAACAAGGTGAGACTGTGCGTTGGCATGCGCCTACCCAACACCGCAATTGAAAGGGAGCGACACCCTGGACCGCACCTGAGCGATATGATCGCTGCACTGAATGGCGCTAGGGTCTTCTCAAAGCTGGACCTGAACAAAGGTTATCACCAGCTAGAATTAGACACCAAATCTCGCTACATCACCACGTTTGCTACTCACCTAGGACTTTTTAGGTACAAACGGCTGAGCTTTGGTGTCTCCTCCGCCGCAGAGATCTTTCAGGAGGCAATCCGTCAAATCATTCAGCACATCCCCAACACCTTAAACTACAGCGACGACATCCTAGTCTACGGATCTGATGTTCGTGAGCATGACATGGCTCTGGATCGCGTCTGCCATGCCCTGTTGGATGCGAATTTGACGCTGAACAAAGAAAAATGTGAGTTTCACCAGGCCACTTTGAAATTCTTTGGCCACATTTTCTCAGATGAGGGCATGAAGCCTGACCCGGACAAGATTGCGACTCCGAATAACACCAAGAGCCCGCAGGATGTCAATGACTTGAGGTCCTTCCTAGGGATGGCCAGCTATTGTGCCCGCTACATCTGTGACTATGCGACCATCAGTCACCCCCTTCGAATTCTTGCTAAGCTTGGCCAGCCATTCGACTGGACCCCTGAGTGTGAGCGGGCATTCAAGGACATCAAGCGTGCTGTAGAGTCGGCCGACAGCCTCTCATACTTCAACCCTCAACGGAAGTCTGAGATCACGGTCGACGCCAGCCCCGTTGGATTAGGGGCCATCTTGGCTCAATATGATAATGACTCTGACCAAAGGCGGATTGTTGCCTATGCCAGCCGCAGCCTATCTGATCCTGAGAAGAAGTACTCGCAGCCAGAGAAGGAGAGTTTTGCTGTGGTGTGGGCATGCAAACACTTTCATGTCTTCATATATGGCAAACATTTTACCCTGATCACGGATCATCAAGCGCTAGTCACCATCTATGGCAACCCGAAATCCAAGATGCCTCAGAGAATTAAGAGATGGGGTCTCAGGCTTCAGGAGTACACTTTCACGATTGTTCACAAACCGGGGAAGGCAGAGAACCCGGCTGACTACATGTCCCGCCACCCTCAGCCGTCTTCAGAATCCAAACCATCGATCGCTGAGGAGTATATCCACTTCATGGCTGACCAGGCATTGCCACCTGCCATTCCCATGGATGTCATCCGGGAGGTCACCGCCCAAGACACCATCCTGCAAATGGTACTCCACCAGATCCAAACTAACAGATGGAGATATAACCCGCAGGAAGAGGACACAGACCCCACAATCCGGAAAGAGATACAAGCATTCCGGCACGTCTGCGATGAACTGTCGGTCACTACTGATGGAGTCATTCTAAGAGATCATCGACTTGTCATTCCTAGTCAGCTACGGCAATGAGTTGTCAATCTGGCCCATGAAGGCCACAGAGGAGTAGTATCCACCAAGCGAGCGTTAAGAGAACGTGTTTGGTTCCCTTCTCTTGACCAAATGGTAGAAGAGACATTGAAAGACTGTCATCTCTGTCAGTTGACCAGCAAAAGTAATCCTCCGGCACCAAAACAAATGACCACCCTGCCCAGCGGAGTGTGGCAAGAAGTTGCCATGGACTTTTATGGACCGCTACAGTCTGGGAAGTATGTGGTTGCTATAATCGACGAGTACTCCAGATTTCCTACCGCACAAATAATATCGTACACCAGTGCCTCCTGCACACTCAAGGTGCTCGACGAGGTATTCACAACCTGGGGTGTTCCCGGAGAGGTTAAAACGGACAACGGGCCCCCATTTAATGGACACGAATTTAGTGCATTTGCAAAGCACATGAACTTCAAGCACAGAAAAGTCACACCACTCTGGCCACAAGCCAATGGCACAGTTGAAAGGTTTATGGCTACGATCAAAAGGACCTTCCAGCAAGCGACGGCTGAGAAGAGGGAGCTGCAGGCCGCTCTGAATGAAGTTCTCAGGGCTTACAGGACGACTCCTCACTCAACTACCGGGCAATGCCCTGCGACCCTCATGCTAGGGCGAACAATGAGAAATCGCATCCCGACATGGGAAGGAGCCTTGCAAGAGGTATTGCCAAGTCACAATCGCCAGGAGATGGCCGTGACTGACAGACACAACAAAGACAAAATGAAGGCATACGCTGATGCCAAAAGGAGAGCGAGATCGCCATACTTGCATGAAGGAGATCGTGTCCTCGTCAAGCAGGAGCAGCAGAAAAAGACTGATTGTCGATTTTGTGATGAGCCACTACTGGTGACTCAACAGAAGGGCACCATGCTGACTGCGGAATCTGAACACCGTCGAATTACCAGAAATGTTTCTCACTTCAAGAGGTGTCCTCAAGACATGGAGGGGCCGGTGACGAGCCCGACCAGCAATCCTGCACTTGAAGAACCTGACCATGGCCACATGGAAAACAAAGGCCAGCGGGATGGGCCCTCACCAAGTGTGTCTACTGGGACCATGTCTTTGCGACCACGTCGTGATATTCAGACACCAAAGAGACTCATTGTAGAGATGGACTGAAGCATTGGTTGTCTGTTTTGTTTTATTAAGAAAGGGGGAGATGTAATACAGTTGACGGTCTAGTAGCTGGGGTGGGCGGAGCTAGGTGGGCTGAGGGGAAGAGGAGGAGACAGGACAGGATGAGGGCAGTTAGAGTAGGGACAGGGTCGACACTAGATGCATGGAATAAAGTTCCAGTAAAGTACTAAGCAGTGTCTGTGATTATTTAGTAGCTGAATGCTACACTCTCCAGCAACTCCCAGCTTGTGTTCAGGGGTGAAAGAGGTGTGAATTACATCCAGGCACACACATTATGCTGATCTAAATGTGCACAAATTACTCCTCTGAGCTCAATAGAATATGCAGGGTCTGAGCTGTGGGAATTTGTTGACACCACAGTGTCAAATCCTGGCCTGCAGGTCTGTTGAACAATATGTAACACTCTGACACAAAGAGAGAGAACAAAGTTGAAATCAGGTTCCTATCATCAAAAAGGAGGGCAGTCAGGGCCGGACTGGCCGTTGCGGGCACCGGGCAATCCCCGGTGCGCTGCAAGGGTGGGGGCCGGTTTTGGCTCCCAGGCGACTGTTTTTGTTACAGGACCGTTTTTGCAGCATAGCTGCAAAATCAGCCCTGTAACAAAATCGGCCGAAAACCGGCGCCTGCAAAGAGCTCGGTCGCACCCCCAACGACCCGGGTGGTGGGCGACCGAGCACTTTGCCAGGGCCGGGTTTTTTTCCCAGTCCGGCCCTGAGGGCAGTAAAGCTTTGCAATCAGGAACAGTTCCTGAAAGTGCCGAAGGAAACAACCTTAAGGTGTTTGTAGTTATACTGATTAGACAAGCTACACAAATTGACATTACTGACCAGGCTCCTATGGCTGACATACAGAGGGTTCACAGAGATTCGTTCAGGCTAACCCTGAACAAAACAAGGGCCAGAAAAATTCTAGTCCATTTTTTGGCTTACAAATTAAAGGAAGACATTTTCAATAAAGCTCTCAAAATAAGTTTATTAGCAGTAGATGGAATAACTTTTGAAATACACTCTGACGTTTCATCGCTAACTGCAATAAAACAATGGGAGCTGGGGAAGCTCCTTGATCCACTGAGGAAACTAGGCGCCACTGCACAACTAAAATTCCCTGCAACATTGAAAGTGATGCATAACAATAAAATGCTAGTCTTTAGGCGGGTGGAAGATGTGGAAAACTTCCTACAATCCATCTCAGAGGGAGGAGTAAGCTAGAAGATAAAAAAAAATGCTTACTCTCTCATTAGTTAAGGCAATAATTAATGATGGGTAAGGAACATTAAACAGCTTAAAATGAATTATATATTTTTCTGACTCCAGGAGGGGCGCCCCATAGGTCAGTGTAGGGCCATAAAGGAAGGAAGGGGGGTTCTCCAGTGTAGGTAGGGAACACTGGGTGGGGAGCAGTGGGGGAATTTTTTTTTTAAAACTCTGTCCGATTCAGTTTTATATGATTCTTAAAACTCTTTTGTTGAGGGGGATATGACAGAACCAATAAGTCATCAAAGTATACAGTTGAGGGTTCTGTCATGGAATGTAAATGGATTAAGAATGAAGTACAGAAGGGAAAAGATCCTACAATATTTAAAAGATGCTCCAGAACAGGTTCTAAATACAACAGGAAACGCATCTTACAGATACGGAAATGAGAAATCTAGTTAAATTGCAAAGCTGGGTTCAGGATCTTATTTTTACCACACAACAGATAACCACAAAACGAGTGGCAATTTTAATCAAAAGAAATCCATACATTATTGTAGAAACTGCAGAGTGGATAAAATTGGGGGATGGGTCATAGTTAAGATTAAATGCTATTCCCATAAATTTACTGTGGCAGGATACAATGGGCCTGGCCCTTTTAGAGGCCTGCTGACAAAGCTACTAAATTTTCCAGATCCTATAATCCTTGCAGGAGACTTTAATGTGGTTTTAGATCCGGCTGTGGATCGCTCATTAAAAAGCAGAGAAACATCAAACCATAAAATGAGATTAATAATAAAGACTTCCATGAAGCAGTCAGGATGGTTGGATATTTGGAGCACTAAAATGGGAAATAGAAGGGTATATACTTTTAATAACAGGAATTATGGACATAAATCGAGATTGGATTTCTTTTTAGTTAACCAAGATCTGAAAAGATGGGTTTAAGCTGCAAAGCATTTGGCGGCACATCTCTGGGACCATTCGGGGATAACGTTAGAATTAGATCTGCCAGTCAGACCAATATATAGGAGATGGACTTTAGATTGTGTTATTTTATTAGAAGAAGAAGTGATCGAGAGTGCAGGGACACAATAATTCTTCGCAATTAACTTAGACAGCTATCCAATAGGAATTGTTTGGGATGCTTATGAACCCTATTTAAGAGGCTACATAACGTCTCTCCAGATATTCAAACAAAAGAATTATAGAGCTGAAGTGGGGGAAATGGAACGTAACATCCAGCAGTTGGAATAACAGCTATTAACCAAGGGGAGCAGTCAGGAGACCGAAGGCACTCAAGCAACTCTCCATCTTTTAGACTGGAACTTGCTGGGGTGATGGAACAGAGATTAAAGAAACGGTGGTAGGCTAGCAAGTTAGCCCACTTCAAATATGGGGAAGGCTGCGGAAAACTCTTGGCCTGGAAAAACAAACGTGAGGTTTTATAAAAGAAATAAGGTGCGAAACATCGGGAGATCTATTTAGTAGCGGAGTAGAGATAGAAGAGGCTTTTCATAATCACTTCGAAAAGGTTTATCAGGAGAATCTAACTATTGTGGATAAAGATATTAAGGTTTGATTGGGCCAAGATGTGCTGAATAGAATTAATGAGAAAGATTCTAATAATCTCAACAGCCCAATTATAAAAAGTGAGGTGAAGAAGGCGATAATGGCAGGAAAGTCCGGGAAAGCTGCTGGCCCTGATGGGATACCAGCGGAACTATATCAGTGTCTGATGGAAGTCCTCAGCCCTATAATGGAGAAGCTATTTTCTCAAATTTATGAAGAGGGTAGGAATATGCTACTATCATGGAATGAAGCTGCAGTCGCTTTAATCCTTAAACCATCAAAACCGCCAAACGTCTGCGATTCATACAGGCCCATCTCCCTGCTAAATGCTGGCTATAAAATCTTCGCCAATATTTTAGCAGAGAGATTAAATGGGGTGGTTGGGGGCCTTTTAAATGAGTATCAAAAGGGTTTTGTCCAAGGGAGAGGAATTCAGGACCTGATTTATTATTTAATAGGAGCAATAGACAGAGCTACACTCCATAAAACACCTTTGGCCATTATCAGCTTAGACACAACAAAAGTGTTCAACAGGGTTAACTGGCCCCATTTACAACAAGTACTGAGGCTGTGTAATTTGGGAGAAAACTTCTGTAGGTCTGTTCCCCACGGCTAAGTGTTAGTAAATGGGAATATGACCACCCCTTTTAAGATTCAGAGGGGAACTAGACAGGGGTGCCCGTTATCTCTTTTACTTTTTAACTTGTATATTGAGCCCCTAGCTGTTAAGATCAGACAGCATGCTGGAATATCTCCCTTTAAATATAGAAATTGGGAGAAAAAGGTGGCCCTGTATGTCGATGACCTAATTTTATACACGTCAGATCTAACCACAATGATCCCAATATTGTATAACAAGCATCACAGTTTGGCCTTGTGTCTGCCTTTGAGGTGAATACGTTAAAAACAGAGTGTATGGCATGGAATATGGATACGCAACAATATACAATGAAAAATGAGATAAGATACTTGGGCATTATGATCTCACAAAGCATCGAGAAGATATCAGAAATAAACTTCAATAAAGTTTGCAAAGAGAAATGTAAATCTCTAATAAGTTGGGCGCACTTACCCCTACTTTAATTGGCAGAGTATATTTAATTAAAATGATGATTCTTCCAAAGCTCATTTTTTTATTCCAGAATATCCCCTTGGTTTTCAGAGAAGAGTGGTTGAAGTAACTTAGTTCAAAAATAAGCAGCTTTATTTGGGCATCTAGAGGCATATGAATTGCTTGGAAAAAACTCTTTAGGAAAAAAAACAAGGAAGGTTTGTGTTTGCCGGATTTCGTTTTTTACCCATGAGTTTTCTTATGAAAGCTGGGAAAATGATATTGAATTAACCAGATGGTTCAGATATTGAGAAAATGTTGAAGGTGATGCTACTGGATCTGAAGGGAGGGGATCACGGTCTTTTATACAAATTTGGAGATCCCAGATATTTTATAAGGTGCGCCTGAAGATTCTGCATGGGTTAGCCTTCACGTGGCATACAATCAGAAAGAAATTAAAAATCAGCTACAATAGTGCAATGGCACCTATCCGGGATGCCCCCGGCTAACCAGAATGGATTAAAGACTCTCTAATAGCACCTTTGAAAAAAGCCAAAATATTAAGCTGGGAGCAACTTGTTAAAGAGGGTTCTCTGCTTTCTTGGGATGCCTTGTGGAGCAATACAGGTAACGAATTGGCTAGATTTAAATATCTGCAAATGAAAAGCTGGTATCAAGCAGTCGGAACAACCGATGGCATGCCCAATGAACTGGAGGCCGATTTAAGGAGAAAGTCGAAAGGAAAAAAGAAGTGGCAAATCTATATTGGCTTCTGATCGATCTTGCAGTGGGTGATTTTGATCTTCCACTGGAACTGAGGGGAAGGAGCGTGCCTGGAATCCATCTAGAAGAATTATGGCAAGTATCCACTTTGTATTCCACAGTTCAAGCTGCAAACCTAAGGAGAAATCACATCTTTTGTCTCCATAGGGTGAATTGGTCTGCTTGCAGGCCAAGTCACCCCCCCACTGCCGAACAGCTCCACCTGTCCGTGCTCCCCCCGCTGCCCTGCTGCTGCCACCTCGTACTTGGGTTCGATCTCAGTGTACCTCGAACCGCCGCTGAGCTCTGGTGACCGCTTACTTGTTTGTATTTCTTCCTAACTCTTGTGATTTTTGTGCCTTTGTACTTTGCTTTACTTTGTTTTACCATCTTTCGTTGCCCAGTCGAGCCCCACCCATCTCCTCCTATTGCCTTCTGTATCCTGTTTTGCCCCCGCTGACCTAGGCGGCCACACCCCTCACCGCCCCACTCCCGCCATCCAGCTGCGTCTCCCTCCCTCCCGCCTTAAATGGCAGCCGCTGCCCGACAGTGGGAGTGACCCCTAACCCTGTTTGCAGGCCAGGTCACCCCCCCACTGCCGAACAGCTCCACCTGTCCGTGCTCACCCCGCTACCTGCTGCTGCCGCCCCATACGTGGGTACGATCCCCATGTGCCTCTAAGCGCTGCTGAGCTCTGGTGACTGCTTACTTGTTTGTATTTCTTCCGAACTCTTGTGATTTTGTGTCTCTGTACTTTGCTTTACTTTGTTTTACCGTCTTTTGTTGCCCAGTCGAGCCCCCCACCTCCCCCTATTGCTTTCTGTTTCCCGTTTTACCCAGGCAGCCACGCCCCCTCGCCGCCCAGCTCCCGCCTCCCAGATGCTCCTCCCTCCCCGCCTTAAATGGTGGCCGCAAACTGAAAGTGGGAGTGACCCCTGACCCTGCTTGCAGGCCAGATCACCGCCCCACTGCCAAACAGCTCCACCTGTCTGTGATCACACCCCACTGCCCTGCTGCTACCACCTCATAAGTGGGTTTGATCCCCGTGTGCCTCAAACCGCCGCTGAGCTCTGGTGATCGCTTACTTGTTTGTATTTCTTTCTAACTCTTGTGATTTTTGTGCCTTTGTACTTTGCTTTATTTTGTTTTACCGTCTTCCACCTCCCCCCTATTGCCTTCTGTATCCTGTTTTACCGCCGCTGACCCAGGCGGCCACACCCCCTCACCGCCCCACTCCTGCCTCCCAGCTGCTCCTCCCTCCCTTCCTGCCTTAAATGGCGGCCGCTGCCCGACAGTGGGAGTGACCCCTGACCCTGCTTGCAGGCCAGGCCATCCCCCCACTGCCGAACAGCTCCACCTGTCCGTGCTCACCCCGCTGCCCTGCTGCTGCCGCCCCATACGTGGGTTCGATCCCCATGTGCCTCGAAGCGCTGCTGAGCTCTGGTGACTGCTTACTTGTTTGTATTTCTTCCTAACTCTTGTGATTTTGTGCCTTTGTACTTTGCTTTACTTTGTTTTACTGTCTTTCGTTGCCCAGTCGAGCCCCCCACCCCCCTATTGCCTTCTGTATCCTGTTTTACCGCCGCTGACCCAGGCGGCCATGCCCCCTCGCAACCCCGCTCCCGCCTCCCAGCTGCTTCTCCCTCCCTCCCCGCCTTAAATTGCGGCCGCTGCCTAGACGCCCAGGCAAGCCCGTATGCGCCCGTCCACGCCCGGACCGCGCCCAGCGCCAGAACCCCCGGACCCCGCACCAGCCACGACGCCAGACTCCAATACGACGCCAACACCCTCCACGCCCTCAACACCGGCTGAGACCACCGCTGCTTCCAGGCCATACCGAAACGCACCCACGGACCCTTCTCCTGCCACACCTGCAACTTCACATGCGACATACCCACCAAACCTCCAAGGACCGGACCCAAACACCTCCGCTGCATACTCCTCAACACCCGCTCCGCTCGCAAACACGCCGTCAAGCACTGGGTCCTGCTTGACACCACCGGCCTAGGCATTGCCTTCCTGACCGAGACCTGGTGGAACGACTCCTCGGCACCTGACATCGCCATAGCCATCCCGGACGGCTACAAGATCTCCCGCAGAGACCGCGCCAACGGAATGGGAGGAGGAATAGCCATCGTCCACAAATCCACCCTCCAGGTCCACACCCTCGCAGACGACTCCCTTAACTCCTCAGAACACCTTCACTTCCGGATCCACACCGACCCCAACACCACCCTCAGAGGAACACTCATCTGCAGACCCCCTGGACCCTGGGCCCTCTTCAGCGACTCCATTGCTGACCTCGTCAGCACCCACGCACTCACCTCCACGGACTACATCCTCCTGGGGGAGCTGAACTTCCACCTCGAGAACAACAACGACGCAAACTCTGCCACCCTGATCGCCAACCTCGCCAACCTCGGCCTCTGACAACTCGTCACCGAACCCACCCACGCTGCCGGCCACACGATCGACCCTGTCTTCTTCACAAGCACCCACGTCGCCTTCAACCACACCGCCGAACTCCACTGGATGGACCACCGATGAATCCACTTCACCTTCAAGAAACCAACTACGCACCACTGCACCCAACAGCTGCCTCGCTCATGCTGGAGCAAAGTCACCGAAGACCAGCTGACTTCCACCCTCACCCAGAACCCTCCCACCAACCCCACCGACACAAAGAGCGCCGCCCGAAAATTCAGACAGTGGATCAACGACTGCGCCAACACCCTAGCCCCGATAAAGAAACCTTCCACCAACAACCCCAACAAGAAAGCCGCTTGGTTCACCGAAGAACTCCAGATCTTCAAACGAACATGCCGGAAACTGGAGAAGAAATGGCTTCACGACCATGCACCAGACAACCATGCAGCCCACAAGAACGCCATCCGCAGACATCACCACCTCATCAGAACAGTCAAGAGATCGTCCTTCAAAGCCCGACTGGACAACAACGCACATGACAGCAAAGAACTTTTCAATATAGTGAAGGAACTCTCCAACCCAAGCACCAACACCAACGACATCCCACCCTCGCAAGATCTGTGTGACTCACTGGCCACTTTCTTCCATCCCAAGTTCGCCGACATTTACACCAGCTTCAACTCCTCTTCCGCCCCGACCGCGACAGACGTCGCCTCAAATGCCACCTGCACCAACCACCTGACCTCTTGGTCCCACGTCAACGACGAAGAGACTCGCAAGGTCATGAACTCCATCCACTCAGGATTACATCAGATCCCTGCCCGCACCACATTTTTTTTAACAAAGCTGACGCACCCATCACACCCCACCTGCGGAAGATCATCAACATCTCCTTCAACACAGCGACATTCCCGGAAAGCTGGAAGCACACCGAAATCAAAGCCCTCCTCAAAAAGCCCAAGGCAGACCCCAAGACCTCAAGAACTACCGTTTCATCTCCCTGCTCCCCTTCCCGGCGAAGGTCATCGAGAAAATCGCCAACATGCAGCTGACCCACCACCTCGAGGACAACAAAATCCTAGACCCATCCCAGTCCGGATTCAGATGCAACCACAGCACCGAGACTGCCTTCATCACCGTCACAGATGACATCAGGCGCCAGCTAGACAACAGCGAAACTTCAGCCCTCATCCTCCTGAACCTGTCAGCCGCTTTCGACACGGTCTGCCAACGTACACTAAGAACACACCTCCAAGAAGCCGGAATCCAGAAGAAGGCCCTGGACTGGACCACGTCCTTCCTCTCTGGCAGAACCCAGAGAGTACACCTCCCGCCCTTCTGATCCGAAGCCACTGACAGTATCTGTGGCGTACCCCAGAGTTCATCCCTCAGTCTGACCCTGTTCAATGTCTACATGGCCCCCCTCGCACAAGTGGCCCGCCAGCACAAACTGAACATCATCTCCTACGCCGACGACACCCAGCTCATCCTCTCCCTCACCAAGGACCTGCACACCGCCAAAACCAACCTCCACGAGGGAATGAAGGCCGTTAACGAGTGGATGATGAGTAGCCATCTGAAACTGAACTCGGACAAGACAAATGTCCTCATCCTAGGTCCCACCCCCTTTGCATGGGACGACTCCTGGTGGCCGACCACACTGGGAGCAGCAATCCCAGCCAAACAACTGCTACGACTACAACACATCCAAAATGACTCCGCCCGACTGATCCTCAACGCCCCCCGCTGCAGCCACATCACCTCCCACCTCCCACCTAAGAGACCTGCACTAGCTCCCCGTCAACAAGAGGATCCCCTTCAAGCTCCTCATCCACGCACACAAACCACTCCACAACACCGGACCAGCTTACCTGAACGACAGACTCAACTTCTACACCCCCGCCTGCCAGCTCCGCGCCTCCAGCCTTGCCCTTGCCGCCGTCCCATGCATCCAACGCACGACCTCCGGCGGCAGATCCTTCTCCTTCCTCGCCGCCAAGACCTGGAACACCCTCTCCACCCATCTGTGGCAGAGCCAAAACCTGCTCACCTTCAGAAAGCTCCTCAAAACCTGGCTCTTCGAACAGTAGCAGCATCCCCCCCCCCCTTAGCGCCTTGAGACCCTCATGGGTAAGTAGCGTGCTTAACAAGTGCTTGATTGATTAATTGATTGGTCTCCTCTACGGCTCTCCAAATTTGGGAAGGGGGTTACCCCGAAATGCCCTAAATGTTACCAAGAAAAAGCAGATGATGTGCACCTGTTTATAGATTGCTCAATGTTACAACATTTCTGGACTGAAGTAAGTAAAAATATTTCAGCCGTACTTTGGTTGGATTTCCAGGTAAGCGTATGCTGATACTTTTTGGGGTTATGGTAGTCATGAATCTACATACATTGAAAAAAATTAATTAATGTTTTATTTGATCTTACTTGCACAAAGAGAAATCTGTAAATACTGGATTAAAAATGTTCCTCCGACTACTTTAGATTGGATACATTCTGTGAAATATTCAATGAAGCTAGATAGGGCATCCCGGAAAGAGAACAGTAAGAAGAAAGATTTCTGGCTACCCTGTGTAAATTGGTTGGAAATTGGGGCAAACACAGTCCGATGGTTATGACTCTACACCAAGATACTTCACCACTCCAGTTGTTCTACGGATAACTCAGAGAGAGGGTCAAAATGGATCAACCACGAAAGGATAGGTTCTGTGTAACGTGCATCTATTTGGATACAGAGCCCTCTGGTTGGTGCCAATCAAGTAGGGTGCTGCATAGAAATCCAAAAGAACTCTGTCTATATCCAAGGCTAATGAGGACAATAAAAAAATATCAGGAACAGTTTACTTGCAATTAAACAATAACGACCGGGAATAGCAGTCACATCTCTTACAGTTGCATGCTAGAATTCAACTTGCATTAGGTAAATGGCATGCTTTATACTGTATAGCGGATGCAATAAAGGAAGCTCATCCCAGTTTGGGCAGGAAATACTAGGACAGTGGGCCATAAATTATGTGTTTAGATGCCTGATCCCAACCTGATAGAAGGGGCCATAAATATCAACTGGAGGCCACATTCTGAGGTGGTCCAGGTGACTGGGTGTGTTGTGTGTGTGTAATCTAGGGTGAAGCTTATTACTAGGCATTGTTTGGGCTTTATCTAATGAATGCAACTGGCCGCTTGCTCTGGTATTGTGTCCTTGGGACGAATGGAGGCCCTTAGCCGAGCCTTTTTTGTGTTTATGAGTGTGTGCATCTGACTCGTTTCTTAAGCATTACATCCTTGGGCCATATGTGATTTAATGCTGCAATCTTTCAGGTGTGTTTGGGGCTGTTTCATGTCTGTTTTTTCCTTCACAGGAAGCACTAGGGGAGGACAGAGGGCAGCTGTGTTATGTTGATCTGGTTAAGAGTGACTCTGAAACAGTAACAAGTATTTTATTGTGAATTTGGGAAGCGCAGGCAACATTTTCTCTACGGTGAACTAGACTAAATGGATCAGTTTCTAACATTCCCCCCTTTAGTTGAGTTATCAACTACTGCACTGGCTGTTTGCGTCAGTCTCTTACGTATGGGGGTTCCCTTCTTCTTCCTTGTGGTGAGAATGTTTCCGTTGGCATTGGGATTCCCAGCCAGATGTATTCCCACTATTTTCAGAGTAGCATTCTTCACACAGGCACATATCAGTTGCAGGGTGCAGCACGGCGAGAGCAAGGTTATAACCACTGGTAACAAGGCATATTCCGGCAACCAACCTTGGTACGGAAAACCAGCGTGTGAACCATTTTATGTTTGGAGCACCTCCTTCTTTAAACATGACCTGCAGTGGGTGCAGTGCTTGGATGGCAATTGACAGCGCGTCTCTGTCCAGGTCATTCATGGGAATAAAGGTACAGCACGCTGTCCCTATTTTAGCGTATATGTTCCCTTCTATAGTGGTCATTAAGTCCACATCATACCCGATGTTAAATCACCATGAGACGGAAGGCGCACATTTCTTCTTTGATTGTATTTAGGCCCTCTTCTGTGGTGTTCATCAATTTCAGCAATTCCCACCTGGTGATCTGCAGCCACCAGGCGTCGGCCTTGGTTTGCATGGTGAAGAAGGGGATTGGCTCTCCTATACCTCTTTGCGCATCGGTGAAGAGCCAAAACTCTTCAGGAATGTCCTGGATTCTGTCCCAACCAAAGTACTCAGCTTACCTTCTTTAGCGTACTTCATGTAGAAGTGCTGTGTCTCTGCTCATGGGATGGTGATTCAGTGCAGAAATATCTTCCCTGGGTAAGACCAAGATGGGCGTGTAGAGGGTGGGATGAGCTGGGTGTAGGCTTGCTCACCGCATTGGCAGTAATAGTCCATCAAGGTGGAAGTGCCCCACTGCATATCATTATTAGAAGTTATACTCTTGCAATTGCTGTTCATCCTGACTGGTATCATCCCTTTCCCCCTAAAACACAAAGAATACACTGGTAATTTCCTGACTACTGTGGGTTTTGCCTTACCCTCTATCCATGAGTACCCTCCTGCCTCTGAGTTCCAGGTATCTTGGCATTGCGTCGGCGCTGTCCTTCTTGTACTTCATGATCAATGAAGTTGGCTGGGTTGACGATATGGCACCGCACTATATTGAGCGCTGGTCTGGATAGCATAAGTTCATATCTTGCGACTCGTTGGGTGGTCAGGGTCCTGTTCCCTTTTGTATGATCGCGAACACTGCATGTTCTGTGTACAGTGTGAGGGGTGCCACCATGACAATGGAGGTGCTTTTGACCATGGCAAACACTGCTGCAGCCAGGGCCTGCTCGCAAGGGAATTGACCCAGTATTAAAGAGTTGAGTTGACTATTGTAATACGTGATGGGTTTGTACCCTAAGAGGTACTTCTGGGTGAGTACTGCCGTCATAACCCATTCATTGATATTGTAGAACTGGAAGAACTCCTTGTTATAGTCTGGAGTCCCAAGTACTGGTGCGCTCGTGATTTCTTCATTTGATCAGGCGAAGGCCTCCTGCATCTCAAGCGTCCATGTCAGTTGGGTACCACTGGACGTTGTATTCTTCATTGCAGCCAGCAATGGGGCTATGAGCGTGCAGTAGTCGAAGACCCTTTGCCTGATATAATCATAGAGCCCGAGGACCTTTTGCATCTCCTTCTTTGTCAGGAGTGGTGCCAGTGCTCAAATGATGTGTGCAGCTCAAGTGTGACCTGTCTTCCTGAGGCTGAGATTAACTAACCTAAATAGCCGACCTCCTGTAGTACAACATTGCACTTTCTCCTTGTCCACCTTGTAACCTCTCTCTGCTAGTGTAGTGAAGAGGGATCAAGGGCCAGATGTAGGAGCCCTAATACTGGTCGGTAACGGCCGATTTCGGCCTTTACCGACCAGTATTTGGCTTTTGAGATGTAGGAGGCCTATTCGGTAATTTTACCGATTCGGTAAATATACCGATTCGGTAAAATACCGAATTGGTATATTTACCGAATCGGTAAATCCATATGTAGCTGACACTCCTAAGAGTGCCACAGGCCCTTAAGAGTCGGTATTTTACCACACAATCCTATTGTGTGGTAAAATACCAAATTCAGGTGTGCATGCACATCTGTGCATGCACACCTGTGCCATGGGACACACAGACATGCCCTTAGGGCATGTATGTGTGCCACATGTCACACAAGCCTGTACTTGTGGTGCTAGAGGGTGTCAAAGTGACACCCCCTGCACCCTTGCCGGATTCGGTATTTTATATCCTAGAGCTAGCTGTGGAGAGCAGCCTTCAGGCTAAGTCTTGAAGGAATGTAAAGCAGCTTGTTTTTCCAGTCTATAATCCCGTGAATGACCAAATGAAAGGAGAACCACACCAGCTATATATATAAAATATATGTATTTATTCTAAACACATCCCTCTAGGCTCTTTATGAGGCTAGAGGCAAAAGTACATTCAGTAAACTTATTTAGCACAGAGTTAATTAGCACAATATACGTTGAGCCATAGGGGCGTACCAAACCATATATTAAGAAAGTGGTATAAGAACCATGACTGACATAGATACAAGGCCTAGAGATTTTTGAAAATGCTGGGGCCACCAGGAGCCACCCATGGTAGTGACACAGGGGACCCACGGGGATGCGTGCAATGTCTAAACAAAGCCGCAAATCACCATTAACTTCTATGGGGATAGTCGCGGTTGGAATTTTAAAGATTGAGGACACTTAGAAGAGGACCTGGAGCAAACCCCTTTAGAACTAGGAGGTTCTAGATTCAACACCCACAGGAGCACCGGAGTACTCGACTTACCTCACCCAGGGAGGCCGGGTGCATAGGTGTCTTTTCGTGTCAGCTTTCGTCGTAGATTTCAATGGCGATCTGCTGCAAAGGGCTGCTGGCGACCAAGTCGTAATTGTCCGGGTGGATCCAAGGGTGGATTGGAGATCTGAAGAACCTGACAGCAGAGAGGACTGAGGCTGGGTCACTTACCAGTGACCAGGAAGGCGATGAGCGGATGCCCACCGATGTCGGGTGATTTCAAGTAAAGAAGGTGAAGCTTGACTCTTCAGCCACGAGGACCAGGAGGCGTTGATGACAACCAGGTTCTGCAACTGAGCTGTCCCATTAAGCATGTTGAGTGCTGCGGTGTCGGTTTCCGGATTGGACCTAAGAAGCCTTGTCAACTGCAACCCACACAGAAAGCAGAGATTGGCTTTGGTGCAGACCAGCAAGGTCTGAGGGCCTCACCACGTGGTGGAGAGTCAGGGCATGTCTGGAGCAATCACGGAAGCCCAAGAAAAAGAGTTACCTTTGAGGGGACCCACCGGTCAACGGATTAGGGATCACTAAGCAGCCTAGAGCTTGGTTGCAGCACAGGTTTCTTTTCGATTATTATTTCTCCAGAGTTAATATGCACATCAGGAACATGTTTAAGCAAACATATTTATTGACACTTGTTGTATATGAATTAGCATTGAACAAAGCTGTAACCTATGACGCTGTAGGACCTTCAATGTTGTGAATGGATATATATTTTTTATGTTTTTCAGGTACAGCCCCTGATGAAGGGCCGTGTGGCCTGAAATGCATTGGGCATGGGCACCTTTTGAAAGAGAAAATGGATTTCTAAAAAAAGAATTGTATTACTACTGCTCATGGAATGTTATGACATATAATAATGTTTTTGATGAATTAAGAAATCCCAGTAAAATAACGTATTGAATCAATTGTTTTTGTTGATATTTTCATACGAGATTATGGGATACATTGGATGAATTGTGTTTATGATTTCCAATCAGGATTTGCAACAGTGCATAGAGGGCAAGCGGTTTCGCTTGGTTATATCATTTCATGTTCATTGGCGCAGTTTAGGCATTGCGCTAACCTCTGTAGCACGCATTGAGAAGCCAATTTACTTATTGATTTAGATTTGGTATAACTCAGGTGTGCCTCTCCTATTATTAATTATTAGGTGGTTACACCTCCCCATGACAGGAAACCTATTGTCCAGGCCTCCCTACCGGAGTTTCGTCCAGCAGCAGAAGGTCAGACCTGTGTCTGTGGCTGCAGCATCCATTTTGTGATGCCAGGGCTCTTTTAAACTATTACTGGACAGACCAGTTTGTATATGTCTCTCACTCTAGAAGGGTGGAATTCTACCCCCGCTGTCAGGACTGGTGGGGTGTGGTAGGATTCCATAGTGTTTGACACCAAACATGACATGTTTCCATGCAGCCATTCCAAAGTTAGCATTTACCGGCAGTTATAATGCACTTAAGAGTATATGGTCTGGCTGCATCACAGAACAGCCTCAGAGAATAGATTCTGAAAGCTGCAGAGGGGTCCTGCTCATGCATGGGCACCCTCTCACACAAAACCAAGCACTCTGTCTTCAGAAATATTAAGGCCTGCCATTGGAGTGACTTATAGATGTATATGTGTCAGTGATTAAAGGTAGATATAGGTAACCTATATCTTAGTAAGGGGTGCATGCACCACCTTACCCAGGCTGCAGTAGCAGACATGTGGTGCCATTTTGGAAGGCTTCCCAGGGGTGGCATAATACATGCTTCAACCCCTGGTAGGCCTCTGAGGTACCTATGCCCTTAATACCTAAGGTACCATATACAAGGGACTCACAAGGGTAACCCAGTAACCAATCTGGAGTGAACCTAAAGTACATGCAATCATTTTAGAGAGGAAGCAGCTAGGCTGGTGTCCTGGTTAGCAGAGCACCAGCCAGACTAAAGTCGAGAAACAGTGAAACACCAGCAAAAAGTTGGGGTAACCATAGTAAGCAGATCCTACTCTCCTACACAACCCCCTCCCCCGAACGCAGGGACATTAAACTAACCATGACCAGTTGAGTCTTCATGGTCTTAGTGGAAATATCTAGAGAGTCCATCTGCATTGGCATGGTTACTCCCAGGTCTATGTTCCAGTGTATCGTCCATCCCCTGTAGGAAAATGGACCACCTCAAAAAAGTTTGGGGTTTTCATCCTTCATCTGTTTTAGCCATGAGAGGGGCTTATGGTCAGTCTGAGCAGTGAAGTGAGTGCCAAACAAGTATGGCCTCAGCTTCTTCAGAGCCCAAACCACAGCAAAGGCCTCCCTCTCAATAGCTGACCAATGTTTCTCTCTGGGTGGCAGCCTTCTGCTAATAAAAGCTACTGGCTGGTCCTGACCATCATTACTGAATTGTAACAGCACAGCCCCTACCCCCAACTCAGATGCATCTGTATCGGACAATGAATTCTTTTAAGTAGTTAGGACTTTGCAGAATTGGTGCAGTGCACATGGCCTGCTTCAGGTCATCAAATGCCTTTTGACAGCTGACTGTCCACTGAACTTTCTTTGGCATTCTTTTAAAAGTTAAGTCATTCAGGGGTGTCAAAATGGATCCATACCCCATGACAAATCTCCTGTAGTACCCAGTCAGGCCCAAGAAAGCTCTGACCGGAGTCTGGGTAGTTGGAGCAACCCTTTCCATGATGGTCTGGATTTTGCTCTGTAATGGTTGAACTTGGCCTCCACCTACAAGGTGGCCAAGGTACACAATCTGACTATGCCCTATTTGGCACTTAGTAGCCTTGATAGTTAGGCCTGCCTATTGCAGGACCTCCAAAACATTTCTCAGGTGGACCAGGTGATCTTCCCAGGTGGAGCTAAAGACAGCAATATCATCTAGATATGCTGCACAATAGTCTTCCGGCCTGTTAGGACATTGCTAACCAACCTTTGAAAAGTGGCAGGTGCATTCTTCAGACCAAAGGGCATTACCACAAATTGATATTGCCCACTAGAGGGAGAGAATGCTGTCTTTGGCTTTGCATCATCAGCTAATCTGATCTGCCAGTAGCCAGCTGTAAGATCAAATGTGCTCAGAAATTTGGGTGAGGCCAACATGTCTTTAAGCTCATCTGTTCTTGGGATTGAATGGGCATCAGTCCTAGTGACTGCATGCCCATCCAATCCCAAAGCCTGTAGTCAACACAAAACCTCATCTCTCTCTTACCACCCTGGGTGTGAGGTTTTGGTACCAAGACCACTGAACTAGCCCAAGGGCTCTCTGAGGGTTCAATACCTCCCAAATCCATCATTTTCTGGACTTCTGTCCTGATACAGTCCCTGACATGATCAGGTTGCCTGTAAATCTTATTTTTAACAGGCAATCTGTCTCCAGTGTCCACTTCATGAGTGCACCAGGTGATCTGACTTGGAGTCAGAGAAAACATATGTCTGAACTGATTGAGTATCTGTGCGCAATCAGTTTGCTGCTGGTCAGTGAGGCTGCCTGCCAAGGCTACACCATCTACTAACCCATCATCAGGGTTCAGGTGAGAGCAGGTCAGGGAGTGGATCACTCTCTTCCGCCTGTCCCTCATCAGTAGCCATGAGCAGGCCGATGTCTGCCCTGTTAACAAATGGTTTCAGTCTATTGACATGAAGCACCCTATGGGGGCTCCTGGGAGCTCCTATGTCTACCAAATAAGTAACCTCTCCCTTCTGTTCAACATTAGTGTGGGGTCCACTCCACTTGTCTTGGAGAGCTGCTGGGGCCACATGCTCCCAACACCCACACTTTCTGTCCTGGCTGGTGAACAGTCAGTACAACCTTTTGGTCATGCCAGGCTTTCTGTAATTCCTGGCTAGCCTCAAAGTTTTTAGTTGCCTTTTTCATGTAAGACATTGTTCTGCATTCTGTCCATCAACTGTGGTTTTTGCAATTTTCACCCTGAGTGGGCTGGGTATGCTCAGACCTGAGTCCCAGGCTCTCCACATCACTGGACTCAAGCTATCCAGGCTGAAGAAGGCTGATAGCCAGAAACCGGTCCTTGGATGCTTGATTCCGGTCTAGGAAAGACATGGCTTGGTAGTTCGGGCTGGACTGTTCCCATGAGGCACAGGGTCAAGGCTGATTTGCATATAGCCATTGTCTGACCTAGGGTGGTGTGGAGTGCAAAAAAACGATGGATTTAGGCCCAGATCTTTGTACTGGGTTGAATGTAAGACATTGTTCTGCATTTTGTCCATCAACTGTGGTTTTTGCAATTTTCACCCCGAGTGGGCTGGGTATGTTCAGACGTGAGTCCCAGGCTCTCCACATCACTGGAGTCAAGCTGTCCAGGCTGAAGAAGGCTGATAGCCAGAAACTGGTCCTTGGATGCTTGATTCCGGTCTAGGAAAGACATGGCTTTGTAGTTCGGGCTGGACTGTTCCCATGAGGCACAGGCTCAAGGCTGATTTGCATATAGCCATTGTCTGACCTAGGGTGGTGTGGAGTGCAAAAAAAACGATGGATTTAGGCCCAGATCTTTGTACTGGGTTGAATGTAAGACATTGTTCTGCATTCTGTCCATCAACTGTGGTTTTTGCAATTTTCACCCCGAGTGGGCTGGGTATGCTCAGACGTGAGTCCCAGGCTCTCTACATCACTGGAGTCAAGCTATCCAGGCTGAAGAAGACTGATAGCCAGAAACCGGTCCTTGGATGCTTGATTCCGGTCTAGTAAAAAGACATGGCTTGGTAGTTCGGGCTGGACTGTTCCCATGAGGCACAGGGTCAAGGCTGATTTACATATAGCCATTGTCTGACCTAGGGTGGTGTGGAGTGCAAAAAAACGATGGATTTATGCCCAGATCTTTGTACTGGGTTGAAGGTAAGACATTGTTCTGCATTCTGTCCATCAATTGTGGTTTTTGCAATTTTCACCCCGAGTGGGCTGGGTATGCTCAGAGGTGAGTCCCAGGCTCTCCACATCACTGGAGTCAAGCTATCCAGGCTGAAGAAGGCTGATAGCCAGAAACCGGTCCTTGGATGCTTGATTCCGGTCTAGGAAATACATGGCTTGGTAGTCCGGGCTGGACTGTTCCCATGAGGCACAGGGTCAAGGCTGATTTGCATATAGCCATTGTCTGACCTAGGGTGGTGTGGAGTGCAAAAAAACGATGGATTTAGGCCCAGATCTTTGTACTGGGTTGAATGTAAGACATTGTTCTGCATTCTGTCCATCAACTGTGGTTTTTGCAATTTTCACCCCGAGTGGGCTGGGTATGCTCAGACGTGAGTCCCAGGCTCTCCACATCACTGGAGTCAAGCTATCCAGGCTGAAGAAGGCTGATAGCCAGAAACCGGTCCTTGGATGCTTGATTCCGGTCTAGGAAAGACATGGCTTGGTAGTTCGGGCTGGACTGTTCCCATGAGGCACAGGTTCAAGGCTGATTTGCATATAGCCATTGTCTGACCTAGGGTGCTGTGGAGTGCAAAAAACGATGGATTTAGGCCCAGATCTTTGTACTGGGTTGAATGTAAGACATTGTTCTGCATTCTGTCCATCAACTGTGGTTTTTGCATGTTTCCTTTACTCAGCCATCCTGGAGTGGAGACCAAGTACATAGTCCACAATGTCCTGTTTAGGGGGTTTGAGAGGTAACTCCCATCCCTCCTTCATCAGATACAGTGGGCCTCTTACAGAATGCCCAAACAGAAGTTCAAAAGGGCTGTAGCCAACCCCCTTCTGAGGAACCTCCCTGTATGCAGATAAAAGGCAGGGTAGTAGGATGTTCCATCTCCGCCTGAGCTTTTCTGGGAGACCCTTGATCATACCCTTTAAGGTTTTGTTGAATCTTTCAACTAAACTATTGCATTGTAGGTGCTAGGGTGTGGTGAATTTGTAGTTCACTCCACACTCCTTCCACATTGCAGTCAAGTAGCTAGACATAAAGTGTGCGTCTCTGTCAGATACCACCTCCTTAGGGAAACCCACTCTCGAGAAAGCTCCCAAGATGGCTCTTGTTACAACAGGTACTTTAGTGGTCCTAAGGCGTATTGCCTCTGGGTACCTAGTGGTATGGTCCACCACCACTAGGACAAACCTGTGCTCAGATGCTGTCTGAGGATCCATTGGTCCAACAATGTCAATCCCACTCTCTCAATAGGAACCCCCACCACAGGTAGTGGTATCAGGGGGGCCTTTGTGGTGCCACCTGCCTTACCACAGGCTTGACAGGTGACAAAGGAGCAACAAAACTCCTTTGTGTCTTCCGATATGTGGGACCAGTGAAAGTGAGGGATAATCCTGTCCCAAGTCTTGGTCTGGCCCAGGTGTCCTGCTAAAGGAATAGCATGGGCTAGTGTCAATTGAAGCCCCTGAATTTCAAAGGTATAACCAACCTCTTGGCTGCACCAGGCTTGGGGTCTCTACCCTCTGAATACAGGAGTCCATCATCCCAATAAATCTTATGAGTGCCACTAGCATTCCCAGCAGTCTCAGCAGCAGCCTGGTGTCCGAGGGGTTCAAGAGAAGGGTAGCTCAGCTGCTCCTGACTCAGATCTGTCCTGGAAAGGCCCCCTGTCCCCAAGAACTCAATGTGATCAGGCTCAAGATCATCTGGAACAGTTCCTTCTTCAGGAGACCAATCATCTCCCTCAAGAGACTGATCCTCACTCTCAATCAGGGAGAAAGGCACTACCTTTACCCTACTGCTGCTTTTCTTGGAAGGCACTTGCTCCAATATTCCAGAACCCAGGGCCTGTTCAGTGTTAGACTTTTTGACCTGTGACCTAGTCACAGCAAACACATGTACAGAGAGCCCTAACATTTCGCCATGGGTCCTTAACTCCACTTCGGACCAGGCTGAAGTCTTTAAATCATTTCCAGGCAAGCATTCTACAGGGAGGTCTGCACTTCCCACAACTTTCTTCAGGCCAGTTACCCCTCCCCAGGAAAAATTAACAACTGCCAGGGCATGGCTGGTCCTGACATTGCTAGCATTGGTCACTTGGTGAAGTTCACCAAGTATGATCTGTCCAGGGTCCAAAAGGTCTTGTGTTACCCTTGTGACACTTGCTCCTGTGTCCCTGTAGGCCAACGCCTCTTTTTCATTTATCAAAGGCTGTTGTCTGTATTTGCCCAGGTTACTGGGACTCACAGAGGAGGACATATCCATGCCTCCATCACAGAGTAGCACAGCCTGAATTGGAAATCTGACTAGGCCAGAGTCCATCTCAGAACCCAGGGTTAACCCTACTACACCATTCTGCTTGAGTACCACCACTTGGGGCTAAACTAGGGGGAGCAGTTGCCTTAGGGGCAATGGTGGCTGTAGTTGAATCTTTATGTATAGTGCAATCACTAGTCCAATGGATGTTCTGCTTACAGACTCTACACCATGGTTTCTTTTGGCCTTTCCTCTTGGAAGATTGGGAATCCCCACCATTAGAAGCTTTTTGGGGGCTTTGTGAAGACTTCTGGTCTTAACCATTCTCCTCACCCATATTAGGATTTTGCTTCTTCCAACACCTTGGTTCTGTACCTTCTGCTTCACCCTGGTTTGTGACCCATTTGTCTGCCTTCTTTCCCAATTCTTGGGGAGAGGTCAGAACAAAGTCTACCAGGTGTTGATGCAACAGCTAATTCTGACAGTTATTAAGGATTTGCTCCCTCAAAATCATGTTGTATAATCCTGTATAATCACACACTTTACTGCCCAGTAACCAGCCCTCCAGAATCTTAGTAGCACAATCTACAAAGTCAACCCAGTCCTGAGTCTTTGTCTTTTGGGTATCTCTATACTGCATTCTATACTGCTCAGTGGTTAGGCCAACCCCATCTATTAGAGCACTCTTCAGGACTTTGTAATCATCAGCATCCTCTTCTCTGACAGTGAGGACCTTGTCTCAACCTTTGTCTGCAAAGGAGAACCACAATATTGCTGCCCACTGCTCCTTGGAGACCTTCTGTACTTTGCAGGCCCTTCCCAGAGCAGTTATCCATTTGTGGATTTCATCCCCATTCTGATAGGGGGAGACAATATTGTTTAAGTTTATATCGTCATGAGACCTTTCCCTACCACTAGGGAAGTTGCTGCCACCATGGGACTCTATCCCATCTTTTGTCTAGCTTTTTCAAGCTCTAGGAACTCCCTTGCTAAGGCTACTCTTTGTCTCCTTATCCTCAGCTGAGTTTCTTCACGTCTCATCTGATGCTCTCTCTACTCCTGGGAGGTGTCCCTCCTATGAGAAGAGAGAGAGGTCCCTTTTCCTGTGAAGGGGATCTTGGCCTTCTAGGCATACCTCCAACTCTTCTTGGGGGGACAAGGAAGGGACCCACTGGGCCTCCATCTCCAGTAGGAGCTGCACTATCCAGGTCAAGGTCATTGTCACCTGACTGGTCAGCATCTGAGTCTGATTCCTGTTGGATTGGACCACTGGGATTTTCCTAATCTGCTGCTCCCAACCCACTGCCTACCCTTTCAGGCTCTGAAGCCTTTCTAAGGTCGTCTTTTAGTAATACCTTTCTGAGGCGATGGGTGTTGGCACCTTTGCCTGTCTTCAGTTTCCTTGTAGTACACAGAGCCCTTAACACAGAGAAAGGCAATGTGTCATACTTATATGTCTGTAGAGTACTGACGTCTGGCAAGGACACACTAGGTCCTGGCACTGAAGACATTACTAGTGAGGTGTGGTGTATACACCTACAAACTCTAGTTGTTACCTACTTAACTCTCTTGAGTTGTATTAAGGGTGTGCTAATCCCTTGACACACAACTCTAAGTTCAGTAGAACTTACTGTCTTTAAGCTTGTATTATATGTACCTCTGGTACCTTTAGTGGTTTTCAAAGGATCAAACACTTGAGATTATCTGGTGAAACAATGGCAAACTGGAATCCCACACGCTGCACACCAATGTGAGAAGTTGGCCTGGCATAGGCTGTCCACTATTCTAGTGGGCACCTTGCACCAGTCCAAACGACCCAAATTGATGGTGGGTTTAAAGACAACCTTTATAGAAAGCTATCTTAGTGGTAGCTTTGGAGAGCAGCCTTCAGGCTAAGTTTTGAAGGAATGTAAAGCAGCTTGTTTTACCAGTCTATAATCTCATGAACACTAGGTATATATAAAATATATATGTGTTTATTTCAAACACATCCCTCTAGTCTCTTTATGAAACTAGCGGCAAAAGTACATTCAGTAAACTTATTTAGCACACAGTAAGTTAGCATAATATACGTTGAGCCCTAGGGGCGTACCAAACTATATATTAAGAAAGTGGTATAAGAACCATGACTGACATAGATACAAGGCCTAGAGCCTTTAGAACCGCTGGGGACACCAGGAACCACCCAAGGTAGTGACACAGGGGACCCACGGTGGACGCGTGCAGTGTCTAAATACAGCCGCGAATCACCATGAACTTCTATGGGGAAGTTGCGGTTGGAATTTTAAAGATTAAGGACACCTAGAAGAGGACTTGGAGCAAACCCCATTAGAATGAGGAGGTTCCAGAGTCAACGCCCACGGGAACACCGGAGTACTCGAGTTACCTCACCCAGGGAAGCCGGGTGCATAGGTGTCTTTTCGTGTCTGGTTTTGTCATTGATTTCAATGGCAATCTGCTTCAAAGTGCTGCTGGCGACCAAGTGGAAAGTGTCTGGGAAGATCCAAGGGTGGATCGGAGATCCGAAGAACCTGTAAGCAGAGGGGACAGAGTCTGGGTCACTTGCCAGTGACCAAGAAGGCGATGAGCGGATGCCCACTGATGTCGGGTGATTTCAGGTGAAGAAGGTGAAGCTTGACTCTTCAGCCAAGAGGACCAGGAGGCATTGACGACAACCAGGTACTGGATTTGAGCTGTACCACAAAGGATGTCGAGTGCTGCGTTATCGTTTTCTGGATTGGACCCAACAAGCCTTGGCAACAGCAACACACGCAGAAAGCAAAGATTGGCTTTGGTGCAGACCAGCAAGGTCTGAGGGACTTACCACACGGTGGAGAGTCAGGGGACTTCTGGAGCAACTAGGAATGCCCAAGAAAAAGTAGAGTTACCTTCAAGGGGACCCACCAGTCAATGGACTAGGGACCGCGTAGGAGCCTCAAGCAGAAGTGCAAGGAGTAGGCCCACGGAACACTCGTGGATTGTAGGCCCACAATCTTTGGTGCAGATGATGCTCGGGGCTTGGGCTACAAGTAACCAAAAACACAACTTCAGAAAAACTTGTGAAGTCAATGCACTTAGCAAATGTGCACGGTGTCAGGAGTTCAGGTTCCACATCACTCGTTCAGGCTGTGGGTCTCAGCTTTGCTGGGGACTCGTGCCGGTCTTAGAGAAGTCTGGAAATCCTCTTCCTGGGCTGCAGGTACTTCGGAGTCCAGCAGGAGCATCGAAGATGCAGACCGGCAAATGCTTCATTGGTGCCTGTTTGAACAGGGGAGTCAATCCTTGACCCCAAGGGAGATTCTTCCGTCTTCTTGTGGTGTAGATTGTTGAAGTTCCAGGATATATGTTGCAGAGTTTCAACCAGGTGTAATCTAAAGTCCTAAGGACTGGGGTCCCATACTTATACAAAGTTGGATGGTTGGACATATTCTAGGGACCTACCTATGGGAGGGTCTAGGTCCTTTTGTCCAGTTTCGCGCCAGAGCAGGGGCTGAGTTCCCCTGCAACCGGTTTGAACTTGGATATGTACAGGGACACCAAGTGTGCCCCCAGCACTGTCTGAAAAGCATTCTCTGAATGCACTCACCCAGCCCCAATACACTAAATCCTGTCTGGAAGGTGGTTATACCTCTCTGTGACAGGAAACCTATTGTACAGGCCTCCCCTGCCGGAGGTCAGACCCCTGCAGCAGGAGGTCAGACCCGTGTCTGTGGCTGCAGCATCTATTTTGTTATGCCAGGGCTCTTTTAAACTATTACTAGGCAGACCAGTGTGTACATGTCGCTCCCTTTAGAAGGGTGGAATGTTACCCCCGCCACCAGGACTGGCGGGGGGGTAGGATTCCAAAGTGTTTGACACCAAACACGACATGTTTCCATGCAGCCATTTAATAGTTAGCATTTACCGCGACGTTATAATGCACTTAAGAGTATATGCTTTGGCTGCATCACAGAATAGCCTCAGAGAATAGATTCCGAAAGCTGCAGAGGGGTCCTGCTCATGCGTGGGCACCCTCTCACACAAAACCAAGAATTATGCCTTCAGGATTGTTAAGGCGTGCCATAGGAGTGACTTATAGGTTTATATGTGTCAGTGATTAAAGGTAGATATAGGTAACCTATATCTTAGTAAGGGGTTCATGCACCACCTTACCCAGGCTGCAGTAGCAGACCTGTGGTGCCATTTTGGAAGGCTTCCCAGGGGTAGCATAATACATGCTTCAGCCCCTGGTAGGCCTCTGGTGTACCTATGCCCTTAGTACCTAGGTACCATATATAATACCTAAGGGACTCATAAGGGTAACCCAGTAACCAATCTGGAGTGTACCTAAAGTACATGCAATCATTTTAGAGAGGAAGCAGCTAGGATGGGGTCCTGGTTAGCAGGACCCCAGCCAGACTAAAGTCGAGAAACAGTGAAACACCAGCAAAATGTGGGGGTAACCGTAGTACGCAGATCCTACTCTCTTACATTGAGCAACTCTAAAGGTGAATGTCATTAGGTACTGGCTGACAGGTTGAAGCAAAATGCTGAAGAAGGCATTTTTGCCATCTATGACTTAGAAGCAAACAGTGTTGGTTAGGATGTTGGTCAGTATGATGGAGGGGTCTAGTACCATAAAGAACTCTAGAACCACTACATAATTTTGAGGGCATTGGTCCTGTACTAGGTGCCAAGTTCCCCCCTTTGTCTTCTTCACAGGGTGTATGAGGGAATGACAGGGTGACACCCTCGCAGGGAATGCTCCCTAATCGGTGAGGGCCTGTATCGCAGGGCTAGGCCTTTTGCTCTTTCCCTGGACAGTGGGAACTGTTTCACTCTGGGGAGGATGGCTCAGTTCCTGAGTGTGATCATATCAGTTTCAGCAGTGTTTCTGAGCTCCATGTCATTTATTTATTTATTTATTTATTTATTGACATTTATTGAGCGCGGCGAATACCCGTAGGCGTCTCGGCGCTGGCTTAAGGGATGGATCAGTATTTTAGAAGACCTAACAAAAAGTGGAGCTATTGGTCAAATAACCAAGTCTTGAGTTGTTTGCGAAATATGAACAGGGAAGGGCTGGTCCTAATGTGTAGAGGAAGGGTGTTCCAGAGTTTGGGGGCGGCAACCAGAAAGCGCCTGTCACCCCAAGTGACTGTTCTAGTACGAGGCACTACTAGGTGATTGTGGTGAGAGGAGCGAAGGGAACGGGTTGGGGTATAGTGATGAAGATTATGTTTAAGGAAGTGGGGGCCTTGGTTATTGAGTGCCTTGTAAAGAATACACAATGATTTAAATTTGATACGGCTACGTATCGGAAGCCAGTGAAGTTCCCTGATAGTGTTTGAGACCGATGCAAACTTGGGAAGTCCCGCCAGCATCCGGGCGGCAGCATTTTGAATGGACTGCATCTTGTTAGTCACCCGGGATTGTGCATTTAGGAATAGAGCATTACAATAGTCCAGTGCGGACAGGACTAGTGAGCTAACCAGAGTTCTCCCAGCAGTGTCCGGTAGGTATGGTAGTAATTTCCTGATCATTCTGAGTTTCATATGAGCAGTCGCCGCAGTCTTGTTAGCGTGTGCCATGAAATTTAGACCTGCATCAAAGGTGATACCCAGATTTCTGACTTTAAGAGCTGGGCTGGGAGGAGTTCCAAACGATGTTGGCCACCATTCTGGTGACCAGGCCGGAGAAAGGTGACCGAAGATGACCACTTCAGTTTTATCTGAATTAAGTTTGAGACAATTCGTGGCCATCCAGTCACCTATGGCCACCATTCCCCTGGTGAATAACTTGGCCACTTCATCCCCATCCCCTTTAATGGCCAGTACCAGTTGGGTGTCGTCGGCGTAGGAGGTCAGGCTCATCCCAAATGCTTTGATGACACTAGCAAGGTCCGACACGTATATGTTGAAGAGCGTCGGACTTAGGGACGAGCCTTGGGGGACCCCACACGGCAAGGACCAGTTGCCCCTAACTGTGGGGATACCTGTGTGAAGTTTGGATCCCCGGGGGATATTGCCGTGGTGACAGGAGCCGGGATCCTGAGCTGCAATTTGACTCTGATGTCTATGGAATCTTCAAAGAGTGTTGTTGAGGCTTCTAGGTAGTTGGTGAGCAGTTGTTTGTTTAATATTTCCCAAGCGTGGGGACCTGGATCTAGGAAAATGATGCATGCCCATGGGAATTGATTGTCGTCAGAGGCCATCAAGACCCCGTAAGTGGGTCTGATCTCCACTGCCTCGGATGTCACCAGTTTCCCCTCTCGGGGGTCCCACTCTTAGTGCCATTCCCTCAGGAATAATATTTCCTTTGGCAGCTGTACTTACACATCGAACCTGTGTTTGCTGTGAGGAGGAGCTCCTAGCTGCCTCCCTGGGGTTGGATCTATGTTTTATGCATCCAAGGGTAGTGTGGGTTGCTATTGGGCTGGGTGTTGTATGTGTCGCTTGCCTCCCAATTGGATCTCTGTTGCCCCTGATACATTTTGGTCCTGCAATCTTCTGCAAGGTGTCCCATCTTATGGTAGTAGAAACATTCTCTAAATCTTTCATTGGACCTCCCCATCCTCTTTCATTGAAAACTCCTCTTGCCCTTCAATCATTAGTTTGAAAGTCCTGGATGTTCTGCGTGTCTCTTCCTATGAGGATCGCAGCCATCTGCTTGGCTGTTTATACAACTGCTCCCTCTAATATTCCCTTTAAAACATTTTGGTGTACCATCTTGGCTGTGCTCCTCTGTACTTGGTCCTGCCTGTCTTTGTCTTTTTCTATCTTCTTCTTGTAATAATGTATGATGTGGGCCTATATCTCTGGCCATTGTTTTGTGTCTAATCCAACTATGTTGTCTAGTCTGTTTTGTACTTTGGTGGGCAGTCCCTTTTCAAGAATATTGAAGAAAAGGGTGAGCTGCAGGCCTGTATTAACCCATGGCTGTCCATCTCCTGGCTCCATCTTTCCTTCATTCTGCAGAGGTAATCGCGTATCCCTCTGTCAGGCTTAACAGTCTCTGCCATCAGTCCCCTTATGTCCGGGCGGTCGGGGACATTTTCTCTCAGGGCTGTCCAGATCTGATGTCTATATGTGATAAACACTGCCCCGCCACACTGGGTATTGGTCAGGGCTATTATTGTTATGCGAGGTAGAGCAAACAAGTCATTAGACTGGTCACCCATCAGTTCCTTAGTAGGAATTTTATGTTCCCTATAGCGAGTGTGATGTCTACTGTGTTCTTTTGTAAGCAGGTTATCCATTTTGCTGTCCCCTCAAGTAGGGGTGGAAGCTTAGTCCTATGCCCTTCCTTGTCCATTTGGGCCCAAGGAACATAAACAATCCTAATGGCCCCCCACTGTGTTAAAAGCAAAACAACAATCATGAACATTACCTGCGCCATCTTGTCTGGTGGAAGTCCCTACATGCACATAAGCTGCAGACATTCTGACCGATTGCAGCCATTTTGTATTCTGTTGGTCACCTTTGTTTCACCCTTTGGTCCATCTGACCCTCTGACCAGACCTGATATGTGTGCTGGGGCTATAACCTCTATTGCCACAACAAACCTCAAGCACCACTTGCTGCCACAAACTCGTTTTTCCTCTCATCTCTGTTTACAGGCAAACCCTTGGACACAAAACAGGTTCCAAATACCAAACAGACTCTTGCAAAAATGGTTTATTGCACTGCAAACAGCAAGACTTGTTTTTGCCAACAATGGGACCTGTTTTTATCAACAGAACAGACTCTTAGATTTATTTATTTATTTATTTATTTATTTATTTATTTACTTGAGTTTTATATAGTGCTGGCTAGACCCGTAGGTATCAGAGCGCTTTACAGAGTATCAGTACGAAGCAAGTTACACAGGTTACAGAACAATTACATAATGTTACACAGTAGCAAAAGAAAACACAAGTTACGAATATGAGGATGGCAATGAGTGGACGCGTGATGAGGCAGAAAACAGCAGGAGATATTAACGGTAAAAACGGAGGCAAGAAACAGCCTAAGGGGCCGACGGGGAAAAAGGGGAGCATAGAAAGGAAAGGGGATGGAAAAACAGATAAGGACAGGGAAGTACAAGGAGAAAAACGGGAAAAGGCACTAGAGATGTTAACAAAAATAGAAGAACAAAGAGTAGGTCCGTGGCGAACAAGAGACAATTTCAAAGTCATCCAGCAGGAAATAAGGATTGCTAAAATGGCGGGTCGAGGGTAGGAGAGGCAGTGGAAAATAGTCCCAAAATGGCAGGGAGCATAAGGGTCCAAGAACCAAAAAGGCAAAGTCCGGAAAAAAAGAAAAATAAGCGCTGATTTCATGGAGAGGCACTAGAAGGGGAAAAAGATCCGAAAGTCAGGGGTGTAGCAGTCTATTTTCGAGTCACAGCCATGCAGTCCATGAGCAAGTGTAAAAGTGTTCTCGGCAGCTGCAAGATAAGATTGTCTGTTCCGCCTGGGTCGGAGGAGAATAACAGTTGGGCTTGTGTGACAACCTGCCCGGGGCGGAGACTCCAAGCTTGCGTAACCATGTTGATGAAACAATGTTGAGCTTGTTTGACAACCTTGCATTGTGTCAAACCTGTATAAAAGGAAGAGCCAAAGGAGTTGCTGGCAGAACACCTCCCTCAGACATCCCGGTGTCTGCAGTTGACATGGTCTCCTCTTGAGAAATAAACCTTTTTCTTTTCTTCCAGTTTCCAGCGCTTGCCTTCTTATTTTGGTAACAAACCCAAGGTGAATTAGAGGCGGAACCCTGGCCTGGGCAGCATTGGGGGTCTTAGAAGACTCGCTGCCTTTCACAAATTGGTGACCCAACGTTGGGGCCCATCAGAGACACGTGGGCCGGGTAGAGAGGTCCCAACGACGGAGTGAACGACTAAACGATTGGAGTGCACCTGCCTGAAAAAGACCCTCGTCTGGCTGCCGATGGACTGAACTTCACCGGTTCTGAACAGACCTCTCTCGAGTGACCTGCGGTCCAGATTGGGACCTTACAGGAATGCCGCATTGATCGTTGGAGTAAGAGGACAATCAGGCGCTGGAAGGGGAAGACGAAGAACTGTCCATACCGTCCGGGAAAGGTCGTGAAAAAACGACTTAAATTGATTTATTGATTGATAGAAATACTAGTATTCCTTTTTTTTTAGTTATTTGTGACATTCCCTGCTTGCAAACAAGTAGAATAGGAATATTCTCTCTTTGCAGACAGCGAAGGACAGGTAGTGCAGACTTTTGTCTAAAATTAATTGAGATATTAATTTTGACCGCTAAATACGTCATGCCTGTTTTCTCTAGATTGTTTGATTGTTTTGGACCGGAACGTTTGTTAGAGGTCAGTCATCCGGCACCGCCGGAAGGCACCCCTAACAAGGACATGTATGTAAAACATGGATTAGCTACCGTAGCTTAAAGCAAACTATGGCATAAATACACTAGGAAGGAGCGGGTAAATCAGTGGCCACTGACGGGATCTTTCGATCCCGCTAAAATAGAAACATTAGAATAAGCTCTCCACAAAAAGAAAGCTAGACCAGCCATGTTTGATAGTTTTGGTCTATGGCGAAAAGAGGCAGCTCAACAAAAGAAAAGAGACGAAGCTAGACAAGATAAAGAAACGCGAAAATCAGCTTACCAAGCCTGTAAAAAGTTAGAAGAAGAACTTAAAGAAAAGGAAATCGATAAAAAGGAACAGGAATCAAAAATATCAGGTCAATGCCCTGTTAAAACACCCTCAACTCTTTACCCCGAGTTACCAGCAAAACAGAGGGTAGATGATGATTTATTGTTAGGACCCCCAATGATATACATGTCACCCCCTTATGCCCCACTCATCCCGTAGTACAACACCAAGACCCCCAAAGTTTAGTTGGAGATGGCACGATCGCCTCAGTCTCCACCGCCTCTGCTCACACTGAGTCACCCACACCAAATGGGTCATCAAAGGATGCAGTAGTAGAGGTAGGAACAAAAGAAATAGGAGCGCCCAGGATCCCGTGATTAAGTAAAAATTAGCGAGCAGGCATTGATAAAATAGTTAAAACCCTCATAGATAGGAAAGAAACAGAAGAATATGTAACTGACATATGCGACTCCTATGTTGAAAACCACAAACAATACTTTATTGTACGTCTTTATTACCACACTCTTACTGCATATGAAGAAAAGTACCAAGATGTAGGGCCCGAGCGACTGAAGGCGACAGCGATGTTGCAGAACTATTTTCATTCACACTAGAAGTATTGCGTCACCTCATAGAACAAGGACAGATAGATAGGGACAGGACAACTAAGATAGCAGGACCCCCGGTGGAAAAACCAGATAGCATGATGCCAATAAAAGAAGCTGCCCCTTACTGGGTACCTCCTAGAGGACAAGGGACTCATGACGATATGAACCATCAAGACGCTAGAGGAAGGGTGGTCTACAATTGGGTGTACCAGCCATGGGACAGACAGGACATTTTGACGTTCCGTAAATCTTTACCGGATTTACGAAAGAACCCCACCGCCTTTTACATCGATCTAGGTACCACTCTGGGATCGACAATAATGACACTTGCCGAAATAGACTTGTTCTTCGGGTTATGTTTGCCAGCAGATGTGTGGAAACAGATTGGAAAAGTAGATCATCCCGAACTGCTGGGTCATACCTGGGAACAACTCAACATACTAAGACTGAGCTGAGCTGAGGGACCTGACGCTATACTTGCTGCTAACTTCTGTAATTTTAAGCCGATACCTTTTAACGCGCTGTTTTTTGCTCAAAGTTTTATTTAGAAGTACTGCTATATTGTTTAGTGCTTGCTTACCTGCACAATAAAAAGTATTCATTTTACTTGCTTACCCGCACATTAAAAAAAATAACTCATCATACTCGCTGCTTGAGCGAGGTTTAGGCATTCTCTCGGCTATAGGCGCCATCTTGAGTGGGGGATTGGGTGATTTTTGGCCAACTTGTAGCGCCATATTGGGAGGTGCTCTAGTGCTGGGCTGTCCTGCACTTACCTGCCTACTTAAACTGGGCAATGCAAGCATGCAGTGTGGGCGCGCGCAGTGGCGCGCCAGAGGAAAGCCCGTCTGCGCTTGTCCGCGCACCGGTCGCGTACAGTGCCAGCCATGCTGTTTGTTTAAACAGCAAACAGGGGGATAAGATTCATTCCGGAGAAATGCTGCTAAGTCTAGGTAAGAGGGATAGTAGGGAATGCAAACTTCTGCCAACCTCTGCGGTTAATGGGGGAAAGCATCTTATATGCGGACTAATTAATAGCCGCTCCCTAGTTAAACTTCATACAGAGATATCGATGATGATTGAAAACTTGAAAATGAACGCCCAATTCCTAACGGAAACATGGACCAAGGCTGAGTCTGTGGTGAAACTGGCTCTGGCATGTCCAGGACAGTGGTTATACATTTTTGCATAACCCCAAAGTAGTGGGTAGAGGGGGAGGGGTGGGAATGATATTTCGGGAAGAGTTGAATTTTGTGGCTCTGAAGGTAGATGTAATTGAAGGGATAGAACTTATGGGGTTCTCATTGCAAGAAACAAGTGGTAGCTCATTGACAAGATTGGTATGCTTTAGGCCCCCAGGTGACATTACACAATTTCAAACCTTTTTTCGATACTATTGCGAATTTAACGCTCTCACATTCTAAAATGATAATTCTGGGCAATTTTAATCTGAGAAATGATGTGAAGCTCAGTAGCCACCTCAGAGATATGAAACATATATGTGAAAATCTCAACTTTCAACAGTTGATAAATCATCCTATCCACCAGGGAGGCCATATGCTTGACCTTCTATTTGCCAATCAAGATGAGACTGAAGTACTTCATTTAATCCCACAAAACTGGACTGATCACTATTTAATCCTCTTCAATATTAAACAATTCTGTCCTGAGGACCAAATTAACCCCTTAGCCACCTATTGGAGAGAGAGAGAATGGTCCAAATTAGAGAAAATTAGGACTTCTGAAATCCCTTCGGGTGTAACCTATTTTAGCCCCACTGCCACAGTTGAGGAAAATTCTGACACCTACTGCACCTTCATAACTAACATCCTGGACCAGGCTATTCCAGTAAAGAAACTAAAGAACAGGAAGAGAATCTCAGCCCCTTGGTATAATGAAGGCCGAAACAGCAACGCCTGACCTGCAAGCAGGCAGAGAGGAATTGGAGGAAGAAGTATCTGTCTTCAGACAAAAAAGAGCTGAAAGTAATACAACTGAAATATAAGGAGCTTATCACTAGGTCTAAAGCAGACTTTTATGGCAATTCTACTATACAAGCGCCAAATGGGACGAAAGCCCTATTTAAGATAGTTAACCCTTTCGATGCTGATGACGAGCTCAGCTCGTCATCACCCATGGGTGTCGTGTGCTGATGACGAGCTGAGCTCGTCATAGTGCCACTAAAATGGCATTTTCCAGCACACAGCGGGAAAACGCCTAGCAGCCAAGAGGTTAAGGAGCTTTCATCACCAACTTGCCTCAGTAACAAAGTGGCAGCCTCGCAAAAATTGTGCGATGAAATTGCCTCCTACTTTAATGAAAAAATCATCAAAATCATTGGTACTTTCTACCCTACAGGTAGCAATGACGTAGCTTATAGCTCCAGTGAGATGGAGGATAAGAATCAGGAGCAAATACTGACCTTAGACATCTTCCAAACTCTTACCAATATCTCCTTTAATAACTTGGCGTGTAGCGTGTCTTCGGGCTCTCCTATGAAACTCCTGCCCCATTAAATCTGGAAAACATTTGGCCAAGGATCTTTTTCTTGGTTGCGACAAATTTGCAACCAATCTCTGTAGACTGGAATAGTTCCGGAGAGGGGGAAACAGGCGGTGGTGACTCCTCTGATTAAGAAACCCTCCCTGGATCCAACGAATCCGGAAAATTTCAGACCCATCTCTCTTCTGCCCTACCCGATTAAAATCATGGAGACGGCAGTAAGTAAGACACTATCCAATTTTCTGGAGGATAGTCAGGTCTTGGACAGGGAACAATTTGGATTCCGTCCAGGGCATGGGACTGAAATGGCTTTGGTTACTATGTTAGACAATCTGCGTATACGGGCCGACAACGGGAATGCCTCTGTTCTAGTGCTTCTCGATATGTCGGCAGCTTTCGACACGGTAAACCACTCCATCTTAGTAAAGAGACTGGAAAGGATAGGGGTGAAAGGGCAGGCTCTGCAGTGGCTGCAGTCCTATCTAACTGGGAGACATCAGATGGTGTCTTTGGCACCGTTCACCTCTAATAAAACCCCACTAGTTCATGGGGTACCACAGGGCTCAGTGATCAGCCCCATACTCTTTAATATTTACCTACAGCGGCTGTTTCCCATTATTAAATCATTCAGAGTCGATTTAATTAATTATGCTGACGATACACAGCTGGCCTTCTCTTTGGAAGGAAAACAAGCAGTATCCATGGATACTTTCCAACAGTGTATGCGCTGTGCCGCCAGCTGGCTCTGAGAAAACTCTTTACAGTTCAACAGTGACAAAACTGAGGTAGTGTATTGCTCTTCCGCTAAGTTGTCTAACCGTATCCCTCTTGAGTTTAGGTTAACTCCGGAGGAGGAACCACTGATACCAGTTAGCACAGTATGTAATTTGGGGGTTCTAATTGACAACAATCTCCAAATGGAGTCACAGGCCAACCAGACCGCCAGGGTGTGTTTTTCTGTGATACGTGTGCTGCGTCAGATACTTCCACTACTGCCAGAAGAATCGCTTTGAATGGTAGTGAGAAGCACAGTGCTTAGCAGGCTGGACTACTGCGGATGTATGACGTTACAACGCATACCATTACAACTACCTACCATTACAACGCGACCATTACAACGCATACCATTACAACGCATAGCGCTTAGAGGTGCTGGATAGTGGTAAGTATAATTTACTATTCCAACTCCAGTCCCCGTGGACACTAGGGAAGGTGTTGGATAGTAAATTAAACTTATTCCCTATCCTAGAGCGCCCCCCAGCGCAATGCGTTGTAATGGTATGCGTTGTAAAAGTTGCGTTGTAATGGTAGGTAGTTGTAAAAGTTGCGTTGTAACAGGTGTATACCGACTACTGCAATTCCGTATAATTGGGAGCTCCACAATATATTTTTCAGGGATTGCAGCAGCAAAAATGGCACTAAATAGACAGGGCAGCTCTTCATCCACACAGGCTCTGAAGACCTCCACTGGCTGCCTATCAAGGAAAGGGGCCTTTTTAAGTCATTATGCCTGGTATACAGAGTGGTACATGATCTGGGCCCTATTCCCTTGCAAGACAGATTTTCTTGGTATTATCCCAAGAGACAACTTCGCTCTTCAAGTGCCAGCTTGCTGGTAACTCCTAGATTTAAACGATCTAGGATGGGAGGAAGGGCCTTTAATGTGACCACTGCTCTTCTCTGGAACAAGCTTCCCCAGAACATTAGACAAATTGACTCTCTGCTCGAGTTCAGGAGGAACATTAAAAAATGGCTCTTCCCTAGGGTCTGATTCATCTTCCTTTAAGATGTCTGGAGCAAGTTGTAGAACGGTTAACTCTCTCGGTCGAAGCGCCAGGATACCTGTAGGGTGGCAAATTGCGCTATATAAGAACTCTTTCCATTCCATTCGATACTAGATAAACAGCGGAACCCTGGTCAGAAACCGGTTAAAGCAATATTGGACCTCCCTGACAAAATAGTGCAGAAAGTGAAAACGCTGATCCCAGAGAAAAAGATAGACTGGTCCATAGTAACCGCGTGCTGCCGGAAACCACAAGAGGATGTCTCAGAATATTTCTCCAGATTTGAAACTGTGTTCTCCGATTACAATGGACAAGACATGGCCACCGCAACCGGACACCACTTATTCATGCAGAACTACGTCAAAGGACTACTGCCAGATGTATCCCAGAAACTACAAGCCAGCGAAAGTAGTTGGGCAACATCTAAACCGGCGGCCATTCTCCAAATGGCCCAGTACTACGAGCACCAGAGAAACGAAAATTACAGGGCTACAGAAAGGAAAAAGAAGGACGAAGGAAAGGGTAATGATAGCACAACTCCAGGGGGTGAATACAGGAAGGGAGACATATAGGGGAGGAAACCAGCAGAATACCCCTAGAGTACAGCCACCTAGGAACAATCCATCAACATCATACTTAGGACGCCAAGACCTAGGACAAGATAAATGTGCATTTTGCAAGGAATATGGACACTGGAAATCCCAATGCCCGGCTTTGTTAGGAGCTGGTAGGGGCAGAGGGGCGAGGAAATAGCAAGTAGACAGAGAGGAAGAGGACGTGGGAGAGGGTATATGAGTGAAGCAAGTGAGTAAAGGTCAGAAAGAGTAAACACATGTACGACTTTGCATAGGACAGCCAAGGGCAAGGGAGGAATCCAGTCAAGCTCTATGTTGATCAGCAAGGGCCTTATGTTACCGCTGAGGTCCTGGGCACAAAGTCGCCATTTTTGGTAGACACGGGAGCAACACGTAGTGCACTATCCAAACGACTGATTCCAAGGGCACCCTTGTCTGGCTCACATGTGACCTCAATAGGATTTGACGTACGCCCTCCACCAACCCTTTGTCCCAACCGATCCCTTTTAGCCTTGACAGCAATGGCGTCGAGACGACATTCCTCCTCTCATCTAACACCTCAGACCCCATTATGGGTCTCGACCATTTGAAACACTTCCATGCGACTATCAGATGCTCACCAGACGGAGTGCGTGTCATCCTGTATGACAACTCCCAACGCCATAGAGAGAACCCTTTTCAGCACATGTTTTCCATCTCTGAGACTGACGCATCCCTAATGGACCCTTTGCCATCACACTTATGGGCTAGGGCTGATTCAGACGTAGGACGAATGATGATTGACCCAGTACACATAACAATACGACAGGACGCAACTCTACCGAAAGTACAGCAGTACAAATCGCCAGAGGGTGAGAAAGCACTGATAGAGATCATACACTCTTTGGTAGAGGCAGGGGTGGTAGAGGAAGTAGTGAGCAACATTTGTAACAGTCCCAAACTACCGATTGTAAAGAGACAGGGAGAGAGAGACGGAAAAGCCTACCGCTTCATCATTGACCTGCGGGAGGTAAACAAAATAATAGTATTTTCAAAAGAAGGGAGGAAGGAGATCACTTGATCAAAGGGCACCGTTTACCACTCAAGGGAGTGGAAGGTCCAGTCTCAGTGTGTGCCCGTATCAACGGTTACAACAAGGGGGTTCCTGAACTGTTCCTAAGCGTGACTAAGGGAAAGACTAGCTGGCGTGACCAAAGGTGTAAATGTGACACCCAAGGGCATCCATTGTGTTGGATGGATTTGCCTCACACACCCCGAAGGATGTCATGCTTCATCATCGGCGGTTGCTCCTCGTCGGGGAGGCGGTGCAATCCCCGACGGGCTCACCTCAAAGAGGGGCTCTTTGGCGGTGATCTTTTTCCAACTGCCTTATGGTGAGGTGTGGGTGTGTGGGCAGGGTGGTATGTGATAGTGAGAAAGGGATATTAAAATGTAGCTAAGGGTACCGGAATGAACTTTATTCTGGGGGTCCCTAGCTGCAGTTAAAAACAAGGGGCTAGCTCACTAGGAATCAACGAGTAAGTTCAGGTGAACCTAGATAGGGCTAGTGGTGCAAATGGTCGACATGTTTCTCGAAGTGGGCAATAGTTACCCGCGATTCATCAGGACCTATGAAAGGTGATCAACCACATGCTGGTGTCATGTGTGGGTTTGTGTGTGTATTACCTCTGTGAGAGTTGTCCTATGCCTATTTGTCAAAAACTAACTGCCACATGAGGGGTCGGCGGGATGAGACATCAAGGATGAGTCATAAAGTCAAGACTCTGATCACTTGCGCCCTGGCTGCTTGACCTACCCTTCTCCGCCGAGCTCGAGTAACAAAATAATAGTGCCACAATGCCCAGTAGTTTCCGACATCACGGCAATTTTGACTTTAATCCCCTCCACTGCCACCACCTTCACTGTGATTGACCTCAAGAACGCCTTCTTTTCCATACCCATACACAAGGACAGCCGCAATCTTTTTGGATTTACCCTAAATTCCCGTTCATATAGATTTTGTAGAGCACCTCAGGGGTACACTGAGAGCCCAAGCATCTATAGCCAGGCGCTTAAAAGACAGTTGGATGCCATACAATTGCCAGATTGAGTGGCGCTAATACAATATGTAGACAACATCCTTCTAGCAGCAGACACCATACCATCAAACTACTCCACTTTCTTGCTAAAAATGGTCACAAGGTCTCCCGAAAGAAATAGCAGTTCTGTAAATCACAAGTGACCTATTTGGGTCACCTTTTATCAAAAGAAGGGAGGAAACTCACGCCTGACAGGATCCAGACAATTCTAGACACCCCTGTCCCCAAAGATCAGAAGCAAGTCCGCTCATTGATAGGTCTCTCCTCATTTTGCCGACAGTGGTTACCCAACTTTAGCCTCATTGTCATACCCCTTCTCTCCCTCCTAGCTAAAGACATCCCCTCACCTCTCCCCAGGACCCCCGAATGCCAGATAGCCTTTAAAGAACTAGGCAATGCCCTTTGTTCAGCACCAGTCCTAGGAACCTCAGATTACTCCAAACCATTCTTCCTCTACACACACGAAAGGGAGGGATGTGCATTGTCTGTCCTAACACAATCAATTGGTCACAAACAACACCCATGTGCATATTTTTCTGCCACCCTCGATCTAGTAGCCAGAGCGCTGCCAGCGTGCCTGCGCACTGTGGCAGCTGCAGCAGTATCGATACACCAGAGCGAAGGAATAGTGCTCTCCAATGCAGTCACTGTTTTAGTACCTCATGCAGTCGACACACTACTGAACCAGACCAAAACCCAACACTTGACTAGCGCCCGACTGACAGGAGTGAGTTGACCCTGCTAGCACCGCACATTACCCTAAAGCGATGCACCACCCTCAATCCAGCCACACTGCTACCCCTACCAGAAAATGATCCTAGTGTGACTCCACTACATGACTGTGTGACACTAACAGATGAACAAACAAAGAGTAGAGTAGATCTCAGAGACACCGCCTTTCTAGAACCAGATGGAGAAATATGGGTAGATGGTTCGTGCATCAAACTCCCCGACGGCACCACCTCAGCTGCATACGCTGTCACCACAGCCCGAACCGTTCTGGAAACAGCCCGTATTCCCAACGTTCAGCCCAGGCTGCAGAACTCATTGCCCTCATATGAGCGTGCATCTTAGCGACTGACAAGACAGTTAACATATACACCGACAGCCAGTATGCCTTCGGGGTTTTTTCACCATTTTGGGATCTTATGGAAAGAAAGAGGGTTCCTGACTTCACACGGTACAATCATACTGCAGGGAGATTTAGTCTCCGCCTTGACACAAGCAGTCCTCCTCCTGAAAAAGTTAGCAGTGATAAAATGCCAAGCACATAGGAGAGTTACTGATCTCATTGGACAGGGAAGCCACATTTTCCTACCTGAAGAAAAGAACTGCTGCAACACTGACTGTGGCCCTATCTGTGGTGAACGACTCTGGCCTTGTATGCATTGAAGGCAGTGGGACTAAGAATGTGGGTCACAGCACCTGTCGCATTGTAAGGGCTTTGAACACTGCCAACCCTCCAGCGCTTGTTGCATCACCCAATATGTACTTTGTCTGTGGAACCACAGCCTACACCTGGCTCCCAAGAAACTGGGGGGCATGTGCTACATCGCCTTTGTCTTGCCACCAACCTACACAGCCCCTGCCGAGCATCATCAAAAAAAGCGTTCTAAAGACACTGATCAAGTAGACTCTGCCGCATCACAGTTCCTCGATGCAGCAAAAGGGCTCGTCTCGCTATGGGGTCTGATAGCAAACAGCTGAGCCATCAGACATCTGTCTCAAGCTGTAGAAAACGCCCTGAACGTCACAGCTGGCATCCTCACCAACAACACTGCTGAGCCCCATGCGATCCGTCTGGTTGCTCTTCAGAATCGTATGGTCCTAGATGTGGTACTAGTGGACCTTGGAGGAGCATGCCGCATCATCGGTGCCAGCTGCTGTGTATACATTCCTGATAATTCACCTTCTGTCTATGAAGCAATCGAACATCTCCATAGACTTTCTTCAGAAATTCATCAAGGATCAGAGACTTGAACAATTGGAATTTGGCTTTGGGGCATCTTGAAGGAATGGGGTCGGAAAATATCAATGTTTCTCTTGGTCCCAGTATTGGCAATATGTGGTTGTTGTTTGGGTGTACACTGTGTACCACTTTTGTGTTCTCTTTGCATAAGTACCTTGCGCCCTCAGACTATGGACACTCAGCTAACAAAAATGAGAGTAATGTATGACCAAGAGATACAGGACATTATGGAGATCGAAGTAGACTGACAAGCTGGCTAGTTATGTTCAAAGGGGCGACTGTTAAAACCAAAACGACAATCATGAACATTACCTGCGCCATCTTGTCTGGTGGAAGTCCCTACGTGCACATAAGCTGCAGTCATTCTGAGCGACCGTAGCCATTTTGTATTCTGTTGGTCACCTTTGTTTCACCCTGCCCTTATTAGCATCCATCTGACCCTTTGACCAAACCTGATATGTGTGCTGGGGGATATAACCTCTATTGCCACAACAAACCTCAAGCACCACTTGCTGCCACAAACTCGTTTTTCCTCTCATCTCTGTTTACAGGCAAACCCTTGGACACAAAACAGGTTCCAAATACCAAATAGACTCTTGCAAACATGGTTTATTGCACTGCAAACAGCAAGACTTGTTTTTGCCAACAATGGGACCTGTTTTTATCAACAGAACAGACTCTTAGATCTGGCCAGTCTCACATGTTTTAGACCCTGAAGCAAGGTCCAGCTGCAAGATAAGATTGTCTGTTTGGCCTGGGTGGGAGGAAAATAACAGTTGGGCTTGTGTGACAACCTACCCGGGGCGGAGACTCCAAGCTTGTGTAACCATGTTGATGAAACAATGTTGAGCTTGTGTGACAACCTTGCATTGTGTCAAACCTGTATAAAAGGAAGAGCCATATGAGTTGCTGGCATAACACCTCCCTCAGACATCCCAGTGTCTTCAGTTGACGTGGTTTCCTCATGAGAAATAAACCTTTTTTTTGTCTTCCAGTTTCCAGCGCTTGCCTCCTTATTTTGGTAACAAGCCCAAGGTGAATTAGAGGCGTAACCCTGCACCGGGCAGCATTGGGGGTCTTAGAAGACTCGCTGCCTTTCAAAAATGCAGCAAGGTAAATTGCCTTGCTGCAGAAAGGGTGATGGTCTTGTCCTTGACATATTTTTCCCACTTTGCAACACACTGCTGCATGTAAAGGAAGTTCCAATCTGGGTTTTCCCCTCATGCCTAATGCAATCATCTGCCATGGCCATGTCTTCTGGCTCAAAAGACCCTTCCTGTGTCCAGGGCCTAGCGTACCCACTTTTTCCCCTTTTCCAATTGGCATGCAAACTAAAAAAAAGGGTTCACATAGACTTTGCATTCTGTCAGTGAAATGATCTCATTTGGGACATGGTTACCCTTCAAGAGTGCCTGTGCCTGTGTCGTGCCATTGGTTGCTGTTTCTAGAAAGGAGCAACCAGCATCTTATTTTTGGAGAATCGAGATTCAGTGAGGATCAGATGACCTAGCCTCCTGATCTATTCATCTGCCCTATGTCTCAGAGATTTAGACATAGGTGGTGGTTCGTTGTGTGGTGACTCTAGGCTAGCGAGTAGCCTTTCATCATCCAATTCCTGCTCCCTTCACTCTCTGCGCATGTCGTCACTTCTCTCTTCCTCTTCCAGGGCACATGTAGTTTGCCTCTTCTTCTTGAGGCTCCTAACTCCATCCTTGCATTTGAATCTGCCTACCTTTGTCTTTAGACCTTCCTGTACTCCCCCCACTGGGTGCTTCTTCTTCTGTTACTCTTATGCCCACTGCGGCTCTGACTTTGCTTTCTGACCCTGGCAATCTGGAGCTTCCTTTGTCGTCCAAGCTTGCAGGATCGCTATCTAGGATGGCTAGGAAATGCCCAAATATCCACCCAGCCTCCTCTTACCGTGGAGAGGCTGAGGTACGGCTCCACAGTGGTGCACTGCGAGTTGGTTTCCTGTGCGAGGTGGACTTGGACTGCAGTAGGTCTAGGCCACGTGGAGTAGTTAGATGTGAGGATGATTGGGATCCCCTTATGTCTGTGGCAACTCCACTTGCATGGGATCCCCTTTTAGTAGGTGGTTCCTCTGCTTCTGCTATGAGGGGATTTTAGTACCCCAAGGGTGGTGTTGCAGGGGTAACCACACACATGCTGGTGTATTGAGAAGGAGGTGCTGAAGATTCAACAGTGGGCTGAGCTGCTGCATCCTTTACTATCCTTTCTTCTAACAGAGTCCAGAGGTAAACTGTTGTCTCCCTACTAAGTCCTTTACGTTTGGTAATTATGTGTGTTTTGGTATACTCAATTATTTTGGGGTTGAATGTTTCTTTCTTAGGCCACAGGTATGTGTGTTCTTTGGTTTGCAAGTGTCATTGTTGCCAAAATTGCCTTTTCATTGGGAAAGGCTTTCTGCATGTGCTCCAGAGGAGTGCACATTTTTTGTGGTTTGTGGGGCCATGAGAGGGAAGTGCATTTGACCCTAGCTGGTGGTGGTGTGGACATTTAATGGTGCCCTGGTGCTCTGAATGGGCAGGGCTTGAAGTGGGAACGTCTGCTGAAGCGTGTTTTGTCGGGAGCTAGCAGCTAAAAACTTGTGTGGAAAAAGGCAGTTCACTTTTCAACCTGCAGCAATACATTGACAATCAAAAGCATGTTTACATGCATAAAATCATAAACATTTTAAAGACAATAAAACCTTTTTTGCTTTGAATTAGTAATAACAGTGGGCAGAGGCTGATGACAGGACAGAAAGGTGAGGGATATGAGAGAAAAAATGGGAGGAGTAGAGTTCAGAGGTGCATGATACAGTAAGATAGATATAATGAAAGTCACCAAGAGAAAAAGACTGTTGCACATGCACAAGGGAGAGATTGTATGTCCAATCCAGATGACAATTTTTAAAAAGTGCAAGAGAACGTGTACACAAGTACAGAGAGTGCATGAATTAGCAGGACTCATGAAGCAAACCTGAAGAAATCACATGCACACAAGAGAGTGCACATCTTGGAAAAGCAGGCCAGGTGATGAAAATTAATTTGGAACATGAAGTCAATTTGCACACAAGAGCAGAGAGTGCTCTTAAACCTGAATTCACATATTGAGCAACCCACTGAGAATAGCACAAGCACAAGAAAGTCTGTGCTTTGAAAGTGGCGTGAACAGTGTAACAACAATCAAATTACGGGATGAGCATGTAGTCAATACACACAAAAGAACAGCAAGTGTGCGCATGACCAGAATTTACATATGAAGCACTCCCAAAGAATAATGCGCACAAGAAAATGTGTGTTTTGACAGCAGGGTGCACAGTGAGACAATAATCAAATGATAAGCAAGTAGTCGATACGCACAAGAGAACAGCGAGTGTGCGTATGACCAGAATTCACATACGAAACTTCCCCAAAGAATAACGCGCACAAGAAAATGTGCGTTTTCAGCGGGTGAACAGTGTCACAACAATCAAATGATGAGCAAGTAGTCAATAAGTACAACAGAGCCGCAGGTGTGAGGTGTGTGTATTGAGCGGAAATCACATACGAAGTACCCCCTAAGAATAACATAGACACAAAACATGTTTTCTTTAGAACGGGGTGAACAGTGCAACCGTTTATAGAGTGTTTGTTATGTCAACAGGGGTGTGTCCTTTAAGAGTGCATGTGAGGGCTTGGTGAGCAACTGGCACATAAGAATAGTGGTCTACAAAGGGTGGGGTGTGCTAGTCAGGAGCGCACAAGGCATTGTAAACAGTTGATTAGGCTAACAATTAAAAGTAAGGCCCGGCAACAATGTGATCCTGTGAAGCATACTCCTCTAGACCACCAACAACAATAATGCAAAGAATGAGAATGCCCTTCGGCAGCGCTGGCTCCTGTCCTTCAGACAACAATGATGTGGACAAAACCAACACGCTCCTGAAGGGTAGGCTTCCCTGACTCAGACAACGATGATGCTGACAATATCAATGCGTTCCTGCAGTGAAGCCTTCTCTCATTCAGTCAACAATGATGCAGACAATATCAACGCGTTCCTGCAGCACAGGCTTCTCTCATTCAGGCAATACTCATACCTTGTTCATACAGCATATATCTACATATTTACCTTAACCGCATTGCTGCTAGAAATTTTCCCCTGCTGTGCTGGACAGCAATAGAAACGGGTGTGGTCATGACGAGCTCAGCTCGTCATGTGCACACGAGCACTGTGCTGCATGACGAGCTGAGTTCGTCATGAGCATGGAAGGTGTTAACTCAAATTCACAATTTTCGTACTCTGGGCTCTTCTAGAGTTGGGCCTAGTCTCCTAGGTACCCTATCCCTGATCCGAATTGATAATGGTTTACTCTGTTTTTCTTTTTCTCTTCTCAACACGTCTTTCAGATACAGACCTTCCTAACCTCGTTGTTAACTGAACAATATGAGATTGAGACTCACGTACTCCAGGCCACTCTGATCAGGAGTGCCGGGGGAATCAATTTTTATACTTAAAGTACCTCCAGGCAACTCTGAGCAGGATTGCTGGATCAATCTATTTTTAAGCTTAAAGAGTACCTCCAGGCCACTCTAATCAGGAGGGCTTGGTAACTAGTCCACAAAAAATATTAATACAATAAAATGCTTCCAGGCCACTCGTATTTATGAGTGCTGGGTGAATCTATTTTTACGCTTACCGCTTCTGTTTGCCACTCTAGGCAGTTCGTTTTATTTAGGAAAGAAAAGCTAATTGCAGCATCTTACCCTTTCCAACAGCTGCCAGTGGACAGATCCAGCCTGCCACAGGCCGGCAGGCTTGCAGTAAAGAGAAGTGCCTGCCACACATTTTCTTCAGAAATGTGCGCAGAGTGGGCTCGGGTGGCTAGATCCTCTTATCCCCAGGCTGCAGTCTGGGTATCTACATTTCAGCTCCTATCTGGCTCGCCAACTGTTAAAAGCAGGTTTGAATATCAAAAAGGAGAACAATGAGGCTTGGCAATAAGGAACAGTTTATGTTTAATTAATCAATAACAGCCGGGAATAGCAGCCACATTGCTTACAGCTGCGTGCTGGAATTCAACTTGCATTAAGTACATGGCATGCTTCATACTCTACTGCAGGTGCAATAAAGAGAACCTCATGCCCATTTGGGCAGGAAATACAAGTACAGTGGACCTTAAAATACGTGTAGAGATGCCTGATCCCAATTCGATAGAAGAGGCCATAAATAACAACTAGAGGTCACATTCTGATGTATTCCAGGTGGCCCGGTAGGTTGTGTGTGTAATCTATGGTGATGCTTACTATTAGGCATTGTATGGGCTTCATCTGATGAATGCAACTGGACGGTTGCTGTGGTATTGCATCTTTAGGCCTAATGCTGCCCTCTGTGAGCCTTTGTTTGTGTTTATGAGTGTGTGCCTCTGACTCATATCTTAGGCATTACTTTCTTGGGCCATACTGCTGCAATATTCCATTTCTGTATTTGAGGCTGTTCCATATCTTATGTTTCCATCACAGGAATCACTAGGGATGGACAGAGAGCAGCTGTGCTATGTTGATCTGATGAAGGGTGACTCTGAAACAGTAACAAGTGTTTTGGTGTGAATTTAGGTAGCGCACGCAACAGGTGCTCTGTGAGGGGTTGACAGAGGGCAGCTCTGTTATACTGATCTGATAATGGCTGACTCTGAAGCCCTAATGGGTGATTTATTGTGAATTTGGGTATCACAGGCAACAGTTGCTCTGCGGTGTGCTGGGCTCATAAAAGCGGGACCTTTTTATAAATTGATCCGATGCTAACAACAGAATGTCAGGTCAATTCTTGGATTATAGGGCCACGGGAAAAACACATTGCCAGCTCGAACTGCCAAGCCAGGTCTTCCCTGGACCGGAAACAAGCATCCTGGATTGGTTTTGGGGTAACACCCCTCATCAGCCTGGCTAGATTGGATCCAGTGGCAAAGGGAGCAAGGGACCCACATCTTGCCATACCCAGCTAACTTAGGGCGAAGAAAGCAAACACAAGGAGAATCTTACAATTCTTAAAATCTTAAAATACATTATACGACAAGAAGGGCGCATAAGAGAGGCTAAAGAGGCAGTGGAAAGTGAGGCGAAAGAGGATTGGTACCGGTATGAAGGGAGAGAAAACTGAATATTTTGTAAAATAACCAACATTTTTTAAGACTTTTAAAACAGAGAGGGAGAGAGGGTGTCCATTTGTGTTTGTGTGTGGAAAGGTTCCTGGTGAAATCATATAGACACCTCACCATATCCGATTGTAATCACCTGAACCCAACTAATTACAAGAAAAAGCATTTATTAGGAAGGTGTAACACTCCAACCTCAAGCCCCAAAGCTACACTCCTGCTGAGAAGGTAGGTAAAGGTAGACGTGAAGGGGTTGTTAGTCATTTATGTGAGTCATGATTGTGGGAGCAATATACAGGAAACGATTGTTCCTGTAGTAGATGGCATAAAAAATGAGAAGGCTGGTTTCCTTGTTTTCATTTCTGACTTTGTAAGATCCCTAATTTCTTTATGTTTATACTATAAGCGAGAATGAGAGAAGAAATAAAGGACTTTCAGCAAGGTAGTCCCATTTTTTTCAGTGTGGGTGGCTCTGTAAATGATGCAAATTGACAGTGTTGGAACGTTGCACAAGTGGATGTACTGGGACAATCACATGTTCAATGGCCCATGGGTAGAAATGATGTGTAAGCCCACGGTCTTGTCTTTTGGGGAGAAGTGGATGACAAAGCGTCAAGTGCATTTTGTTGTATTTTGTAAAGTCATTGTTCGCTCAAGGCATGGATTTTGCTGTTGTTGGTCGGTATGAACTTTGCTTTACTCTAGTTTAATTTAAGACGGATAACAGACATCCATGAAGCGGTGATGTCCAGGTAGTTTCATAGAGACGATAGCATATAGCTGTGTATCAAAATGTGATACCGGGGTAGAGTGATGATCGATCAGGCGTTTCCTCCCTTCAGGATCATTTTGTAGAAATGTCTTTTGAAGTAAATCTTATCTTTTTTTAACTTTCCTTTGTGTATTACTCTCACGCAGGAGCATCAGGACATAGCGCCTTGAGCAGTGATGGTGTGTGGATGCTGGCCTGGAGGTAGTGGTGAAAAAGAGCAGGAGGAGATCTTTTGCACATTTTGAAAGAGCTGGCCTACCGTGGTGGAATGCACCAGCTAAAATAATTAATAACATTAGTGCACATATAAACCAGGCTTGTACACATGATCTCATCGCTGGGCTGTACAACAGGCATTAGTCACTCTTCTGGAGCTCAATGAAACAAGCTGCTTAGAGGCTTCAAAGCACCACTATAGCAAAATAAGGACTTTCTCCCTCAAAGGATCAGTAAGCCCGTCCTCGTTGGAAAATAGTTTTAGCAAGTATGATAACTTCTATCGCGGGGTGAAAACCTACAGCCTAATTTAATTTTCTCCAAAGGTGAGCAAACATCCTAATTAGAAGAGGTTGTAACAAGTTAAGTAACTCTTGCTAAAAAACAACTAACCACCAGTGATCCAGCGAAAGCCCAGGGATAAAAACTTCACAGTCAAGAAAAGCTTTGAAGAACCGGTTAAACCCACTTACTGAGTTTTGGCGGCGGGGGAACCGCCCAAGTCTTCCATAACCTTCATACTAGTAAAAGGAGACACAGGAGCCTTCGTCTGCAGGAGGAACCAAGATTTATTCAAATAGCCCGGGCTATGGAACAGAGTCCCAAGCTAGTTGGAAACAAGACAGAGGAGGCTGCTGCTTTACTCCGCAGCTTACAAGCCTTTTATACATTTTCATCCCACTCTTTTGGCTGTTAGTTCATTGTTCAATCAGGGCAGTGTTTGCAGTTGATAACCTGATCAAGGCGATGTAGTTGGTGACCTGGTCAAGGTTCGGCACTCAGGTCATTGTTTAATCAGCTTGATCAAAGCTCGGTCATTCAGGTCATTGTTCAATCAGCCTGATCAAACCTTTGGTGTTCAAAACATTGTCCAATCACCCTGATCAAGGCCCAGCAGTCAGACCATTGTCCAGATAACCTGATCCCGGTGTCAAGGATGTTTACCAGGCAGGGAGCAGGAGATGGAAAATAAGCTTGTTTACACAGGGCAAGTGTCTCATGGCTTTCTGTTGAACTGCAAAGAACAGGGGGTTAGGTGTGCGACAGTTTTTGGGCAGAAATGTAGGTGGCAGGCAGGGTTTTGTCACGACAGATAGAATTTTCTCAGGCATCAGCAGAAATGACCAGGTAGGTCGTGTGAGGTTGCTTGACACGAAATGGCAATGCAAAAACAATGGACGTCGACAAAAAGAACACTTTTCCTCAGACCCTCCTTTTGCCATTGAGTGGGAAATATTCTAGGAAATGTCAATATTCATGAGATCATCTGTTTCTTGTTGGAGTATCATCTTCATTTTGTGTCATGAATGTTAGAGGGTGGAGGCTTGAGGGTCTGGACACACATTGTACAGAGCACTGGCAGGCACTGAAAGCACAAACAGCAGGAGACCAGGGCAGCTACTCCCAAGGCAAGGACGATGAGGACCCTTCACCCCCACTGGGAAAGGAGGCCCCAGATCCAGCCTGTGAAGGACCAGTTGCCTTCATCCAGATGAATTTCAGAAGTAAGGCAATGCAGGCGTTGGATGGCATTGTGCACTGTAGGTGCATTTTCTGGAATGTACACACAGCAGCTGGAGCCGATCAATTTACACACACCACCACGATCAGCAAGGATGACGTCAAGGGCCATGCGGTTTTCAAGCGTTATAAGGTGGTCATCTGTAGCTCTGCAGTGATGTTGGAGAGGGCACCAGCTGTTACTGTGATAGTGGCCTCAAGGACCCTGGTCAGTCCTCATACAGCTCGACTGTTTGCCATGGGGCCCCAGAATGGAAGGAAACATTTAAAGAAGTCCCCGGCTTCCTGGCCTGCTGTATCCACTGCTGATATGACGCCCCTACGTGAGTGGCGCAGAGCGCCCTTCATTAACAGGTGGTAAAATCCATGGGTAGAATATGTTGGTGGAAGGAGGAAGCCAAATAGCAGGTACCAGACCAGTTACGGGGGAGGCAAGTGTAGGCGGCTATGCCACAGATGAAATAAGTGTTGGAGGATGCCACCAGCTTTGGAGGAAAGGTAGAGTTTAAAGTTTTAGTGATACCACAAGTACTAGTACCAACTTTTTTAGTTCCTAGGCCATGGATACAGACACTGCCCTGCACATTTATGACATTCAGAGTGCTTCGTTCATCAGGCAGTATCCTTCTGGTGCGGACATCTAGAAAATATTCGTCGAGTGGTTGAGTTGAATGCTACCATCTCACCGAGTTCATCTGGTGGTAGTAGCAATGTGGGTGAGCTGTTTGGGCAAAAAGGAGCATTGGCATTGCCAGATCCGGAGTCAAGATGGCGGGTTGATGCCACCAGGTGAAGGAGGCAGCATGGAGTAGCTCCTCTACCGCTACGACACTGTGAGGAAAAGCGTTTGTGTAGCGCTTCAAGTTCTTGAAGCTGGAATAATCAAGAGGAAAGTAACACAGAAACCTGAAGTCTGCCTCGCGCAAAGTCTGTCACGGGAGAAACTTAGAGAGGTGAAATACTAAACCCCAAGACGAGCAGATGCCAAGACGTTGAGGGAGGAAAAGCTCTAAATCTTCAAAACTGAAAAATCCTGTTATTTCTACAAAAGCTGTCACTTACCCTAATCGGCGTTGATGCTGCAACTCGTCTGCCGTTTGAGCAGAAAGATCCTGCCGGTTTGGAGACTCAGAAGGACCTGTCTGCTTCGAGGTTGGGCGTTCAGGGGGGCGGTCAGCAGGGCGGGTCTCGACTTGCTCTCTGCTCAGCTGTGTGCAGGGTCGGACGAAGACCGGACGTTGTGTTCGATAACAGAGTCGAGGCTCACTACTGGATTGATGGCATCGAAGCAGAATACCCGCTCCACTTGGCCTGGAAAGACTGGAAAGACGGGAAAACCAGACGCTTCAGGTACGGCGTCTGCTTGCAATCTAAAACTGACAATGGGGGAGTCTGTAGCAAACACGAAAGTCAAGGCGGTTACGGGAGCTGGAGTTAAAGGAGCAATCATCCCGGCTGCTAAACAAATACATCGCCCGGCCGTGCTTGACATAGGCGCTGGCAATAACACTGATCTATCGGCCAGCTGTGATGAGACTTTGAATCATTCTAGTTTACTTTCTCCAGGTGAATCAGAAGGATCAGTTAATAAGGAATCAGACGTTGCAGTCCCTTGACTGATCAAAATGGGGTAGCCAATCTAGACGCAGCTAATATAGTCAAAGAGGTTTTAAAAGACATGGATAAAGCCGAGCTCCACACAGAGGATGAACCTGTCCACATGATAGGTCGTACAAGAGAGAGTGGAAGCGATATAATGCTAGACAGGGAGGCTAACGAAGGGAATGTAAACAAGGACGATTATTTAATTACTGTACCGGTAGAGATTCACGTCCTCACAAACACTAGAGTTGACGCTATTGGTCACACTGATGCAGTACAAGCAACTCAGATGATAGCAGACTCAATTACAGTCGGATCAGTAGCAGAGAAACAACTCGGCAATACCCTATCGGGAAATAATGTAACGGAGTGCTTACTGACCGACGTAACAGAGATAGTAGAGGAGAGCTCTAACCCTGACTATGAAGAGATGCCTGATGAGGACGAAAGTGACACAGAAACTTCATATAACAGACCTAATGCTAGTAAACTAATTGGCTCCAGAAAAGCACAATTGAAAGCCAAAAGCAAATTGAAGACAACTGTCCGCAAATCATTGACCAAAGATCCCTCTGCATCCAAAACGGTGCGAAAGGCTAATGTTGATGACAACCCGCTGAGAAAATGGATCCAAGCCAAGGGGGGGGGTAAAGAGCATGGCCTTGAGGCTATCTGGAACAAGCCCTGATGAAGATTTGCACTCAAGGGATGAAAAAACATCTTCTAGACTGGAGAATCCAAGAACGCTAGCACTAGTAAACGTGAACGCAATAATTCGCCAACCCTGCTGACGAATCCTGGGCCTAGCGATTTAGACACAGCTACGGTAACACAGCTTAGCACTCTTGCCCCAACTCTCTTTGTGGACTCGACCAGCAATTTAGCAACCAGTATCTCCATTAGTTTACAAATAGACTCAACCAGCTCAAGGCTAAGCTCAACGCCAACGGAAAGAGGAACTGATAATTGTCTATTGGGATTATTAAACACCGATAAGGAGAAGGTAAATGTAGGCCGCAGTTCTCCCCCTGCCTGCATGCTGGCCTCAATCTCGGTCCACAGCATTCCCTTACAGGCTCAATCAATGTTGCAGGAAAAAACAGGAGACCATGTAAACAACTCCTCCACTGATTTAATTATGCAGACTCTCTTGGCACAAAGACAAGAAGGCCAACAAAATTTCTTGCAGCTAAGAGAGGACAACACTAAACTGCAGGCATTCATGAGTGAAGTGTGCCAAAAGCTTGGAGGGGTCACGCAGGAGATGGAAGATCTAAAACAGCGAGTAGTGGAAGTGGAAGAAGGCGCAACTCGATCCGAATCACTAACCAGATCTCAATACGTATATCTAAATTGGAAGCCAAGGTGGAGGACATGGAGAACAGGGCACGCAGACATAACCTTAGACTTTTTGGGATTCCCGAGGGTGCTGAGGGGGCTGACCCCAGATCCTATGTTGTGAACTTATTTCAAAAGGCTTTCGGCGATTTATCAGACTGGGACTGGAACTCCCAACTGCAGCGAGTAAACAGATTGCCTCTTTTTCAAAAGAACAAAGATAATAAATTCCCTAGACCGTTTCTGATTTACTTTGGAAACTTCCTGCTGAGACAAGCAGTGTCTCTCAAAGCCAAATCTAACAGCCCGGTTACTATTGATAACATTACTTTTTTTGTGCGCTCGGACTTGAGCAAGGGCACAATGGACCGACGCTGGGAGCTCCGTAAGTTGATTGACTCTTTTAAAGCTATAGGTTGTACGGTTTATTTACAAGAGCCCGCCCGCCTCAAGGTGATTAGAAATGGTCAGTCATTCTTCTTTACTGAACAAGAAGAGGCGGTTCAGGCTCTAGAAAAATTTACAATTGAAAGAGGCAATTGAAATGTCTACAGCAGGATACATCCTTGAATCTTTGAGCTTTACTACTCGAATTTGAAGCAGTAAATGAATGTACAAAGGGCCGCATTGGGATGAACTTTTTCGTAATCTTTAATGTATCCACACATAAATCTTTATACTTTCCTCTCTATCCTTTTTTTTTTTTTTTCTTTTTCGCTTTTCCTCTCTGACGAATTGAAGATCTTACTTTGGAAGCAGGTAGGGGTTGCCTCCATGCTTTCCACTTCACTGTGCTGCCACTACAGTGGCAGCAAGGTATAGAGGGGTGCTCCCCCCTTAGGGACTTGAGGGTGAGAGGGTGGGGAAGGGTAGTGGGCAAGGGTGGGTCAAAAAAAAGGGGGAAAAAATGAGCTATGTGATTGACGGGTGGCACCTGCGGCTCAGGACACTGTGGCTACAGGTGAATTTATAAACTCAGATAACCCGGTGGGCACAATGCAGGATGTCTTGTTGTCTCTTGGAATATTGCTGGTCTTGCGGCCAAAATGTCTGATGTAAACTGGGTGACCTACATTAAGCAATTTTCGATCATCTGTTTACAAGAAACATGGGAGGTGGGCTGTAACCTTTTTTTGGAAGGGTATAAGGCCTTTTTTGTGCCAGCTTTACCATCATTGCGGGGCAGGCCCAAGGGGGGTCTTGTAATTTTTGTTTCCATACTAATACCTTGTGAAGTACGAAGAATTGAAGCACAACATACAGGTGTAATGGGCTTAACCTTATCTGGTGGTAATGTCCTTGTGGGCTTGGTGAATTTTTACAATGCTACTTATGATAGTGCAGGCAGGAATCAAATACTTATATTAAATTCTTTTGTCTCTAGTTTCATGAAAAACCTGGGCCATAACCTCATGATCATGGGGGATTTTAATCTGCATCCTTGTATAGATCCGCTGCACAAGTGCTTACCAGAAATGTCATGTGAACGTGCGGACTGTCTCCACATGGAGCACACTAAGGAGGGGGAAATGTGCAATGACCTACTGGATGACTTTGACCTTTCTCTGGCTATGTCACTAAAGGACCCGCTATATTGCTTTGATACCCCCACCTTTAAAGGGCATGGAAGGGGTACTTTTATTGACCATATACTGGTCTCTCGGACGATGCAAACTTTTTTAGATTCTTTCTGCATTGTTCCGAGTGAATTCAGTGATCATAACCCTCTAACAATCTGCTTAAAATGTCCCTGGGTAAAAAAAAGGTAATAAGATCATTAGTCAAGGCAGACTGGGCACAACAGATGGGAGGAGGCGGCTAAAATGGTCAATGGTCTCTGCGGATATCCTATATAAGAACATTTCTGAAAGGTGTGCAGAGGATATTAAAGTATGTACCAATGTGGGGGGTGAACCTAGACAGGTTCTAGAGGCTTATCAAAATGTTTCGGAGAAGGTGTCAGCGCTTTTATCTGTCCCTAATAAAACCCAGGTTAATACAGGCCCGAGATGGTTTAGCCATGACTGTACTAAAGCTGCTCGCAAACTGAGGCTTGCATTGTCAGCTTCCCCGAGGAATCGGGAGGATGTCAAACTATGCAGAAAGGAATATAAGGCTATTACTGTCGCCCGCAAGGAGTTTCTAAGGAAAGAGGTCTGGGAGGAACTATTGGATCCTTCTACTCTGAATAGCAGCACCAAATTCTGGGCATTGGTTAAAAAACCTTTTTTGACCGATGACCCTGGAGATGGACTTGTCTGCTGCATAACCAAAGAGGAATGGGAAAGTCACTTTAAAAGCCTTTACTACTCGGAGGTTTCTGGAACTATGGCTGCTGCCCCCCATGATAGGGGCAGCGCTATTATTTTTGACAAAAGTGAGGTCTTGGCTGCCATAATGGGTCTCACTGCAAATAAAGCCCCAGGACCTGACGGAATACCTCCGGATCTTTATAAATCTGATCCAGTCTTCTGGGCACCCATCCTGGTTGCTGTATTTAATGCTGCGGCCATAGTGGGCTGTCCGGGAACGTGGGGACTGTCAACTATAGTCCCTGTATTCAAGAAGGGAGATAGGGGAAGTGCTCTTTGTTACCGACCAATATCCCTAATTGACTCAATGGTTAAGATTATGGGGAGAGTTCTACTTCAACGCCTAACAAGCTGGTCGATTGAAAATAACATCATGTCTACTTCTCAATACGGCTTTTGTGAAGGCCGCTCTACTATAACCCAGTGTCTCAACCTGTTCCTTATTTTGAATAAATATACTGTTGTACAGAAAGGAGTAATCCACCTTGTCTTCATGGATCTGTCCTCAGCCTTCGACTGTGTTAACAGGGGGAGGCTGTGGCAGACCATGAGGGATAAAGGTGTTGATAGGGGGATTGTGGATTTCCTAACAGATCTGCATAAAGACACAAGAGCCAATGTGAGGTTTTCATCGACTGGGGAAACCACAGGAAATTTTAGTATTAACAAAGGAGTACGTCAGGGGTGTATCCTGGCCCCTTTTCTTTTTAATTTTTATATAAATGATTTAGAGGCTGAACTACAATAGGTAAAATCAGATTGCCCTAGAGCTGGTACGAGGGGTATTCCCTTACTTTTATATGCCGACGATGCGGTTTTAATTTCTCAAACAGAATTGGGTCTCCAGGCACTTCTAAATGCTTTTAATAACTTTATGTCTGATAGGGACCTTATGGTGAACAATTCTAAATCTTATATAATGCATGTTGGCCGTCAACCTAAAAAGAAGTTCATTTTTAAATTAAATGATGTGTTGATCCCCATCACCCGTACGTTCTCATACTTGGGTGTCTTATTCGATACGAAGCTTAGTTGGGCTCCACATGTGGCCAGGAAGAAGGGGGAAATGACTAGAGTAAATGCCTCCATCTTCAACCTTGCCTCGAAATTGGGGAAAAAGCCAAATGTGGCCATGATGAAACTATACAATGCTAAATCAATAGCCACCGCAGTATACGGTAGCGAGATATGGGGCTATACAAATGGCGAACAACTACAAACAGTTGAAAATAATTTTCTAAAGCGTCTGTTGTGTGTCCCAGGCAGCACACCGAATTTAGCTGTACATGAAGAGCTTGGTTGCCAGCACTTAGCCGACATTGTTGGATTGAAACCACTGTTATGCTGGATAAAATTATGGTTAAGTGATGAAATTCCTTTAACCCACCAGATAGTGGAAGATCTTGTATCACTTGATCATGCAATGTGTGTACCTTGGCTTAAATATCTGAAGTCCCAATTTCTGAAGCTTGGACGCCTGAACTTGTTTGATAACCCGAGGGATATAGTTAAGGGTGATGTTGCAGCAATTAAGAGGGCTTTTTATATGGATCGTAATGCCCTAAGAGATGAAGTTGAGCTTTCAAAACCCAATGTTAGAAAGTATATCATGCTGAGAACCTGTGATACTATGGAAATGTACCTAACATGCTCCTTTACCTCTCATGAGAAATTTTTGCTGACCCAGTTCAGGTTCAACATTTTTCATCATCTTTTAATTAGACCAAAGTCGGACATTTTTAAGAAACCAGCAGCTCCCTGTGGCTGCGACGGGAAGTCTCCACAGGACATGCTGCATTTTATATTTTTATGTACATTTTATGAATACCCCCGTAGGCGGTATCTTGTTAATCTTTTAAAGAAATTAAATTTTAATCAAATTAGACCCGCCTTTATGTATTTACAGCTGCTGCACTCTGATAGTGTTCTCCAGGTGTTAGAATTTTTAAAATTAACTATGAGACAAAGAAAATGTTTAGATGAGTCACTATGAATCATCTGCAGCCCAACGCACTAATGCACTTTTTCTGTATATGGGTACTACTTGCACTTTTCATGTATTGATTGTCTACTCACTCTTTTAAGAAACGTATGTGCTGTATGTAATCAAGATTGACTTTGTAATTATTGTGATGTTTTTAATATGAAATGTGTAATGTTTTGTACTTTTATGGATTGCAATATATCCAAAATAAAGTCAATTTGAATTGATTTTTTTTTTTTACTACCCCATTACTTACAGCACATCTGGTTTTATTGGACATTCAAGATGTTAACTGTCAGCATAAAGATTTAATAACCATAGTACTCGCCTGCGCTAGGCTAGTCATAGCAAGATCATGGATCTCCAAAGAACCTCCAAATATAATTTAATGGTGGACATTGATAAATGAAACAAACGTAATGGAACTTTCGCTAGCAAGACTTAGAGGTTCTAAAGCTTTGAAAAAGAAGGAAAAAATTTGAACTTTGAATTGTGCACCTCTGTACTATCATGACAGAAGAGGCCAGTCTAAATCTACGATCATTTTTGTTAAAAACTACATTTATTTTCTGAAAATGTATTAGTTGTTCCTCTGTCTTCGATGTTAATTGTTATTTTACTTGCATTCTTTTCTTTTGTCTGCATATCTTATGTCATGTAAATTTAATTGAGTTGTCCTTCTTGCAATAATAAAAATATTTAAAAATGGGCATTGCCAGATCTGTTCCGCCAGAAGTCATCCGAAATGCCCCAAGGTCAGAATCGGCAGTACCATTGACAGTGTAGGCCTCCTGCATCAACATCCACCGTGCAAGACAAGACCCAGAGATGGAAAAGGGGTAAGGAAAGAATGGGACAGGGTGTATCATGGAATGCGGCATCAGTCCACAAACCCAACAGTTGGAAGTATTCATGATCATCTGATGATGATGCAACATTTGGACGAAGGTGTTAATCGAAAAATTCTGCACGCCGAGGTAATTCGTGGGCTGGGAGCGTGAGATACTGGTGTTCTGCAGGAGTTGGGGTAGGAGTTGATGGGGTAACAGGATAGTACATCAGTAACAGCCAACCAATGATAGACAGGATGAGGGAGACAAACAGTGTCACCATGGTGGCCATGAAGCATTTGCAATGTAGGAGACTGACATATTGTTTCTGGACTTTGTTGTATTGGACGGCTGCCATTGTGCTAAGCCAGGGACCTCTAGTGGCTGTCTGTGATTGGTGGTTGCTTCACTGGGCGCAGGTGCTAAGAGCCCTATGGCGTACCTTAGTCTGACACACCAGCACTACTCTCAGCCGGGAAGATCACAGCCCTACAGCCTATAGGCACTTGGCGAAGTCAAGGGCAAGCCTTCCCTCGGGAGTGCAAGTTATATCGGGCGGAAGTAGGAACAGTATGGTCAGGGAACAATTGTCATTGATGTTGAGCAGAGTTAAGGGAGGGTTCCACCCTTCCCTTCAGTACACTGTCACTCTCTGTTTCTGTAGATGTAGAATGCAATCTGGCATCGCTGAATGGGACAAACATCGGGACTATTTCTGTCTCAGAGTCTCCTTGTCCTTCCCTCACCCATTGATCATAGGGGAGGGGCAGTGGCACACGCCTGCAGTGTGATGAATGCATCCAATTGTTCCGACCTTCTACTTTCACAGCGGTGCGGGTGGCCAGTAACACCTGACAGGGCTGTGTCCAGCAGGGCTCGAGGCTCTTAGTCTGTTGAAAGTTTCAGATCAGGACCCATTCACCAGGTTGGATAACGTGTCCTGGGCCCTCGCTTTTGTCAGGTATGGCCTCATGCACCTGGTAATAAAGAGTACAAAAGGTGTTAGACTGTACAGATAATCAGTTAATACAGGGTATTCAACATCAGATAGTTTCTTAGGCCGTGGGGCAACGCATACATTGGCAGGCCTCCCGAACATAATCTCATTGGGGATAACCCTATCCTGGTGTGGGCCGTTGTTCTTGTAGACAGTGGGGCCAAGGCCAGAGCATGAACCCAAGTGACACCCGTCTCGGCTACTATTTTGGCCATCTTAGTTTTTAGGATGCCATTGTACACCTCCACTAGACCTGCTGACTGGGGGTGGTTAGCTGCATGACATTTTTGTTTTATACCTAATGCTGTACAGACATACTCCATTATTTGAGCCATAAAGTGTGTACCGCTGTCACTCCATATCAAGCGGGACAAGCCGAATCGTGGGAGGTACTCCTTTAATAGCACTTTGGCGGTAGTGATAGCAGTGCAGTTTTTGACAGGGTAGGCCTCCAACCATCGGCTGAAGGTACAGACCACCACCAGGACATATTTCAAATTGTTACACCTGTCCATCTGGATGTAATCCATTTGGAGGACTTCAAAAGGGAAGGTAGGAGGAGAGAATCCTCCCTTAGGAGTAAATGTGCTTTTCCTAGGTTATACATTAGGCAAATCATGCATGCTTTGACCAGCTTTTCAGCATATGCTGGTATCTTAGAGTTATACCATGTAGGTTCCAACAGCTTACATATCTCTTTTGCACTAATGTGAGCAGGACCATGGGCCATCGTAACTACTAGTAGCACATGACTGTCAGGTAACATCCATTGTCTTTCCATAGTCGTGCGGACCCAGCAACCATCAATTCCCTCCTTTGCTAATTGCTCCTTCCACACCCCTAGTTCCTCAGGAGTAACATGAGACTGAATATCAATCACACTTTGTACTGTGTTTTCAATCATGCCCTCGTCTGCCACCCACCTAGCGGGACCTCCTACATACATTCCTTCATTTTTTCTAAGAGCTGATTGTCTGGCTGTCTGTTCAGCCAGGGCATTGCCTTTCCCAACATCATCTGTCACTTGGGCTTTACATTTTATAATGGCCACCTTTCTGGGGAGTGTCAGGGAGTCTAATAATCGGTGAATTATGGGGCCATGTTGAATCTTGCTCCCGTGTGAAGTAAGGAAATTCCTTTCTTTCCATAGTCTCCCAAAGTTGTAAGCCATCCCAAAGGCATACTGGCTGTCAGTATAAATATTAACTGTTATTCCGTTGCTTAACTCACAGGATCTAGTGAGGGCCACTAATTCTGCTGCTTGAGCAGAGCACTGCGGAATCTGAGCTGTTTCTACTACTTTCTCCAGTGTCGTGAGGGCGTAGGCAGCTGAGGTGTTACCATCTGGCCCTCTGAGACATGATCCATCCACGTACAGTGTACCTTCTGGTTCTTCTATCGGGGTATCCTGTAAGTCAACCCGTCCCTTCGTCTCCTCCTCTGTCCTCAATATACAGTCATGTGGGTCTAAGCGGGCATCCTGAGTATCCAGAGGGAGTAGTGTGGCGGGGTTTAGTACAGTGTATCTCTTGATGTTAATGTGGCTGGCAAAGAATGTCAATTCATATCCTGTGTGCCGTGCACTAATGAAAACTGTATTTTGGTGTTATTAAGGAGGGTATCCACAGAATGGGGGACCATCAGAGTCAGGGGGGAGTTCATGACGATCCTGCACTCTGACGGACCATGAGGGCGGCCGCAGCTGTCGCCTGTAAGCATCCTGGGAGAGCCCTTGCAACAGGATCTAAGGTGGCTGAAAAATAGGCACATGGCTGATGGTGACCTCCGAACATCTGGGTCAAGACAGCGCATGCACAGCCGTCTGTCTCATGTACAAAAAGAATTTTGTTTGCTATAATCAGGAGTACTGAGGACGGGAGCAGTACACAGAGCCCTCTTTAAGTCTTGGAAGGCCTGCGCATGCTCGCTAGTCCATGGAAAGGAACTGTCTGATATGTCTTTAGTGGTGAGGGCAAGAAGAGGTTTGACCATGGCCGAAAAATTGGAAATTCACTGTCTACAGTATGAGGTTAGGCCTATAAAGGCTCGCACCTGCTTTTGTGTTCGTGGGGCCGTCATAGCATTGATAATGGCTACACGATCAGCGGTGAGCTGCCTTCCCTCCTTCGAGAAGAGATGACCTAAATAGGTCACCTTCTCTTGACAAAACTGAAGCTTTTTCAAAGAGACTTTGTGATTGTAGAGGGCAAGGTGGCGTAACAAACTGAGAGTAGCCTCTTTACATGTTGGGGCAGAATTTGCAGCAATGAGGAGGTCATCAACATATTGTAATAGTGTGAAATTATCAGGGAGTTCCAGGGAATCTAGTTCTTTTGAGGGCTTGACTATAGATACTGGGGTTCTCGGTGAAACCTTGAGGGGCGCAGCAGAATCTAAAACTCCGACCACCAAGAGAGAAACCAAAAAATATCTGCTGTCAGGATTTATAGGAATACTGAAAAAGGCATTTTTCAGGTCAATGACAGAGAAATGCGTGGCGTCAGAAGGGACCATCATTAAGAGGGCTGTAATGTTGCGGACAACAGGGTATTGGGATATTGTTATTTTGTTAAAGGCTCTCAGGTCAACCACGAATCTATATATTTTAGGGGAGAGAGCATCTCCATTGTTCTTTTTAAGAACCGGAATAATGGGACTGTTACAGATGTTGCCACGTGTCTCCTCCACTACGCCCTTGTCCATCAATTCAGATATTATTGTTAAAAGGGCTATTTATCCTTCCGCGGGTAGTCGATACTGCCGGAGGCGGGGGAGAAGTGCACCTGGCTGGATGCGTACCACATGAGGGGGTATGTTGAGACACCCTACATCAGTGTCTGATGATGCCCAGAGGGAGGAAGGTAAAGACTGCAACTCTGGTGGGAGGGGACCAGACAGATGCATGTAGGAAGCTGGGGTGGGGGAGATTGTTAAGGATACACCTTAGGGATTACATGATATGGTCGCATACAGAGCTTTCAGTAAAGCCATGCCTAATAAGTTTTCACTGACACCTGCAGTAAGGACCAAGGGAGTGTCAACATGTGCAGGGCCAATATCGAGGGGAAGGGGTTCAGAGACAGGGCTGATCACAGGTGTACCTACAAAACCCATGAAGACATTCCCATTGCCACAAAGGGGTGCCTCAGGGACTGACAGACGGGCAATAAAAGACCTGGTGGCCCCAGTATCCAAAAGAAATATCTGATCGTTCCCCACAACTGACATTTGAACATACAAGCCCCTTTGATCCTTTGGAATTTGCACTCTGGTAATACCCCTTTCCTGGCTGTCCTATGCTTGATAGGACCCTGTCTCACAAACCTTGTAATAATCATCATTGTAATAAGTGCGTGTTGCTTCGTACCCATCAAACCTATTGGCCAGGCACTGCCGGACGGGAGCGTCATCCCTGGGCCTACGTTCTTTATCCTGCGGATGGGGCGGGCCATGGTTCCTAGTCGGCCTCCCCTTCCTGGGAGCGCGAGGCCAAGTCTTCCCTGTTTGGATGTTTTCAGCTAACACGGGACACTCATCTATCCAATGGCCGTACCCCTTACAATAAGCACACTGATCTGTTTGGAGGGCTCCCGTACGTTGAGGGCGTAGGGGGTAGATTGGCGAGCCCTCGGAGGGTGTTGGGGTTGAGGTTTAAAATTCCCACGGGCATCGGGACCTCGGGACCTCAGGGAGGGTAAACCTGTTGCAGAAGTGCCTTAGTCTTAAGATCCCTAACCTTCTTACTTTCCTTGTCTCTATCTTCATTCTCCCTATTTTCGTGATATTGTGCCATAGCCAACATACAAGTCATAGTCTGGGCAGAACACGTGCTTTCAACTTTCTTAAGCCTGGCGGAGATCTCAGGAAGCAGATTGCTGACAAACTTATCGACAAATACTGGGCCAGAACCTGGGGTCCAGGGATCCAAACCACTATGTCCCTTGTATTCTGTCTCAAAACGGGTAAATAAGTCAGCCACATTCTCATCTTTTCACTGCCTAAAAGCGTTTATTTTATCCCAGTTAATGACAGTTTCTGGATAAAAGTGTCTTCATAAACTTTATTATTTTACCGGGCAAAGTCAGGATGGCAGCTTCTGGTCTAGTCCCTCCTACCCTTGCTTCTTCTATAGCCTCTAGTTCAGCCCATTTACCTCCCAAAGCCACTTCATGGTGAGTATGTCAGTATGTCGAATCTTGTCCTAAATTTCAGTGGGGACAACCGTACCAAAAAGTAAATCTATATGTTCAAGAATGAGAGTACCTGCAGATATTATCTGACTTAATTCTCTGTAAAAGGCAGCCAGATTCTTCCGGGGATCTGGCAATTGTCCCTTTAGCTGCATTACTTCTAACCTTTTCCAAGGAACATGAACCCAAAGCCTGCGCCAGTGTGACTCAACAGCCCCTCGGCCATTATTTTGGGCATCTGTAAGTGCGTTAACAAAGACAGGGGCCGCCTCTCTCATTGGCATAGCTGTCTGTAGAAAAGCTGTCTGCTGGGAAAAGCGGTCATATCACGGGAAGCCATTAAAGCAGACATAGCGCCAAACATCTCCTCTCCCTGAACATCGCCTCTTTTTATTTGTTTCCTGAGGTCCACTAGTCCTGCAGGCTTCTGAATAAGCGCGTTCTCGAATCTTTGCATGACCAAGGTACACATGTATTCAGCCCAGGTGGTCTGTTCCTTAATCGTCCACTGGGAAAAGGTGGACCATATTTCTTTAAAGGTATAAATATTTCCGTTATTTATCCAACATTCACACTGTTGCTTCTGCAGGTCATTTTCTCGAAGGGATGAAAAGCTGACTGCAGAGCGCAAGGAAGCCAGTCGGGGGGAATTCAATAATCTATATAAATCCTGCCTAACTGTAGACCACGGGGAAGTAGGAAAAGGGCGGGTAGGGGTAAATCTGTAGGGATTTAGCGGATGGGGACTTGTCATTCCTGCAGGGAGGACAGGGGTAGCGTGCGTGGTCGGTGTCATAGGAAAGATGGGGAGGGTCGTATGACAGGGAGAACCGTAGGAGGGGCAGGTGGGGTAGGAGTGGGCTGTAGCGGGGGACAGGCGGGGTTTGAGGTCCCAGGGCAGGGTACATTGGGGCATATGCAGGAGGGCTTTCTAGCATGGTATCAAGTAAGAAATCTCACATTTGTAAAGGGTAGCACACCTTTTTTACAAAGCGTTACGAACTCAACTTTAAGAACATTATTGACTCACAATATTCACTTTCGGCGTGCTCACTGAATCGTGCCAAGCCCAAAACAGCACGTGCTTAAGACATAACTACGAATCTTTTGGGGCTTCTCTTTGCCCCAAAAACAGCGGCGACAACCTTTTGCGCATTTGCATTTAATATTCTTTAGGTTCAAATTCATTGTCATCCTTTATAAATCAGTTTCACTTTCCATACTCCATGTCCATTTAATGTTTACTTTCACCATGCAAGTTAAATTTTGCCAATTTCCAAAGTTTCTCATATTCCTGTCGGCCTTCCGAACCTTTTTCCACGAATACGCACAAAAAGCACCATTCTTTTTAAAGCAGTTTATTGATGTCCAATGCATTTCGGACCTGCCAAGGGTCCTTCGTCAGGGAAAAACTGCAATAATAACAAGAACAACCTATTAATCACATATCCCACCTTTAGGCTGGCTTTAAAAGCTTGTTTTTTAAAAGAAACACAAAGTTGCACATATTTCTCTTTTACTAAAATACTCCATGCCTTACACCCCTCTCTCTATTGCAACTTAAAAGCTTCACCAATACCATTCCACTACCGTAAAAGAGAAATATGTGCAACTTTGTGTTTCTTTTAAAAAACAAGCTTTTAAAGCCAGCCTAAAGGTGGGATATGTGATTAATAGGTTGTTGAAATGTACTGCTTTAGCCCACCTGGGTAAGCACCCACGATGAAGGAAGACCATTGAACATTCGAAAAGAGTTTTTTCATGCAAGGAAAGAGATCTACATTCACGGAGCACGTTTAAATGAAAGTGTTTTCTGGAACTGCATATTAATCTGGACACAATTTTTTATAATACGGCATTATTATAAATGAAACCTGTTTAGAAGTGAGATTTATTAGAGAGACTCTTTTGTCACCACGTATTGAAACGAAAACATACAGGTTGCATGGGAGTTACAGTTTTGCAAGAAATCCCAGGTGCTAATCATTCCACGGAAAGAAAGGGAGGGGCTCATGTAAACAGTTGGGAGGGAGTGAATTTAAGTAGCGTCGTGAAACTGACACAGGAGAGTTAACTCGCCGGCTTTGGGCTGTAAGAATGACACGGTAGCGCATGTATGTGCAAAAAGTAATTACGGAAGGAAATATAAATGTTAAAATACGAGTAGAAGGTTATGAAAGTAGGCGAGGTTACAGTTTCAAGAGGGTGGATAGTGAGACACTGGAGGGTGGTAGTGGAATGGTATTGGTGAAGCTTTTAAGTTGCAATAGAGAGAGGGGTGTAAGGCATGGAGTATTTTAGTAAAAGAGAAATATGTGCAACTTTGTGTTTCTTTTAAAAAACAAGCTTTTAAAGCCAGCCTAAAGGTGGGATATGTGATTAATAGGTTGTTCTTGTTATTATTGCAGTTGTTCCCTGACAAAGGACCCTTGGCAGGTCCGAAATGCATTGGACATCAATAAACTGCTTTTAAAAGAATGGTGCTTTTTGTGCATATTCTTGGAAAAAGGTTCGGAAGGCCGACAGGAATATGAGAAACTTTGGAAATTGGCAAAATTTAACTTGCATGGTGAAAGTAAACATTAAATGGACATGGAGTATGGAAAGTGAAACTGATTCATAAAGGATGACAATGAATTTGAACCTAAAGAATATTGAATGCAAATGCGCAAAAGGTTGTCGCCGCTGTTTTTGGGATCAAGTAAGAAATCACCTTCCTCTCCCCCTTCCATATGGCCTTTCCTTTCTCCTCATGAGCTGGATAACACTTTTGTTCTCGAGCCCCACGTTCCCTATTGGCTATTTCTACAGATTTTTCCATTTGATTTTGTAAATGTTCTCTAGCGTGGTCGGCCATTAACATACGTTCCTGTTTTCTTTCTTGAGCCTTCTGCTTTCTAGCTCTCTGCTCTATCTCTTTCCTCCAAAATCAGACAGATTCAAACATAGAAGGGCGTGTTTTACTTTTTAGAAATTGTTCCTCTAAGTTGGCGAGGACTTGGGAATCAAAGGAGCCATAAAGTGGCCACTGTAATTCCGAGTTACTTTGCTTCGTATATTTTACCCAGAATGAGGAAAACATTATGGCAGAAGAACCATGTTTAACCTACGTTGTAAGGCCAGGGGTCCCTTCTGGAGGAAGCGGGCAAGCTGCCTCCAGCTGGGAGTCCTGCGTACACATACAACAAGATAATTTCTTGAACTTACTATTGACTGGCATGATTGTACACAGATAACAGACAACAGCGGGTTTAAAAACTCACCTCGCTGGCTTGGCTTTTGCAAAAGTCAATAACAGCAGAATCAAACAGACTTGGTGGATGATCAGTCCACCCTTACCTTTTAGGCGTAGTTCTCTTCTGCAGACGTAGGGCTGTGTCCTGTTCCAGAAATCACTTGTTAGGGGACTCCAGCGAGGACGCTGTCATGTGTCCCAGACCGGGTGGCGAGGAACAGCGGGCGAGTCATTCGGCTACCGGACTGCAAGAATCCCTCGGGTAGGGTACCTCCGTCGGAGTCTCTCCATGCACCTCCTTCCATCCACCGGGCCTGACCTTTGTGCTTGTGGAGTCCCTGTTCAGGCGCCATTTGAAGAACCGGTTAAACCCACTTACTGGGTCTCGGCGACGGGGGAACCGCCCAAGTCTTCCATACCCTCCATACTTAGAAAAAGGAGACACAGGAGCCTTCGTCTGCAGGAGGAACCCAGATTTATTCAAATAGCCCGGGCTATGGAACAGAGTCCCAAGCTCATTGGAAACATGACAGAGGAGGCTGCTGCTTTACTCCCCAGCTTATAAGCCTTTTATACATTTTCATCCCACTCTTTTGGCTTTTAGTCCATTGTTCAATCAGGGCAGTGTTTGCAGTTGATAACCTGATCAAAGCGATGTTTGTAGTTGGTGACCTGGTCAAGGCTCGGCACTCAGGTCATTGTTTAATCAGCTTGATCAAAGCTCGGTCATTCAGGTCATTGTTCAATAAGCCTGATCAAAGCTTTGGTGTTCAAACCATTGTCCAATCACCCTGATCAAGACCCAGCAGTCAGACCATTGTCCAGATAACCTGATCCAGGTGTCAAGGATGTTTACCAGGCAGGGAGCAGGAGATGGAAAACAAGCTTGTTTACACAGGGCGTGGGTGTCTCATGGCTTTCTGTTGAACTGCAAAGAACAGAGGGTTGGGTGTGCGACTGTTTTTGGGCAGAAATGTAGGCTGCAGGCAGGGTTTTGTCATGACAGATAGAATTTTCTCAGGCTTCCGCAGAAATGATCAAATGGGTCGTGTGTGGGTGTTTGACACGAAATGGCAATGCAAAAACAATGGAGTCCTGGCACAAAATGGACGCCGACAAGAAGAACACTTTTCCTCAGCTTCAATGGGGCCCATATACACATTCAATTTTCCTGGCTGGTTTCGCTGGGGGTCAAGTTTTATAATTCCACTTCAGCTTCTGATTAGTTAACTCACTGTAACCTCAAAATTATTTGAGGTGATTATTTCAATACCTAACTAATCTTCACGGATCAACACTCTTTCCTTTGGTCGATGGACCATTAGTTGAGTAGTTGATGGTGATATTAACAATTAACTAACTAAATTACAAATCTTAAGTGAAATAACCACAGACTCTGGGTAATATTCAATTAATTTGATCTAAATCTCAGTCATAAATGAACGCTCATTAGTACAAATTCACAGTGCAAACTCCATCAAGTTTCAAGGGAGAGAAAATTCATTTAGCAAATACATTCAATATCACAGACTCATTCAACAACTCAATGCTTTAAGAGTGGATAGATGTAGAGACAAAAGGCATAATAAATCATATATTTTCAAAAGGATATGCACATTTGAGACAAAATAATAGTTACCCAATTGTGATAAGGGGAAAACCAACCCTCTGGCTAAAGGACTGGTGGTGGTCCCCTGATTAAAAATCAAGAGACAAAGACTATAAGACAGGATCAGGGCAGGGCAATACTTACTAGACTTCTCTACAAACCCGACGCACTAGGGCGCATCCCTCTCTTACACTCTCTCCCTCTTCAATATTCTTCCAGAATCTTCAATCTAATCAGGTTGTCATTCAGGTGTGAATCTTCCCAGTCTGATCTCTCTTTTCCTCATCTGCAGCAGCTCTCGCCTCTCTCGAATCTCTCTCTCAGCATTGATGTCAATCTCAAATAGCTCACTCGTGTTTGCCAATCCTCGCTTGCTTGCGTGACAATTACTACATTTTAAGTCACTCTAGTTATAGTCTTCATTTCTGCATGTCCCATCCAAAAGTTGCAAATATCGATGGAATACTGACTTTGATAGGGCTGGGGCATTGGAGTTGTCGTCACCTCATGCTGACATCAATGAATTTTATTAATCCTCTTTTGGTTGACAAACCCTTCCCCTTTTGCTCATTCATATCTTTATTCTACTTCATTCCCATAAATCTAATGTTGCAAATCAAATAATTGTTTTTTAATGCAGTTCCACAGTCGAGAATAACTTTCACACAACTCCTATCCCTGAATCTTGGCAGCCGTTCAGCCACACGGTCATCGGGTCACATCATGACTACACTGTGCATGCGTAGCTTGCTTCCATCTCGCCACCATTTTTCTTTCATTACGTCCAACACCGGGCCCAAACGTACACTATTAATAGAGGAATCATAAACAGATGTTAATTTCTCAAATATATGATTTTCACTGTTCACCTCTCACTTCTACTCTAGTTCATGTTATTATCTCTTTCTTTAAGCAAAACTATTAGCATCAATAGCTCTCTCTTAATTCAAGCAAGCATATGCCGGGCATGCAGTGCCTCAAGACTTCATGTTAATAGTTCTTGTACATGCGTGAGAGTTTTCCCTCCCAAAACGGGTTAGTCACGTTGCTATCTACGCAATCCTAGTTCGCACGTGCGCAAAAGCGTTTTGCAGTTTATAGCGGGTTTTAGTTGTGTTGCATTTTATTCTTCGTTACTTAAGCATGCATAAAGCTCTCTTCCCATATGTAAATGTTGTGTGTATATTAATTTTGTTTTCTTTACTATTTCTAACAATTAGTACTGTTAATGAGGGATTGCTCCGAGCACGCATTTTCACTGTTCACCTCCCACTTCTACTCTAGTTCATGTTATTATCTCTTTCTTTAAGCAAAAGTATTAGCAGCAATAGCTTTCTCTAAATCCAAGCAAGCATATGCCGGGCATGCGGTGCCTCAAGACTTCATGTTAATAGTTCTTGTACATGTGTGAGAGTTTTCCCTCTCAAAACGGGTTAGTCACGTTACTATCTACGCAATCCTAGTTCGCACATGCGCAAAAGCGTTTTCCAGTTTATAGCGGGTTTTAGTTGCGTTGCATTTTATTCTTCGTTACTTAAGCATGCATAAAGCTTTCGTCCCATATTTAAATGTTGTGTGTATATTAATTTTGTTTTCTTTACTATTTCTAACAATTGGTACTGTTAATGAGGGATTGCTCCGAGCAAGTTTTGTTTTCTTGAATCCTTTCTCCATCACCAGCAGCCAGCTGATGTGTAAATGTGAGCAAAGGCGAGCACAGGAAAACCTTTTATTCCAATAGGTTCTGTGTACACAGCAGAGATATCAGAGGCGCAATGGCCCAGACGCAGTGTGGGCAGCCGCCAATCATAGATTCAAGGGATGAAACGTGTGTCCCCTGCGGCTTTGGCTTGTGTGCCATTTGACATCAGTCCATGTGAGGCTACATATGTTAGTTTGAGACATTCAGGTAGACTGATTTTGAAATTCGGTCACGTTATTTTATAAACATCCTCTCATAAAGCCACACAACCCATCGACATCTTTATTTCACCAGCACAAACAAAATAATTAAGAGCACTCAATGGTTTCTCTAAAATGGGTGGTCCATGGTACATCATTTGGGTGGCGTTATGGTCCACATTATTCACGATGAAGATAAGACCTGCATTCCTAGTTTCCCTTTCTAGCACTTAAGTGCTAACGTGCCGCACACGAGTTAATGAATCATTCAGATGTGTTTTTGTTCGAGACAAAAGAGAGTCGATTCTATGTTTCACTTTTCTCAGAACTATAATCTTCAAGGAAACGTGCCCAGTGGCTCTGAATTTAACTGTGCAAGACGGGGCATCACTTTTTTTTATCTTAAAATAGTTATTGCCAAGAATTTACATTAATCATCCATACCTGTGCGGGCGCAGTCATCAAGAGAGAAAACCCAAATTGTGACTCAGGCTAGGTGATCAAATCTATTAGTTAAAATCGATTAAGACAATTGCATTCTGCCCTTACGGAGTAAAGCCAGAATTCGGGTGCATTTGATTGGCTGACGTAGCTCTACGTTTTACATGTGGAAGGGACGGTTTCTATAAAACACCCTTCAGAAGAACACAGCACCAGATATGTCAGCTCTTTAGAACATCCTGGAAGTAGATTCATTTTCCTAAGCAGGTGAGTTCACCCTCGGCTTCTTTCTCTGATCCCTGTTTCTTGTTTTGGAACATTCCAAGGTAGCTCAATGTAGTGATTTTTTTCCAAGTTTTCTAGTGATGATGCCTCAGAAGAATTTATGGGTTATCTGTCTGCTGATCTCCCCGTGGTCAACAACCATTTCCATGAACTGCAATTGGCTTCAGCCCCAACAGGAGCACAGGAGCAAAACCATCCTCCTCACCTTCATGGACATGGTATGGTCGCAGATGTAGATTTGTACTGAAAATCGAATAACCCAAACACTTTCTTAATACAATGCAACATCATTTTTTGTCATTAACTGTGATCAAGGATGCTATTTTGCCATGAGTTGCACTATATGTTGAATTGAAAGCAAACGTTTTTTTGACCTGATGGTAAGATGCACGTATCTGAAAGACTTTGTTGACATGGTGTGATGCTAGAATATTATTATGTTATGTATATTTGTATAGTGCTCTTCTCAGCCAAGAGGGTATCCAGGCACGCTACAGGTGGGTAGGCAACAGTCTCCCAAGTAGAATTTATTCGAAAATCCAGGTCTTCAGCTTCTTGTGGAACTCAAGATTCGTTGATAAGGCTCTGATGTATTGTGCAAGGTCATTCCATGCTTTAGGGGAGAAGGTAGGTGAAGGCACGACCTCTTGCTCTGCTTTTGTGTATGAAGAATATATGTGCTAATGGGAGTCCGGTTGAGCGGAGGAGCCTGGAAGGTTGGTGGAAGTGTATGCGGCTGGGCAGGCCTATGTTATGATGGTGCTTTGTAAGTGTGTGTGAGGAGATTGTACTGAGTGCTTTTGGTTATGCGAAGCCTGTGTAGCTCCTTGAGGTGTGGAGTGATGTGGATGTGGCACTGCAAGTTAAGGACAAGTCTTGCTGCAGTATTTTGAATAGTTGGAGCCTGTTCAGGACCTGTTTAGTAATGCTGTAGGCAAATCTGCTGGTTGTCAGGGCCTGTGTGACTGTTTCCTTGGTGTTCTCTGGTAGCCATTTGAAGATTTTTCTCAGACTCCTCAGGATGTGGAAGCAGGTGAAAGTCACCATTTTTGCTTGGGCTGTCATGTCAAGCTTGTCATCTACGATGATTCCTAGGTTTCTGGCATGGACAGTAGCAGTTGGCAAGCAACTGAGGTCTGCCGGCCACCAGGTAGAATCACGAAAAGTCCGAAAATCACCACTTTAGTCTTCTCTGAGTTGAACTTGAAACAGTTGGATCTCATCCAGGTGTCTACCATGGTTATGCAGGTGGTGAAGTTGATTTTTGTCACAGGAGTCTTGTCCGTCAGGAAGAGTATCAGTTGGGTGCTGTCTGCATAGGAAGAATGTTGATGCGTATGATCTGATGAGGTCAGCCAGAGGGGTCATGTAGATGTAAAACAAAGTCAGACTGATAGATGATCCTTGAACCTCACCCACAGATGAGGTTCCTGGTTTGTGGAGTGTAGAGTGGAATGCTGAAGTTTTGTGTTCTTCCCGTGAGAAAGGAGCAGATCCAATTGAGTACAGGTCCTTTAATGCCTGTTTCATGTAGTCTTCTGATCAGGGTTGAGTGGGAGACCATGTTGAAGGCTGCTAAGAGGTTTAGGAGGATGAGGGTCGCTGTTTCTCCTTGGTCAATAATCATCCTGATGTCGTCAGTTGCTGCGACGAGGGCAGTCTTAGTGCTGTGATTGATTGGGTTTGAACCCTGATTGAGTGGTGTCCAGGATTTCATGTACTCCTTATTTACAACATACGGTGCATTCCTGTCCTTTTAGCTGGTGCACAATTAGCAGCCGTGAGCCAAAGCAGGCACCATGGTGCACGGGTGTCTGTGTTGTTGGCATGATTGTTTTTGTGCAGGATGAGACACCTTCCTGCACGACAACAATCATTGGAGGCATTTTCCTCTTCCTATGTGTCCTGCAGAATGCAGCATACATGGAAAGAGGTAACAACATGGAGAAATAATGTTATTTCTCCTCGTTACGTCACCCCTGGGGTGGCGCACTGTTTTAACGTACTCCTAGATTTATGCCATGTTGTAAATCTGGGAATGCATCAAAACCTATGGACGTTGCATGGAAACATCCCCTGCAACGCACATGGCACGCCTCTCTGATGCAGTGTGAGGCAACACAGCGAATTGCAGGGCGTTGCCTCGCTCCATATCTACAAGGCCATGAAAAGCCATGCAGGGTGGCTTTACGAGGCCTTGTAGATATGGCTAAGCCTTATGCGTCACCAGAACGTCACAACAAGTGACATTCCAGCAGCGCCCCGGGGTTTGTAAATAAGCCCCTGAGAGTCTCCGGCCTACCTTACTTGTGGCACAGGCTTCGGTCGCACGACAGAAAGGACTGACCTAGAGTGAGGATGTGGTAAGGGAAGTTCCCTTCGCCCTTGAACCCTGCCGTAATCTCCTCACCCAATTCCATAATTATTTATTTCTTACACAACTTCTCGCACGTAACACGAGGTAGTTACGACCATGCAGCACTTATGCACTGCACGCATTTCTGTTTTTCAGGAGCCGAGTCAATCGTTTCCACTCCAGTGCTTAAAAAGCAATTTATTTCCTCCAAGCATAAGCTTCATCTATGACACAACACAGGTAACCTAGCTGCTACTTAATAAACGTCTTTTTATCCCTAAAAATTATATGTTAAATAATATTTTATTTTATTGTTGACTCAAGGAGCCATTGCATAGGACAGTTGTACTTTCAGGTCACAGGGGCAAGTCTTGTTAGGGCGGGCTCATTTCGTCATCTGTCAAAGGTCGATTCAATGAATGCTGTTGTTTGGGTTACCTTAGTTGCCATTAATCAACACTCAGACACCTTGTGTCTATGCTTATAAGAATGCATTATGCAGTGTATACTCTGTGCTTGGTACTGAGGGTACGTTGCGGTGTTACAATATGACTTGTAAATATAAGTAATTATACAGCAGGACTACGACATTAATTCATTTTAGGAGTGGCTTAGCCAAAGACCTGGGGCTAGATGTAGGTAACTCTAATTTACCGACTCATAAATACCAAATTTTACCTATTCGGTATTTATGAATCGGTAAATTAGAAGGAGGGAGATGTAGCTAATTTTTAATTTTGAATTACCACATCGTTAACATTCGGTATTTACCGATTCTGTAAATACCGAATCGGTATTGCCCATTGATTCCGATGGGCCTTGAAACCCATAGGAATCAATGGGCAATACCGATTCGGTATTTACCGAATCGGTAAATACCGAATCCTGCAAGGGTGCAGGGGGTTTCACTTTGACACCCTCTAGCACCCCAAGTACAGGCTTGTGTTACATGTGGCACACATACATGCCCTAAGGGCATGTCTGTGTGTCACATTGCACAGGTGTGCATGCACAGATGTGCATGCACACCTGAATTCAGTATTTTACCACCCAATAGGATTGGGTGTAAAATACCGACTCTTAAGGGCCTGTGGCACTCTCAGGAGTGTCACCTACATATGGATTTACCGAATTGGTAATAATACCAATTCGGTATTTTACCGATTCTGTAAATTTACCGATTCGGTAAATTTACAGAATCGGTAAAATATATGCCCCCTACATCAGAAAACCCTAATACCGGTCGGTAACGGCCGAATTCGGCCGTTACCGACCGCTATTAGGGCTCCTACATCTGGCCCCTGGTGCTGTTCACATAAACAGAGGGGTGATTCGTTACCACTGCAGCTAGTAGTTTCTTTGGGTCCGCCTCCTTCAGCCTCTGTATGCCAGTAGTTTAGAATATCCTTCCATACTTGGATCAGACCAAACTGCTTAATTTGAGCCAGTAGTTTCCGGTGCTCAGCACCGGCCCTCAATCATCACCACGTGTGCTTTTCGTGAGCACCAGTTAAGGACACATTTATTTACAGGGAGATTAAGCCATTTGCACCAATTCACAGGATGTTGAACAGATGCTAAGACTTCAACCTGGTTCCCCAGCTCCAAAGTCAGCAGCTCTGAGCATTACGCCACAAACGTTCCCTACTTTCATGGTTAGTAGTTGGTTCTGTTTTAGACGGCGCTAAAAGCAAAAGTGGGCTGGTGCAAGCTGCCTCCTGATGAGAGCCTCAGCACTTATTTTATTACCTATTACTCACTGGACCAAAGGAGAATTGTCCAGTGGAAAAGCAGCCAAACTGTGATATTACAACTGCTCTTCTAACCTGTTCAGAGACCCACACATGCCAGGTCTACAATGCACATTTCGACACCCCGCCTCTTCACCACCATGGAGAGGGTCGGCTGTAGCAGCTTTGGAGCTTTCCATGACATGATTTCGCATGTATGTCATGTATGTCATGGTCATCAGTGTGTCACTACTTCCAGAGCCTTCATGCAGTAGAGGCGCACAAGGGAAGCTCACTATTAGCGAGGGAGGGATGTTTAGGGACAGGCATTGATAAGGGGATCAGGTGAAGGTGAGGAGAGACCTCTTTGGTTTTCTGTGGCTCCTACCACCATCAGTGTGTCACTGCATCTGGAGCCACCACTGAATAACAAAGCACAGGTCAGTGCTAGGATTGGAAAATAATTTCTTGGGAACATAATTTGGGGTGATGGTGAGGCGGAGGAAAGGTGGTGACACAAGGGGCAGCGCTTGATAAACAAAGTCTCACAGTCAACGTTCACATTTATTTTTAAAATGTTGCCGCAAGATTTTAACATCAAGGACATATGTGACAGTAAATCTGTTCTAGATTACTTAATTGGTCACAAAGAGGCTGCATGTTAAAATATCCTACATGGTTAAGACACCTGCTGCAGAGCAATTGTGAGGGGATTATAATGCTTTCCCTTTTTCACACTTTTTAGGTCGAGCCTAGCGGCAGCGCACATGCACTGCTCACTCTGCAAGACTGCTGCAGTAGAGTATGGGATAGAAGTCGCACCCACTCCCCTCCCATATTTTTATTTGGCTTCTGTCATTGTCTTTCGTAAATGCTGCCTTCGGATTCGTTAATAGGCTTGTTAGTCCCTCCTTAGTACGGCCTTGTCTTCATTTGTACCCTCTCATGGTGTCTGACCCCTTTACTTTGGTTGTTACACAGGAGCTGTTATTTGGTCTATAAGCACTATTTACTTTATTGAGTTTCTCGTCATGCAGGCCGAGCATGTGCTGCTTCAGCTGAAACCGCTTGTGTTTTTGTACACAGCACGGCCACCCTCATAATACGGCGCCTGCTTTCAATCACTTCAACCCAGCATTATCCCATTTCTGTTTCAACCCCCCAAGTAAAATGGATTTAGAAATAATTAGCGAATTAAGTAATGTGAACTCCAGGTAGCACATAATCGTGTGCTAATGGGCTGAAGCTCAAGACACACGATTGATGGACGGAAGCTGAGAAAAGCACATCTGTGTTACATGTCATGTGCACTAAAGCTTGTTTTAATAATAACAACACCACCACCAACACCATCACCACTAACACCACCAATACCACCACCACCAATACCACCACCACCAATACCACCACCACAATACCACCACCATCAATACCACCACCTCGACCACCACCAATACCACCACCATCACCAATCCCACCACCACCAATACCACCATCACCAATTCCACCACCACCAATACCACTACCACCACCAATGCCACCACCACCACCAATACCATCACCGACAATACCACCACCGCTCTTATACCACCACCACCAATACCAATATCACCACCAATACTACCAATACCACCACCAATACCACGACCACCAATTCCAATACAACCACCACCAATCCCACCACTAATACAATCACCACCAGTCTCTCTGGAGGCATGGGTTCGAATCCCACAGCTGCCACCAATGTTAGATTTGGGGGTCTCTGGTTGGCACAGGTAGGTACTTGTGACAAGTAGGGACCCTCTCCTCTACTCAGGACGAGGGGATTACACACCTAAAATAACCCCTGCTCACCCTCTAGGTTGCGTGGCGAGAGCAGACAAGTCTTATTTCAGAGGTGTTGTAAGTTAAGCAGTTGTGACCACATACAGTAACCCAGTGCCAACACTACAAAGGGACACCACACATTTTTTATATGAAAAATAAGTAGACTTTATATAGACTTACCACAAGACCATAAATGACAAAAATACACACTATGATTACTTTAAGATGGTAGATTAAGCTTAGTTCAGTTCAGTTCTTAGATGCGACACTCTGCGTCAATGCCCCTTAAGTTGCGTTGCGCTTCCACGACAAGCAATGTCGCAGCGATGGGAAATGCTGCAAAGTTCAGATACAAAGAAATATAGATATGAAGATCTTCCAGATGCAGCACGCTTCTCGGGGATGCAAGAAGTTCTCGGTCTGATGCGTGGACTACAGCGGCGACATCCAAGATGCGAGGGCAGCAGCTCCAGAGGCGACCCTCTTCTCCCACGATACGTGAAGCTTCCACTCGATGCGACAACTACAGCGGCGACATTAAAGATGCGATGGCAGCAGCTCCAACGAAGGCGCGCTTCTCGGGGATGCGAGGTGATCTTGACCGATGCGGTGCAGTGCGACAGTTCCAGCGGCGACACCCTCCTTCTCCGGAGTTGCGACGGCAGGCACAGCAACGGCGACACGCTCCGACCTCGTTGCGAGATTCTTCTCCTGATGCAGTGCAGTGCGACAGCTCCAGCCACAACACCCTCCTTCTTTGGAGTTGTGACGGCAGCAGCAGCGACAGGGACAAGCTTCCTCTTCGTTGCTGCCTTCTCTGCAATGCGGTGCAGTGCGACAGTTCAAGCGGCGACACCCTCCTTTCTCCGGAGTTGCCACGGCAGGCACAGCGAAGGTGACACGCTTCTTCTTGTTGAGTCGCGCTTCCAGCTCCTTGCGACACGCAGTTCCTCAGAAGGCCCAAAAAAGCAGCAGGCACTTCCAAAAGAACTCTGGGGAGCTGGGGTGGAGCCTGTTGTTCCTGAGACTTCAGCAGGAGGCAAGCTCTTTTCCAAGCCCTTGGAGATCCTTCACAAGTTGAAAGCAAAGTACACAAAGTTCCTTTCTCTTTCCTTTGACAGTAAGACAACCACTGCAGGCCAATCCACCAAGCAGTATTTCAGCTTGGGAATAGTCTCTCCTCAGTTTCTTCAGGTTACTCTCCTCATTAAAGGTTTCTTCTTATAGTCCAAAATGATCTAATTTCATGGGATCAGGGTCCCAATATTTATACCCAGAAATCCTTTGTTCTCTGAGGAGAGAGGGGCCTTTGCCCAGTCCAAACCAGTTCTGAAGCACTGTTTACCAGACCTCTCATTTCCTTTCACAGTGCAGGGCAGAGACATCAGACGCCCCACAGGAGGTGAAGCCAGCATTGTGGAAGGCAAGTACAGTCCTGGAGCACTTTGTTGACAGGACTCCTTCTTCTTCTTTCAGTGTGCAGGGCGGAGAAATCAGCCGCTCCCCAGGGGGTGGAGCCAGCATTGTGGAAGGCAGGCATAGCCCTATTCAGAGTTCAGGTGCACTCCTCCCTCCCATCTAGATGCAGATCTCTCTATTCACCACTGGGGGACTCAGCCTGTCTCCTGGAATTCCCCAGCCCTGTCACTCACAGAAACCAGACATAGGAATACACAAACTAGCAGAGGCAGGTTTGAATGGTTAGACAAGCACATACCTACTTTCTAAAAATGGTATTTGCAAACACAGAAGATTAAAATAAACTTTACTAAAAAATGTATTTTATTATTCTGAGTTCAGGCATACTAAAATCGAATTTCTACCATGTTCTCTGAGCCTGTTAGGTTTATAAAGTGTAACAATTCTAACAGCCCATTCTGGCCTATGGAGAACAGGTAGCCTTGCAATAGTGAAACACGAAAATGGATGTAATTCACTATTATGACATGTCACTCAAATTAGGGCTTGTCCTACCTTATACTTACAATGCACCCTGCCCTTGGGCCTACCAGAGGGGTGACTGATATGAAGAAAAGTGAAGGTTTAGAGACTGGGAAGTGGGTGCACTTGCCCAGTAAGCATGACAGTACCAGACTGCACGCAGGGTCTGCAATGGAAGACCTTAGACACATTTTACAAGGCTGCTTCTGTGGGTGGCACAACCAGTGCTGCAGGCCCACCAGCAGCATTTGGATTACATGCCCTGGCACACTCAGTGCACTAGACTAGGGTCTGACAAGTAAACCAAATAGCCAAACATGGAACCACTGATTAGTACATCAATTTACAGTAGGGAGCACTTGCACTGTGGCACTGAATAGCAATGGCACAGTGCCCAAAGCATCTAACACAGCAAAAACACATGAGGCAACAGCAAAGAATGGAAAGGAGACCCACGCCAATTGTGCCAGGTCTAACCACCACCAATACCAATATCACCACCACCAATATCACCACCACCACCAATACCACTGCCACCACCAATACCAACACCAATACCACCTACACCACCAATACCAACAATACCACCACCACCAATACCACTGCCAATATCACCACCAATACCATCACCACCACCAATCCCACCACCACCAATACCACCACCAAAACCACCAATACCATCAACAATACCACCACCACCAATACCAATACCACCACCACCACCACCAATACCACCACCACCAATACCACCACCAATACCACCACCACCAATACTCGAACCACCAATACCCCAAAACCAATACCACCACCACCAATACCACACAAATACCACCAACACCATCACCAATACCACCACCACCTCCAATACCACCACCACCACCACTAATACCACCACCACCAATAGCGACAATACCACCACCACCAATTCAATACCACCATTCCAATACCATCACCACTAATACCATCACCACCAATTCTAATACCACCACCTCCAATTTCAATACCACCACCACCAATACCACCAGTGCCACCACCACCACCACCAATGCCATCACAAAAACCACCACCACCAATACCACCATGAGTACCACCATCCCCACCAATACCACCACCACCTATACAACCACCAGTACCACCAATCCCACCACCACCAATACCACCACCACCAGCAATATCACCAGCACCAATACCACCAACACCACCAATACCACCACCACCAATGCCACCACCAATACCACCACCAAGTCCATCACCACCACCAATAGCAATATCACCACCACCAATACCACCACCAATACCACCACCACCACCAATACCACCCCCACCACCAATACCACCACCACCAATACCAACAACACCACCAGAAACACCACCAAAAAATACCACCAATACCACCACCACCAATACTACTGCCAATACCACCACCAATATCACCACCACCACCACCAATATCACCACCAATACCACCACCACCAATACAACCAATACCACCATTACCAATACCACCACCACCAATTCCACCACCAATACCAATACCACCACCAAAACCACCAATACCACCATTAACAATACCACCACCACCAATACCAATACCACCACCACCAATACCACCACCACCACCAATACCCCACCACCAATACCCCAAAACCAATACCACCACACCAATACCACCACCAATACCACCAACACCACCACTAATACCACCACCACCACCACCACCAATAGCACCAATACCACCAATTCAATACCACCACCACCAATACCATCACCACCAATACCATTACCACCAATTCCAATACCACCACCACCAATACCACCAGTGCCAACACCACCACCAATGCCATCACAAAAACCACCACCACCAATACCACCACCAGTACCACCATCCCCACCAATACCACCACCAATACCACCACCACCTATACAACCATCAGTACCACCAATCCCACCACCACCATCAATACCACCCACAATATCACCATTAACAATACTACCACCACCAATACCAATACCACCACCAATACCAATACCACCACCAATACCACCAACACCACCACTAATACCACCACCAATAGCACCAATACCACCAATTCAATACCACCACCACCAATACCATTACCACCAATTCCAATACCACCACCACCAATACCACCAGTGCCAACACCACCACCAATGCCATCACAAAAACCACCACCAATACCACCACCAGTACCACCATCCCCACCAATTCCACCACCAATACCACCACCACCTATACAACCATCAGTACCACCAATCCCACCACCACCATCAATACCACCAGCAATATCACCATTAACAATACCACCACCACCAATACCAATACCACCACCAATACCAATGCCACCACCACCACCAGAACCGCCACCACCAATACCACCACCACCAATACCCCAAAACCAATATCACCACACTAATACCACCACCAATACCACCAACACCACCACCAATATCACCACCAATACCACCACCACAACCAATACCACCACCACCAATAGCACCAATACCACCAATTCAATACCACCACCACCAATACTACCACCACCAATACCATCGGCACCATTTCCAATACCACCACCACAAATACCACCAGTGCCAACACCAACACCAATGCCACCACAAAAACCACCGCCACCAATGCCATCACCAGTACCACCAACCCCACCAATACTACCACCAATACCACCACCACCTATACTACCACCAGCACCACCAATCCCACCACCACCAGCAATATTACCATTAACAATACCACCACTACCAATACCAATACCACCATCAATACCAATACCACCACCACCACAAAAACCACCACCACCAGTACCACCATCCCCACGAATACCACCACCAATACCACCACCAATACTACCACCACCAATACCTTCACCACCACCAATACCAATATCAACATCACCAATACCACCATCAATACCACCACCACCAATACCACCACCACCACCGCCACCACCAATTACACCACCAATACCATCAACACCAATACCACCAACACCACCAATACCACCACCACCAATACCACTGCCAATACCACCACCAATACCACCACCACTAATACCACCACCAACAATACAACCAATACCACCATTACCATTACCACCACCACCAATACCACTACCACCAATCCCCCACCACCAATACCCCAAAAACAATACCACTACCACCACCAATACCATCAATACCATCACCAATACCACCAATACCACCACCTCCACCAATATCACCAGCACCAATACCACCACCACCTATACCACTGCCACCAATACCACCACCACCAATCAAACCACCACCAATATCACCACTACCAATACCACCACCATCACCAGTCCCACTACCTTTAATACCAGCACCAATACCACCACCACCAATACCACCATTACCAATAAAACCACCACCTATACCAATACCATCACCGCCACCACTACGCCACCAACAATACCCCACCACCAATATCACCACCAATACCAATACCACCACCAATACCACCACCACCAGTATCACCACTACCAATACCACCACCAATACCACCACCATCACCAGTACCACCACCTTTAATATCAGCACCAATATCACCACCACTAATACCACCATTACCAATACCACCACCACCTATACCAATACCACCACCAATACCACCACCACCATCACTACCCCACCACCAATACCCCACCACCAATACCAATACCAATACCACCACCAACACCACCACCACCAATAGCACTACCATCAGCACCAATTCCACCACCAATACCAATACCAACTCCACCAATACTGCCACCAATATCACCTCCACCAAAGCCACCACCACCAATACCACCACCACCAATTCAAGCACCACCAATACCAGCACCACCAATACCACCACCACCAACACCACCACCCTAGCGCCTCTCGCTCAGTAGTAATGGCAGGGGCACTGTACGTGGCTGGAGCTGCAGCTAAGACCATCCCTTCCTCCATGCCTGCCATAAAGCACAGCCTATCCTGTACCAGGAAGTGATGCCAGGACCCTACTACAGCTGGAGTGTGTTTATTAGGCCAAAGATAGCAATTACATTACGCAGTGCCACACTGCCCATTCAAATCATGGAGAGGGTAGGAAATAGCCCCCGTCCATTCTTCATCCTGAGCCACGACAGTGTAATCACAGAGCGAAAGGTGTTGGAGCGCTTTCTTAGTGTTTATAGCTCAGATCATATGCAACTCTCACTTCACACTTTGTGTCTGTGTAATTTACAACACTTACACATCTTCTTCACTGCACTATTTATCACTACTTTGACGACGTCGCAGGTCGGTCTCTTCCTCTAATATTTACAATGTAACAAGCGGTTGAGAAGGCCCTTTATTGCAATGCAATAGGTCTCACATTTGTGAGCGTTTAGGCTATTAGTATTGTAAATGACAATGCCTTTTATTTATGTTTTAAAACCCAAAACATAAATAAAAGGCATTGTCATTTACAATGCCAATAGCTCAAACTCGCGTGAATGCGAGACCTATTGCATTGCAAATGCTTGTTTATTTAGAAGTGCGTTCATGCCACTGGAATGTCAAATATTCACCAACTTGTAAAGCTCTGTGGTCTCCTTTCTGCGCTGGCACTGTGGACGGGGCTCCAGTGTTTTTAGGCTGGGCTCTTCCAGTACAGAGGGGGCTAACATCTTTGAACATGGCCCACTATAATGCAATTAAAGAAAGTACAGGGAACACAAAGTACATCTCTATGAAAAAGGATTCATTCTTTATCAGAAATTTCACAATAAATGTCTAGTGACATTGTTTAATTATCGATACCCCTCTGCTTCCTTTCCTGCACCGCCTTTCCCTTTCACTGTTTTTGCCACCTCCAACCCTATTCAGTCTGACACATGCACAGTTAAAATCTACAAAAATGTTTAAATACATCTGTACAAACAGCTGTTGAGTTCATAGGGGCATATTACCAACAACTAGCGATAATTTTTGTCTCTAACTTGTTTAGAGACAAAAATTATCGCCGCACATCGGCGATTTTTATCGCAGATAAACCTTGCTGTTAACAAGGTTTATCGCAAATGCGATAAAAAACGGCCGAAATGCATGAATATCGCTGAAAAGTCAGCGATATTCATGCATTATCGAGCAAATGCTCTTAGCCATGTTATCCACCTCCCATTGGATAACATGGCTAAGAACTGCTCAGGGCAGGTGTTAGCTTTTGGAGATATTCCCGCTTAGCGCGAATATCTCCAAAAGTTGGTAATAGGAGATAGCGATGTTAGCGACTGTTTTCAGTCTCTAACATCTTGGCACGCCCACTTTGCATCTCATTAGTGATAAATATCACTGACATTCAAAGTGGGGCCCAAGATGATCGCTATCTCCTACTAGCTGTCGCTAACTGGTGTTAGCGACAGCTTGGTAATAGGGAGATAATTTTATCTCCGCTTTCTTGGCTTTTAAAGCCAAAAAAGCGGAGATAAACCCCCTTGATAATATGCCCCCTAGTTCTTTAATTAAAATATTCCGGGTAGTTTTTACAGAAAAGTTACATATGACATGACCACAGTAAAAAACAGAACTTCAAGTCCCCCTGGTTTCCTTGAGGAGGTCGACTGTTCCATGCTTCATTGTTTACATAGAGGTGAACAATTGAGAAGGAATGTATATAGCATTGTCTCTGTGCCGCCTGTCAAGAGCAGAGCAAAACAAGCATTGGCAAAGCCAATTGGTCGCAGCAGTGGAAGAGCTATTTTTGTTGTCAATGTGGGTTTCTTTTACCATTATTGAAAAAATAAAAATGAATAACAAGGGAAAACCTAAACATTTCAGGCAGGGTGAGAATAAGGAAACAATCATATACATAATTTGAAAACAAACAAATGTCTGCATAGTTTTACCTGAAAATATTTAGGTGGATTTACCAAAGTCTACATTTTCTTTAAGGAAAGTGTTTTTGCAACTCTGTTAAAGGACAGTAACTGAAGGAGACTGGAAAAAACAAATGTTACAAGCTCATCTATCCCTGCTTCAGCGGAGAGAAAAAAACACAAAAAAACACAAAGTCACAAAATTGTCTGTAAGTGAAGGCTGATGAACCTGCATTTGGCTCTGACTGGAACAGCTATACACAAATTGAAACAAAGTACCCGAGCAGATACTGCCTAGCCCAGTTCCCACAGCTGCTGCCCAGACTGGCCGATACATGGGCGCTTGGCCAGCCCCCACAACAGACCTGTTTTTGTCTGCTTCAGCTGTAGTGTGCTCTGCTCTGACTCATCCGCCTGAAGCTGGAAATTATAGTTAAAGGAGAGCGGCGTGGTGTGTGAACCCTTAGAGTGAAAAATAAACCAGAGGAAATAAAAAAGGACATGTGAGTGGAACATGGCGTGATAAACAACATGTCTCATGAAAGAAGCGTCATTTTAAAAGCCTTGGGCCTCAGCAAAACATTTGACTTTATGAATTTTGGAATGTCGGTTTCCAGTTCACTTTTTTTTAATAATAAAACACCATAAGATGATACATTATAAAATTTAAGACAAGCAATAAAATGGCGTGAGGGAAGGTGTGGGATTGAAGAAACATGAGCAGGGGTGGTTGAAGAGGGGAATAAAGTAAAACACACAATAGAGCACGATCTGTGGAGGGTAAGAAGCAACAGGGTTGGGGAGGGTGGTAGGAGACTGAGGAAGTAAACAAAAAAAGGGTAGTACTTGGTCCATGCTCTAGGGGAGGGCAGAAGACAGGAAGAGGCATGACTCATTAATACTGTGGGCAAACAGAAACAAACAATACGAGAGCGACGTAGAAGCGAACAAATTGTAAGCTTATGGGCGTGCTGTAGTCCACTGATTGTAAAGAACATGTCTTAAAGAGACAGGGCACATGCTATCTGGCTGAGACCTAATAACAACATGTCTCAAAGAGACAGCACATGCAATGTCTAGCCGAGACCTAAATATAGCCTTCTAGAAGAAAGAGGAATGATTAGAAAAAGGCAAGAGTTGACAGACTTTCAGCTATTTTTATTGAGTGCATTTAAACAGATGCCTTTCTGAAGCATGTTCTTTTTTTGAGATAAAAATGTATTTCTGTTTTTTATGATGAGCCTAGACAGCGCTGTTGTATATACTTTGTGGGCTGATAGCTTGCCCATTGCTTTTCATTTGTTTCTTCGAGTGTCCTTTCAAAATGCTGAGCATTCTAAGACAGATCAAATGTCTGATGCTATTTTCAGAGGACGCCTGTTCTGTGCTCTAACCTCCTCCTGCTTCGCAGCTTATCGACATTAGAATTCCCCTGCCTCCAGGCTAAAAGGATTTAAGTTGAGCAAGTCCTTTGCACTCTTAGGTACCTGATCAGCCTAATGCCCTTTTAATATATTAAAAATTAAATGAATGAACTTTAGTGCCTCTGACCAAGTTGCCTGAAATTAGCCAGCCCTACCAGCCAGCCTGCAAATTGGGGCTCCTAAAGCTCTATTAGTGGATTATTTATTAAAGCATAGGTTCTATTGTGTAGCAGAGCTCAATTGTTTGCACTGGCTGAGAAGAGTCTTTGTCTTCTACGCCTCCCCTCCCCCTCAGAAGGGAAATAGTCCTAGCTGCTAGGTGCTTGTTGTCCTGTGACCTTTTATCTCAGTACTGGTACTTTAAACAATAGGATTTTGCTTTCTGGAACTTGTAGTTTCGTCTTTTCAGGCAGAAGGTGCCTTTAAATGTAGCTGATTTGTACTGCATACGTTTCCATTAAATTGCTTTAAAGCATCTAGGAAAGAATCGGTCAGTCCACCAACTATGGGGCCTGAAAGTCTCAGCACACTACTGGCACTAAATCCGGATTAGCTTCTGGTGTTACATGTGTGATGTGGGACCATATAGCAAAAAAGTCTACCTCCATTGCTTGTGGGTCAGTCTTCCTCTTGACTGTGGATGCCAATGAGAGTGTGAGATGAAAGACTGGAAGACTGGAAGCGAGCAGAGTGAGGTGAGAAAAATGTGGAAAGGGCGAGTGAGGGTGTAATAAGATCAGGGCTACTGGAATTATGTGGTTCTGCAGCCGCTGCATTTTCTGCATAATTATGGATTTGTCAGACTTATTTTATTGCTGGCCGTAGAGCAGGTGTAAGTTATCTAAACCCTCCGTAGTGCAAAGCCTCCCTCCGATCAGCAATAAAAACATTTAAAGCTATGATGCAGTAGCGCTTTTTAAAATGTTTTCAGCTGTTCTGCTTTGCAATATGGCTAAAAACAGTGGCAAAGCCAATAGTTCGCATAGGCGTGCCCTGTTGGCTTTGCATTTGTTTGAATAATCAAGAATTATCAAAGTGTGTACTAGCACATTGTAGTAAAATTAGATGCTAACTCACATATGAGGGAAGAGGGTCAAAAAAGAATCTCCACAACCCCGAACCCCCTAAAGTAATATGTCAACACATAGAGGGATAGGGAGAAAAGAAACACAACACAGACGCAAGAGTGGCAAAACTAATGTGTTTTGAAAACTGTCCTCACTCAACACAGATGTGTGTGACATGCTTCATCATCGGGTCTGCTTACAAAACGCCCTGGCGTAGCCACGCTCAGGACGGAGGGAAGGGGAAAAAAACAAAACAAAACAAAAGACACATACACAAGACAACACAGATGTGAGAGAAAAGTAATAACACAGTGAATATCACCCTGTGACTAGGTATCGTGATAGAACAGAGTGCTGCATAGTAAGTGCTTTAAAACTGGCTTATGGATACCCTCAAAAACTTTTATTTATAGGTTCCACGACCAGGATTAAAATGGTGAAGGATGGGCAGTGTTTGAAGAGAATATTAAGTTCTCAAAACACCCCTCCTTAAACTGCTTGTGCCAACATATTTCGACCGACTTATTGTGCCATAATTAAGCTGGTCACCCCGATCTTCTTCAGGATGTCTATCTATCCCAGTCCTATTATCCAACTCACCTCAGTCTGGCAGATAGATGGAGTAAACAGGATCGAAAATTGATCAAACACATGAGGAGGAAAGTCCCGCCATCACGGGAAACAGATACAAGAGTTTAGCAATGATTAAAACTCGAAAGGGCGCCCGCAGGGAGGATTCCAAAGAACACAACTGTTCCAATGGAACTCCACGCTAATTCGCGCCTGCTTCTGGATCGCCGCCCGACCCCAGCAACTATTGCTAGTGAAATGCAGAGCAGGCGTTCCAGTGCAAAAAGCTGCAACAACACTACTCCTCAACATTCTCAATGACCAGTCAGATCGGCAAAAAGACCACAAAACAGGCGATAAGGCACGTTAGCAACAGAAATGTAACACCTGCTCTGACATGGTGTAAAGTCGGACGATAACCTGCACCAGAAAAGGGAGCCCAACCCAGAGCCACACCTGAAGAACAACAGATGCCATGGAGCTACTGATCATGCAGCTCGGAGCCCCAACAGGGCCACAACACCCACCGCCACCACCCCCAGGCCTGCCACCCCCCTGGACTCCCCCTGCCAACCCCCCAGACCCTCCTGCCACCTAGCCCCCGGACCACCACAGACGCAGTGCAGACAAAGCCAACGGACCTTCAGGAAATGCACCAGCTTCACAGCCATAACACCAGAGAATGTCATTTCCCACTACAGGCTAAAAAGGACAACCATTCTCCTCATCCTGAACATCATTGCCCACAGGCTGTTGGTACTAACACAGCAGACAACCAACATCCCTTCGCAGACAAAGCTGCTGGCTGTGCTGCACCGGTTGGCCTCTGGTACCTTCTAACCAACAACCGCCAGAGTCGGAGGAGTCTCACAACCAGTCCTATTCAAGTTCCCCACACCTGTCCTGGATGTCATCATCAGCTTGGTACCCCAGTACCTATACTTCCCCCACACTGCACAGGAACAGCTGGAGATCAAGGAAGGCTTCTACGCCATAGCTGGCTTCCCGCACGTGTTCAGGGCAATTGACTGCACATATGTCCTACTTGTCCCCCCTGCCGACACTGCACACAATTACCGCAACAGAACGCAAACTCATTCCATCAATGTGCAGGCAATAGTTGACCACCGGGGACTCTTCACCAATGTTGTCGCCAACTACCCACGCAGTGTGCATGATTCCGACATCTTCCAACAGTCCATCATCAGTCAGCGCTTCCAGAATGGCACCTACGGAAATGCACTGCTTGTTGGTAAGTACCAAATGAACACACCACACACCTCAACTCTACAATCAAGCAACTCATGACTCTGGGAATAGACACGTTACAAACTCACATACAACATGCCAAACAACATGCCCACCTATCAGAGACAACAGCACAACTTACTGCGGTAACCTGGGCTAGCCATGTACATGAGCCATCCGCAGCATGGCACCTCAGCCACACAATAGCAGAATGTGGGGAGAGGTGGGAACCAGGCATGTGCGGAGGAGGCAAGGGACCCGTGAATGAAAAGGTACACAATGCCAAGTGTGGCGTGGATGTGTTGGACAGACTGCAATAGGCAGACCACAGACATGTACATGTTAACATATACTGCTGGTGGTGGTAGTGTAGTGGACAGTGGACGCAACAATGTTACCCCAGTGGGGAAGATTGCGGAAATGTAGCTTGCTGCGTCTCCCCTGTAAGCGTGTGTGGAGTGGGCTGGCCCGGCGAATGCCAGGCTAGCGTAGGGGAGTGAATAAAAAGCATATAGCCCTGGGCGTGGCCAACATGTCTTCCAGGGCGGTGCCTCTCACCCCATCACGAGGCCAAAGCCGTGAGTGACGGTGCCTGCGATCCTGTGCCCCTGCTGCACCCCAAGCCACTGGTACCCAGACCCGTCCAGCCCGCATCTGCGCAACCAGGCCTCACTGCTCACCTGCTGACACGGGCGTATGTCAAGGAGGGCCCACAACATGCTGGTGCAAGCTCCAAGCCCAAGGAACGCGAGCTTGGCAGCCTTCTCAGACCATCACAGCCAACTCGAACAAGGCCCGCGGTACTCCTTTCTTGTTGACGTACTCCACAGGCATACACAGCAGACAAGTAGGTCACACATTTGGAACTGAGTCTTGATTACACAATGGCAGAGTACATATTTATGGCTGAGTTTCTATCACTATACTCCCTTTGATTTGGTGCCACCAGCTCTGTGCATAGCATTCCAACCACACGTGTCTGTGGGCCCTTGCTGAGTTCTACCTACCTCGAGCCCACAGGACTCGACCACTGCGCACTATAGCTTTGGTGACTCCCACCTTTATGTAAAATGCTTAACAACACTAAACCATTTCTCATTCTTACTTTCAGTTTTTAATTTGACACAAAAAAAAAAACTTTTCTCATAATATATTTCACATGATATTCCAACAGTGATTCACAAATTTCATATATACATCAAATCATATAATTCATAATGCACAAAGTATACTCTAATCACTAAATTCCAACAGATTCTTCAGTTGTCCATTCTCGGCTCAATGCATTTTGGGCCGGAGATTGACTCTTCCTCAGGAGCCTAATTAATCTAGAAAAAACAATGTATAAACAGTTTTCAGCCTTATATCCAACTTGAGCTTAAAGAAAACACTAAAAATATACTAGAATTCAATTCAATAGTATCATCTGTGTTCTCAACTTTTTTAACCACCTTTCAAACAATATAAAAAACATATATAGAACCCAACACCACACCAGTCTGTGAAAAGTGAGATCAAAGAGAAGTCATTGCTTACGTCATCCAACGTTGAAAGGGACAACTTCCTAATATAAGCACAAAACACTACTTAGTATTGTTGCTCTCAATACATTATAATCAGTTTCTGTACTGACAAAATGTTTATACGTTCTTACCAAAATTCAGGCGTGTAAACCATATAGAGCAACCAGCTATATTCTCCTAGCTCCGTTCGAGTTCAAGCTTCGACCAGCTCTGTAAACACAGAAACCGCCATCAAGCTCAATGATCTTAGTGATTGCGTATCTGACCAAAATCTCTGACAAATACCTACAAACACGTTCGTACCTTCTGTCTCCTACGCTCCGACCCCAGAACGTGTTTACCGCAAACTCTATTTTTCTCTATTTAAGAACATCAGAGGCGGACTAACCAATCTCTGCGCCATCTTGGAATGGGGAAATAGGTTCCAGCTCCAATGTAGTCAGAGTTATCTATTATAACGCGCAACCTCTCAACGGGTGTGTCCAAAATCCAACCTCCTAAACACTAAGGTCCACATGCATCAAAGTCCGTTTTTGAGATTCCTTATTTGCGATTTTTAGGGAATCGCAAATAAGGAATCGAAAAACGGGATGCATGATTGAAATTGCATAAAATTTGCGATTCGGTAAAATAGCAATTTTTACCGAATCGCAAATATTATGCGAATTCCAATTTGCGATTTCGCAATTCCCATTGATTCCTATGGGCCAAAAGGCTCATAGGATTCAATCGGAATTGCGAATTCGCAAATTGGAATTCGCAAAATGTTAATGCATTCCATGGGTGCAGGGGGGGGTCCAAAGAACCCCCACTGCACCCCTGAAATGTATTTTGAAGCGCATGTTTCACACACACATGTCCTAAGGACATGTGTGTCTGTAACATGACAGTGTTTTAAAATGCATCTTTGGGCATTTTGACACATTTTCGCAATTTACCACGAGATTCAACCTCGTGGTAATTTGCACCATCTATTTGCGAATTCACAATTTTAAAAGTAATCATGCATTGCTTTTAAGGAATCGCAAATTTGCGATTCCTTAAAAGCAATCGCATTTTTGGAATTAGCTAAAAATAGCGATTTTACGAAAAATGCTTGATGCATCCCAGAAAACCTATTTAGGAATCGCAAAAGGACGAATTTTGCGATTCACGCCGTTTGCACTTCCTAAATAGGTAGATGCATGTGGGCCTAAGTCCAGTCAAAAAATGTATGATTCTCGTAAAAACGCCAAGAACGCTACACCTACTTCAAACAGACGATGTCCTTTTAAATGTGAACATGACAAACTTTATAGACAAATCCACTCCTGATAAACATGAATTCCGAAGACCAATAAGAACAAGTGTGAAAAAAGTGCAAGAATATAAGAAGTAAAAATAAAAATAATCTCAGAGAAATGTGGTGGGTTTTAGATGTAACAGATAACAATGAGATACACATATTTGGCATTACATGCATGTACAGGTGCAGAGGATTTTCATGTATTCATCATTACAAAAAACATGCAAAATCAATACGTTCATTCAACCCCTTCGGATCTTAAGTACCTAGTCTTTTTATCCAATATGTTTCCCTTTGAAGGAGGGATCTGGTGAGATCCGTACCTTCAAAGAGTTGAACTTGTTCTAACACTGAGAATTGCAATTGTGCAATACTATGTCTCTCTTCTATCCAATGTGTGGCTAAACTGCTCTTAGTATTTTGGGTCCTGATAGATCCTTAGTTTCAATTTCCTTTCTGTCTTCCCTACATATAACTTTCCGCATGGGCATTTAATGTAGTAAATTTGATTCATTGAGTTGCAATCGGAATTGTGAAACAACTTGATTTCTTTTCCTGTCTGCGGGTGATGTAAATTAGCTCCTACGATTACGTTGTTACAGTGTACACAATTTGAACACTTCTTCATTCCTTTGTACGACGTTTGTTGCTTTTGTTTCGATGGAAATTTCAATATCTCCTTAAGATTTTTTGATCTGGTAAAGGCAAATAGCGGTTTCATGTGAAAAATCCCTTGAAAGTCTGGTTCATTTTCTAGAAGACCCCAATGGCAATTTATGATATTTTTTATTTTTTTGTATGCTAGTGCAAAATTTAGACACAAACACATTCCTTCCTGTTTTTACTTTGGGTTTCTGTTTGAGCAAAATCTTTCGGTCCTGCGCTAAGATGCAGGTTTTTGCTTGATCAAGTAATTCTTGGGGGTATCCCCTTTCCTTATATTTCTGTTGTTATATTTCCAGATTTAGTTCGAGATCAGCAGTCTCTGAGCAGATTCTTTTAAGTCTCATGAACTGTGAGAAAGGAAGATTCTTCTTCAGACTGAGGTGTGGAAACTTTGAAACTGGAGTGCATTGTTGACATCAGCGGCTTTTCTATAAACTGTGGTACAAATCTTAGACGCTTCTAAATTAATTTGTACATCCAGAAACAAAATCTCTGAATCACGGATTGTGTACGTGAATTGAATATTTTCGTCTAAACTGTTCAGTTGAAGCACTTTATTTTCAAGCTGTTGTTTACTCTCTGTCCACAATATAAAGATATCATCTATGAACCTTCGGCGTACACTGTGGTCCAGCAGGCCTCACATCAATCCAATACAGCCCGTACCAGGTAGGACATGGCACCGTCGCAGGCTGCACACCCACTCAGCTCTGTTGCCTCTACCTCCGTCAACCACAAATCATCTCCACATGCCATTTCAACGTCATGTGTTAGAGATCCAGTAGGAGCTGGCTGTACAGCGATTGACTCACATTGACCGCTGCCTCTGGCCTACACTGTGGTCAAGTAGGTCACACATTTGGAACTGAGTCTTGATTTCATCATGATAGAGTTCAAATCACAGTACGCAAGGAGATGAGTAAGAGGAAGATGCGGGTCTGTCCGGAGGAAAAAAGGATCTCCGTTACGAAAGTGATCAAACACTACCAGCAACTGCACTGGTGCCACTAACTCTGTGCATAGCAAGCCGACAACACTTGGCTGTGGGCCACTGCTGACCGCTGCCTCCGGCACACACTGCGGTCGAGTAGGTCTCACATTTGGAACTGAGTCTTGATCTCTTCATGGCAGAGTGCATATCATTTTACAGGCTGCATCCCCTTCTAGCTCTGGTGCCACTGATTCTGTGCCTCAGAAGTCATGGGCACTCTGTGGTTGAACTTTGGTGGCGTCTGATTCTATGGCCAGGGGGTTGTCTTCATCATCATGTAGCTGATACTGACATAGTGATAAAAAGGAGACTGTAGCATTCAACTCCTCCATATTGCCTGTTTCTGCTTGCTTCTGCCCTCTGCATCATGCCGTGAATGGAGCTTCCACTGTCCCCCATAACCCTCCATGACATTCTCCTTGGACATCAACGAGGACCTGCTCAGCTCGCGTGGCCCTACCTCAATGCATCGCAAGTCACCGTCCCGTGGCGGTATGACTGTGCTGGCCACAGTGCAAGTCTGTGCAGCTCAAGTCATGGGCCCTTGCTGTTTGAACTTTGTACTTATGAGTGTCTGATCACTGTTGTAGTTGATGCCAGCACCAACCAACCCTTGAGGGGTGGCTTACACTACTCAACACCCATTCAGCACAGGCGTCACTGGACATGTGACCCTGGCAATCAAAGGTGCCGTGCGCACGTGCCCATAGCCAGTTCCACAAACTAAGTGTGCTGTGTGGTCATTATGTATGCTTGAGGGTCCCAAGCCCACCACATTACATTGTGCTTTGTGCAGCAGGCGCAACCATGTCATCTCAGGCAGTGGGGAAGACCTGGGACATGTAGCTGTGTCGTACCCCCTGTGAGCGCAAGAGGAGTGGACCGGCATTCGGCAATACAGCGTAGGGGTGAGGTAATTCTACACGTGTCTCTGGGTGTGGTTAAGTTAGGCCTTGCCAAGGAAGTCACTAATGCATGTGTCTCTGTTGTAGTGTCGGCGCCACCTGTCACCCGATATACAATGTTGCCATGTAGTGCAGGCTTGGCCGAGGGGCAAATGAGGGAGCACAAGCCCGCTCGGGGTCAGGGAGAAGACATGCCAACTGTTTGGTGCTATTGCTGTTGTATAAGCCAAAGGTCTACCCTCAACTGCATGGCGAGTTCAGCCAGACATGAACTCTACATCTGTGTCCACCCTGTCCTTACCATAGGCCTACACACATGTGGCCTCCCACCTTCTACGCGCAACATCACTGTGTCGTTGTCAGGCATGTGGACATGCGCAGACAGGCATGACAATGGTGTGCCGTAGGGGTGCAAGTGATGCAACCGTGCTGCACACACTAGTTAATAGGCTCGGGAGAGGGAGGAGCAGCAGTGAGGCTACCTAATACACATTGAGGCCGCTCATTTGCAACAAGCAGTACATGTCATACAGGAATCACTGAGTCACACATATCACACACCAATGTACCAGTGAGCCTGCCAACACATCATGCAGAACGAACTATTGACTCATGTCTCTCTGCAATGTAACAGGTAATCAAGGATATGCACTCTGCACTTGGATGATGACACCCCTCCGAGCCCCGAACACACAGGCCCAGAGGCAGTACAATGCGGCCCACAAACGCACCAGGGGCAACGTGGAACGCGCATTTGGCTGTTGAAGTCATGCTTCAGGTGCCTGGACATCACAGGCGGAAGGCTCCTGTACAGCCCAGACATCATTTGCAAGATGATCGTTGCATGTTGTGTGTTGCACAACATATGTGTATGCAAGAAATGCCCCATGGATACAAGTGCCAGATGCACCGGACGATGATAAGGAAGATGAGGCAGGTGGACCCCACCCCAGTGCAGCCGCACCATTAATAGCCTGTGGGAACACCATCATTGACACTATTCTGCGTTTTACATGTGTTCTAAATCATTCCATTTTGGCTGTCATTTGTGACCTACAAGTGAAAACAGGGCTCCTTTTGGGGTCAGATATGTACCACCATGATGCAGGGATGCACCCTGTGACTCAAGTCCCACAACATGGGCAACATGTACGTAAGTGGAAGTCACTGCCACTACATTCGTCCATGCTTTCATAATTGATTGGTCATGGTCTTGACACGTCTGTGTGCAGGAGGGGTTGATTGTCCCTCTGCAAAGTGAAGGGGAGATGCAGTTTCACAGTGTGTTCCATGTATGTTTATGCAGTGGTACAGTTTACATGCAGACTGCCTGTCCATGTACATTGTGACTATTTGTGAGGAGATGCCTATTTGATGCGGGACAATGGTCATTTGTTCTATGTCACGGATGAGGTGTTGTGCTTGTACATTGTCATCTCACAGTTTTTTAACTCTGCTTTTCTGGTGCATTTTCCCGCTTGACACGTGGGAATTGCAGGCCTATCACTGGTTATTGCTGATTTTGGTATCGCAATTAGCCTCATTGCTACTATTTTTGTGTTTCCCATTTTTCCAGCTTCGCGTTAATTTTTATGCGGTCATTTGGCACGTTAATGTGAGTCTATCTCATAGTACCACTGTGTTGAGAATACAACGTTGACACAGCATTATTTTCCCACAATAGACTGTGATGTGAAGAGTTGCGTTAAGCTAATTTTGTGGTAATTATCACACATTCTTGCGAATATGCCCCCCGGTGTTTAGCCCTTTCACCTTCTCGAAAGTTGTAAGTATAGAAGGCAAAAATATCATTACTGCAGCATTATTTGTTCAAATGCTTTTCGAAAAAAAAGTTTCTCTCATTTTAAACACCTCTTTCCATATGTTTATGGAGATTTAAGACATACAGCAAATACATGTATTTTGTAGAACTAGAAATAGGAGGAACAGGAGTAAAGTTATGATGGTTCACCTTGCTACAGGACTTCATAGTTAGAAACCCAACATTTGTGCCTTTCACACCTTATTTTATGGAAAAGCATTTTTATGGAAGCAAAATAAATGTGCTCTATTGTTTGCCCTATTCTAAAACTAGATGTATTGTGGCTGGCGGATTGCTTCAAAACCATTATGTTACATGACAAAGCCCACACTGAAGGAAATCAGGCGCTTACCACCATTTAAGTGAACTAGACGAGCCGTACACCCGGCTTTGAAAAGGTAATGCTGCATCAGTTTACTGTCACCTCTTTGTTGTGTCCTCAAATGCAGACTGAGCTATACTTCCCTTCTGCCATGTGAAGGTTTATGTATTCCAGGCATAGGTCAAAATGAGTACTTATTGCAAACCTAACTACCCCCTTTCCGCAGCCACCTAGACATCAAATCAGACGTGTTCTTTACCCCCGAATCCTTCCCATCACACCAGGAGTCGTCCCAGGCAGACGGGGTAGGGCCGAGGATGAGGACTTCCGTCTTGTCCGAGTTCAGCTTCAGGCGGCTGCTCCTCATCCACTCTGCGACGGCCTTCATACCCTCGTTGAGGTTGGTTTTGGCGGTATGCGGGTCCTTGGTAAGGGAGAGGATGAGCTGGGTGTCGTCGGCGTAGGAGATGATGTTCAGGTCGTGTTGGCGGGTCACTTTTGCGAGGGGGGCTATGTAAATGTTGAACAGCGTCGGGCTGAGGGATGAGCTCTGGGGTATTGCGCAGATGAGGTTGGTTGCTTCGGATCGGTAGGGTGGGAGGCGGACACTTTGGGTTCTCCCAGAGAGGAAGGAAGTGGTCCAGTCCAGGGGTTTCTCCCTAATTCTGGCTCCTTGGAGGCGTGTTCTTAGTGTGTGGGGGCAGACCGTGTCGTTGGCGGCTGACAGGTCCAGGAGGATGAGGGCTGAGGTTTCGCCGTTGTCTAGTTGGCGTTGGATGTCGTCTGTGGCGGCAATGAGGGCTGTCTCGGTGCTGTGGTTCCGTCTGAATCCGGATTGCGAAGGGTCTAGGATGTTGTTGTCCTCGAGGGGGCGGGTCAGCTGTATGTTGGCGATTTTCTCAATGACCATCGCCGGAAAGGGGAGCAAGGAGATGGGGTGGAAGTTCTTGAGGTCCTTGGAGTCTGCCTTGGGCTTCTTGAGGAGGGCGTTGATTTCGGCATGCTTCCAGCTTTCCGGGAATGTCGCTGAGTCGAAGGAGATGTTGATGGTGGCGTCTGCTTTGTTGAACACGTGGTGTGGGCAGGGGTCTGCTGGCGATCCCGAGTGGATGGAGTTCATGATCTTTTGTGTCTCGTCGTCATTGACGTGGGCCCAGGAGGTCAGCTGGTTGGTGCAGGTGGAGTTCGGGGTGGGGTCTTTCGTGGTCCGGGCTGGAGGTACGTTGAAACTGTTGTGGATGTCGATGATCTTGCCGTGGAAGAAGGTGGCCAGTCAGTCCCACAGTCCTTGCGAGGGCGGGATGTCGTTGGTGTTGGCGCTGGGGTTGGAGAGTTCCTTCACGATGCTGAAGACATCTTTGCAATCGTGTGTGCTGTTGTCCAGGCGGGCTTTGAAGGAGGCTTTCTTGGTTGTTCTGCTGAGTTGTGGGGTCTGCGAATGGCGTCCTTGTGGGCAGCATGGCTGTCTGACGTGCGGTCTTGGAGCCATTTTTTCTCTAGCATCCGGCATGTGTGTTTGGAGGTCTGGAGTTCTTCAGTGAACCAGGCTGCTTTCTTGCTGGAGTGGTTGATGGAGGGCTTCTTTAGCGGGGCAAGGGTGTTGGTGCAGTCTTCGATCCACTGTCTGAGGTTTCGGGCGGCAGTGTCTGCGCCGGTGGGGTCGGTTGGAGGGTCCAGGGCGAGGGCGGTGGCCAGCTGGTTCTCAGTGATTTTGCCCCAGCAGCGGAGATGAAGCTGTTGGGATTGGTGGTGCATGGTTGCTTTCTTGAATGTGAAGTAGATGCAGTGTTGGTCGGTTCAGTGGAGTTCAGTGGTGTGGTTGAAGGTGACGTGGGTGCTTGTGGAGAAGATGGGGTCAAGCGTGTGGCCGGTGTCGTGGGTGTGTTCGGTGACGAGTTGTCGGAGGCCAAGGTTGGCGAAGTTGGCGATCAGGGTGGCGGAGTTGGTGTTGTTGTTGTTCTCGAGGTGGTAGTTCAGGTCCCCGAGGAGGATGTAGTCTGTGGAGACGAGTGCGTGGGTGCTGGCGAGGTCAGCAATGGAGTCTCTGAGCAGGGCCCGGGGTCCGGGAGGTCTGTAGACGAGTGTTCCTCTGAGAATGGTGTTGGGGTCGGTGTGGATCCGGAAGTGAAGGTGTTCGGCGGAGCTGGGAGAGTCGTCTGCGAGGGTGTGGACCTGGAGTGTAGACTTGTGGATGATGGCTATTCCTCCTCCGATTCCGTTGGCGCGATCCCTGCGGGTGATCTTGTAGCCGTCTGGGGTGGCTATGGCGATGTCCGGTGCCGAGGATTCATTCCACCAGGTCTCAGTCAGGAATGCTACGTCTGGGGCTGTTGTGTCGAGTAGGTCCCAAAGCTCGACGGCGTGTTTGTGTGCGGAGCGGGTGTTGAGGAGTATGCAGCGGAGGTGGTTGGGTCCGGTCCTTGGAGGCTTGGTGGTTCTGTCACAGGAGAAGCTGCAGGTGTGGCAGGAGAAGGGTTCGTGGGTGCATTTCGGGGCAGCCTGGAAGCAGCGGCGGTCCCGGCCGGTGTTGAGAGCAAAGAGGGCCTGGGCGTCGTAACGGAGTCTGGCGTTGCAGGCGGCGCGGGGTCCAGGGCTTCTGGTGCTGGGTGCAGTCCAGGTGCGGACGGGCGCAGACGGGCTTGCCTTTGGTGCGCCTTCTGCGTGCCCGCTGCGCGCGTCCGCTGCGCTTCTGCGTGGCGTCCTCCATAAAAGGCGAAGTGGGAGGGAGGAGCAAGTGGGAGGCGGAGCGGCCAATGGGCGATGAGGGACGGGGCACAGAATGCAAAGGGGGCGGGGCCGCAGGGGTGCAGCGGCGGGAAGCGGGGAGCTGGGGGGTACAGAGGGCAAGGGGTGCTTAAGAGCTTAAAAACGAATGCAATACAGAGAAATAAAGTACAAAAACAGTCAACAAACAACAAGCACAAGAGCACACCAGCGGCGAACTCCCGGCAGCGGCAGCAGCGGAGCAAGAGTCACTGGCGCACAGGAGGAGCCGTGCGGCGTGGGAGGCGACCTGACCTGCGAGCAGGGTCAAGGGTCACACTCACTGTCGCGCGGCGTCCTCCATAAAAGGCCAAGTGGGAGGGAGGAGCAGCTGGGAGGCGGGAGCGGGGCGGACAATTGGCGATGAGTGACGGGACTCAGAAGGCAAAGGGGGCGGGGCTGCAGGGGTGCAGCGGCGGGAAGTGGAGAGCAGGGGTACAGAGTGCAAGGGGTGCTTAGGAGCCCAAAAATGAATACAATGCAGAGAAATAAAGTACAAAAACAGTCAACAAACCACAAGCACAAGAGCACACCAGCAGCAAAATCCTGGCAGCGGCAGCAGCGGGGCAAGAGTCACGGGCGCACAGGAGGAGCCGTGAGGTGTGGGAGACAACTTGACCTGCGAGCAGGGTCAAGGGTGACCTCTGTTGCATGTGTATACATGGGCAGCCATCTTTTAGCAGTTTTTGGAAAAGTTTAAAAATGCAAAGATATGACCACTTATGTTTTCGGACACACAAGTTTAATCGTTTTTGTTCTCCATTACATAAAATGGACATTAGAAAATAGCTGCCAGAGCGTTAGCCTGCACGTGGGTGCCTATCTTTTGGTTTTTAAAAAAGATATATTTTCACAAAACATTCCAATAAAACAAGCACAGGCAAAGCCAATAGAGCAGCTGCAAAGCCAAACAACTTACCTTTGCAAATGCTTGTTTGCATAGCAGTGACAAGTCTATGGATTTTCATACTCACAACTTGCTGCCAAAATGCTAAGTGCATCTACAGATTGGTTTTATGAGCCTGCTGGAAACACATTAAATATTTTCTTTTTTAACAACTATACTTGGCTAAGATACAAAAGGATATTCCAAACACAACATCGTCTCTTCATAAATACGAAGTGCATCTAACTCGTCATTGGGATCATATTCTGGAAGAGGAACGAAAACGTTCTGCCCCTATTTACCCAAACAACGCCTCAAAATAGCAAATTATCCAAAAGCATAGATGGTGCACTAATACCAAAAGTCTCTTCTATGTTGTATATTAGTATAAAAAGCTTACATGAAGTACAGCTAAAAACCACAGTTAGAAATAACAGACCAAAATATAGGTGCCCCATGGTTTAGCACAGCTATGTAATGTAGCAAATATATTTTAAGTTAATCTTCCTGAGCCAATAAAAACAAATCTTAACATAAAGACAGAACATGTAAATGCAGTGAGTCCGCAGTTATAGAAAATGGGATACCGTGTTTCATATAGCACTCTGCTAAGTATGCACCATACGTTAATGTCACAACATAGTTCATATTAATGCAGAATAAGATTTTTGGGATACTACAAATATGCAATTAAAAATCTACAGAAGTTCCCTTACTTTTAGTGCTATTGCAGAAACTTACACACAATCTCAAAATATATAATGAAGTGACAGCTTTGTAATACATTCCTGTTGATATTTCAATGTACCATAAATCATGCATGCGCCTCGTAAATACACAGATTCATAAGTGTTGGGTGCACGACAGTTTGATTTAGTTACTCGAGATGGCCACCAAAATAAACATGTGGTTTTGCTCTGTTGTAGAAATGCATGCGAATAGCCAAAATAAATCTTAATGAGGATTGCGCCTTATTCTTTAAACCCATTTGTGTTGCAGATTTAACAAATACATATCAGGTACTTCACACGATCATGTAAGATGGTCATCAACATCAAAACGAGGCTTGACTCAAATAAAAAAAAAAAAAATGTCCGTCTTCATCGGATCGAGGCTTGACACGTGTACTCCATGTCCAGCATCGAATGGCAGAAACCGCATCCAGGCCCAAAATCACTGAAGAGCATCAATCACTTGTCCAGAAGCACCCGTAACCACAGTAATTTTTCACCCATTCAGGGCGAACTTTTTGAGTTCTGATTTGCTACTTTTTAGGTAACTAATCAGTATATATATTTAGATTCTTGATCCAAAAATTGGCAAGTCAAAATCTCCTAATGCAATCAGGTTGATGAGAAAAAAACAACACAGTCATAGCAGACCTGACTCATGGTCCCCAGATCCAACTAACCGGATAAAAATGCCTTCATTTGGGTGTGTCCCGACCCAAACACTCCCCCTGAAACTACACCCCAGAGCCCTCCGTCCCTGAACTGTACAATAACTTGTGTCCAGTGTCCCTGATACATAATACAGGGGTATATTCACAAAGAAATGGCGCAGCGTGGTGCTGCAAGCATTTTAGCAGTGCCATGCAGCATCAGATAAAAAACACAGATGAATCATATTTCTCCTTGTTCCAACACTCCAGTGCCTGCTTTTCAGAGCATTTGTTTTTGTCGCTGCCTCAGATTTGGACATCCTTGTAGATCTGGGGCAGCGTAAAAAAGTACTGGGTGTTGCATGGAACGCCCATGCAACACCCATTGTACGCCCCTTTCAGCAGATACCTGCATGGAAGCGTACAATATTTACAAAGCGCCATTATGTCACACAAAGTGGCTTAACGCTGCTTTGTAAATATGGTGCAGGGCACTGCGCCACCACTGTGTAAAAAATTACACTGCGGAAGTGCATTCCCCTTGTAAATATGCCCCACAGTTTGCTTAGCTCAGGCGCAAAACAGAGCAAAACAGAGCAGCCTTTTCTCCCAAAAGACTAAGGGCCTTATTTATGAAGGCCTTGCGCCGCCGGTGCGTCACTTTTAACATGGGAAAATGTGACGCATCGGTGGCGCAAGGCCTTCATAAATAAGGCCCTAACTGCCTTGCATCCTTGACATGGTCATGAATTAGCACGTCTGCGTGCATAAAATACGGGTTGTTTATTAATCTGTGTGCATGAGAACAAGCATGAGTGTTGGACTTCGTGAAAATGAGAGACTGCAGGAAGCGTTCTGTGGGTGAGTTTGTATATTGACTTTACAAAAGTCAACCTTATTGTCTTTGTCCATGCGTCTTTAATTTACCTACATCCCCCATGTAGGTCAGTTCCCTCCTTCCAAAACATGTAGATTAAGCTGCAGTCTTGTCTGACTTCCTATCCTGTTTGAAGGCCCCAGTTTGCATGTTGTTTGCATTAACCTTAAACTGAGGCACACACATGTTTTACTCTTTGTGCGTCCCCTCGCTCCAATTCCAGTTTCTGGCAATTGTAGACAATTTTAGCAGTCCTTGGGTAATAAGGCTACACTTAACAGGCTTACATGGCTGCTAACTACAGGTTCCCACACAGCTGCGGGATTGAGAGTATCCCATTAGTAGAAACGAGTGACGCGATCCCTACGTCCCTTTCCTCGACATCTAAACTCCCGCCGACGGTTCATGAACAGTTCAGACTCAGATTAGAATGATTTGTGTGTCTGACATTCCTCCCGCCGGCCTCCTCCTCCTGCTCGGTAATAAATTCTGTCTATTGTATTTTTAAGGGTGTATATCCCACTTTGAAGGCCGTCAATGCCATGTATTGGATTTTCCGTTCCACGTGGTCGCCTGCAAAATTAGGCTGCATGCTGTTAAACACATGCAGTGTTTTACCTGCACTAAGTCAGAGAAAATAGAGTCACCACTATCAGAGGCGCAACTAGAGCCAAATTTCGGGGGGGGGGGGGGGTTAAGAAAAAAAATAGGGGGGGGGGCAACATGCAGAGTGGAGATGCAGGGGCTCTTAGAAGGAAACAACAGCAAGGCCTCAATGGTCTTTTAAAAACCTGTGAAGTGCTCCGGTGCTGCTGTGTGTGTTCCCAGGAAGCTGTCTCATCCTGGGTTGCCACACACTACGGGGGGGGGGGGCTGAAGCGCTTTGAGTCCAATGGGTGTTGCATGCCTGACTACTATCATACAAGAAGAGATGGCTTCCAAAGACTTTCTCTGGAAAACGAGGGCTTGCTACAAGGTTTTGATAAAATGTGCATTCCATTCCTTTCTTGAGTTGTTGCTTACTGTAGAGAGCCATCCGGGTCTTCCAATACATTGCATCCCTGGTACCATCCTTCGTGACCGGGCTCGGTCCGAGAGCATAAATAAATGGGCCTAAGTCGCACGTGACCGAGAGCATAAATAAATGGGCCTAAGTCGCACGTGACCTTCGGCGGAGACCATTACCAAGTGCGTGCATGTCCTTCATTAGCACGCTGCGAAGGCCTATCTGCTTGCCAAGGCCCGCGTGCTACAACGGCGACAAAGAGAGCACGAATTCTTGCTATCCCTCTTTCCCCCCTCTGAGTGCACTGTCCAACGTGCAGTGGCAGTCGGTAGGATCGGAGCCCCCGCCTGAGCTCATCCGGTACTGTGGCCTTGATCCAGTGCCCCGCTGTGACATCCTGCAGGGACTGAAAGGAGATCATTGCGCAATCCCGTCCAGGTCTGCGCAGTGGAGTGCCGTTGAGTCGGAGTGGAAGAGATCCCAAAACAGAGGCGAGACACTCCGAAACCTGGACTGCTCGAGACGCTCCGTGAGGGGCGGGGCTGTCAGGATCCGAGCAAAGCCCAGTTCAGGTCGATCTGAGGCCTGGAAACAGACGAAGGACCCTCCAGATCTGCAAGGAAGGTGATTGGAGGTGCCAGAAAGGGGCACGACGCATCAGCGGAAAACAGCCAAAGCCTGACCCCAGAGGCACCACCATCAGGTTTAATAACTGGATTAACCCTTCCATACCCTTCATATGTAGTAAAAGGAGACACAGTAACCTTCGTCTGCAGGAGGAACCCAGATTTATTCAAATAGCACGGGCTATGGAACAGAGTCCCAAGCTCATCAGAAACAAGACAGAGGAGGCTGCTGCTTTACTTCGCAGCGTACAAGCCTTTTATACTTTTTCATCTCAGTCTTTTGGCTGTTAGTTCATTGTTCAATCAGGGCAGTGTTTGCAGTTGATAACCAGATCCAGACGACGTTTGTAGATGGTGACCTGGTCAAGGCTTGGTACACAAATCATTGTTCACTCGGCTTGATCAAGGCTCAGTCTTTCAGGTCATTGTTTAATCACTGTGATCAAAGCCCAGTCTTTCAGGTCATTGTTTAATCACCCTGATCAAGGCCCAGCAGTCAGACAATTGTCCAGATAACCTGATCACGGTGTCAAGGATGTTTACCAGGCTGAAAGCAGGAGATGGAAAACAAATCATTTACACAGGGTGTGAGTGTCTCATGGATTTCTGTTGAGCTGCAAGAACAGGGGGGGTTGGGTGTGGGCAGTTCCTGGGCAGAAATGCAGGCTTCAAGATGGCTGTTGTCGTGTTAGTTAGATTTTCGTCAGGCATCAGCAGAAACGACCAGGTGGGTCGTGTGGAAGTGTTTGACACGAGATGGCAATGAAAAAGCAATGGAGTCTCGGTAAAAATGATGTTGATCATAAGAACAGCTTTCCTCAGACCCCCTTTTTGCCACGAGTGGCAACTACTTTAAGAAATGTCAATGTTCATAATGCCATCGGTTTCTTGTTGGAGCATCATCATCATACTGGTGTTGTGAATGTTAGAGGGTGGAGGCTTGACGGTCTGGACACACATTGTACAGAGCACTGGCAGACTCTGAAAGCACAAACAGCAGGAGACCAGGACAGTTACTCCCAAGGCAAGGAAGATGAGGATCCTCCACCCCCAGTGGGAAAGGAGGCCCCAGATCCAGCCCGTGAGGGACCAGTTGCCTTCATTTAGATGAATTTCGGAAGAAAGCCGATGCAGACGTTGGATGGCATCGTACACTGTAGGTGCGTTGTTTGGGATGTACACGCAGCAGCTGGAGCCGATTAATTTACACACACCACCACGATCAGCAAGGATGACATCTAGGACCATTCTGTTCTGGAGCATTATGAGGCGGTCCGCCTGCAGCTCTGCAGTGATTTTGGAGAGGGCACCCGCTGTTACTGTGATGGTGGCTTCAAGGACCCTGGTCAGTCTTCGTACAGCCCGACTGTTGGCCATTGGGCCCCAGAAAGGAAGGAAACTTTTAAAGAAGTCCCCGGTTTCCTGGCCTGCTGTATCCTCGGCTGATATGACGCCCCTACGTGAGTGGCGCGGAGCGCCCTTCATTGACAGGTGATAACCTCCATGGGTTGATACGTTGGTGGAAGGAGGAAGGCCAGATAGCAGGTACCAGACCATTTACGGGGGAGCCAAGGGTAGGCGGCAGTGTCACAGATGAAATAGGTGTTAGGGGGATGCCACCAGCTTCGGAGGAGATGTGGATTTTTAAAGTTTTGTGATATCACACGTACTGGTACCAACTTTCTTAGTCCCTAGGCCATGAATGCAGATACGGGCTTGCACATTTATGACATTCACAGTGTCTCGTTCATCAGGCAATATCTTTCTTGTGCTGAATCTGGAAAATGTTCGTCGATTAGTTGAGTTGAATACTACCGTCTCACCGAGTTCATCAGGTGATAGTAGCATTGTGGATGAGCTGGTCAGGCAAAAGGAGCATTGACTTGGCAAGACCTGTTCCGCCAGAAGTCATCCCGAAATTTTCCAAGGGCAGAATTGTCAGTACCATTGACAGTGTAGGCCTCCAGTATCAACATCCACCATGCAAGACAAGACCCAGAGATGGAAAAGGGGTTGGGAAAGAATGGGACAGGGTGTATCATGGAATGCGGCATCAGTCCACAAACCCAGCAGTTGGAAGTGTTCATGATCAGCTGGTGATGATGCAACATTTGGATGAATGTGTTGTTGAAGAATTCTGCACAGCGGGGTAATTCGTCAGCTGGCAGCGTGGAATACTGGTGTTCTGCAGGAGTCGGGGTAGGAGTTGGTGAGGTAACAGGATGGTAGATTAGCGACAGCCAACCAAGGATGGACAGGATGTTGGATCCAAACAGCGTCACCACATTGGCCATGAAGCATTTTCTATGTCGGAGACTGACATCTTGTTTCTGGATTCTGGTGTTTTGGACGGCTGCCATTGTGCTAAGCCAGGGACCTCTAGTGGCTGTCTGTGATTGGTGGTTGCTTCACTGGGCGCAGGTGCCAAAGGCCCTATGGCGTACCTTAGTCTGACACACCAGCACTACTCTCAGTCGGGGAAGATCACAGCCCTACAGCCTATAGGTACTTGGCGAAGTCAAGGGCAAGCCTTCCCTTGGGGCCGTAAGTTGTATCGGTCGGAGATAGGGACAGTAGGGTCGGGAAACAATTGTTCTTGGTTTTGAGCAAAGTTAAGGGAGGGTTCCTTTCAGTATGCTGTCACTCTCTGCTTCTGGTGATGTAGAATGCAGTCTAGCATCGCTGAATGGGACAAACGTCGGGACTGTTTCTGTTTCTGAGTCTCCTTGTCCTTCCCTCACCAACTGATCATAGGGGAGGGGCAGAGGCACACGCCTGCAGTGTGACAAATGCACCAAATTCTTCCAACCTTCTACTTTCACTGCGGTGCGGGTGGCCAGTAACACCTGACGGGGCTGTGTGTTGCGGGGCTCGAGGCTCTTAGTCCTGGTGATAAACAGTACGAAAGGTATTAGTCAGACTATACAGATAATCAGTTAATACAGGGTATTCAATGCCAGACAGTTCCTTAGGCCGCGGGACACCCCATACATTGGCAGGCCTCCCTAACACAATTTCATGGGGGGATAGCCCTATTCTGGTGTGGGCCGTTGTTCTTGTGGACAGTAGGGCAAAGGGCAGAGCATCAACCCAATATATTTTGTAAACTGTTTTAAATTTGTGGTCCTCAGCTGAGTACCAAAGCAAATAAAACTTTTTGACTTGACTTGACTTTGACTTGACTTGAACCCAAGTGACACCTGTCTCGGCTACTATTTTGGCCATTTTAGTTTTAGGATGCCATTGTACACCTCCACTAGACCTGTTGACTGGGGGAGGTTAGCTGCATGAAATTTTTGTTTTATACCCAATGCGGTACAGACATATTCCATAATTTGAACCTTAAAGTGGGTCCCGTTGTCACTCCAGACCAAGCCGGGCAAACTGAGTCATGGGAGGTACTCTTTTAATAGCACTTTGGCGGTAGTGATAGCGGTGCAGTCTTTGACGGGGTAGGCCTCCACCCATCGGCTGAAGGTACAGACCACCACTAGGACATATTTCAAATTGTTACATCGGTCCATCTGGATGTAACCCATTTGGAGGACTTCAAAAGGGTAGGTAGGAGGAGAGAATCCTCCCTTAGGAGTAACTGTGACTTTTCCTGGGTTACACATTAGGCAAATCATGCATGTTTTAACCAGCTTGTCAGCATATGCTGGTAACTTAGAGTTGTACCATGTAGGTTCCAACAGTTTACATATCCCTTTTGCACTGATGTGAGCAGGACCATGGACCATCGTAACTACTGGTAGCATATGACTGTCAGGTAACATCCATTGTCTTTCCATAGTCGTACGGACCCAACAACCATCAATTCCCTCCTTTGCTAATTGCTCCTTTCACACCCTTAGTTCCTCAAGAGTAGTATGGGACTGAATATCAATCACACTCTGTACTGTGTTTTCAACCATGCCCTCGTCTGCCACCCACCTAGCGGGACCTCCTACATACATTCCTTCCCTTTTCCTAAGAGCTGTTTGTCTGGCCGTCTGGTCAGCCAGGGCATTGCCTTTCCCAACATCATCTGTCACTTTCCTCTAGGCCTTACATTTTATAATGGCCACCTTTCTAGGGGGTGTCAGGGAGTCTAATAATCGGTGAATTAGGGGGCCATGTTGAATCTTGGTCCCATGGGAAGTAAGGAAATTCCTTTCTTTCCATAACCTCCTGAAGTTTTGGGCCACCCCGAAGGAATATTGGCAAATCAGTAGAAATATTTACTGTCATCCCTTTGCTTAACTCAAAAGCTCTAGTGAGGTCCACTAATTCTGCTGCTTGAGCAGAGCACTGCAGAATCTGACCTGTTTCTACTACTCGCCCTAATGTCGTGAGGGCATAGGAGGCTGAGTGTTACCATCTGGCCCTCTGAGTCAACCCATCCCTTCGTCTCCTCCTCTGTCCTTAATATGCAATCATGTGGGTCTAAGCGGGCATCCTGAGTATCCAGTGGGAGTAATGTAGCAGGGTTTAGTACAGTGCAGCTTTTGATGTTAATGTGTTGTGCGCTAGTGAGGTACTGTGTCCTAGTGTTATAAAGGAGGGTATCTACAAAATGGGGGACCATCAGAGTCAGGGGGAGTTCATGATGATCCCCATACTCTGAGGGACCATGAGGGCCGCCGCACCGGTCTCCCGTAGGCATCCTGGGAGAGCCCTTGCAACAGGATCTAAGGTGGCTGAAAAATAGGCACTTGGCCGATGGTGACCTCTGGTCAAGACAGCCATGCAGAGCCATCTGTCTCATGTACAAAAAACATGTTGTTATAATCAGGAGTACCGAGGACTGGAGCATAAAACACAGAGCCTTTTTTAAATCTTGGAAGGCCTGTGCATGCTCTCTAGTCCAGGGAAATGAACTGTCTCATGTCTTTAGTGGTGAGGGCAAGAAGAGGTTTGACCATGGCCGAAAAATTGGAAATCCACTGTCTACAGTGAGAGGTTAGGCCTATGAAGGCTCACACCTACTTTTGTGTTCGTGGGGCTGTCATACCATTGATAATGGCTACACGATCAGCGGTGAGCTGCCTTCCCTCCTTTGAGAGAAGATGACCTAAATAGGTCACCTTCTCTTGACAAAACAAAAGCTTTTTCAAAGAGATTAATATACCTCTGAGCACACAACTATATATTAAATCCAGTATACTGACAAAATATTCAAATACTACAAATTACTCAGCAGTCCACAAAATACGGTAATTTATAAATCCAATTAAACAAAACGAATGTCTCTTGATCCTCTTCAAGGGTTTATTCAAAGCTCTTTGTAAATTCCAAATTTCAGAGTGTCAATCTTCAATACATCAGTTTCAGTGAGGATAATATTGTTGCCAACACGTGTTTCGTCGTGTGTTAATATCACACCAGACTTCCTCAGGGCTGTAACAAGAATATATAATGCCCCACATTAAAATACTTCAAGTTTGTAAAGTTTGCAGGAGAGAAAAGTATAGTCCCCTCCACCTCAAGGAATCATTATTCAGTGCAAACTGTCATGTAGGCATTATATGTGAGAAATTCAGAGAGCAAAGATATCCCACAAAAAAGCTTCATCAGTCAGTATGGAAATGTGAAGTTCTGTAACCACCTTCTAACCCAGTAACAACATAACAAGAGGTAGTGGCCAATATTCACCTGGAAATTAGTAATCGTCTCCTGTACGTTCCACCTACTCTCTATGTTACCTTGGCATATGTCTAAGTATAAATCAGACATTAAAATTAATGCTCCCAATCATATAAACAACAACTCCTACAGATCGCATCAGAAGTCATTTCAGAATAAAAAAACCCTTCTAGACAAGTTATACTTATATTAATAGCTGGATCAATCCTCCATAGTGTTCACCAGAAACTAAGTATCAATCTAAGGTTTAAACCAATTGAGAACGCATGCTAATTACGTTACTAAGACTTAAATATAAAGGACTCACTCACCTATATAGAACATAAGTATGAATATATCTTCATTCCTGGTATATCTCTCTCTAAATCAGAAACGTCCTAAAGAAACAATTTACCACATTATTGTGAGGCGTCACTAAGATATCAGTCCACTCAAGAACAAGATATGATCATCAGGATTTCCCATTATATATGTCCTGGCAATTATTATTCATAATGCGGTAATTATAAATCATATGTTCAAGATTGTATAATAGGCGCCATAAAGGTTGTATGTACACCTGAGAACGAAAAAGTGAAAGGAACCTCAACTCACCCACAACATCCATATATCTCATTGTTAAGGGGCGCTGTAAAATAAAAAGTCAAAAAGCTCACTATACTACCCTTAAGTCCATAATTTACATTGCTTATAGTTATTCCTATTAATTCTTACCTATGTCTCATGACAATATTTCAGTGTCCCCTAATGTCCTGTTCCGACTACTAGACTCCTGTATATTGAACTGTAGTCGATATAATATAATACCTGCGTAACAGAACAAGATATAGATAATTAAGACCAGAAAACGAAAGTCGTCCTCTACATGGTTATTTGAACAATCCCCGGTCATTCATACCTTCGGGTTGATTGAATTATGTCCAACCACGTGATAATCTTCCTAAAAACGGAGAAATCTATTACAAATAGATCTATTAGATTCGTAGTTATAGTCGAATTAATATCCTATATTGCAGCGAATCACTTACCCGTACTTCAGCGGCAAGTGTCCTCGCTGTCAGTCGGCGTTGTGCGTGAGCGCCATCTTGAAAGACCTATTTATCTATTAAATTCACAGTCGCCAAATTGTAGTGTGCAAGTGTCAACGAGATAACGTAACGGCGCTGTTGAATACACGTATCAACGAGATAACGTAGCGGCGCTATTGAATATCCTGAACTTTTAAATGGTAACTCAAACTCTTATTTTTAAAAGATAAGAACAACAATCGTGTCGTTTTAGTAAATTAATCCGCAATATTCGTCAACGACTATCGCTCAATGGTTCTAATCTCACAACATATTAGTCCTTGCTAATCGCGATGGTAGTAAGGAAAGGCGCCAATCTCCTCTAAAAATATTCATTTGAAGTGTATTTAAGAGAGCCAGTACAAAAATTACAATGTTAATTGTCTCTATAAATATAGAGATGCACATACGTGGCTCTAGGTCCAACCTCAGACACGAAACAGCATAATAACTTTCCCCAATGTTCCGTGATGTTAGTATTAACAAAAGGTGTAATAAAGAAAAAGAAAGGTGTAATAGTGAAAAAGAGCGGTGAATCAGCAGATCACTCACCAAAGCAAATACATAATCCTCATAATACATTCAATAACATTGAATAACAATAGGCTATCCACGCATGTATCTATACCTATTCATGTAAAAGGCTACACTTAGTAAAAAGCATCCAATCTCATAATCCTCATAATATATACAATAACAATGAACAACAATAGGCTATCCATGCATATATTTGTACCTATTCATGTAAAAGGCTATACTAAGGAGAAAGCATATAATCTCATCAGCAGCTGATTTCCACCTGTTGGGATCAATTCATATCATCTATATGAATTTATATAGTAACAACCGTACACCACAACAGTATCATTATCAAGCAAACGAAAAACCAACACTTATCACATACATTTCATAAAACATGTTTGTCGGACAGTGTTAATCTTGCCCCAAATAATATTGGTACTCATTGTCAATATTTAGTCCTCTTTCTACTGCCTTAAGCTTCATAATCCAGATCACTTCTCTTCTTCTTAGCTTCAACTGTCTGTTGCCCCCCCCTAGGGTCAGGTGTAATATGGTCAATACCATGATAACTGAACTGATGTTGTTCCTGATTGCCTCACTGAAACTGATGTATTGAAGATTGACACTCTGAAATTTGGAATTTACAAAGAACTTTGAATAAACCCTTGAAGAGGATCAAGAGACATTCATTTTGTTTAATTAGATTTATAAATTACCGTATTTTGTGGACTGCTGAGTAATTTGAAGTATTTGAATATTTTGTCAGTATACTGGATTTAATATATAGTTGTGTGCTCAGAGGTATATTAAACTGTTCATTTCTGTCCCTGACAGAAAATTTGGGGTGTTGGGTACACGCCCTTCCTCTAGATGCACCACATTGAGATATAGTACAGAGCATACATTATCCCTGATATACAGAGAGGAGCGCCTTGAGATTGTTAGTATCCAACTTTTTAAGTCTTTTTCAAAGAGACTTTGTGATTATGGAGGGCAAGGTGGAGTAACAAACAGAGAGTAGCTTCTTTACATGCTGGGGCAGAATTTACAGCAATGAGGAGGTCATCTACATATTGTAATAAGGTGGAATTATCAGGGAGTTCCAAGGAATGTAATTGACTTTTTAGGGCTTGACGATAGATACTGGGGCTCTAGGTGAAACCTTGAGGGGCGCAGCAGAATCTAAAGCTCTTCCCACCAAGGGAGAAACCAAAAAAATGTCTGCTGTCAGGATGTATTGGAATGCTGAAAAAAGCATTCTTCAGGTCTATGACAAAGAAGTGCGTTGCATCAGAAGGGACCATCGTTAAGTGGGCTGCAATGTCGGGGACAACAGTATATTGGGAGATTGTTATTTAGTTAAGGGCTCTCAGGTCAATCACAAATCTGTATATTTTAGGGGAGAGAGCATCTCTATTGGTCTTTTTAAGAACGGGAATAATGGGACTGTTACAGATATTGGCACTTGTCTCCTCCACTACGCCCTTGTCCATTAATTCATATATTATTGTTAAAAGGGCCATTCCTCCTTCTGCGGGCAGTCGATACTGCAGGAGGCGGGGGAGAAGTGCACCTGGCTGCATGCGTACCACATGAGGGGATATGTTGAGACACCCTACATCAGTGTCTGATGATGCCCAGAGTGAGGAAGGTAAAGACTGCAACTCTGGTGGGAGGGGACCTGATAGATACATATAGGAACCTGCGGTGGGGGAAATTGTTAGGGATACATCTTGGGGACTACATGATATGGTCGCACACAGAGCTTTCAGTAAATCCATGCCTAACAAGTTTTCACTGTGACCTGTAGTAAGGACCAAGGGAGCGTCAACATGTGCAGGGCCAATATCGAGAGGAATGGATTCAGAGACAGGGCTGGTCACAGGTGTTCCTGCAAAACCCACGGAGACATTCATATTGCCAGAAATGGGTGCCTCCGGGACTGACAGACGTGCAATAGAAGACCTGGTGGCCCCAGTATCCAAAAGAAAATTCTGATCTTTCCCCACAACTGACATTTGAACATACGGGCCCCTTTGATCCACTGGAATTTGCACTCTGGTAATACCTCTTTCCTGGCTGTCCTATGCTTGGTAGGACCCTGTCTCATCAACTTCATCATAATCATCATTGTAATAAGTGTGTGTTGCTTCGTGCCCATCAAACCTATTGGCCGGGCTTCCAGATGGGAGCGTCATCCCTGGGCCTGTGTTCTTTATCCTGTGGATGGAGCGGGCCATGGTCCCTTGTCGGCCTCCCCTCCCTGGGAGCGCGAGGCCGAGTTTTCCCTGATCGGATGTTTTAAGCTAACACGGCACACTCATCTATCCAATGGCCATACCCCTTACAATAAGGACACTGATCTGTTTGGAGGGCTCCCATACGTTGAGGGCTGGAGGGGGTAGACTGGCGTGCCCTCGGAGGGGGTTGAGGTCTGAAATTCCTGCGGGCATCGGGACGTCGGGGAGGGTAGGCCTGCTGCAGAAGTGCCTTAGTCTTAAGATCCCTAACCTTCTTACTTTCCTTGTCTCTATCTGCATTTTCCCTATTTTCGTGATATTGTGCCATAGCCAAGATACCAGTCATAGTTTGGGCAGACCACATACTTTCAACTTTCTTAAGCGTGGCGGAAATCTCAGGAAGCAAGTTGCTGACAAATTTACCGACTTACACCCTGCCCAAACCTGGGGTCCGGGGATCCAAACCACTATGTCCCTTGTGTTCTGTCTCAAAACGGGTAAAGAAGTCGGCCACATTCTCATTTTTTCACTGCCTACAGGCGTTTATTTTATCCCAGTTAATGACAGTTTCCGGCAAAAGTGTTTTCATGAATGTCATTATTTTACCGGGAAAAGTCAGGATGGCAGCTTCTGGTTTAGTCCCTCCTACCCTTGTGTCTTCCATAGCCTGTAGATCAGCCCATTTACCTCCTAACGCTACTTCATGGTCAGTATGTCGAATTTTGTCCCAAATTTCAGTGGGGACAACTGTACCAAAAAGAAAATCTATGTCCTCAAGAACGAGAGTACCTGCAGATATTATCTGACCTAATTCTCTGTAAAAGGCCACCGGATTCTTCCAGGGATCTGGTAATTGTCCTTTTAACTGCATTACTTCTGACCTTTTCCAAGGAACATGGACCCAAAGCCTGCGCCAGTGTGCCTCAACAGCCCTTCTGCCATAATTTTGGGCATCGGTAAGTGCGTTAACAAAGACAGGGGCCGCCTCTCTCATTGGCATAGCTGTTTCTAGAGGGGTGTTAGGAAAAGCGGTCATATCACGGTAAGCCATTAAAGCAGACATATTGCCAAACATCCCCTCTCCCTGAACATCGTCTCTTTTTATTTGCGACCTAAGGTCCATTAATCCGGTGGATATCTGCATAAGCGCATTCTCAAACCTTTGCATGACCAGGGTACACATGTATTCAACCCAGGTGGTCTGTTCCATAATCGTCCACTAGGAAAAGGTGGACCATATTTCTTTAAAGGCATAAATATTACCCTTACTTATCCAACATTCACACTGTTGCCTCTGTAGGTCATTTTCTCAAAGGGACGAAAAGCTGACTGCAGAGCGCAAGGAGGCCAGTCAGGGGGAATTCAACAATTTATATAAATCCTGCTTAACTGTAGACCACGGGGAAGTAGGAAAAGGGTGTGTAGGGGTAAAGCTGCAGGGGTTGGGCGGATGGAGACTTGTTGTCATTCCTGCAGCAAGGACAGGGTTAGCGGGCGTGGTCGGTGTCATAGCAAAAATCGGGAGGGTTGGTGTGACAGGGAGAACAGTAAGAGGGGCAGTGGGGCAGGAGTGGGCTGTGGCGGGGGGCATGCGGGTTGTGAGGCTTCAGGGCAGGGTACATTGGGGCATATGCAGGAGGGCTTTCTAGCATGGTATCAAGCAAGGAATCACCTTCTTCTCCCCCTTCCATATGGCCCTTTCCTTTCTCCTCACAAGCTGGATAACACTTTTGTACCCGAGCCCCATGCCCCCTATCGGCTAATTCTACCGATTTTGTCATTTGATTTTGTAAATTTTCTCTGGCGTGGTCGGCCATTGACATACGTTCCAGTTTTCTTTCTTGAGCTTTCTAGCTCTCTGCTCTATCTCTTTCCTCCAAAATCGGACAGATTCGAACATAGACGGGCGTGTTTTTCTTTTCATTAATTGTTCCTCTAAGTTGGCGAGAACTTGGAAATTAAAGGAGCCATAAAGTGGCCACTGTAATTCCGCGTTACTTTGTTTCGCATATTTTACCCAGAAAGTGGAAAACATTATGGCAGAAGGGCCATGTTTAAAATACATCGTATGGCCAGGGGTCCTTTCTGGAGGAAGCGGACAAGCCGCCTCCAGATGGGAGTCCTGCGTACACATACAACAACATAATCTTTTGAACTTACTACTGGCTGGCATGCTTGAAAACAGATAACAGACACCAGCAGGTTTTAAAACTCACCTCTCTTGCTTGGCTTTTGCAAAAGTCAATAACAGCAGAATCATACAGAACAGACACCAGCAGGTTTTAAAAAACTCACCTCGCTTGCTTGGCTTTTGCAAAAGTCAATAACAGCTTGGCTTTTGCAGAAGTCAATAACAGAATCATACAGACTTGGTGGGTGATCACTCCACCCTTACCTTATTGGGGTAGTTCTCTTCTGCAGACTTAGGGCTGTGTCCTGCTCCAGAAATTATTTGCTAGGGAACTCCAGCGAGAACGCGGTCATGTGGCCCAGACCGGGTGAGGAGGAACAGCGGGCGAGTCATTCGGCTTACCGGATTGCAAGAATCCCTCGGGTAGGGTACCTCCGTCGGAGTCTCTCCGTGCACCTCCTCACATCCACCGGGCCTGACCTTCGTGCTCGTGGAGTTCCTGTTCGGGCGCCATTCGAAGAACCGGATTAACCCCTTACTGGGTCCCGACGTCGGGGGAACCGCCCAAGCCTTCCATACCCTTCTTACGTAGGAAAAGGAGACACAGGAGCCTTCGTCTGCAGGAGGAACCCAGATTTATTGAACTAGCCCGGGCTATGGAACAGAGTCCCAAGCCCGTCAGAAACAAGACAGAGGAGGCTGCTGCTTAACTCCACAGCTTACAAGCCTTTTATACTTTTTCATCTCAGGCTTTTGGCTGTTAGTTCATTGTTCAATCAGGGCAGTGTTTGCAGTTGATAACCAGATCCAGACGACGGTTGTAGATGGTGACCTGGTCAAGGCTTGGTACACAAATCATTGTTCACTTTGCTTGATCAAGGCTCAGTCTTTCAGGTCATTGTTTAATCACCTTAATCAAAGCCCAGTCTTTCAGGTCATTGTTTTTTCACCCTGATCAACGCCCAGCAGTCAGACTATTGTCCAGATAACCTGATCACGGTGTCAAGGATGTTTACCAGGCTGGGAGCAGGAGATGGAAAACAAATCATGTACACAGGATGTGAGTGTCTCATGGCTTTCTGTTGAACTGCAAGAACAGGGGGAGTTGGGTGTGGGACAGTTCCTGGCAGAAATGCAGGCTGCAAGATGGCTGTTGTGGTGTTAGTTAGATTTTCCTCAGGCATCAGCAGAAACGACCAGGTGGGTCGTGTGGAAGTGTTTGACACGAGATGGCTATGAAAAAGCAATGGAGTCTCGGTACAAATAATGCCGATCAGAAGAACACTTTTCCTCAAGGTACCTACAGCCCCACACACGGGCAGGTCAGTCCCAAGGGGAGGAGTGCTACAAGGCCCCAAGACACCACAGTTTAGGGTCAAGAAGGGGACAGGATCATCACTCAAAAGTTGTAAGGACACAGTACACCTTGCCCACTGCACGTTCCGCCACACCCCGCAGGAGGGGCCATGCATCTCTGCATCATGGGTGACCCACCACCCCCACCACCACAGCAGCAGGAACAAGCGCCACTGCACCATACTCACATGCGTCTGTGATGCCAATACCCCCGTTCAGCCAGCTTGCCAACCCCGCCATGGCTGCACCCAGATAGAAGCTGTGAGTGGGTCACCTGAATCACTTCTTTTCAGGGACCACAGAGACAGGTGGGGCAGTAAAACGTTTCCTGCTTATGCATTTTGGGGGTGACAAGTTTTATGAGGTGTTCGAGACGCTGCCCGACACCAGAAAGGCTCATGAATATGATGCGGCCATTGCTGCGCTCGACAGATACTTCGACCCACAAATGAACCTGGACTATGAGCAGTTCAAGCTGCGCCAAGCCCTGCAAACAGAGACAGAAACGGTGCACATGTTTTACTCCCAGCTGAGGAAGTTACCACGCATGTGCATGATCATTGATTAGATGGAGGAAATTAGGGCACAGATTATCCAGGGTGCAAGTCTGTCGCGCTGAGAAGCCAGATGCTTCGCCAACCTGGTATATCCCTGGATGAGATCCTCATCCTACCCCGTTCCCACGAGTTGTCAGACAGACTGATGGAAGAGATGGAGGCCGACTGGGTTCGCAACACTCCCACTGCTCCACAACAGAAAATGGTTCACGTCAAGGAAGAGACTGTGGAGGTGTAGCAACGGCGCCCGGTACCTGAACAAGGGGAAGCCAATGTTATCCAGCCCGGGGGGAAGTGTGGACATTTTGGTTTTGACTACAAATTACAAGACCGATGCCCAGCGAGAAGGCAGATCTGCTCAAGGTGCAGCAAGGCCAATCATTATGCCAACGTCTGCCAAGGTGGACATCCTGATATACTTCCAGAGACTGGAGGAACATCACATCCGACTAAGAGTAACCCTACAGAGGCTGGCTGACTGTGGGCTCACCCTACACAAGAGGAAGGGAGCCTTCTATCAGGGGTATATCGACTTCTTCAGGTATGCCTTATTCCAGACGGACTTTGCGTTGACCCGAGAAAAGCAGAGGCCACCAGGAACACCCCAGTTCCACAGAACCCGACCGAAATCAGGAGCTTCCTCCGCATGGTGACATACTGCGGGAGGTTTATCATGAACCTGGCCACGCTCTCGTAGCCCCTGCACCAGCTGACAAAGACCAGCACACCCTGGGAATGGAGCCCCAAGGAGGAATTGGCATTTAGGAACATCAAGAAAGCTCTCCTGGACCAGACAGCCTTTGCGTACTTTCATCCCAAGAAGAAAACGGAACTCGTGGTGGATGCCAGCCCAGTAGGGCTCGGGCGGTCCTTCTGCAAGAGAACACAAAGGGAGTGTGCATCCCGGTCGCCTACGCCAGTCGGGCGCTATCCCAGACAGAAACACGGTACGCACAAATAGAGCATGAATCTCTAGCCATAAGCTGGGCTTGCCACCACTTTCATCTATACCTCTGCAGCCATCCATTCCGAGTGGTGACAGATCACAAACCTCTGCTGCCACTGTTTAATGTGTTGTCATGCCCGGCACCCTCAAGGATAGAAAGGTGGGTGATCCAGCTACAGGTGTACTCATTCCAGTTGCTCAACAGACCAGGGGAAGTCAACCCAGCTGATTTCCTATCCAGACATCCCACTCCAGGGGAATGCGAGACAACACCGTATGATGCCCTACACACCGAAGCATTTGTGAACATGGTGGAAGCCAAAGTATGCCCCCATAGCGGTGACCATGGAAGATCTTCACGATGCCACAGACGAGGACGACACCATGGTAAGGGTGAAGGAGACCCTGGAGAAGGTACAGTGGCATCGGTTCCTCAAGGGAGCAAAGTGGCTCACAGCAGAAGAACAGAATAGCCGACACCATCTCTGAAGAGTATAGCACGAGCTGAATGTCAGCGGGTTGGGAATGGTACTACAGGGGCAAAGGATCGTCATCCCGAAAAGCCTGTGCCAGCGAATGGTTGCGCTCGCCCATCAAGGCCATCAAGGGACCGCTAAGACCAAAGCAAGATTGTGTACAAAGGTGTGGTTCCCAAACAAGGATGAGATGGTGGATGAAGAAGGTAAGCACTGTCATCAATGTGCCATCACCAGCGTCGACCCAACTCCGGCACCTGCACTAACAGAAGAAACCTGCCTAGCATCCTGGAAGAAGATCAGTATTGACTTTGAGAGCTTTCCAAATGGGTGGTATACCATAGTGATCTTGGACTCGTTCTCAAAGTTCCCCATTGTCAAACTTGTACCATCCACAGTGTTCATCCATGTTCAGCCGGCCCTGGAAAAGATGTTTTTGATGTTTGTGCTTCTGGACAAAGTCAAATCAGACAACGGGACACCTTTGCAGGGCCAGGACTTCTATGATTTCCTGGCACGGAGGGCTGTCAAGCATAGACAAATCACCCCACAATAGCCTCAAGCCAATGGCGAGGTCGAGCGATTCATGAGGGTGCTCAACAGGGCCCTCAGGATCGGAGTGGAACAGCATCAAGATCCAGAAATATGCCTGCATCAATTCCTACTGGTGTACCGCCAAACACCACACTCCACAACAGGGTGCACCCCAGCCTCTCTACTGCTCAAATGACCGCTGAGGGACCTAATCCCAGAGGACCCTGAGTGGGCCCCGCCAGGCCTAGATGTCGAAAAGGCCCAACAGAAACGGTGGAGGACAAACAAGAAGGCGACAGAAAATCACAGAGCAAAAGCCTCCACGCTGCTTGTAGGGTCCAGGGTAGTACTCAAGGAGCGCCACCCTGGCTGGAAGTTTTGCATGCCATATGAGCCCGAGGTATGGACAGTAACTTGGGTGGATGGCACCATGATCACAGCCCAGGAAGACCATCATACCGTAGTGAGAAATATGTCATGGTTTAAAGAACTGGTTGGTGACGCTGCTCCGGCTGACCCGTCCTTGGTGGAAGAACCCTGTGGGGACGACTCCGGACGAGAAAAGCCCAGGAGCCAACACAATCTGCTGCTGCCCAATTCTGTCCCCAGCCAAAGATTGAAAGACTTTATGTGCTGAAGATTAGCGAACCTGCGGACTTGATATTTGGTGTTTCAAGCTGTATATCTTTTTCCTCATTTCTTCTCGCATTAGTTATCAGCTATTCTATTTCTCTATTTCTCTCTCTTTTCTCTCTGTTCTCCTTTACTCCCCTCTCCTGTTGCACATCTAAAAGAAAGGAGGAATGTAGAGAGCCATCTGGCTCTTCCAATACTTTATATCCCTGGCACCATCCCTCATGACTGGGCTCGGTCCGAGGGCATAAATAAATGGGCCTTGGTCACAAGTCAGCTTCGGCCAAGACCGTTACCAAGTGGGTGCATGTCCTTCATTAGCGCGATGCAAAGGCCTACCTGGTTGTCGACGCCCACGAGCTACACTTACCTCATAAAATGTTTGCTGTCAATTTGAACTATTTCATACCTATTGCTGAGGGCAAGACCGGCTGTTAAAGCCCCTGAATCCAAATAATATGTCCAAGTCACGATGAGGGCCTATAACGAGGGAGAGAGCCTTTAACAGTGGGTATAGCCTGAGGTAGAAGGGCCATAAGGCTATTAGAACATTTTACCCACTGAGGACAGAATGTTCTAAATTAAAATATGAGAAACAGAAAAACAAGCTTTGAAATATTGAAGAGTAGGTCTGTATGAGTGATTTTTAACCCTGAGCCACTACATTGTCTTAAATGGAGCTTCCAACATTCCAATGCTCTAATTTGTGTTTTAAGAAAAGAAAATAATGTGTATTATGTTTTGAGGACCAAATAGAAAAAAATATATACTTGTAAAATGATCCACGGCAAGCCTCCAATTAAAGGAAAGCACTACATTACCTAACAGGAGAACTCAAAGCACTTAATATAGAAGGTTCAGCCACCTTTAAAGACTTGCATTTGCTGTGCCAGAAAGACTAGAGATTCTTGGTTATTAAGACGAGCTCTTAGGGCTTCCAAAATGTAAGTGGTGTATTTTGAAGGTATGTGTCATATGTGTTTCATAAGCCAAGTCGCGACATCATTATGGCACTATTGTGTTGTCTTTTTGTAACTGAAAGGACAGTCAAGAGCCTTACTTGGTAAGCTGTGCTTTGTCTGGGCTGATTTTACTGTAGATTGGATAGAGGAACAAGGGTTTAAAATTGTACTTGCTGATTTGGAGTTTATTGTAGGCTAGGTCAGGCATGCATTAAAGCCACTGCATGCAGTTATCTTCTGGAACTACCACAAGTAGGTGCAAGAAATAAAGGGTCAGATGTACATAGACTTCTGTTTGCAATTTCCTAATAGCGAATTTTTGCAATTTGCTATTAGGAAATCATAAATGGCTTTGTACAGCAGTGTGTCGCAAGGGACCTGCCTCATTAATATTCATGAGGCAGGTCGCAGTTTGCAACCCATTGTGAATGGCTGGCACTCACATGAATGGTGCTTGCTAGGTGGGGTCAGCAGACCACCATGTCTGTGACTGCTTCCGGTAATTCACGCCAAGGAGTTTAGGAGATCCGGCATGCTGGTGGGACGAGCGGGCCAATATTAAACGCGTCACTGAAAGTATCGACCGGGATCCCCTGACCCAGCATGATTGCTGACTTATTATGCAAGGACATTAGATGACTACTCTTTGAAAGCCCATGTCTGAGTGTGATTATACTTCTTGTTGATTTTTCTGATATTATAGCAGATTAGGTATCTACCCTCATGTATTGAGGCTATGAATGCAATTGTGTCCAATACATCATCCATGTTGATCCATTTTTAATGCGGACCGCAATGTTTTTATTGTACTACAGTGGACGCTCTTCCAATTGATATTTCTGTCCTGATGATGACCCTCGAATCATTTAAAGGGTTATAACGTTGTCGACGCCAATAATGTGGCTTCAATGAATGAGGATACTAATATTTTGGGGTGTATTTCTGTTTTGTTTAGAAACTTGTTTTTGTGATTTTCCCTCAGCCACTATTTGTTTACACCTGTCAATGTTCACAATTGTAACACTGTCTGTGTAACTGTATGAGCGCCCCAATTATCGTATTTAAATATGTTCTTCTTTTGATAATATTAAAATGTATTTGTGAACATTTGAAAAGATTATCTGTACATGGGTATTGTGTGTATTAGAAGCCCAATATTTGGGTAGCATATTTTCTCTTTTTTTAAAATCTTTATTCTAGATTGTGAGGTTTTTCTTTCCTTTTTAAAAAAAAACGTTCTTTTTTTCCAAGTGGCGTACCTGAGCCATTGTTTCGACTATATTGTTAATTACCCCTGGTTCAGGATCTAGGGTTGTCCCTGTTGTTTGTAATTATAATTGCTTTTTAAATAAAGCAGTTTTTCATTATGAAATGCAGCCCGTTTTTCTTTAAGGAAAAAGGGATGTGTTTAAAAAAGAAAAATTAAAAGTTTCCCTTTCAATTTTTAAGATTAGGCTGTGGTCCTTGGGCCCAATGCCTGCTCTTAAAAAATATTGGGACCCACATTTACAAAGGGCAAGGGCCCCCTTCCCAATTGCAAATTGGTTACCACCTCCTTCGCGGAGTCAGTAAAGTGTGAATGTTTTGCAACCGCATTCTGGTTGCAAAACATTCATACATGCCCTTACAACTCGTTATTAGGAACGGAGGCACTTGGCACACCCCTTCATAATAGCAACTCACAACTCAATTTGCGATTCGATAATAGCTTACCGAATTGAAAATAGGGCTCTGTACATTTAAAAAAAAAATTCAGGTTGGGAATCGGGTCATTTGCAAGCTGAAAAAAGCTTCGTATATCTGGCCCAAAGCCTTGAAACAGTCTTGTTGAAAGGGGGAAAAAAGAGGTCCCAGCAGCAAAATAGAAGTTAATAAGCATGCCTGTGATCTTATTGACTGTCTTCCTACATAAGACGCTAAAAAGGGGCCCCATGTATGAGGAATCATGGCGCACACTGCATAATACTGTAGCATGACATTTTTACTGTGAATATGTTTAGCAAAATATAGTGTTGTATGGTCGATTTCAGCCTTCCTAATAAACTTTATAAATTGTTTAAACACTCAGAGCCTGAAATAATTAATATGATGTAATATAATATGTGCAAAAGGTGAGGACATATTTGTAATATAAAAGCTAAAAGCATCTGCTCTTTGTGTTTCCTCCTACTGTCCCTGTTGTCTGTCGACAACCCTCTTCCCACTGTAGTCTGGTTTCTGTAGTCTGGGGTCATCCTTTCCCCGCACATCTGATTTGTTACAGCTAGGTCTGCACAATATAGTATAAATTAACCCTCGGAAACGTCCTTATAAACGGATTCTCATTTTTGTGTATTTCAGGTAGAAAGTGCCATGCAGATACTGCTCGAGGTGATGCTTCGAATCAATAAACTCTACAGAAAAGCACATTGTTTACCTGGATACTACAGAAGAGCAGCAGAGACATTTCAGATTCTTCTCCATCGTCAGATTGCAGATCTGAGTGACTGTGTAAGTAAAATATTGGGATGGGGCACCTATGCCACTACACATTAATGAAGGGTCTTCTGAAAATGAAAACACACATTTTCAAATGGTTAACAACCAAGGGCCAGATGTACAACCATTTTTTGCGGTCACAAGTGGGAAATCGGCCAGTTTGTGACTGCAAAAAATGGTGGTGCTATTCATAAACACAATTTTGAGAGTCGGTGACTCGCAAAATAGTGTTTGCGAGTCTGTGTTAGGAAGAGGCGTGCCAAGGGCGTTCCTTCCTAATATCGAGTCAGAAGGGTATGTACTATTGTTTTGCAATTGCATTTGCGGTCGCAAAACACTTGCAGTTTACCACCTACTTCAAGTAAGTTGTAAGCCACTCGCAAACAGGAAGGCGTCTCCAGGGGACCCCTTCCCCTTTGTGAATGGATGCGAAAATATTTTTTAAGAGCAGGCAGTAGTCCGATGGACCACTGCCTACTCATACGAAAATGAAGCAGAAAAGTTTCATTTTCTTTTTTTAAATGCATCCCGTTTTCCTTTAAGGAAACCGGAATGCATTTAAATTAAAAACCTGCTTTATTGAAAAAGCAGTCACAGTCATGGTAGTCTGCTGACCCCAGCAGGCCACCATCCCTGCGAGTTCTGGCCATTCCTAATGGGTTGCAAATTGCAACCTGCCTCATGAATATTGATGAGGCAGGTAATTTGCGACCCCATTAAGAATCGCAAACAGTGCCTGAGACACTATTGTGCATTCCATTTTGTGAGTCGCAAATTGCGAGACGCAAAATATCACAATTTGCGACTTGCAAAATGAAATGGTCGTACAGCTGCCCCCAAGTGCTGGAAGTGGATGAATGATTACATGTTGGTGCTGTACAAAGATATACCTCACATTTGGAGGGCATCTTCTCGCCACACACATCTCCACCCTCCAAACAAGCAACATGCCTCCCAATAGCGACGTTTTAATTCAGGGGTAGAGTGGGTGACTGTCAAGAGCTCCGCCCTTCCAAGGGCCCCCTGGGAAGTGAATTTCTCTCTGGTGCTCTTGGGTGTATTTTTGTATCTTAGACTTTAACGTATAATTCAATTTTGTTAGCCAACCTAGGGCTTGAATAAGCAAAAAATGGGTAATGAAACTCAAAGTTGTTATAAACAGGGGCCCCCCAAAATATTTATTTCCTGGGCCCCAAAATCCTAAAGATTACACTGCCTGCCACAGTCTTCAATGAGATCACCAGCTCTGAAAACATGCCTCTTACTCCCAAAAATCTGGTCTTCTCTGATTTCAAGTGAATCGCCTTTCAGACTTTCTCAATATCATCCCCATATGCAAAGATATGTATTCATTTATACTGACGCGAAATCCCAGGCAATTCTTCCTTTTTCAACTGGTTTCGCATCCACTTGTTCTAGATTAGAAGCGAAAAAACAAAAGACAAACTGCCCTGCAGCCCGAGTATTCCTAGTCCTAGTGAACGATGCACAGACCGAGGAATACTTCTGGAGGCTCCAGCCCTGCCAGGGCAAAGCAATGTAGTTACCTTTAAGGTTGTCGCATTAAGTTGCTTACACTGCACGGCCCCTGACTTGAAGGCAAGCTCGCCATAGTGGGTGCCCCTGCCAGAGCTCTAATGGGACCCTGCAGGTAGGCCCGCACCAAGGCTTTACTGCTTGCTAAGTTGCTTTTAGAGCACGATCAGGGTCCTAGCAATGTATTTACCTTAATGCAATTATGATAAAAAAAACAGCTAATTTCACGTGTTTCGAAGTTCTCACATACATTTCACTAACCCGTGGTAGATACCACAGAGCCCGGTGCTGCTGCTTCGCCTGCTGCAGTTGGGGCGCAATCCGTTCAGAAAACAGCATGGGAATTAAAAGACAACATATGGGGGGCGTGGCTTGGACGGCAGCGGCAATGGCTGCCTGAATGCGTCACTCGGTGGACAGAGGAGAGATCAAGGCCGTATTCCGGGGACAAACCTCCGCTCTTGAAGTTGGAAAGACCAGGCTTCACTTCTCTTCGTCACATAGCACATTGTGGCGGTACGATTCCTGAATCGACTGCCCAGCAAACGCTGATTTCGACTTCGCCTACAGTGACCCTCGCATCCGAGTCGCACAGCCTCAAAAGGGCGGCATGCCGATGAGCGAAGCTGCCCTAATCCTGGTACCTAATCCAGGCACCGTTGGCCCTCCGACTGCCTAAACAGCGCCGCTTCATTGCATTATCCCAGCGCCTCAGAAGGTGGGTGATTTAAATAGTGGCCGATGCAAAATAAATGAAATCGCTCTCAGACTCCGTTTTGCCTGACCTCATAATGGCGGATGTGTGCTAGCACCGAGGCACTACAGCGCTATATAGACAGTTTAAATCGATACATGTGGTCTCAAGGAGCATTATATGCAGCGTAGCGTGAGGAGCTCTTCTTTTACCCCCACTCGACTGCTAATCTCTCTAAAGAATAAGTGTGCAAGGGCCGGTATGTGTTTGGATGCCTCATGCTTCTGACATAAAATGACGGCCACTGCGGACCTACGCTGATGCCTCCTACCCACAACCTGATTTAGCCTCTAGTAAAGCCTCCAGAAAAGTGGCCGCATAGCACGCTGCATCAAGTTGACCACTCGCCCAGTTCCTGATCTCCCGATAGCATACAGATGGTGGGGCCATGTAGACTGTCCCGGGAGGCGAATTCGCAGCTTGTAAACCACAAGACCCCCATCAGATATGGCGGCACCACCTTACCTTCTCAGACCTCTCGCCTCACCACAAATGCCTTAACAGGTACGTCGCAGGAAATCTCCATCTGTCGACTGCATGTATTCAGCCCACACACACCCTGGTCTCTACACGTGACGCTTGCAACCAGTATCCAGCGTGGCTTACACTCACTAATCCACGGCACCACAGCATAGTGAAACATCCCTAAGCGGTCCTAAGCAGCCCTAAGATAACCATCCGTGTTTGAATCCTGCCTGTTTGTGAGCTGTTGTTGTCACTCCACCTTTGCTGGTTTGCTGGTTCACTGATCCTACTGGCTCTTGCAACACTAAGTCAACCTCCGTGCATGAGGTCGACGGTGGTCTGTCTGTGGACTGTTGTGCTAATCTGATTCTCACTGCACCCACACCAGGATAGAAGAGGCTTGTTCCTACCAGATACTCTGCCAGTCTTGACATCCTGCCCGCAAAACGCATTCATAGCCCACAGCAAGCACTGGTCCACTAAGTGCTAGCTAGTGCTTCAGGATCCCTAAGCAGCTCTGCACACCAGACCAATCAACCTAACTGACAGCCCACCTATATCTGCCATCCTCGCCGTAGCTCTGGAGTATACTTCGCACTGTCTTCCTGCGCTCCAATCACATCCACTGTCACAAACTCCTGAAACAGAGTGTGACTCAACAGATCTTGTGCTGACAGTAAGAGAGAGCAAGTGGGAGAGATAGTGAGTCCTCTCGCAATTGAGCCCAAACACATCAGATCATTCCTGCATCCGCCTACACCCTGCCTGACAATGGAGGATAGAGAAAGCAGAATCAATAACAAGAAAGTACGCTCAGAACCGTCACCTTCAGAATCTCCAATCAAAGCCAGGTCAGACATGACAAGCACTATAGATATGATCTTAAAAAAGCTCGCAGAAGTCCATGACTTAGCTAAATCGACTAAAAGCAACACAGATACTATGCAGCTTGAACTTACAGTGATCTGGGCGGACATGAGCACTATGAATAAGAGCATCAGTGAAGCGAAACAGCGCCTAAGCGACGTGGAAGACAGAAGCTCCCAATCCTCCAAAATCATAAAGCATCTCCAGAGCACTACAAATGATCTCAAAAGACAAAACGCTGAATTGGAAGATTGTAACAGGAGAGGAAACATACGTATCTTTGGCATTCCGGAGAACTCAGAGAAGGAGGCAGGATCATGTGTAGCCTTCCTTGAGGCCTGGATACCGATGATCATGGGAATTACATTCCACTAAGGCCTGGAACTCGACATAGAATTCCAACGTTCAATGTCCAGAGGAGGAAAGGCCCTCGACCCTTTATCTGCAAACCACTCGGTACCAACATGTTGAGGCCATTTTGCAGTTCGCCAGGAAAAACCACCATGTCACCTGGGAAGGTCAATGCATAATATTCACCCAAGACTACTCTAAGGAAACCGTTGAAACGAGAAAAGGATTCCTTCTTCTGAGGATACACTGAAGGTGAAAGATATTCAATTTTTGTTTGCAGGTCCATCGAAGTTCAAAACCATCGAAAATGGCAGACCACATCCCTTTTCAAGCCCTCAGGACCTTGCACGCCATCTAGAAGATTCTCCAACACAGAGCATGGACCTGACCAGCGGTTCTTCCAACAAGAGGAAAACCGAGATCCAGGACTCTTCTATCCCCTGAAGTGCCTGGTCAAAGTACTCCACTAGTATTGTTGATTGTTTTAGCATATTGGCTTCCTTCTAGCCAGTTGACTTTCTATATTATTTCCCGTAAACAAAATGTTGCCTATTGTCAAGCCGGCTTCACGCAATTATATATCCCTACCGGGGCATCTTACTAGAACTTTCTAGGCCTCTCTAGTCTCTGTTTTAGAACGCCTCTCTGGGCTCTGTGTTTTGATGGTTATATACTTCCATTACAACCTCACCGTTTGCCAAGTTCGAACCTAGCCAAAACAGTTTTAAAGGGTATGTTAGTTCATGTGCTTGAAATCACCTATGTTCCTTCACAGTACCACACCTAAGCTGTGGTGGAGTTCTCAATCCATAATTCTCAATCCATAATTCTCCTGAAGAATCATTCGTCGCAGCTTCAGCTCCTGCGTTCGATTTTTCCGGGGAGGGGTGGGGGGAGGGATGGGGAGGAGTTAGGGGTTTGGGGTAAAGGTATTAATGGTTGTTTCCCTTTTTTTTTACTTGTTGCTCCTTATTTTCTGCTGACAATACCTCTTCTGTAGTACCACACAAGTCTTACACTGTGTGCAGGCTCCTATTCAGGTATCACAATTGTCCTTGTAGGAAGGAAAGCCCACAAATAACTAGTCCCATACTCAACTGTGGTTACTATGCAGTGGATGGCACTCAAAGACATCGTCTTCCCGATTATAGATACCATTATGACACCGACCCTCCTAGCGATCAACACCCTCTAGATGGCTCAAACTAAATCCCTGTTAGAAAATCTTAACATAGTTTCTCTGAACCTTAAGGGCCTCAACCATCCAGTGAAACGAAGAAAGGTCTTTGACTACTTAGTAAAATCAAAAGGGGTCGTCATCCTACTCCAAGAGACTAAGCTATCAGAGGAAGATTTGGGTTTTAAATCTCAACTGGGTTTCACACACTCTATGCTCCTTGGACGTCCACAAGAAAAGAGGGGCGATCACCCTAATCTCAAAGAAATCAAACATCTCCATTACCTCACACACTCATGACGCAGACAGTAGGCTATTAGTCAGCCACGATTAGTTGCATTAGTGCAGCCTCTCCTTTCCAGGACTTGTGCCATGGATAACAATACATTAGTGCCTCCACTTTCCCTTTACAGACCAGGAATATTAGCCCCAGTATTCAAAAACCATTAGACTATAGTGACAAAATAATTAAAAAAAATTCATAAGGCATTATTCATATTCATCAGATACTTGAAGCAAACAATCTCAGGTGGCACCTGGACCTTAATCCTTCAGATCTATTCCCATACCACAGCAGCATCTCATAAGGACAGGGCTCCATATCTCACAACCAATGGTATGAAAGGAACTAACATTGGACAGTGCGACTAAGCCCTTAGATCATCCTAATAGGACTACACACATGCTAATGGGCTTCAAGGATGGGACCTCTGGACATCCTCAATGTTTCCTTCACAACCCAAACTGAGGTGCACAACAATTGATCTTCACATTGCAACACATGGGCGCTAGATTAGGCACCCACTAATCCTCGTGGAGCAAACAGATGTCAGGGAACTTCGTAGAGGGCAGGCCACCAACATAAAATGTGAATTTAAGCTGTGTTCAGAAAAGGTTATCCACTTACATGATCGCTCCTTATCTTTTCTCATGCCCTCTTTCCACCACTGTTCAGTCAAGGCGGCGTTGGCCATTCAACCAACGGCTCAGAAAAGTACTAGCATGGCACTGTCCAGTTCTAGGATGTCCATGAGCATTGCTGCCAAGGTATGGAATTCTCTGCTTGCCCACATTGCTAGACTTGACTCCTTTATCTCATTCAATAAATCATTAAAAACATGGCTTTTCTTATCGTAGGCTCTCTAGTTTCTCTGTACTTATGAGCCCCGTTTTTCAGACATAGCGCTTAAATACCCTCAGGTTTAATGTGCTCTATATATTCAATTTTCATTTAATCTTCTTTCATTTCAAATCTAATGAGATTTTTCTTGTGGGCCCTTAGCGTACAGACATCCTTGAATTGCAGGGAATTTCAAGTACCTGCTGCAGTGTCTCACTCAAGACTCTGAGCAGCTAAAACAGACTCACTATCTCGTGGCACTGGGCATTACCCTATCATCCACCTCCTTTACCTGACCAATCACACACCCACATAATACACACTGACATCCAAGTCCAACCATAACCTTACCAACCCCATTGTTCTGTAGTTAAAGAATACCTGCTGCGGTACTACTTCTAAGCATCATGAGCAGGGCCGGACTGGAAACAACAACCAGCCCTGGCAGGTTGCTGCTCATCCAGCCCTGGGAGTGGGGGGGTGGGGGGGAGGTAGCCAATAAGCACTGCTCCCGCTTTTCTGACAGGGGGCTGATATTGTGGCACGGCTGCAAAGTCGGCCCCCTAAAAGAAAAGCACCCCAATGGCCACAAAACCAGCCCCCACCCCTCTGGCCCACTTGGGAAATGCCAGGTGCCCGCTAGGGCCAGTCTGGCCCTGTTCGTGAGTACTGCACCGCCAGCAGTGTGCTGGACTGTCACATGGTATGCGGTCAATGAGGAGCTGCGGTCCAGCAGTGTCTGGCGTCCACCCTCTTGCAATGCTCTCATGACTATGCCTCTTACCAATAGGGACTTAGGATATCTGTCTACAATCTTACACCATCCTGGTGCAAAGGGACACTGAAGCACCCACTTAATTCACGTAGTGCAAGCCTAGCTGTAAGGCAACTGAGCACTGAATTGAAAGAAGGATCTCTGTTATACTTATTTTATTTATTTATTTGTTTTAAAAGTTTTATGTAGCGCTGGCTAGACCCGGAGGTATCGAAGCGCTTTACATGAGCATCAGATCATAGTTACAGGTTACATCGTTACAAAGGTTACACAGTTCTTAGAGCATGGCACATAGTTACTTGTAAGGTTAAGATAAACAATAAGCACAAATACGTAAGGGGAAAAGAAGGCAAGGTGAAAGATTCAGGGGGGGGGTTGGAGTAGGGGAAGTAGACAGATAATGAAGGTGGGAAAGAGGAGGGGAGTGTGAGAGTCACAGCATGGGGAGAGGAGGGGAAGGGTGATGGGGACAAAAACCGGTAGACGAGTCAATGCAACGTCCAAAGTCCAGTAAGCTGTGATCCCAGGGGAAGTGGTATCCCTTCCCTATCTCTATTGCGAGAGGCTCCCTTTACGTAGTGGACTCTCTCAGAGAGGTCTCTGAGACTCCAAGGCCTACATACTGGATCCTTCCCCAAAAAGTGGAGAGGGAGTGCTTTGGCAAGCGGTGCCATACCATACCTCAAGTGTGAGTGGCTCCCTTGGCGCAGTGGACTCACTCAGCGGGTTCGCTGAGACTCCAGAGTATAAATATTGGATCTTTCCCCAACAAGGGGAGAAGGAGTGCTTAGTAAAAGGGCACAAAGGACAGGGGGGAGGCAGAGTACCAGGCAAGGGGAGAGATTCAGGGGAGAGAGGATAGGAGCTAGGGAAGAGACAATAAGGAGAGATGAAAAGAAGTCTGCCTAGAGACCGACTGGGTAGGTGACGACCAAGGAGGGAATCCAAGGCCCATCTCCCCTATAGCTAAACCAAGTAGCTCCATCGGGCATCAGACAAAATAGTTCAGTCTAAAAACATTGAGAGAGGAGGGAGGGAGAGACATAAATAGAGGGAGGATGCGGTAGGAGACAATAGGAGAGACAACAGGAAGTGCAACAATGTGGTTCAACAATATACTGGAGGAAGATCAACAAGTAAACCTTAAATAAAATAATCAGCAATACAATTAGGGAAGGAGTGAAAGGTGAGAGAAAGTAGTGGGGGTAGGGGAGGAGAGGGAGTGAGGATAAGGGAAGAGACAACCATAGAGACGAAAGGAAGTCTGTCTAAGGTTCACAGAAAAACAGGGTGGGGAACAAAGGGCAAGGGCATGTGAGGGCTGAGGACAGAGGACAGAAGCTGGAAAGAGTAGGAGCGGAGAGGGAGGAAGGTTGCATAAGGTGCATAAGGTTTGAACAGACAGAGGCACGTATCTCCAGGCTGGGGGCTGTATTGTTGGGACCATGTTTAGATATTGTGGCACGGTTGCAAAATCAGCCCCCTAAAAGAAAAGCACCCCAATGGCCACAAAACCAGCCCCCACCCCTCCGTCCCACTGGGGAAATGCCAGGTGCCCGCTAGGGCCAGTCTGGCCCTGTTCGTGAGTACTGCACCGCCAGCAGTGTGCTGGACTGTCACATGGTATGCGGTCAATGAGGAGCTGCGGTCCAGCAGTGTCTGGCCTCCACCCTCTTGCAATGCTCTCATGACTATGCCTCTTACCAATAGGGACTTAGGATATCTGTCTACAATCTTACACCATCCTGGTGCGAAGGGACACTGAAGCACCCACTTAATTCACGTAGTGCAAGCCTAGCTATAAGGCAACTGAGCACTGAATAGAAAGAAGGAGCTCTTGATACTTATTTCATTTATTTATTTATTTTAAAAGTTTTATATAGCGCTGGCTAGACCCGGAGGTATCAGAGCGCTTTACATGACCATCAGATCATAGTTACAGGTTACATCGTAACAAAGGTAACACAGTTCTTAGAACATGGCACATAGTTACTTGTAAGGTCGAGATAATCAATAAGCACAAATACGTAAGGCGAAAAGAAGGCAAGGTGAAAGATTCGGGGGGTTGGAGTAAGGGAAGTAGACAGATAATGAAGGTGGGAAAGAGGAGGGGAGGGTGAGAGTCACAGCATGGGGAGAGGAGGGGAAGGGTGACGGGGACAAAAACCGGTAGACGAGTCAAGGCAACGTCCAAAGTCCAGTAAGCTGTGATCCCAGGGGAAGTGGTATCCCTTTCCTATCTCTATTGCGAGAGGCTCCCTTTACGCAGTGAAATGAAATGAAATGAAATGAAAAAGAAATTTCTAAAGCGCACTGTGGCCAAGCGGCTTCCTGGCGCTGAGGAGCACAACAGAATCTACAAAGGGGCCCAAAGAGATTTAGCCGGGAAATGCCTGAAGGAAAAGAAAAGTTTTAAGGGCTTTACGAAAGTGGGAAAAGATAGGGATAGAACGAATGGAAAGAGGGAGGTTGTTCCAAATCTGGGGGGCCAACACAGAGAATCGGGTGCCCCCGGTGCGGGATTTGCGGAAGCGGGGGACGTGAAGAAGAGAAAGAGAAGAAGAGCGGAGAGTACGACTGGGGGCATGAGAAGAAATTAGGGAATTAATGAAGAGCGGGGCAGAACGAGCATGCGCTCGAAAGGCCAGGCAAGCTAGTTTGAACTGAGATCTGAAATGAACCGGGAGCCAATGGAGAGATTTGAGGGCCGGGGTGATGTGGGAAAATTTGGGGAGACGAAGGATAAGGCCTGGAGATGGCGAGTTTCGTAGGCAGGGATACCAACGTACAGGCCGTTTCCATAATCCAGGCGGGATGTAATAAGGGCCGTGATGATGGTTTTAAGGGCATCAACAGAAAAAAACCGGGAAATCTTACGAATTAAACGGAGTGAGGAAAAACAAGAAGACACGACAGAACTGATTTGGGTGTGCATGGACAGATCAGTAATGATCTTGATGCCCAAGGTTCGAACAGAGGAAACTGGTGAGGGGGGAGGGCCAAAAGAAAGGGGCCAGTGAGCTGAGGACCAGGGATTGGACGAGCCACCAGTGAGGACAAGCTCCGTTTTATCAGGATTGAGCTTCAAATGATTGAAGCTCATCCACTGGGAAATAAAAAGAAGAGTAGAACAGAACTTAGGAAGAGAGTCAGCTGGGGATGAGAGATCAAAAACGAGCTGGAGGTCATCTGCGTAATTGTACACGGAGACCCCCAGCTCGAGAAGAGAGGAGATAAGGGGACGGATGTAAAGGTTGAAAAGAAGTGGGGAGAGAGAAGAACCTTGAGGGACACCACATGTGACCGGAAGAGGGGGGGCACAAAAATCAGAGAGGTGGACTGCCTGTGATCTGCCTTGAAGAAAGGACGCGATCCAGGAGAGGGCAGTGCCCTGGATGCCCACTGCGCTGACACGGTCGACAAGGATGACATGATCGACCGTGTCAAACGCAGCGGACAGATCTAAAAGGACCAATGCCTGGGGGAGGTTGCAGTCGGCCTTCCCCTTAAGTTCATCCAGGACCGCAAGGACCACACCCTCAGTGTAGTGGCCGGGGCGAAAGCCCGCCTGGTGGGAGGCCAGGAGATGATTCTCCTCAATATAGGTGGAAAGGCAGGATGTCACGTAGCTTTCGAGAATCTTCCCTAGATAGGGGAGAAGGGAAATCGGTCTAAAATTAGATGGAAGAGAGGGGTCCAGGCCAGCTTTCTTCAAGATAGGAAAAACAATAGCAGACTTGAAGGAAGAGGAAACACAGCCCAAAGCCAAAGAAGAATTGAGAAAGGTGAGGGGAGGGGTGGGACAACTGGTATAGAGGGTTCTGAGTATCCGTGCAGGGGCACAGTCTGCGGGAGAGCCGGATTTGACCTTGACAAGCAGGTCGAGGAAAAGCTCAGATGAAATAGGTTCAAAATGATCCAGGACAGAAGGAAGCAGATGAGACTGAACGGGCAGTGCGGGTTGAGACACAATAGGAATATTGGCCTTGATGGTAATAATTGTATTGATGAAGTAGTCGTTCAAAGAGTGACAAAGAGATTGAGAAGGGGCAGGGGAAAGACAGGTGCGGTCGGAAGTGGCAAGACTGTGAACTAGTGAGAAAATCTCACGAGATTTGTTGGCCGAAAGGGCCACTCGCTCAGTAAAATATTTAGATTTGGCCGCTAAGATGGCTTTTTTATAGTTGTTAAGAAGAGCTTTATATTTGAGGCGGAGTGTGGGGCAGTAGTTGTGGCGCCAATGACGCTCCGAGCGCCTGAGCTCTAATTTCAGAGATTTAAGGTCGCTGGAAAACCACTTGTGAGCGTCATGGGGGCGAACTGATTTGATCTTTTTAAGTGGGGCGACCTGGTCGCAAGCAGAAGAAAGCCAAGTATTAATGGCATCCGCCTGACTTTCCAAAGATAGGTCAGTCAGGGTGGGAGTGGATGAAGATAGTAAAGAAGAGAGATCATTAAGATCAGTCTTGTTCCAGCTTCGAGCCAAGATGTTTTTAGGCAAAGGGGCTTTCTCAGCTTGAGCCAAGTGAATAGAAAAGGAGATCATGGAGTGATCCGACCAGACGCAAGGAAGAATGGAGGTGGCCGGAAGATTACAGCGTAAGGACCAGATTTGGTCCAAGATATGACCGTGAATGTGGGTAGGGGCCGAGACGTGGGGTGAGAAGTTAAGGCACTGAAGTGTGGCAGAGAAGTCTCTAGATGAGGAGTCCTCCCTCGGATCACCCGGCCAAAAGTTGAAGTCACCGAGCAGGAGCAGCGAGGAATTATTTACCGCCAAGGTGGCCAAGAGGTCCTGCACGGTAGACACAATTGATGGCATACTGTGAGGGGGGCGGTACATGAGGACCACCGTAAGAGGTGCCGGGAGATTAAGAGAGCGGGCCACCAGAAAGTCGACGCTGGGTATACGGGGGTACGGAAGAAGCTGGAATTTCATAGAAGAGCGAATTATCATCGCCACACCCCCTCCAGTTTTTCCGTCAGGGCGGTCGGCACGAAGGACATAGTGGGTACTAGGGAGAATGGCCAGAAGGTCCGGGAGTGAATCAGAAGAAAACCAAGTTTTGGTGAGAAAAGAAAATCCGGGGAATCAGTATCCAAGAGATTGAAAAGAGCAATTTGGTTTTTAACGGCGGAGCGAGTATTAAAAAGAATAGCAGAGACGGCTGGGGAACCAGAAGTGGGGCCAGTGGCAAAGGACGAAAGAGAAGTAGGAGGGACGGGACATGAGCAGGAAGAGTGGGGGACATAGATTCCGTGTGAAGATAGGTGTTGAACTATAGAGGAGGAGAGGGGGACAGGAACTGAAAAAGACCGAAGTTGGGCAGAGGAATACACTAAAGGAAAGGCAGGGTCTATGGCCCCTGGTCCCGGCCCGTCGCGGACGGGCGCAGACGGGCTTAACTTAGGCGCAACTTCGGTGCGCCTTCGTCGCGCCGGCTGCGCTGCCGGGACTGGCCAACCATTATGTAGGGACACATGAGGGGGAGTGGCTAGGGGGGAGTTGCCCAAACGCTGCAACGCTGACCCAGAGCCGCCCAAGATGGAGGACTCGCCAGTCTCAGGAGGAGACGATCAGCGGGAGGCGCTCTGGGTGGCGTGCAGGAGGGAGAAGATGGAAGCTGCTAAAAGATAGTGCCGTGCGCGGAAGTCCAGAGCGCAGCTGAGGGGCACAGCGAGCGATGACCAAGGTCAGTGGGGGCTGTTAAAAGTAGACGTTGCTCCCGGCGAAGCCTCGGGAGTTCTGAAGTGCAGAGTGATGGGCGCGAGGTCCACAGTGCGCCTGAAGTACTGGTCTGGGGGGGAGGGGCCCAAACGCTGCAACGCTGACCCAGAGCCGCCCAAGATGGAGGACTCGCCCGTCTCAGGAGGAGACGATCAGCGGGAGGCGCTCTGGGAGGCGTGCAGGAGGGAGAAGATGGAAGCTGCTAAAAGATAGTGCCGTGCGCGGAAGTCCAGAGCGCAGCTGAGGGGCACAGCGAGCGATGACCAAGGTCAGTGGGGGCTGTTAAAAGTAGATGTTGCTCCCGGCGAAGCCTCGGGAGTTCTGAAGTGCAGAGTGATGGGCGCGAGGTCCACAGTGCGCCTGAAGTACTGGTCTGGGGGAGAGGGCCCAAACGCTGCAACGCTGACCCAGAGCCGCCCAAGATGGAGGACTCGCCCGTCTCAGGAGGAGACGATCAGCGGGAGGCGCTCTGGGTGGCGTGCAGGAGGGAGAAGATGGAAGCTGCTAAAAGATAGTGCCGTGCGCGGAAGTCCAGAGCGCAGCTGAGGGGCACAGCGAGCGATGACCAAGGTCAGTGGGGGCTGTTAAAAGTAGACGTTGCTCCCGGGAAAGCCTCGGGAGTTCTGAAGTGCAGAGTGATGGGTGCGAGGTCCACAGTGCGCCTGAAGTACTGTTCTGGGGGGGAGGGGCCCAAACGCTGCAACGCTGACCCAGAGCCGCCCAAGATGGAGGACTCGCCCGTCTCAGGAGGAGACGATCAGCGGGAGGCGCTCTGGGTGGCGTGCAGGAGGGAGAAGATGGAAGCTGCTAAAAGATAGTGCCGTGCGCGGAAGTCCAGAGCGCAGCTGAGGGGCACAGCGAGCGATGACCAAGGTCAGTGGGGGCTGTTAAAAGTAGACGTTGCTCCCGGCGAAGCCTCGGGAGTTATGAAGTGCAGAGTGATGGGCGCGAGGTCCACAGTGCGCCTGAAGTACTGGTCTGGGGGGTAGGGGCCCAAACGCTGCAACGCTGACCCAGAGCCGCCCAAGATGGAGAACTCGCCCGTTTCAGGAGGAGACGATCAGCGGGAGGCGCTCTGGGTGGCGTGCAGGAGGGAGAAGATGGAAGCTGCTAAAAGATAGTGCCGTGCGCGGAAGTCCAGAGCGCAGCTGAGGGGCACAGCGAGCGATGACCAAGGTCAGTGGGGGCTGTTAAAAGTAGACGTTGCTCCCGGCGAAGCCTCGGGAGTTCTGAAGTGCAGAGTGGACTCTCTCAGAGAGGTCTCTGAGACTCCAAGTCCTACATACTGGATCCTTCCCCAAAAAGGGGAGAGGGAGTGCTTTGGCAAGGGGTGCCATACCATACCTCAAGTGTGAGTGGCTCCCTTGGCGCAGTGGACTCACTCAGCGGGTTCACTGAGACTCCAGAGTATAAATATTGGATCTTTCCCCAACAAGGGGAGAAGGAGTGCTTAGTCAAAGGGCACAAAGGACATGGGGGAGGCAGAGTACCAGGCAAGGGGAGCGATTCAGGGGAGAGAGGATAGGAGCTAGGGAAGATACAATAAGGAGAGACGAAAAGAAGTCTGCCTAGAGACCGACTGGGTAGGTGACGACCAAGGAGGGAATCCAAGGCCCATAGCTAAACCAAGTAGCTCCATCGGGCATCAGACAAAATAGTTCAGTCTCAAAACATTGAGAGAGGAGGGAGGGAGGGAGATACATAAATAGAGGGAGGATGCGGTAGGAGACAATAGGAGAGACAACAGGAAGTGCAACAATGTGGTTCAACAATATACTAGAAGAAGATCAACAAGTAAACCTTAAATAAAATAATCAGCAATACAATTAGGGAAGGAGTGAAAGGCGAGAGAAAGTAGTGGGGGTAGAGGAGGAGAGGGAGTGAGGATAAGGGAAGAGACAACCATAGAGATGAAAGGAAGTCTGTCTAAGGTTCACAGAAAAACAGGGTGGGGAACAAAGGGCAAGGGCATGTGAGGGCTGAGGACAGAGGACAGAAGCTGGAAAGAGTAGGAGCTGAGAGGGGGGAAGGTTGCATAAGGTGCATAAGATTTGAACAGACAGAGGCACGTATCTCCTGCCTGGGGGCTGTATTGTTGGGACCATGTTTAGATAGAGAAATGTCCTGGGTGGGGAAGGGGAATTGAGAGGAGGCATATTGGGCAAAGAGAGAGAGGTAAATCAGATAGTCACGTGAGAAGTCAAGGGAGGGCAGTGTGTTGAAGCTGTGGAGGGAGAGACGTGGAAAGGGAGGAGTGGAAGGCCGCGGTGTTGGGAAAGGGTAAGGGGAGGATTCGGCAGAGGAGAAGAACAAAGAGAGGGAATGTGGTCACAAGATGATATGAGAGAAAGGGGCCAGAGACATGAGAATGTGAGTCATGTAAATAGGTACGAAGGAAGCGGTAGTCAGACGGAGTTAGGAAGTAGTGGGAGAGACAGTAGTTGAGAGGTAGAAGGCAAAAGTTATCAGACGTGCGTTAGATTTGTCAAACAATTTTGTAGGGCCTACCGTAGGCAATCAGCAATACTGCTTTACACGATTGCTTGTGAACAAAGTAAAAAACATAGACCTAAGCAAAAAGAGAGAATAAAATTCCAAATCAATATATGAAGCATAGGCCAGGGATCTCAAGGTGCAATAAATAGAGGTACTAGATGGTAAACAACAAAAGGACAAGGTAAATAATATAAGCAAGTAGGAAACAGGGTAATCGGGATAGAAAAGGCAAAGGAGACTAGGCAATAGTAGCAAAAGAAAAAAGGGGGGGCAATTGACACAGTCAGCTTAGGGTGCTGGATGGAGTACATTAGTGGGAGCAACTCCATCCCTTCCTCTCTGAGCAGTATGCATAAGTTCCATGTTATCTAAACATGGGCAGACTGTCCCTGTGCCAGTTGTCTTTCTCTTACCTTGCAGTGTTCACATTGAAGCAGAACTAATAGCTAAAGCGCCCTCAGCACTGGGAGTAGATGGCTGGCACATGGGTTACAAGGCATGGGTTATGCCGTAGGTTTGTGTTGTTGGATTGTCAGCTCCTGGGCTGACACATCTGGTGGAAGATTACTATCATTAAATGAAGATAATCCCTGTAGTATTCCATCCATGGAACTGAAGAAAGAGGTCAATATTGTAATAATTCAGAAGAAGCTGACGATCCAGCTTTTCCCTAAATTTACTGTATGGCAATGAGTTCGAGCTTCATGAAGGGTTGTGTTTCGCTATAAAAGTTCATCTGGAGCTAGCAGTGATGTTCTTCTCTGCTGTGTCTCCTCGGTTTACTCCTAGAGTCTGAGTCTTGAACGGCACTTCTAGGAGCTGCTATATCCTGCTGTCACCCACAGACCAACCTACGTTACTCAGAGGGGGACACAGCCAGCATATGCATTTTGGAGGTGGTGGCTGTGGCCTAGTTCTTGGCCTCATCACATGAGGGTTCCCTGACTCTCCATGGTCCTGTTGTTGGTCTTGAATTGCCCCATTCATTGAAGATCAATGGCAATCATGGGTAGACAAGCAGTCTATAGGATCTCCAGCAAACAAACACTGGTAGGGGGTGTCTGGATGATCTCCCTGTAGCAGGTTGAACGCTCAGGAGCTGGGTGATTTCTCTGGTGTCCCCTTGTTCTTATATTGGGAAACATCCATTACAACAAGGTTTTAACCATGTTGTGCCTTTACTTCGCATTTTTTACCACATGTTTTTACAACGTTTATGCCTTTACAATGCATGCCTTTACCACGCATTTAAGGTAAGTTCAGAGGTGTGGGGGCTCTCCCCCCTCAAATACATTGTTTATATATGCAAATATATATATAAACAATGCGTTGAAAAGGCATACGTTGTAAAAGCATATGTGCATTGTAGCATCATACAACCTTATGTTAAGCACACTCCTTGGCATGAGATCTACCTTGGGGTCCCTTCTTTAGTATCTGGTGGCATGACAAGCCTATCAGTCATTGGGATCTCATGTTTGGGACTGACCCTAAGAGGAAATGAGGCTGCGGGGGGCTCTGTGTGGGTGTCAGGAACAAAGTTTGTTGTGGCCTCCCAGGAAGGTGCAGATCTATCTATCCTGGACGGACGTTTGGTTTAGGGTCCTGGGTCACAAGTCTGCACACCTACCTGTGGCACCCCAAGTGCACCCTCTGCTACATGGTGGCAAACAGTGGTGAAAGGCACACCACTTTCTGTGCACAGTGCATTGGGTTTGCTGGAGTCTAAACGTGCCTTCTGTTATCATTTGCTGGCAGATCCAGGCCTCTCTCTGCCTGTGTGTCCATCCAGGTCTTGGGATGGTGCCACTTAGCTTCCTAGATGCTCAGTTACTCGCGTGGAATGAGGGCAGAAGGAACTGGCCAACACACGTTCATAGTGGCAAAATATTAGGCAGATTTACAAGCCCCTTGCACCACTATTTAATCATTTTTAACATGGGAAAAGTGACGCAAAAGTGGGTGGGGGCAGATATAAAAGCCCCTTGCGGCACTTTTGCGTCATTTTTCCCATGTTAAAAATGTCACAAAAGTGGCGCAAGGGGTTTGTGAATCTGCCCCTGTAATTTTAACCGGCGGTGAAAAAAGCAGACAAAATGCATTTCCCTTCCGCATATTTTTGCCAACATTCACCCACCCTACCGGAAGGACAGGGACTGGTGAATGTCCCCCAATTAAATTGACGAGACACAGAATAAGATTGGCGGCACCTCGAAGCCACATTGGGACCGAAGGCAACTGCCAAAAACCTTAAACAAAAAGACAGGCCATCTTCGGATTCCATAATGGCGGACTAGGAACAGGACTCAACTCATCTGCCTGCCTTCTTTCACACAAGATCCAAATAATAACCAGCTAACAAACTATGAACAAACAAAAAATTCAGACATGAAAAACAGAAAACCAGCGACCAAATCTTACACCAAGAACAATGAAAACCGCTTTACAAGTAAAAGCTTGCACAACATAATGTTAAGAACTGGATTATAAAACTATCATGCCTCCTTGGCAACCTGACTTCTTCATGGTTACTGCAAGGAGTTCCGTTTCACTAGCTTATCATGCTCGTAAAACCTGTAATGTTCAGGTGTTTTAATCCTATCCCACTCTCACACTGTCTAATGCTTCATCACCACCAGCACTACCACCCTCCTTCGCTCTCATTACGCTTCCTAGGATCCATGGGTGGCCACTACTCTGTCCTCTACCTACCTCCTCTGAATACCTCCTTTGTTAGACCAAACGGTCCTGGTTCAACATTTCACACGCCCATCTTCCACGCAACATTCTGTACGTGATTTCCCAGTAGTAGGGTGTGGAGTACAATTATGTGACCACAAGATTGACCGCAACACACGGTTGAGTTCCTTTCCACTTGCTACACCAGCCTGCTTCACCTACACACCACTGACCAAACAGCCTTCCGAAGGCCTGGCCCAGTCTCTCAGTGTAGGTCCTGGTAGCATATAATCACTCTTCACCGTATCCTACCTTGAGAGGATGGCGCTGAAAACATCTCAGTATACTTTGTATTCTTGAATCCTCAGCTCAGAGTATGGTCTATTGTTACTACAAGTGCTCTTTATCAGTGTGATGTGCATAGTTTTCAGTGGTAACATTTGAAATTGATGGTATGGCTTTTTGCAGTTTTGTAAGAATAAGGTGAACTCAGGCCTGCAGTGGGAAGTAAAGAAAGCCATTGCTGAATACTTTAAGAAACTTGAAGATCTTGCTTCTGAAAAGGTAATACTGATGTTTCTTCTGACACTTAATTCAGATCAATATGTTAAAATGAAACAAATGTACTTGAGATTCAAAATGGCTGCCTTGGGCTTTTGTGGAATGCAAATAGCTGGGAGGCAAGAGACCCTGCCCATAGTTCTCAAGGAAACATAAGCATTGTTTGTGCCTTTGGCTAAACATCATTCAAGAAATAGCACCTGTGAACTGAAGGTGCTAACCGTCCCCAAAACACCATGTGGAAGGACTCGGCTAACTCTCTCATAAAGAGGCTTTGAAACATTATCCATAGAAGATGTGGAAAACAGGCGCTATTGTCAGAAGCATGTGCCAGTGTCATGACTGACACATGCCGTATAACTGATATCATATAAAACAAGACCCCTTTCCCGAGGAAAAAGCAAATTTATATTGTCAGGAAGTTAATCCAAGAAAGTATCAGTCCAAATCTTATATGTTAATATGCCTCTTTATTTTCTCATTCTGTTCACAACTGTAGACGTTTTACACATGGCTCATGAAGGCAGATTGGCGTAGTTGTTATGGCCAAGATGTAGCGAACACGTGTTTCGTCTTGGGTATATCGCCCAACGGCTTCCTCAGGGCAAACGTAAATTCAAAAACAGTTCAGCCAGAATCTAGGCAAAATCTGTAAGTAGTCCCATTTAGTATGGGTCTTAGTAGGGCTTATATCCCAGGAAAAACAGTCAGGCGTATGAGCAAATATCTTGAGGTTACTTGTATTCCAGTAAAGGCGTATGTATGTATATATATATATTGTATTGTTGAGAGTGCTCACATCGCAATCGAATACCAAATAAGAGTGATATCAGATTGCCCTAAATTTATATGTAGAATAGGTCTGTGTTTACCTCATATTAGTAAAGAGACAGTGTTCAATTCATTATTTACCTCAACGTGGATTTGATTCACACAGATTCTTGCATACGTGGCACTTACTCTTGGAAATGGAGACTACATCAGCTTTAATCTCAGCAGGTGTACTCGCTTATGAAAGCACCTGATATGCCTGTTACATATATCCAAGATGCCCACTAAAATTCCCTTCCAGAGGAAAGAACCCTCCTTACTGTATGAAAAGCATTTCTTTAGAGGAATCCTGTGTTGCACTGGTGGCAACCTAGCGGCATATTTACAAGAAACTGACACATCTGTATAGCTGCGTCAGTTTCCCTGCGCCAACCTGCGAAACCCTTGCGCCACCATGGATACGCCGTATTTACAATACATTGCATCATGGCGCAAGGATTGACAGATGCCTCAGAAATTCTGACGCATCTGTTGGTGCAAAAGTCACGCATTGCTGGAGTCATGTCGCAAGGAGGACACGACTCCAGCAATGCATGGGGAGGCCTATACCTCATACACTGCATCACTCCTTACTCCGGCTCCAAGTAGGCATAGGGTTTTGACGTAGTGGCGTCCTAGAGGTGGCGCAGTGAAATCTTGTAGATTTCACTTCTTCACTTCTGCAAGGCTTTCCCGCATTGGAACGCCTACCCTGCATTCATTATACCTGATGCGGGTATAATGTGACGCAGGGCTTTACAACGCAACACATCTCCCTAGATGCTTCACTTGGTAAATGGGCGGCAATGTAGCGCATTGTTTGCGCTGCTGCTGCGTCACAAAAAGTGACGCAATGGCGGCACAAAAGTATTGCAAGGGGATTGTAAATCTGTGCCCTAGTATCTGCTCACAAGTGTTCCATTCAGGAAACAGTCCCTTGAGTGCCTATCCAATAGACTATGGACTGACTACTAGCTGCAGGTGGTGGGTGGTCATGGTGCAGTTCATCCTGAATGTACCTTAAGGTAATAGTCAGCTGAGGGACCTGTACCTTAGAGTATATCCGTCAGCCCTGATATCCGTCATGGTTTTCATGTGGCGGGGCATTCTCCAGGGTACTGGCTCGGGGATCAAATGCCAATACCTCCAGAATTGTTTCAGCTAGAATGATAATTCAAATTGTTTTTAAGTCAAGAAAGTCAACCTCAATAGTCCAAGTAAAAAAAAAAGATCTTGAAGGGAAACCCGGAGGATATGGGGGGGGGGGGGTCGATACATGCTTCCTATGGAGTGAGGAATGATCGTGAGATAAAGCAGATCTGAGTGTTGGCTGGAAAGCTTGAGCTTCCCCAAAGTTTAGCTGATTTGTTTGGTACATCTTTCTTCCACGCCAGCTGGCTGGAGGTGACCATGTGTCACCGGGTCAGACGCAGCCTGTCAGGCTGTCTCACACAGATCCTTATAGGCAGATGGACACTGTTCGTTCCTGTGAAGTGGCTTATAGGGCGGCAGGTCTTCCTCTCCTAAACACTGCCTTACCTTCCCATCATTGTCCTTACCGCGCATAGCACCGTGCAACCACCTCAGAGCACTGCCCCGTTCTTCGTACAGCACTAGTCTCTAAGTATCACAAACACATCCCACTACATTATAGTTAGGCGCATCATCATGATTAACACACAGAAAGCTGTAGCTATAAAAAAGCGTTATACCATTGGCTTTTTGATAAATAGTTCAAATGGAGGCCGTGAATTCTCAAGGGAAGCTGCAACCGAAGGCCCTCTCTGCTGTTTAATCGCCCTTGAGCCATCTTCAGCAAACGTTGTAAATAGAATCAGGGTGGGCCGACAGCAGGACTTGGAAATGCCTAGGGCATAGGCTGTCCAAAATCACTACAAGCATCTCTGTATAATTAACCAATGTTGTTTCTAATAATCTTAACCCTAAACCAACGAGGAAATTCTTTATCAAAATATAAGCACCATTCCTTCAAAATTTCAGCCATCATTTCTAGTCATTTTGTTTATCTGTCTTCTGATGATTATTATAGGAATTAGATTTCGAATTTAAGCTGCAAGAATAAAACACAAGTTCAGTAAACCATAACATTGTGCATATATAAGGGACAAATATCCCTGATATAAATTCTATTTTAATTTCAACCTTTCAGTTTTTGTTCAAGCTGGGCAATATGTGGGTCATTGCGCTTGCAAACGGTATTTGCCATGGGATTTTTGTGTATTACAATATAGAAAATAAGGATAACAGACAGATGATGTGGATTTTGTACAGATTTGTTGTTTATGTTGCTTTGTAAATTCCAAAAGGGCACAACATCCAGAAGCATGATTTGACATACAGGCGGCATGAAAGACGATTTTCAATCTGTCCCAGTGCGAGCAGTTGTGGTTTGAGATTAAGCAAGGAATAATCATGTGACCCTATTTATCTAGGGTAAGAGCGTATGTGCCCGGAGCATCATCCGAATAGAGGTGAGAAACCAATTGCAACGCGCAACGCATCTTGCGACATGGATCAGGAGTCGGCAGAGAAGAACATCTTCCTACTCGTGATATGACAATCGGACTGAACTCTTCAACTCAGGAATGATTATTGATGCGTTTGTTTACTCATACACTGTTTATTATATAAACATTTATTTTTTTACTGAAATAATAAAGAAACTTGCTTATGTTTGCATTGGCATTCACAGAGCATAACGTCTGGGCTGTCTTTGAACTTGTCCATTTGTATTGGGGAGTGATGTAGTTCCTTCTAAACAAAATGCCTGTTTGAAGGAGGTTGTTTGATCTATTTTAGGATTGCGTCCCAGATCCAGGGAGTCTAGCAGGCATGTCTCTTCTATTCCTTCTTCTGCTGCTGGGTTTGAATCCTTGTGATAGATTGTGTGTGATGGTTCACCACCAGAGCCATCAATCCTGCTCCTTTTGTATTGGGCATGTTCCACCATATTGAGGTTCAGATGTTCCTTATGTGTTCTCCATATTGACAACCCACTATGAAACATTTGGTGGTGGTAGCTTAATGAGAAATGTGGAAAACTGCAAGCATTGGTACTCCATCCTGATGCTTCTCCAAAGAGATATGCCAAGCAAGTATAAGAGAGCCTTTAGATGGCCAGGACACAGTATAACCACAGCCTTAGGAACTGCAACATCCAACCTGCTAAGTTGCGCACCTCATGAGTAAGAGACAGTAATGCAGAATGCAATTTATGTAAGCACATCTATCTGCAGTAAGCAAGGCTCTATTCCGAGTTGCATGACTCTATGCCAGAGGATCAGCAGAGAAAGATGACTCCAGTGAGTCCCCTGTAATCAAGGGTTACTGGAATCCATGAGATTCGTATGACCCATTTAAGTCTGGTTTCCAAGAATTTACTTACTACAGGTGCGTGGTTTCCATGCTGGAAACCACCCACCTCTTTCAACCCCCAAATCTTAGGGTAGTGAGGCTGATCAGTCCAATACTGACTCTGGGAAGAGCTATGATGTACAATAATGATACCCTATAAATCAATGTCTAGCCACTGCTTTTACTATGAAAACAAATACTCTAATACAGACACAGCTAAATACTATGCATAGAATGAAAACTAGATACAATTAAACTAAAGGAGTCTCATCAGCGAGACGAGATCCACTTAGCAAAGGAGGCCTCTGTTCGCCTTGCCGAGCCTAGTTGTGCCTAAGCCAAGCCACGCCCCGCCAGACCAAGGGCAGCAATCACCGAGCGGGAGTAAGGAGCAGGAGCGGGGAGGACACGGAGTAAGCCAACGACCGCCGGATACTAGCGGCAAGCGGGCACACCGCTACAGATTTCCACCCCAGCCTCGGAACATAGCGGAGCCCTCGGGGCGAGGCAGGGTGAGACGAGGGGAGCGGAAGCGGCGCGAGCCGGAGGGCTCGCCGAGCGCCACGAGACACTCGCACACGCACCTGAAGCTGAGAACGCCAACGACCGCCAGCCCCCATTCAGCCCCCATTCAGCCCCCATTTAGCAGACTCGGACATTCAGCTGGATCAGTGATTCAGCAGAGTCTGCTAAGGCAAAATCTTGTTAAACTTCGGAGGCTCCTAAATGTGCAAGTTGGCAATAAAAAAGGGCGTTTAATTTAAGCACCAGCCCTAAGAAGATTAAGCACCACGGAGAAGTCGGAGATTTATTAAACACGACAGAAAGTGCAAGCGTGGCAAGGCAAGCAGGCGGAAGGCAATTAAGGCAGAACAGAGGTAAGTGAACAACTTTTTAACAAAAGTAAAAATTAATAATTAAGAGTTACCACCTTTAATTGAACAACAGTTTTTTACCTACAAATGGTACCTAAAAGAGGGCCAATATTACGTACGGTGGATGAAATAGGGAGGAGTAAATTAATGGAGGGCTCAAAATCTCTGGATGCGAGCCAGGAAAGTCATGTATCATCTATGGATAATAGTAAGGGGAGACGAAAGAAAAGAAAAGTTAAAAGAGCAACGAAGAATGCCCAGAAGGCAAAAACAACTAATAAACAGAAAGAGAACACGGCAGCGTCAAAGTCCATAAAGGAGTTTGTAGGCAAACACTATAAATCATTAAACCCAGCGATAACATCGGATCTAGATGGAGAAATAGTGGAAATTGGCGGAGAAATTGGTGAAAATTCAGGCATGCCAGATGAAAATCAAAGATGGTCAGATAAGGGAGAATACCAGGAAGAAGTTAATCTTGACACCGAAGAAGAAGGGGTGAACCGCAAATCTTTAAACCAGACACTGCAGAGCCAAAACCACCAAATCTCGGCGCCTCGACTATCATCATCACCAAAGATGTTCTCACTGTTGTCACCAGGGAATGAAGGTCACAGGGGAAATGAAGGCCAGAACCAGAGCGTTATCTGGAGAGGCGCGCCAGATCAATTCCAACAGCACCATCCACTGCAAAAATCCCCAATACATCAAGAGAGCATAAGGACTAGTTACCCAGTAAACCCAGTCAGAAATACTACACAGGATTCGGTGCTCTCTGAAACTCCTACATCTTCGTTGATGGATTTAATCTTGTTACTTCAGAAGGCATTACAAGGAATCCTGGAAGTAACTCTCTCAACAACGGAGTGATGAAAGCTCAGAAACAACATCTAAAGAAAATAGAAGAAGAACTAGGAGAAATAAAGAGCCAATTGCCAAGCAGGGTAAAGTCAACTGATACAGCCCCACCAATTGAGGAAAGTGACATGATAGTACCGGAAGAAGAAAGCATGGTAATTTTTGAAAGATCTCCCCAACCCACGGAACAAACAGCAAAGGATGCTGCAGAGTCTGTAGACAATGTTTATATATCAAAAAGACCTATGCTGATAAAAAGGCGTGGGGGGTATGTCACACTCGGGCCAGGAACAAGATAGGAAAATCCAGGCAACTGAAACATGCAGGAAAGAGAAAAGGGAAGGAAACAACGACGGGGGGGGGGGGTGCAGTCAGGATTAAATGCCTCAGCTCCGACATTTATAACACATAGACTTACACATGTAGAGGCAAAAACTTCAAAGTCTCCAAAGACTCTGAGAGAACCAAGGAAAAAGCAGATATGCAAGGAGGCAACTGAGAACCCCCGCTCCATCCGTACGACGAAAAAAAAAGTAAGGCTAATGGATGAACGAGTTACTGAACAAAGGTCAGTAAGACCACAGGCACACGAAGAACCCAACATGAGAAAGAAAGGACGGCAAGTAGGGAGAACAATCGCCAGTCAACAGGCGCATGAAATAAACACGAATTTATATGAGAGAGATAATAACAAATGGCTATTTCTGGACCTGATACCAGCTGGTAGGAAAGAGAAGCCGACAAGAAAAACGAGACCCCTGAATAGGGCACTGATTTTGACCGCATTTGCAAAATGCGGCAGTCTGAGGGGGATCGGCACCAAAGACCTCCAGCATGTTGGCTTTGTAGAAAACAGGTATGGAAGGGAAATAACAAAAATCACCCTTCACTCAGACCTGGTAAAAAGGGCAATCCAGAAAGCCTCAAATGAGATAACGCAACAGGGAATAAGGATTATCCCAGAGAGAGAAATAAAAACCTCTAAAGATAACAATTTCTTAAAACAGCATGCCGGGCTACAGAAGAGACAAGTGATTCTCTATAGAGAAACAGAAGGTGATCGAAGCTGTCTGAACGTTGTAATAGACAACACAGGGAACGATTCCTCATGGGGCAACTGGTCGTTACATAGCAATCCCATGGGAGAATGCAATGAAAGTAATTCGGCGGATACGGAAGAAGAAGGTGGTTTGAGTGATGTTGAATAGGATGGAGGGGGGTCGGATGAACTAGGTCTCTTAACCTGGAATGTAAATGGGCTAGGCAATGAGCAAAAACGGGAATATATAATGGAATCCATAAATAAAGTGTACATTGCCTGCCTGCAAGAGACCTGGTTATGCGACGACACCCCAACCTTTGATGGATACGTCCAGATACATCAGCCTGCCATAAAGAAAAATCGTGGGAGGCCCTCGGGGGGGCTGTTGACATTGGTATCAACAAAAGTAATGAGGGAAATAAAACTGTTGAATACAAAATGTAAATGGGTCCAATCAAGTAGAATTGAACTTATGACGGTGGAACTGAACGATAAAATGTTGATTTTAATGAATGTATACATGCAGTGGGATAATGGAGAGGAGTATGAAAGGGAAATGAGGTGTTTTAAAGAGGATGTAGACAGTACTCTAGAAAAATATCCCGCAGATATAATAATAATAATGGGGGATTTCAATCATAAACTAAACCCAAAAAAGGCAGACCTTTGGAATAGGGAACAGTTAGAGGTATACAGAATAAACCCGGCTAGGTTCCCAGATGGGGAAACTTCGAAACAAGGCCTAGAACTAGTACACACCTTAGGAGTCAGGGGCTTTCACTGCGTAAATGGGAGAATAGAGACAGACTCACCTGCAGGAAAGACGTTTATCCAAGGGCAACAGAACTGCCCAATTGACTATATATTCTTGCAGGCCTGGAACTTCTCCCAGATTAGGGACTTTAGGTTAGAACAAAAAGAGGTGAGTGATCACAAACTTCTACACATAATAATATCGGGTGAAAGGAAATTACAAAGAGAAACGGTGATTACCCAGGAGGTCGAGTACCCCAAACGGGTGACGACACGTCTAACTGAGGAATACATGGAAAAACTGAAGGCCATGCAAATAAAAATGGCACCTGAAAACTGTGAGAATAAAAAACTGGAATGGTTTATAGGAAAATTAGAAGAAGTGGTTCAATGCCTAAAGATAAAATTAAAATGGGATAAACCCATAAGGGTAAAACAAATAAACCGAGGTAAAGGGTTCTCTGTGGCGTGCCAAAATAAGAAAAAGGAGATACGAGCAGCAGAAGGGAGACAACAAAAGAACTTTACACAAGAGAGACAGGAACAGCTAGTTAAGCAGAAAAAAGAATTCAAGTTAATGGTAATCACCGCAAAAAGGATATATAAAGAAAAATGTTGGTTAGAACTATTAGAAGCCATAGAGAATAAAAATCTAAGGCAATTTTGGAAACTAGGAAAGGCTGCAGCTGGAACATCAGATGGAGAATTAAATTGTGTGGTGAGTGAGGCAGCATGGGAAGTGTACATAAGGGAACTGTACGGGGTAAGGACTCCCAGAGAGGAGGTGGAGATCAAAATATGGCAAGAAATCTCAGAAGACCTATTATTTAAATTTAATGAAGAACAAGTTGAGCTCACAATAAAAGAACTTAAGCTAACTCGGGCAGCAGGACCAGATAATCTTCCTGCAATAATTCTGAAGTCCGAGGTTAAATGGTGGGCAAGATTCCTTGCCAAGATGTTCCAGGTAGTTCTAAAAGAAGTTGTAATGCCACCAACCTGGAAGGGGGCCATAATTAGGCCAATCCACAAGAAAGGGAGCAAAGAGGCGTCACAAAACTACCGGCTGATTAATCTCCTATATATAGGTGAGAAAGTGTTTTCTAAAATTGTGCTGAAACAATTGAATGCATGGGTAGACGAGTTCCAAATAATACCCACAGAACAGGGTGGATTTAGAGCGGGCCACTCTACAATAGATCACGGATTTGCTCTATGGGCGATGGCGAGGAAGTCGACGGAGCAAAATGGCAAGCTATGCTGCTGTTTCGTCGACTTTAGAGCAGCCTTTGATTCTGTAGATCGGGCCTGCCTATGGGAGACCCTAAAGAGGTTAAATATTCCTAAAGACCTCCTCACAATGATAAAAGAACTACATAGGGAAAACTGGGGGCAAGTAATCAAGGATACGGTGGGTTCTCTGACCCCAAAAATACCCATTGCCAATGGATTAAGACAGGGCTGTGTGCTGGCCCCCCAGCTTTTCTCGATCTTCCTGTCAGATCTCCCGGCACATCTAGAGGTGGAGGGTAGTGCCAGCCCTAAAATGGATGGAAACAAGATACCCTGTCTATTGTACGCGGACGATCTGGTAATAGTAGATCAGACTGAGAGGGGCCTCCAAAGGAAGCTTAATGCCTTCAATACATACTGTGCTAGTAAATTCTTAACTATCAATCTGGATAAAACTAAAACCCTATGCTTCGGGAAAAAGATAAGCAGATTCAGGTGGTATATAGGTGATCTCAAATTGGAGACAGTTAATGAGTATCGATACCTGGGTGTATGGTTCGATAGGGCTTTAAATTGGAATACCCACCTGGAAACTCAAAAAGCAAAGGCACTCTCTTCCATATGTGGTCTAAAAAGGTTTAATGGGGACTATGGAGAGATGTCACACCGACCAATGCTTAGAGCTTTTGAGGCAATGATCCCCTCTCAAGTTTTATATGGCGCAGAGATCCTTTATTTGAGCGGTAAGGGATCCTGGGACATGATAGAGGGGGATTGCATAAAAAGGCTCCTATCACTTCCTCAATCTTCTATGATACAAGCCATCAGAACAGAAATAGGCACAAAGTCCTGGGTGATACAAACCCAGATGGCTGTGATTAGATTCTGGAAGAGATTAGAAGACCCTGAAAGTCAAAAAGTAGCACACTGGTGTCGCAAAGAAATTCAGAAAAGTGAGCTAAAATGGGCAAAGGTCAGTAGGGAAAAATTGAAGAGAATCTGTAATTCATTAGAGATCGACTTGGACCAGGAAACGTATCAAGTCCTTAGTACCAAAGGTGAGCTGAAGCAAAGGGGGAAAGAAGTTTCCAAATCGCCTGATATAGGTTATTTAACAAAGAAAAAATCAGTGGCGCATATGCTAAATGCTTGGTCCTATGAAAACTGGTTCCCCTACCTTGATAGATTACCCAACCGCCGGTTCAGGCAAGAGATCCTGAGGCTTCGAATTGGGATTAACCCATGGCTAATAAACAGAGACCTTAAAACAAAAATGATAGATCAGGAAGGTCGCTGCAGGTGTAAGCTGGGAACTAAGGAAGACCTGCTACATATCCTGTTAGATTGTCTGACACTCCTAGATCAGAGAAAACTTTGGCTGCGCCCAGTTTTCCTAAAATATGATATAAAAACAAGGTCGCAGGCAGCCAGCCTCTTAACAGAAATCCCTTCCATCGATATTGCAATTGCCCTCGGGAAATTTATAAAGGTGGCCCTGAGTGCATTGAGATCCAAGGAATAACATGTAGTACTGTATGAATTTTAGCTGAATGAAATTGTTTGTAGTGGTAAGAATGTGAATAGGTTTTTAACATACAAATATAAGTTTTAAGATAATTGTAACTTTTATTGGTATTTTGTATTTTTGATAATGGTGTGTAGGATCTTTTTAATGGACTAACTTTTAAAAATAAGTTTATGAATTTACTGTGCATACTCCATATTGCGTCATGTTCACTGCATTGTTTAAAGACTATGGTCATAATAAACATACATTTTTGACTTGACTAAACTGAAAGAAGAGGTAACTGTCTTTTTTTAGGCTAATAGGGGGTCTGCAAAACATCAAATTGTATGGGATGCCTTTAAGGCCTATTTGAGATCTATTGGCAAAGGTAGAATGGTGGGTAAACAACGCAGTTTGAGGCAACAAGAAGAAAATTTTTTGGAAGCTATTAAGAACAAAGAAAAAGATGTACAAAAAGCCTCCCTTTAGTGTCCGAGCACGCTCATTCCCCTAACGAAGCAATTAGAAACATTGCAAGCAGAATATCAAGGGTTGCTCGATAAAATACTATTGGATAGATGGAGGACAAGAAATTGCAGCACTTTGCATATGAAGGGAAGAGTGGCTCACTGCTAGCTTGAAAAGCTAAGACAGACCGTGTTCGTAATCAGATTAAAAGTCTTAGAGAAGATGTTACGGGTAATATTGTTTATACTACCGCAAGTATAGGCCAAGAAATCTCTAGATACATGAGCCATCTGTATACTGAAGATACTTTTTCTGAGAGGGTGAGTATAGAAGGCTTCTTTAAGGATATTGAACTCCCGAGCTTTAGTAAGGTCCAGAAGAGGGTGTTATCACCTGAGATAACAGGAGAAGAGACAGCAGTTTAGGAAAATGGCCAAAGGAAAGGCCGCAGGGCCAGATGGCCTTCCAATAGAGATGTATCAGTGTATTTTGGAGGAAGCAATATAAGCACTAAAGGAGCTGCTTAACATAATTTTATAAGACAGAGAAGATCCACCGTCAATTTGGGCAGAGGCAACCGTTACTCTAATTTTGAAACCCAACAAGGACCCTATGCTGGCTGATTCATACAGGCCTATTAGCCTATTGAATACTGACTACAAAGTCTTTGCTGGAGTTCTAGCTGCCAGGATAGTCAACGTTATTAAGTGTATTATACACAAGGACCAGAAAGGTTTTATTCCGGGGACGCAGCTTAATGAATTAACTACTTTACTGATTGGAGTAGTAGACCTGGCGGAGACATATAAATTACCAGTGACGGTCATGGCGGTCGATGCCTCCAAGGCTTTCGACCAGGTCCATTGGGCATACATTTGGGAGGTCTTAAAGAGATTTGGATTTCCAGGCAATTTAGTTAAGGCTGTTCAACTTTTGTATCGCCTACCCAGAGCTAGGGTGCTTGTAATGGTGAGCTGACAGATTGGTTCAATATCCTGCGTGGAACAAGGCAGGGATGTCCCCTGTCACCTCTCTTGCTCAATATGTATATCGAAACATTAGCAATATGGATTAGAAAGGATTCTGCCATTGCCCCTTTTACATATAGAAATTTTGAGATTAAGTTAGCTCTCAATGCTGATGACCTCCTTCTTTAAACTCGGAACCTGCAGGTGTCTATCCCTTTGTTAATGGCTAAAGAGGAAGTATTTGGGAACATTTCAGGATACAAGGTCAACACAAGTAAGACTTTAATCATGGAATGGAATCAACTTAAGCAACAGCCGTTGGTAAAATCAAGCATGCGCTATCTTGGTATTATAATTACACAGAGATTGGCAGATGTTACCATCGCGAATTGGAAAAAGATCAGCCAGGAAGTTGGGAGACTGTTGGTGAGATAAGCAAATTTGGCGCTCAAATTATACAGGAGCGTAAATCTCATTAAGATGGTGATTCTACCTAAAATTACGTTTTTGTTTAATTCTAACCCTTTATTATTTGATCAAAAGGAGATTGCCAAACTTCAGGGGAAACTGGGCAGCTTTATTTGGGCTTTTAAGGGCTCTCGTATATCGTGGAAGAAATTAAGGAGAAGACTGGAGAAGGGAGGGCTGGCTCATGTAGATTTGTTGACATATGGATATGCTTTTTTCTTCAAGAATTGTCGGATGCTTTTAGGTAAAGTAGATAGCTCAGCCATGGGAACTTTATTCGGAGCAATGCTTGGTGAATTGAGGGAGGGTCAAACCAATTTCTTTTCAAGACCTCAAGTTCTACAAAAAAGTAAGGTTGAAGATTTTACTAGGAGCCTTGAAAGTATGGGTCTTTATCCCCAAGAAGCTAGGAATTCCTTACTATGCATACAGGGCCCCTATTTGGGAATCCCCTGGGACCCCAGAGTGTTTGGACGATTCTCTTAGCCTTCCCCTGAGAAATGCAGGAGTATCTTGTTGGGGAGATTTGAAGGTGGGTACTGAGTTGGCTGATTGGGAAACCCTAAAGGCAATTAGAGGTTCAAATACTATCAGCTCTCTGCATGGTGGAGGTGTCAAGAATGGAAGGAAGTGGAGGAAAACTCCTGGTTAGACCAAGCAGTTAGAGTTAGTGCAGTTAAGAATCAATCAATCAGAGTACTTGTAAAGCACGCTTCTTACCCGTGAGGGTCTCAAGGTGCTGAGGGGGAGAGGGGGTGCTGCTACTGCTCGAAGAACCAGGTCTTGAGGAGTCTTCTGAAGCCGAGTAGGTCTTGGGTCTGCCGTAGGTGGGTAGGGAGGGTGTTCCAGGTCTTGGCGGCGAGGTAGGAGAAGAATCTGCTGCCGGAGGTTGTTAGTTGGATGCAGGGCACAGCGGCGAGGGTGAGGCTGGCGGAGCCGAGCCGAGCCGACGGGTCGGGGTGTAGAAGTTGAGTCTGCTGTTCAGTTAGGCTGGTCCTGCGTTGTGGAGTGCTTTGTGTGCGTGGGTGAGGAGCTCAAAGGTGATCCTCTTGTCGACGGGGAGCCAGTGTAGGTCTCTCAGGTGGGGGGTGATGTGGCTGCCGCGGGGGACGTTAACGATCAGTTGGGCGGAGGCGTTTTGGATGCGTTGTAGTCATCGTAGGTGTTTGGCTGGGATTCCTGAGTCGACTACGTTGCCGTAGTCCAGTCTGCTGCTGACGAGGGCATGTGTCACCGTTCTTCTTGTTTCGGTCGGGATCCACTTGTAGATCCTGCGGAGCATGCAGAGGGTATTGTAGCAGGAGGAGAAGATGGCGTTGACCTGTTTAGACATGGAGAGGGAGGAGTCGAGGATGAATCCGAGGTTGCGTGCACGGTCGGTGGGTGTTGGTGCTGTTCCCAGTGTGGTCGGTCACCAGGAGTCATCCCAGGATGAGGGGGTGTGTCCGAGGATGAGTACCTCTGTCTTATTCAAGTTCAGCTTCAGTCGGCGACGGCCTTTCTTTTAAGAATGGGTGAATGGTGAATTTTTGCGGATTCGCGGTCCGCGAATTTTCTTGAAATGGCAAAAAAATCAGTGAGTTTGCGGATTTTCCTGAGAGCTTGAGGATTTTTTTGCCATTTGCACAAATAATGTGACCACGTGTGTCTGAAACTTTGCCACCGCGCCGAAAAGTGCTGAGGTCCCTCAAGTGAGCTCTCCATCATAGTGAGGAAAGGGCAGGAAGACATTGCATACCCTAGTGTGTGTGTGGCGGGGCCAAACGGGCGGGGCTTCTATGCGAGTTCACATGCCTCTTGTTTATAAAGGGTCAGCGACCGATCAGAGCAGCAGATGAGAAGGAAGCAGCCTCCTGGTCACAGGAAGTACACAGGGATTGCGCTTGAAGTGCTTCCTGTTGAGGTTTAATTTTTGTGACAGGATCATTGTGCCAGAATGAATCCTGCCTGCATATTTATCCACGAAGATGCCACCGTGTTGTGCCATACCTCTACTCAACTGGAGTACTTTCTACTGGCTAATCAGTAAGTGCTACCTCGTTGGGTAGATGTATAGTGCTTTTGCTACACTACAGCTGCGTAAAGAGCCAGAATAGTTTTATCCAGTGACCAGCAGATGAGAAGAAAGCAGCCTCCTGGTCACAGGAAGTACACGGGGATTGCGCTCGAGAAACTCGTGGATGCAAAGACCTCCATCAAGGATTACATCTAATTGTAGGCAGTAGATATAGGGAGGAAGCACACCTGCCTAGCCTAGACCGTGCTCACTAGTTGTTTGGGCTGAATATTTGTGCTTCAACTCGGGCATGTGCAAAAAAATCCGCCCGCGAGTGAATTTACAAATTTTTCGGCAATTTCGCAAGATTTGCGGATCGCAAAATTGGCACAAAATGGCAAATTCCGCGAGCGGAACGGATTTTGCACCCATACTTACTTCATTCCCTCATGGAGGTTGGTTTTGGCGGTGTGTGGGTCCTTGGTGAGGGAGAGGATGAGCTGGGTGTCGTCCGCGTAGGAGATGATGTTGAGGTCATGTTGGCGGGCCACTTGTGTGAGGGGGGCCATGTAGACGTTGAACAGCGTCAGGCTGAGGGATGAGCCCTGGGGGACGCCGTAGATGATGTCGGTGGCCTCGGAACGGAAGGGCAGGTGGGGGACGCTCTGAGTTCTGACGGAGAGGAAGGACGTGGTCCAGTCTAGGGCCTTTTCTTGGATTCCGGCTTCTAGGAGGCGTGTCTTTAGAGTGCGATGGCAGACCTTGTCGAAGGCGGCTGACAGGTCCAGGAGGGTGAGGGCTGATGTTTTGCTGATGTCTAGTTGGCGCCTGATGTAGTCTGTGGCGGCGATGAGGGCTGTCTCTGTGCTGTGCTTTCATCTGAACCCGGACTGGGACGGGTCCAAGATGTTGTTATCTTCCAGGTGGCGGGCCAGTTGCATGTTGACAATCTTCTCGTTGACCTTCGCCGGGAACGGGAGCAGGGAGATGGGCCGGAAGTTCTTGAGTTCCTTGGGTTCCGCCTTGGGCTTCTTGATGAGGCCGTTTATTTCAGCGTGTTTCCAGCTTTCCGGGAATGTCGCTGTTATGAAGGGGATGTTGATGACCTTCCGTAGTTGGGGTGCGATGGCAGCGTCTGCTTTGTTGAATACGTGGTGTGGGCACGGGTCTGACGGACATCCTGTGTGGATGGAGTTCATGACCTTGCGTGTCTCGTCGTCGTTGACGTTGGACCAGGAGGTCAGGCGGTTGGCGCTGGTAGTGTTCACAGGGGAGGTGGGGTCTGGCGTAGTTGGGGCGGCCATGGTGTTGAAGCTGTCATGGATGTCAGCGATCTTGCGGTGGAAGAAGATGGCTAGGCAGTCACACAGTTCTTGTGAGGGTGGTATGTCATTGGCGTTGGCGCTGGGGTTGGAGAGTTCCTTTACGATGCTGAAGAGCTCTATGCTGTTGTGTGCATTGTTGTCCAGGCGGTCTTTGAAGGAGGGTCTCTTGGCTATTCTGATGAGGTAGTGAGTCTCCGAGTGGCATCCTTGTGGGCTGCGTGGTTGTCCGGAGTGCGTTTGTGGAGCCATATCTTCTCCAGTTTCCTGCAGGCGTGTTTGGAGGTCTGCAGCTCGTCGGTGAACCAGTTGGCTCTCTTGCTGGCGTGGTTGTTGGAGGGTTTCTTGAGTGGGGCGAGGGTGTTGGCGCAGTCGTCGATCCACTGTCTGTGGTTGCGGACTGCGGCGTCTGGATTGGTGGGGTGGGTGGGTGGGTTCTGGGCAAGGGTGGTGATCAGCTGGTCTTCTGTGACTTTGCTCCAGCAGCGGTGAGGCAGTTGGTGGGTGCGGTAGTGCGTGGTTGGTTTGTAGAAGGTGAAATGGATGCAGCTGTGGTCGGTCCAGTGGAGTTCGGTGGTGTGGTTGATGGCGACGTGGGTGCCTGTGGAGAAGATGGGGTCCAGTGTGTGGCCAGCTGCGTGGGTGGGTGTGGTGACGAGTTGTCTGAGGCCGAGGTTGGTGAGGTTGTCGATCAGGTTGGCGGAGTTGGCGTTGTTGTTGTTCTCAAGGTGGAAATTCAGTTCTCCAAGGAGGATGTAGTCTGGGGAGGTGAGTGCCTGGGTGCTGGTGAGGTTGGCGATGGAGTCCCTGAATTGAGCTTGGGGTCCGGGTGGTCTGTAGATGAGTGTTTCTCTGAGGGTGGTGGTGGGGTCGGTGTAGATCTGGAAGTGCAGGTGTTCGGCGGTGTTGAGAGTGTCTCTGCATGGGTGGGGACCTTGAGGGTGGACTAGTGGACGATGGCTATTCCTCCTCCGATTCCGTTGGCATTATCCCTGCGGTTGATCTTGTAGCCGTCCAGGATGGCTATGGCGATTTCGGGCGCCAAGGAGTCGTTCCACCAGGTCTCGGTCAGGAAGGCCACGTCTAGTGTGGAGGTGTCAAGCAAATCCCAGAGCTTGATGGTGTGTTTGCATACGGAGCGGGTGTTGAGAAGTATGCAGTGGAGGTGGTTGGGTCCAGTCCTTGGAGGTTTGGTGGTTCTGTCACAGGTGAAGCTGCAGGTGTGGCAGGTGAAAGGTCCGTGAGTCTGTTTCGGGGCGGCTTGGAAGCAGGTGTGGTTTCGGCCAGCGCTGAATGCGTAGAGGGTGCTGGCGTAGTAGTGGAGCATGGTGTTGTGGTGTTCGTGGGGTCCAGGGGTTCTGGCGCAGTCCAGGTGCGGACGGGCACAGACGGGCTTGCCTTTGGTGCGCCTTCCACGAGCCAGCAGCGCGGCCCCTGCGCGACCTCCATAAGAGGGACAGGGGGAGGGAAGAGCAGCAGGGAGGCGGGAGCAGGGTGGCCAATGGGTATCAGGGCAGGGCTGCAGGCACATAGCGGCGGGCAGGGAGGAGTGGGAGACGGTCGCAGGCAGCTGGAGCAATGAGGCAGCTGGCGGTTGTGTGGTGGCGTGGGGAGCGACCTGCCTGCGAGCAGGGTCAAAGGTTGCTCCCATGCCAATGCGCAGCCCCCTTAAGAGGTGAAAAGGGAGGGAGGAGCAGCTGGGAGGTGGGAGCGGGATGGCCAATAGGTATCAGGGGGGCGGGGCCGCAGGGGCGCAGCGGCGGGCAGGGAGGAGCGGGAGATGGTGGCAGGCAGCAGGAAGACGGCGGCAGGCACCAGGAGCAATGAGGCAGCTGGCGGCTGTGTGGTGGCATGGGGAGCAACCTGCCTGTGAGCAGGGTCAAACATAGCATTCTGGGACAACACCCTGACCCAGGCAGAAGATGATATAGACAGTGACATACAGAGGCTTTGGAGGGAGGTGCTACCGAATATAAATCTGCGGGAAATTTGGAAAGTCTCCTTTAATTTACTTAGGGAAATCGTTAAACCTGCCTACTTGAAACACAACCATCTTTTTACTGCATACTGGGCTACTGGTCTCCTTTCAAATTAGAACAACATGCTCGGATAAAGTATGAATGCCGAAAATGTAGAAACATGGCTGCCGATGATTTGCATATGTTTTGAACATGTCCATACATCAAAAAATGTTGGTATGAGGTGTGTGAATTCTTAATTGAAGTTATTGGTACTTCAGTGAGGGTAAGCTCAGCCCTGGTGTTTTTTAGAGTTTGGCAAAATAATGACATAGTGATCAGCAGGTTGGATGCAAGATGTATTTTTTATGTAATTCTTTTAGGGAGACGAGAGATAAGCAAATTATGGAAGTCTGTTTCTCCCTCCCCTTTCGCTGGAATGTAAAAAGAGTGTTATATATGTAAGCAAACAAGACCTGCTGTGTGATATTAGCAGTCGAGAGAAAGTGTGGGCTAAGTTGGTGGACTGGTCTCAGAAGTATGAGGTCTAATGATTAAGCCAAGTATTAGCCGTCGGTTCTGTTTTCCTACCGTGCTATGGGCACTCCAGGGAAGGGCGGAAATGGAAACTGCTGTTTTCTCTTTTGTATGGAATGACTCCAACCTGGCCTGGATCACCAGTGAAGGAATGGGAGTATTGCCAATGAGGGAATTGGCAAAATGAAGACATAAAAAAAAGAAAACTAGATACACTGTTTTCACCTATTGCATGCAAAAAATATGTTTCACAGTGGCACGGGCAAGACTTTAGATTTAGCATATGCTTTTTTCATAAGCTAAGCAATAAGGTCTACTGACTGCCATTGTCTAAACATTTCACGTTTGCAGAGATCAGAACTAGAGCATTTGATGTACAACATATATATATATATAGATACATATATATATATATATATATATATATATAAATATATTCACTGAAAAAAACATAGGTTTTAGAGACGATATAGTTAGGAATTAGCATTTAAAAAACCTTAGAAATTCACTGAAAAAACCATAGGTTTCAGGGACGTTATAGTTAGTTGGACATTTGACTCATATAAAACTAGAGAAATTCGCCAGTTATAGTTAGTTGAGCTAACTACAACTCGCACGCCCTCAATGCACTGCTGATGACGTCACATATTACATCACTCATGACATGGTCAGTGACATCACTGATGACATCTCAAATTACATCACTGATGACATCACTGATGACATCATCCAGTAAATGTGTATTTCTGTAAAGTTTAAATATTTTGCATATATATCTATGCCAAGGTGTATTCAAGAATGAGTTGATTTACATGTGCCTGAAGGGATTATTTAGCAGGTGCGTGCCTGACTCTATAAGTCAGTGATTGAACGTGTCTTACTGAATGCATGGGTTAGTGAGTAAACTGTGTGAAAGTCTGTATTAGTCTCTCAGTTGGTGTGTAAGTGGCTGCATGGGTTGATGAGTAGCTACATGAGTGTCTATATGGGTTATTGATTTGTTGTCTGAGTATCTGTATGGGTGCCTGAGTGTCTGTGTGGGTGGGTGGGGGCTGTGACTTTGTGCATAGATATGTGAGTGATTCACTAGGTGTATAGGTTCAAGAGTGTATCTGTGAAGGGCTGTATGGGTGTGTGAGTGTGTGTATGGGTGTGTTGGTGAGTGAATGACTGTCTCAGTGGTATATGTATGAGTAAATACATATGTTTTAAGGCAGTATATGTGAGTGTTGGAGTATATAAAGTACTATACGTGAAGAGTAAGTTATTTGAAGAGTGGGTGTATAAATGAGTGTCTGCTTGTATCAGTGATTGTATAGGACAGTAAGTATGTGTTAGTATCTGCATAAATAATTGATGTGGTGTGTGTGTAAATAACTCAGTTGGTATGTATAACTGTATACATGAGTAAATGAGTATGTATTTCATTCTTTGCATGACTGACTAGGTGAGTGAGTAACGATATGTACATATTATAATACTGTATTGCTGAGTAACTGTATGTATTAGTCACTGAATATGTGTATAGACCTAGGAAATAGTCTGTGGTATGTAGTATCTGGCATTGGTGTGTGTATGGTTTAAAAAATAGTAGTGTTTATTTAAGAGTGGGTGTTCAAAGTTTATATTTGAGCATCAGTATGTGTTTCAGATTATCAGGTGGATGATGTCATCAGTGATGTCATTTGAGATATCATCAGTGATGTCATTAGTGATGTCACTGACCATATCATGAGTAATGCCACTGACCCACAGTTCTTGGGGGCGCGCAAGTTATAATTATCTCAACTAGTGGAGATAATTATAATTCTCGCGCTGTTATAACTGTCGAATTTCTCTGGTTTTATATGAGTCAAATGTCCAACTAACTATAATGTCCCTGAAACCTATGTTTTTTCAGTGAATTTCTAAGGTTTTTTAAATGCTAATTCCTAACTATAACGTCTGTAAACTCTATGGTTTTTTCAGTGAATTTCAAAGGTTTTTTTAAATAATAATTTCATATTTTAATATTTATAAAACCTATATTTTTCTAATTATTTTTAATATTTTGCAACTCTATTATCATTTTCAATAACTTTAAAAATTATGTAATGTTTTATATCTTCCCCCAAAAATATGTATCTATGTTTTTTTGTTGAGAAAACTACAGTCCTGTACCTGTAGTCTACCAAGCTCGATCAGCACGTGAATCCTATCCACCACATTTAAATGATGAACATTTCATATTCGACGGGTTTGTGGCACTGCGTCCCGTATAACAACATATACATAGGAGGTTGCGCAAGCTTCTACTTTGGTATGCGATGGGTATGCACTAACAAGCAGCGCGTTATGCCATATATGTATGGGGTCACGCCCGCTGCGCGTGGCGTGTGCGACGAGTGCACGCTACTTCGCCCTATGTTACATCAAAGACGTACGGTGTTGCGCTGCGTACGCCATTCCTTCATTGTTTTTGGTCTCAAAACTATATCTAAATAACTTTAAATGTATATGAGAACAAGCAATAATGAAAAATATTTTAAACATTGATATATTTCGAAATGTAATAAACTTATATTATACTAAATATATTTGCTCAAAATGACGTCGGGAGCGGTCTCCTTGCACGCTGGGTGTCCGATTGCCATGTGACCATAAAAAAGCATTCATTAGTTCATAACAATTCCCATTGTAACAGTTGGAAAATGCCACCCTTTGTAGTCAATCTCTGTACTGCATTTGAAGAGAGACACCTCTTCTGCTTAGAGAGCTTTTTTCTAAAGTTTTTGCAATGTACACATATCTTACACTACACACAACATGCAACCACCATCTTCATCAATATTCATACTTTGTAAAGTAGCCTTCCACCTGTGATAGCCATACACCTAAAAGTTACAGAACCAAAGTTTTCTCCACTACCAGAGGTAACATGGTTGCATACGCTGTCCACAGCCCAATATAATGTAGTACGGCCCAGAGGCAGTATCATGCAGAGATTATGAACACACAGACACAGATCGATAGTAGAAGTGGATACGGGCATGTGCGCTCAACTCCTTTTAATTACCAGCGTCACATATCCAGTGACGTCTGTGCTGGATGCGTTTGGGGTGAGTTTAAAGCAGCCCTGAGGGAATGGTTGCTGCTAGCGTCAGCTACAACAGTAATCATTGGATCACACACAGAGATTCAATATTAAAAGAATCATTAATTTGTGCTGCAGAATTGTAGGGACTGTAGATGTGAAATAACACAGAAAAAATTCTATTGTAAAAGAACCACAACTTGTGGTATACTGAGACACAATCAATAGATCTGAAATAATACATAAAAATATTATATCATAAACACTCCATCAGTTCTAGTGCACTCACATAGCCACATCAAAAGCATTCAGCATGTGCACAGCCAGCGATGATGCGTGCTGCGGGCGGGCCATTCTAGGAGCAATATCTGTTGCCATCAACACTACATAATCTGCAAGAGCGACTCGATCTGAATTGTGAACACTGTTGTCTGCCGTGTTAGCCAGACAGAATGGTCAGCAAAGGCCCACAGCCACGTGGCGTTGACTTAAGCTCCACAGTTTGCAGTATGCGAAGCAACAAAAAAGCATGTGCAGACCCAGCCATGATGCGTATGAATGGTGCAGACAGAGCGCACTGCAGCAATATCTTTTCCTACGGGATTGCATCATCTACAATACTGACTCAATCTCAAATGTGAACACTGCTGTCTGCAGTGTAGGCCAGAGAGAGCGTTCAGCAAGGGCCCACAGCCACGTGGCACTGACTTGAGCTGCCCAGTTTGGCATACGCGAAGCAAAGAAAAAGCGTGTGCGGAGCCTGCAATGATGCGTATGCGTGGTGCAGACAGAGTGCACTGGAGCATTGTTTTTTCTTACAGAATTGCGTCATCTACAATAGCGACTCAATCTGTATTGTGAACACTGCTGTCTGCAGTGTAGGCCCGAGAGAACAGTCAGCAAGGGCCCACAGCTACGTAGGGTGGACTTGAGCTACAGTTTGTCATACGAGAAGCAACAAAAATAGTGTGCGGAGCCTGCGATGATGCGTATGCGTGGTGCAGACAGAGTGCACAGCAGTAATGTCTTTCCTACAGGACTACCTCATCTACAATACCGACTCGAACTGAATTGTGAACACTGCTGTCTGCCGTTTAAATTGAAGGCAGTACTCACACAGACATCCATGAATACTTTTTCTCACTTCCTCTTCACAAAATACAACAACATAAATTACAGACAACTCTGCAATACATAAATCAAAACAATTTGAATAGCGATTTCTGCTGTCCACAGTGTAGACTAGTCAGTGCTCCTTTGGACTTGCAAGATGAATTTGGTCATTGTAGTAAACCTATAAGTCATCTAAAAAAAATCTTCAAGCAAGTATACTAAAAGGATATAGTGTATATTTCAATAGACATTCTAGTTACTTGACTACTGGATTCTGTAATTAAGCAATCACCACTCAATCTAAATTCGGAGCCCTGCTGACCGCAGTGTAGGCCAGAGTACTGTTGAATTCGAAAGCATGGACTTGGTTGCACCGGATTGGAGGGAGTACACAGAAATAATCACACACTTGCACTTCTGACACCCTCAATCATAGAATCAAGACCCCGTTTCTCTGTTCGGACATGCTGTACTGTGGTGTACTCTACCGACTGGTGTCAACCAAGCACAATAATCATGTGCTACAGTTAGCTACGCAAGCACAGAGTCTGATACACCTCAATGGAGGGGTTTTTATGAAAACCAAGCAACAAGTAATATCGGACATCTTCCATTGTGGGATCAAGACACTGTTCCACTGTTGGGACCTAGAGTAGGTTGCACCTGGTCAAAGGGAGTACCTTCATCTCCACTCTCAGATTCAGTTCTAACATCGTCCATTGTGGGATCAATATACCTATCCACTGTTGGGACCTAAAGTTGGTTGCACATGGTCAGAGGTGGTACACAGAAATGATCACAGACTTTAACTTCTGACATCCTCAATCATAGAATCAAGACCCTGTTTCCCTGTTCAGATCCTGCTGTACCACAGTGTAGTCCAGCGACTGCCGTCAGTCAAGCCCAATAATCATGTGCGGGTCAAAAGGGGGTGGTGATGGATGGAGCATCTGAACTAATCAAACACTCACACCGAGTCCACAGATCTGGGTTTAATCCATCACCGTTCTTTAGCCCACTCTGCCACCCCAGTTCAGACATGGTGCAGCAGTTAACTACGGAAGCACAGAGTGTGATGCACCTCAACGGAGGGAGTTCTATAAAACCAAGCAACTGGTAATATCGGACATCGTCCATTGTGGGATCAAGACACCGTTCCACTGTTGGGACCCAGAGTTGGTTGCACCTGGTCGAAGGGAGTACCTTCATCTACACTCTCAGATGCAGTTCTAACATCGTCCATTGTGGGATCAAGACACCGTTCCACTGTTGGGACCTAGACTTGCTTGCACCTGGTCAAAGGGTGTACCTTCATCTCCACTCTCAGATGCTATTCTAACATCATCCATTATGCTATCAAGACACCGTTCCTCTGTTGGTACCTGTTGGACTACTTTGTTAGTCATATACAGAGCACCCCACGGTGCTGGGTCTCAGGCTGGGCGCTGTGTGCCTGTGCCGTGGTAGGCAGCGTTGATCTCAGGTATCTTCCGACCTCGCAGGCCTCGGCCCAGGAGCTTCCGCCGGCACGTGGTGGGTTCTCTTTCACATAATGCAGTAACAAAAGGTGAACTGTGGGGCATATGTGTGTTGCAGTGGCCATGACTGTTTCTGGATACCAGCAGGCTGAGAGCATCATTCATGTAGCCACCTTCGCTCATGGGGTAAAGCTCATGGTGGTGTAAGCTGTGTAGACCTGGCAGACACGTTCGCCATTCCCGAGCAAAACCACACCCACAGAAACGTGCCTTTTATTCATACCCCTATGCTAGCCTTGCGTACGCCGAGCCAGCCCACTACTCTAAAGATTTGGGTGGGGGCACGTACGCGCTATGTTTTCGTAATCTTCCCTACCAACTGTACTATCATGGTTGCATCCACTGTCTACTTCACTCAATAGACCATAAGTGTATGTTCACATGTACATTTCTGTGCTCTGCATACTCAAGTCTGTCCGGCACATCCTCTCAACACTTTGCATTGAATACTTTTATAGTCGAGAATCACTTCACACCTTTGCCAATACTTTGCTCCCCTCTCTCCCCGTATTCTGCATAGTTTGGCAGAGGTGCCATGCCATGTTTGGTTTGTATACATGGTTAGCCACGGTTCCCACAGTATGTAGTGTTGTTGTGTCTGCTAGGTATACATGTTTGTTATAATGCATGTGATTATATAAGGTAGCGCGTTTATTCACGAGGAATGGTTTCTCCCATTTACATATCGCTGTCTTAAAGAGGATACAGAACTCTTTCTCACAGGTGAAAAGTGCGACCACAATGGTACTCAATCATTACTATCCAAGAATGTCCAACTGCACAACGCTTCTAAGCTTACAGCCCCCAATATTGTGAGCTTTCTTAAAAATATGCCAACTCCCACAATCAGCCCAACATTCACACAGTTTTCTAAAAGCACTTATCTGCTTCTCAATAACATGCACTCATACGGAATATGAGCTGGCATACTGTCTGTCCTTACTGTTTCAAACTGAGTAACTTCCTTTGGCAATGTCTATTCCCACCCACACAAAACAACTCCCAAACTTCAAATTGACCTCCAAAACCTACTTTGAAAACAGATTTCATTAAACTAACCAAAGTGAAACAGCTTTTGTTCAGAACAGAAGTGTCCTCACTTCTGCAAAAGAAATGTATCGAATGCAGATAACACGAACTTCAAGTAAAAAATCAGTCCCTTTCAAATATAAACCTCCCATTACACTTTGTGAATTGTTACACAATTTTCAACACATCTCACACTTAAGGTCTGGCACACTTTTTTAACACAGTCTCCTCCGGCCTTCTCACACTCTTTCAAACTGTTTTTGGAATAATACCAGACTACATTTATCCAATAAACTCTGGAATAACAGGAACAGTGCCCATAATTCTCGCTCTCTTTGTGGCCATCCTACGACTATTTTTGCTTGTAAAAAATGGCTGCGCTCTCTGTGCTAACAACCATGTCCGACAAAATACGCCTCTACGTGAAGCTACATCAATACTGTCAAAAAATGGATCCACTTTCCGGCTGCCTGGATCTATCTATTATCGGAGCCAGCTAGAACATGACATTTATTTACACATATGCAATCTGCGTACAACCATCTTTTTATTGCAAAACATGCCCATTCGACTGGCGAATGGATCTATGACTTACCAACATCTCAACAATCACTCTCGATATCCAGCAGGTAATGGAGTATCTTGAAAACCATGAACTTGATTGTTCAGGCAGTGGAGAAATGGCGGATGCAACGCAAAAAGGTATCGTGGCGGAATGGGATTGCTGCGCAGCCGCGAAAGATCTCCTGCAACGTGCGACCTTTGACAACATTGCAGTTTACCTGCCAATTCAAATTGCCGCTCCAACATTCGAGGAACATTACTGTCCCTCCGAGGATATGAATTGGATCGCTTCACTTTTCTCACACAATGGCAACAATGACCTCTTGGAACATTATCCATCTCAAGCCGCTGAAGAACTTCCAGACTGCAATCTCTAAGACTTGTAAGCAATTCACGTTATTCTTGGATTGATTTTTTACAACTTTTTTTTAACATTTTCCTTTACATTTTTTTAATACACTTGCATTTAATTAATTTCATATTATAACTTTCTAAATATGCTCACTTATTGGAACTCTGTTTTCATTATTGCCCCTTACTTTTCCACTCTAACCAGGGATCGGTGATGTATGGCCCGCAAATATGCTATTTACTTGCTAAATTAGCCTAAACCCGACAACCATTTTGAAACCATGTCTATCTTTGTGCATACGTCTCTCTGCCTGCCTGTTATCCACAAAGCCCTTTCACACAAATCTACTCTTCCTCAGCCTGTGCTCACAAACTGGCAATCAAGATCAAAAAACACAACATTGTTTAGGAACTGGTTGGCACAGTGTGGTAATCGTATCCTACCTTTATTTACATTATACAATTTAGTCATTCATGTCTAATAGCTATTGTTCAGGTCACATGGAACTGTAATATGTAATGTGGAATTTACTGATGCAGGAGCTTCAGTTTGAATACAGCAGAAGCAGTTGGAGTGTGCCTCAGCTCGATGCCTTAGCTCTCTGCACAAGATTTTTTTTTTAAAGAGCTGAAGACAATAATGTATGGTTTGACCAGAAGAGTACCGAATGTGCTTCTCAGAAGCGCAATGTTTGTATGCCTCCTCAAAGTTTCAATGTGGGTAAAACTATTACCAATTCTGACACGTACCAGATAGCATCTACTGTGTAACTGATTCCTGACTGTTGTACTGTGTATATTTATGTGTTACAAAAAAGCAGTACAAGGGTACCTAAAAAGTGTGATAATTACATTTTCAAAATCTTTTTTTTCTTTGTTTTCTTAAAAGATACACGTGGTAATCATATCCCTTTATTTTCCTTATAGAATTTAGAGTCATTCAACTCTAATAGGAATTGTTGATGTCACATGGAACTGTAACATGTAATGTGGAATTCACTGATACAGGAGCTTACGTTTGAATCCACCAGAACAGCTTAAAGTTTGCCTCAGCTGGATGCCTTAGCTATTGCACCAGTGGGTCCATTTATGACACTTAAATAAAGACACTTTTTATATAACTTTCAAACTCCTTTGCTTTATTACACACAGTCACTTTCTTACACACACCTGATGTCACCATTTGTCTTCTGTGGCATTGCAACATTCTGCATTATATTCTTCATGATTATTTCTTTATTCCTGCTTGCTAAAACACTGCATTCGAGTCTTCAGTCCGCTAGGGGTGAGTAGTTCGCTTCCCACTCCCTGTATAGTATAAACGCATACTAACACTACTTACACAGGTATGGTACTGCTACCAGTATCCTACAGCGCCCACAGCACATCACTTTACAGCAATCAGCTCACGACTTAGACTCACAGTTTCATCCCCGAGAGCGGTACTAGGGAGTAGTTTGCTTACCACTCCCGCTATAGTCTAAATGCATACTAATACCACCTGCACAGCGACAGTATGCTATAGCACCCAGAGCACATCAGTTTACAGCATTCAGCTCACAGTTTAGGCGCACGGTTTCATCACGAGTTTACCTGTACCTCACCTCAGCACCATCTCACTCTAGGCTAAACAGCACTTTCACACCGGTAAGGGTAAATACTTTGCTTAGGTCAGTATGCTACAGCACCCACAGCACATCATTTTACAGCACTCAGCTCATGGTTTAGGTGCCCGCTTTCATCCCCGAGTTTACCAGCACCTCACCTCACCACCATCTCACTCTGGGCAAAACACCACTTTCAAGCCGGTATGGGTAAATACTTCGTTTCACACTCCCTCTATAGCACACCCTAACCACCCTACAGAGCTCACAGCGCCCCTACCCTCCTCTTTCCTACCTTTGTCACCCTTTTTTCCCCTTACTCACTTCAACGGAATCACAAAATGGCGGCCAACACCTAGTTGCAACCGTTCGCACCGCTTGCAGCCAATAAGCAGCAAGCTCGTGCTCATAACGCCTCAGCCAATCAGATGGCAGAATTCCCAAATATTGATATCTGTAGATTTTTGAACTTCTCCAAAACTACTGAACAAATTTACACCAAATAAACAAAAGCTTGCTCTTTAGACCAAGACCCTTCTCCCTCCCAAATTTGGGGTAATTCCGTTCTCCCGTTCGACCTGTAGCCTTGTCTAAAGTTTCCTATGGAAATTCACATTTCAGCCCCCCCTTAATGAATCACCTCCAAACTTTTAACATAGGAGCTGATATGAACAAAGAATTATTTTTGAACATTTCATGAAGATTCATCGAACAACGTCAAAGTTATAAGCAAAACAAAAAATGCTCTTCCTATGGAAACTTGGTCCTAACTATAACTACCTACTGGTGACCGTTAATATATATATATATATGCTGATGATGTCACATATTATAGTATTCGAGACATGGTCAGTGACATCACTGATGACATCACTCTTGACATCTCAAATGACATCACTGATGACATCATCCAGTGAGTGTGGTTTGGGTCCATATTTAGATAAGTATTATATATATATCGGAATCTGTATTGAAGACTGAGTGGATGTATAAGTGTCTGGATGGAGAACTTAGTAGCACTGTGATTGACTGTGTAAGTGTCTAATTTAAAGTGTCTCACTAAATATATAGGATAGTGATGTAACTGTGTGAATATCTGTATCACTCTGTCTCTTGTTGTGTAAACTGCTGCATAAGTTGGTTACTACCTATGTGAAACTCTATATTTGTTTTTAATTAGTTAAGTGAGTATTTGTATGAGAGCATGAATGTGTATGTGGTTGGGTGGGAGGTGTGTGACTGTCCAAAGATGTGTAAATAGTAGACTCAGAAGGTATATGAGGTTAAGACTGCATGTGCAAACAGTTGTTTGGATGAGTGAATCTCTTTGTGGGTGTGTTGATGAGTAAATATATTTCTTAATGATACACGTCCAACAATGTAGAAATATAAAAGGCACTGTATGTTACAGTTGGTGTATATAAATAAGTATACATAAGAATCAGTGATTGTATGAGTGACTGTATGGAAAACTGTATACTTGTAATATTGATTTTATAACACACTAAGTATGAGTTACTTTCTATATCAATAAATAAAGTTAAGTTTCTATTAGTGTGTTGCTGAGTACATTTAAGTATGATCAATTATTTGCATAAATGAGATGGATGACCACATAAGTGAATAGGATGTGTGCTGGTGTGTAATGTTGATATAGGTGTATAAGTATATTTAATATTGTTCAATTGATCTTTGTCAGCGTGTATGATTGAATCTATAGGAAAGTGTTTAGTTGTGTGTGTAGATCTACAAATCACTGAGTGGGTTTTTAGAAACTTGTATTGTGTGTCCATGGTTTCAAAAATGGTACTTTATATTTTATAGTGAGTGATGAAAGGTTATACTAGTGTATAATGAGGTGTATCAGATTGTCACATGGTTGATTTAATTTGAGATGTCATCATTGATGTCATCAGTGATGTGCCTGACCATGTTATATGATGCAATATGTGGCTTCATCAGCAGTGGATTGAGGGCGCGCGAGTTATAGTTAGTACAACTAACTATTAACAGAGGAATTTCAATGGTTTTGCATGAGTGAAATGTCCAGCTAACTATAACACCCCTAAAACCTATATTTTTTCGGTGAAATATTAAAGTTTTTTAAATGCTAATACCTAACTATAACATGTCTGAAACCTATGGTTTGTTTCAGTGAATTTCAAAGGTTTTTTAAATGCTAATTCTTAACTATAACCTGTCTGAAACCTATGGTTTTTTCAGTGAATTTCAAAGGTTTTTCAATGACAATTTTTTAAATGTATTAATTGTGATATTTATTTTTTTGATATAGATTTACTACATTTTTCAAACTATTTATTTTTAGATATTTTTTTTAGATTACATTACATATTTTTAATATAAATTGAAAAAAAAGTGTACCTTTCTTGATCACTGAGTGGAACCGAGCCGCCATTTATAGGATTGTTGTATAGGATCCGCGTAGGGAGTGCAATGGGTGCGTATTTTCCTGCAAGATCGCTATGCAACCCGTACCCGACTCTAAGCGCATATGCGTATTACGTTACACGAGGTTTGCGCGCTTCCGCGTGACGTCATATACGTGTTCGACGCGATGGGTGCGAGACTCCAGCGAAATTTTTAAATGTCTGAAAAGATATATATATGTATTTAATATAAATAGTAAGGCAAGACATCTGAGCTAATCATAAAAATAATATTCTTTTAGTTTTAATAAACATATTACTTTTAAATGCAATTTTACGAAGTCGCGCTGGGTGCTTGCTGCCTGTGTGCACCCTACGCGAACCACATGTGACCAGAAAAAAAGAGATTTAATTGGTTCATAACACTTTCTATTCTAACTATTGAAGAACCCCACGAGAAGAACCTGATTTTTGATGATTGCACACTGATTTTGATTTTCATTAAAAAACAATGGCTTCTCCACAGCAAGAATCATCTGATTCTGAAAATTCAAATAATGAAGGATTTCTAACAGAACCTGCACACCCTGAGAGATATACTTCCATCGTCTGGACATTTTTTACATTTCCTGAAGGTCAGAAGAAAGTGAACGCTACCAAGGTCACTTGCAAAATCTGCAAAGCTGTACTCTCACGCAGAGATCCTAATAAGAAGTATTCTTGCGGGACCGCAAGTATGCTAAAACATTTAAAATCTCTACATCCTGTTAACCTGGCACACAAGGAGTGCAGAAGACACCGGGAGAACCCACCACCACCACTGGCAGTGCCAAGCACTTCGGGGACATCTCCATCGAACAACATCTGGACATACGTCCCCAATTCGCTAATGCAAAAATACACTGCATTAAGTGTAATAGATTGCTCTGCTATGCAGAGCAGTCTGTGGACTTGGTTTGCCGAGCCTTAGACAATCATCGGTGCTAGAGGTTTTTTTTCCCCCCTGAAATTCATTGTTTTGTTGTTCCAGTTCTCTTTTCTTTCCTTTTGAAAAAAAACAAAAAAATAAAAATCATTCAGAAAAATACAAAAAAAATATAAAACAAAAAAAGAGTTCTTATCAGACCTAACTTCTATGGTTAAAAAAGAGCTATATTTGTATGATAGTGTGCGAACATTTAGATGAATTTATGCATAGTGTATAATTGACTGAAAGAATGCATTAGTAGTGTATGGTGAATGTATAAGTGCAGAACTGTAAAGAAGTGCTGCAGCATGACACTGTAAGCTCTTTAGCTGCAGTGTGCTGTGATACTTCCGAAGCACAGGGATGCAACATATGTACAAAAATATATTGCAAGTCTAGGCATCCCTCTGCACTGCTGCTTAAACTGCAGCCCTGTGGTGACACAAATACCCTTGCACCATGGTGCAAGGATATCTGTGTCGTGTTGAGTTTGTTTTTGTGCAGGAAGACATACCTTCATGCACAAAAACAATCAGTGAAGGCATTTTTCTCCTTTAATATATGGTGTGCATTTTAACATACATTGAAAGAGAAAAAAATGAGGAGAAATGAAAATAATTCGCCCTGTTGTGCCTTGCTATACCAATTGGAGGATGGTGCAGCATTCACACACATTTCGGGATTTATGATTTCTGATAAATCTGGAGATGTGTCTTGTTCTATAAGTGTTCTGTGTAAAACACGCACAGCAACACCTATAGAACGCCCTTTCAATGCAAAGTGGTATGTAAGATGAAGTCGTATTTACATGGAGAAGTAAAGGTACACAGACTGCCTTTTCCTCTCTTTGTAAATATGAAAGAGTGTCCTGTGCTATAACTATGTTATAAAAAGTGACATATTGTTGGCACAGGAGGTTTCTAAATTTGCCCCATAAATGCTTAGGAATTAGCAGACTGTTACAATAAGAACATATTGCTAGTTAATTGCATTAAAAAATTGCATGAGAGTAACACGAGGTAAGCACAGAGTTATGTCTCCAAAAATGCTCAAAGAAGAATGATTGAAATGATTGCGGTCCTTCAATAGGTACCATGGGAAATATTATGAACCAATCAAATCTTTTTTTTTCAGGTCACATGATATCCTATGACAGGGAGATTCCAAAACTACATAGGTATAAACTGGGTGTTTTCCAGACTGTATTAATACTTTGTAGCTTCTTGCAGATCTGCTTGCATAGTATGTAAAGAAATTAATGTATAATTTTAACATTTTACAAAGTATTTTCTTTGCCTTTTTTGCTGTTATCGGAATGTATTGAATTTGACTAGAAACAGTGATTTCAATCGTACTCATCACATTACAGCGGACAAAAAAGCAAAATCAATAAGATGGTTTAAAAAAAAACTACATCCTCAATAACATACCACATAATACAAATCACACAAATATAAAAATTATACAGTGTAAATGTTGTTGTTTAAAAATATACGCTGAGAGAATGTGCAAGAAAAAGTCCATCATTCAAAGATATTTCTTTCCTCTAGTCCAAATGGTTTTACTGAAATCCTTTTTATTGAAATGGTCTAATAATATTTGTATTAATACATATTAATAAATTCCTCAGAGGCCGAATTATGTTCCTAAAATTTTGGCTTTAAAAATATTAGGTAGGAATTTGATAATTCGCTATGCAAACGTTGTTTAAAAACTGAGTATCATTACAATATACCCATCCTTTGTCACATTTTAAATAGGCAGTGTAATGTCCAGATGTTGTGGAAGGACCATCATGGAAAATTATTGCTATTGCTACAAAAGTCCTTCCTGAAATTGAAAGTTTACTTGCTACAAAATATTTTATTAAAGTGTCTAATTTTCTTCCATCAGCTGTTCAATGTTGCATCATTAAAATTATATATTGTCCATTTCTTTGTATAAATAATGTTGATAACATTTCTGATTTGCATTGGCTACACTCCATGTTTTGATTTGCTGCTTTAACTAGTTTATTGAAAGACACTGATTTACAGTCTGTTAATGTCAAATATATAAATCGTTCAGTGTCTATGTTAGTGCTACATGTAAACATACAATTTTCACAATGATGTTCCCATTTATAACAAAGGCCAAAAAGATTTTCAATTTCTATGCCTTCATTTTCCAATACGGTAAGCATATACATTAGAAACTCCTGAGCATCTTGTTGGATATTCTGTGTAGATTGTGTGGAACCAGAACATACATTCAAAAGATTATCATTCTCAATTTTTCATAAATACAATGCAACAAGGAACAAAATCTTTTTCCCCGATTCTCCATAAGTTGCTGTTGCAAACTTTCAAGAAAAAGACCAACATTGACCACTACATTAGTAAAGCAGTTGACACCTGAACTATTTGAACCAACAATCTTTTCAACAGTGTCCTTTTTAGGGCTCGCCTGCTGATGCGCTTCTGCGCATAGCTGGCGAAGCTCTATTGTGGCTTATCCAGAGTTTAACCACCACTGGCGATTCCACTGGCGATTCCTTGCAGTGCATGTGCTTTTTAGGTCATTGCGCAAGAGCAAACACTAAAAAGCGCGTGCACAATGCCACCAGCCGCCTGCCTGCCTGCCTCGCAATACCACATCAAAGGCAGCCCTCCCAGCATATTTCTCACCCCCTAATTATTCACGGCCGGCCGGCCCTACTTTCAGTTTCACTGTCTCCTTTTAAAACTTGTTTGTCTGTTTTGCCATGTATGACTCTCCTTCTTCTGCTATTGTAGACTTCTCTCTTTCTTCACATGTGCTCCATATGTTTCCAATGTGTGCTCTGTTAATTAAATTATTTACCACGTTTCTTAGCCATGTCAATAATGTGTTTCTTTTTCTTTGTACTTGTTTTCGTCTTATTTCTTCTTCCTCCTTTGTTTCGTTTTGTCTATTTTCTCTTCCTTCCTCTTTCCTTATTTGTTCCAAATTCCGCAGGTTATCGTAATACTCCGAAAGTTATTGCAACTGGATTTTTAACGGATGGCTGGAAGGGAGGAGGGGCTGCAGATGCGGTTCGTTTTTTTTAAAAGAAAAACGTAATCGAGACCACCCTCTCTTGCCTCATCAATAACACAGATGGGTGAGGAGGGGGGTGGGGTGACTGCTCCACGCGGCGCAGTTCATTAGCCAACTGGGAACACAACAACTTTATCCCATTTGCGTTTAGACATATTTTGGGTGTTTCGTTTCTGGTTTGTGTTTTGCTGTTCTCGGCTCTGGGAGCTCAGCTCCTGGAGTGGGCCGGGGGGAGGAGGGAGGCCGCTCTCTGCCTATTCCCTTTTGGGAGGTGGGAAGGAGGGGGTGGCAGTGAAAGGAAGTGCGCCCGCCTCTCCCTCAGCGCTCTGCCTCCGTATTGATTCATTCATATCAGACTGCTTCCGTGAATGAATGAATTAATTAATGGTTGAGCTGCTGCTCACATCGAATCTCCTCAAGGTGCATTTTGACGTAGACAAAGAGGTGCACAGAGAAGTATAAACTGGATTGTGACTGTTTTTTTTTCCGAAGGTGATAAGGGAGCATGTCTCAGACAGGCTTGCATAAGAAGCACATTATATAGCACCGCAATGTCACTTATTAGCGACTCGCAGCGCTTTATAATAAATAAATACACAGAAATAAAGAACAGCGCTTATTTGGTGTTAAGCGCCTTTATGAAGTCAATGATTGCTAACGTTCTCTTTTCACTCCACCTTCACTCTTTTTATTCTTTTTCTTCCTTTATGTTTTACTTTCTCTAATTTCTCCTACTGCTTTTTCAACCTGTTTTCCTCTTCTTTTCTTAAATTCCTTTCCTTTGCTTTCAATATTGCTTCTCCCTTCCCATTATTGTAGTCTGTTTTTCTTCTAGCTTGTTGTGTTTACAGAACCATTATCCTGGTTACCAAAATGAATGTCTTTACCATTTTGTTTCATGGCAATGCTTTATTGGATAGAAAATAGCCCACTGGGGAGGGCTCGGGGTTCCTTTGATCCATCTGCCCCTCCTTATGACATCCACAACAGATCTCGATTGTTCGAACCAGCTCGTTTCCATTCAGTGCGGTAATGTGGTTATCCACCCAGGGACTTAGTCACAAATGCAAGCTGGCTCGGAGGCGTTGAGAAACCTTTCTTTGTAATTCCCCCACGTAGAGTAGAATTGTCAGAAAATGACTTATTTTTGTATCTGTTGTGCTACTTTCACGCGAAAGGGATCTTTTTTTCCACCACAGCACCACTCAGCGCCACCACAGAATGACCACAGCACCACTCTATACCACTACAGCACCACTCAGCACCACCACAGCATCACTCAGCAACACCACAGCATCACTCTGCACCACCACAGCACCACTCAGCACCACCAAAGCACCACTCAGCACCACCACAGCACCACTCAGCACCACCACAGCATCACTCAGCAACACTACAGCATCACTCAGCACTACCCCAGCATCACTCAGCACCACTCACCATCACCACATCATCACTAAGCATCACCCCAGCACTACTCAGCACCACCACAGCACCACTCAGCATCACCACATCATCACTCAGCGCTACCCCAGCATCACTCAGCACCACCACAGCATCACTCAGCGCAACCACAACATCACTCAGCGCCTCTCCAGCATCACTCAGCGCTACACCAGCATCACTCAGCACCACCACAGCATCACTCAGTACCACCACAGCATCACTGGTTTAAATATGTTCTTTCAATGTTTCAAGCTGTTTTCAAGCTTTCAAGCTTTATTACAAATCACAAAAAGATGTTAATATTTCACATCTGTTCTTGGATTTTCGTCACAATAAAAAACACTTAACATAATCTTCCCAAAAGTTATTTACAAAAGTTTAAGCTATTGCCATTACAAATTAAATAAATTATTTAAGTATTAATTATTTAAAAATATTAAAAGCAATTGTTATTTGTAATATCAATACATTTAAGTCCCGTAGATATAAAACCTGTTGCATTACAAATGCAATAGGTTTCACATTTGCGAAAGTTATAACTATTGGCATTGTAAATGACAAAGCTATTAATTTAGCTATTATTAAAAAATAACACATAAATAATAAAAAATTCATTTATAAGACCAATAGCTCAAACTTTCCTAATGCGAGCCCTATTGCATTTCCAATGCTTGTTCTTTTTGCTTGCAATCACAACATTATCTTGTTTTTTTCCTTCTCTATACCTTCACTACAGATATTCTCATACCTTCTTTTTCGACCTATCACACGCTATTCAAATACAGGATATTGACCTAAATTGGGAGCATACGCTCTTCTTAACCCATTATACTCTTTTACACAGTTTGCATCTGCAGTAACCTTTGTGTCATCAAAATCAATCAAAAACAAACCAGATAATGTTCTGACTCGAGACAAAGCAACATATGCCATACCCTCTTTATACACATTACTTCCAATGTTCACCAAAGCACTGTCTACACTTAAACCTTGAAATTTATGAATAGTCACTGTATATGCCAGAGAAAGTGGAAACTGTTTTCTACGGACATATAAATCTTTAACAAGCAAAAAACAAACTGAACACATGACCAATTTGTTTTACTTCTTCAATCTGATCAAATGTAATTTTTAAAAACTCAATTCCATCTTTATTGCCTCCATTAACTAAACCTTTCTCTGCATCCACATTTCACATTAAAATTGCCCGATAGTTTATACATGCATATAGATTCTTTTCTAAACCAGCAGTTTTAAATAAAGATTTTCCTAAAGAATCCAATTTTGTTTTCAATTTTTCTGTCAAAATAATAGTGATTTCATTATGCTCTATTTTATCAATGGCTTCCATTTTTATTATTTTTTCATTTTCCAGCTTCATTAGTTGTTCATTGAATATAGAACACTCGTGCAGTGTTGGCATTAAGCAGATTATAGATTTGTTTTCTGCAATTTTCCTATATATTATTCAGGAACTATATTTTAATTTGGAAACAAATTGGAAAGTAATCGACTCTGCAAAGCGTGTTTGTCATGTTCTGTTAGTACTCCAATTCTATATCTTGAAGAATAGTTCCATAATCAACACCATTTCCCTGTCGCATATTTGTAATGGGTTCTCTGTATTTAAAATATGACCAAATATTAACATTTCCAATGCTACCCAAAGACTTTTCTGGTGTCTTCATGCGCAAGTGTTTTAAATACTGGTTGTCCTTTTACGGGAGTAAGTTGCAGTAGATCTCCTAAAACTATGACATGTTTTTCTCCAAATAAGACATTGTACTGTTTTAAGAATTTGCTGCATTCTTAAATGCACAAAAGCAAGCATTAAGTTTGAGACCATGCTTACCTCATCAATCATTGTTTTCATGCTCCACAGGTAGTATAAGTAAACAATGTAATGTAATTACTTTAATGTTGGGTGCTGCCAACCCAGTTGGAGCCGTTACAACATAAGACAAATGTGACTCAGTTGTTTTCTGTAGATAACTGGTGATTAACTTAATCAAGAAACTTTTTCCTGTTCCAGCTTGTCCACTCACATACATTCGGATAGGTTGAAATTATGTGAATGTGCATTTCTTTCTTTTCATGAAGAAATCCATGGTCAATCTGTTGTCTCACTTGCTGATATATTTCTTTCTGTTCAAGATTTCGTTGTTTGACCAACTTTGCTAAGTCCATTATATCTTCTTGAGCTTGATGCATTGCTGTTTCCACCTCATTCATGGCGATTGCTGCTTAATTTTCAACAATTGGTTGTCCTAGTGGATCTTGACTCAGTGGAGCAAAACTTTGACTGTCTTGAGAACTGTCTCTAGCAATTTCAGCTGCAATACTAGCTTCTTGATAAATTTAATCATTCAACATTTTCACATAATCTGCAAAAACAGTACATTGTATGGTATCTTTACAAGCATTGAAGGAATCTTGATAACTCTGAAAAACTCCAAATAATTCAAATTCTGAACGCCATGGTTTGAACAGTTGCAAAAGTGCTAAATAGTAAAATTCCCTTTTATCAGCAGTGTCAAAACTCAGTTTCCTGTGATTAATTACATTTCCTTTCTATTTTTTCACCAAACATCCTTCGGAACCAATCACTGCATATTTATTTTCCATCATTGATGTTTTCTGTGGTATTCCGTTTAAAAGTGTAGTTTTGCAGCACTACATAGAGACATATCTTCTCAAAATGATTACTTCTATTTGGATAATATGTGTCCAACAAATTTGTTTTCACAATATCTGACCTTTCCGGATCTTTTTTGGCCAAATATTCGATTTCTTGTACAGATTTAAGTACTCCATTTCGCGTTGCAGCAAAACCTAGACTCACCCAAATGATTCTTCTAGATATTGAGTATAGACTTGCAGATGATAACCGATCTGAGCATTCATATGCTCCGATTTCTCGATGGGATAACATCTTCAAAGTGAAACTGTATAATTTCTTACTTAGACTCTTCTCGTGAGAAATCACTTCCCACATTTCTTTCAATTCCTTCTTTTCTGATTTTGTAATGTAGGAGGTTACATATTGAGCAACAGAAATGGCATGGTCTGCAACGTACTGAATATCCATGTTAGCATTCCACATGAACAGAATAACCGGATTGTAATCATTTATGTATTTTGATTCTTTAGCTCCTTCTAAAATTGTAGGTATTTTTGGGAGAATTTCTTGTGACGGTATGTCGCATAGCTGACATAAAACTGTTCACCATCCTTTGGATATTACAGGACATAGAAATGCCAAACGACATTTGGTATAGAACTTATCCTTAGACTTGTACTTTCGTCGACAGTAGTTTCCACATCGATGGCTTTGGATTCGTAAGACTTGTTGTCTTAAGTTATTTTCTTCTGTGCTTTTGGGTACAGCACATGTGGGATATTCTTCAATAAAAGACAAAACAGTATCAGCCGAATCTGTTCAGAATTCGGGGGCATCCTTGATCCATAACAGCATATGTATATGAGGAGCACCTCTTGTTTGATACTCCTTTCTCCAAAAGAAATCCACAACTTCTCCAAGAGGAGAATTTTTTTTATTGCAGATAAAAGACATCATTGCTTCAAATCTATGATTGAAATACCTGCATGCATTAACAGGATCCAATGAGCACAATTCTCCAGGTGTCTTATATTGAATATTTTTCATATTGGAATTTGCCTCTCGAAGAAATTCAAGTAAATCATCCCAAGCGTATTCAGCACAGCTTAGGGTAAGGAACCATGTAGGAGTTCCTAAGTTCCTTAGCATACATTTAAGTTCTCCATGACGATGGTACCATTAGTGCCATGCTGACATGCCATCAGATTAATCAGCTGAGATTCTAAGTAATCATCTCTCTGGTGCACTTTATCAATAAATTCCTTTGCAGAAACATTTTGCAGAGGTACTCCTGTTTCAATATGTGATTGACTGCATATGAAAGTCCAGACAAGTCATTCTCAAATAAAACATGAAATATATATGGGATACATTGTCGAAATCTTGGATCTTCTGCATACAATCTTGTTGTCCGATATTCAGATGCAGGAATCTGGACAGGTCATTCATCATATCGTCCTCCTTTTCCTGTTGGGAACAACCTCAGAAAACAAGCGTCCAAGCTTTCTTCCCATACACTCATGGGACTTCCCTTCGCTTTTATCATTTGGAATAACTCAATAGTATTCCCCATCATTTCTTTTGAATGAAGTAGGTGTACACTGTCATGTTCATAGTTTTCTTCACTTCTGTACATGTCCACTTTTTCAATTTGTCCACTTGACGTTTCAGTATCTTCTGCTAAAAGTATTTCTTCTTCTCCCATATACACATTTTTATAGTACTCATTGTTTTTTATCAGATACAAAGTTGCCTTTTGCACTTTCCTAACAGCCACTAATTCCTGCCAGATTATCTTACTCTTAGTAGGCATGCCATTAACTAGAATGACTAGTGGTTCATTTTCTACGCACTCTACACCAATAGTTTCAACATGTTTCTTTAAATCTAGAGGTAAATATACAACTCTTCCTTTTAATCTTCTCAGTAAATATGAAGGAGGCAATTTACTAACCCTGGGCGAAGCACTACGCTACGCTCGCAGAGTTTGCGTAGTTTGCGCAATTTCGCACTACGCGAACTGCACGTAGCACAGTGCGAACACGCGTAGTGCAGCGTAGCGCTAATTTTTTGCTTGTTCACGGTCCTGAACGTCATGTTCGCGACCGCGAGCAAGCAACAATGACATCCCAGCGATATTCTCAATGAGGGGAGGTAAGGTTTCTCATTGTGAGTGGTTGCGCATGCTCGCGACCGCTCTCAATGAGAAACTACCAGTTCGCGTTGAGAAAGCTGCAGCTCGAGTAATAATCTACTCGAGCAGCAGAAAACTACATCTCGCACTGTGCAAGATGCCGTTTTCAATGATTGCACAGTGCCGGATGCTTGTCCGCACTGTGCAATCATTGAAAACGCATCTTGTACAGTGCGAACATGCTACTACGCAGCTCGCGTAGTGCTACGTGAAGTTCGCCTAGTGCGAAGTGCACTTCGCGTAGCTTCGCGTAGCGCTACTTCGCGGACTACGCCCACCCCTACAATTTACCTGTTTTAGGCTCCATACGAACAATAGCCTGAAATGGTTGCACACATTGAATGAGAATAGACTCATAGGTATTTAAATCTATCAGTTCTGGAGGATTAGTTACCAACTCAGATTATTATGGACCGCTCTAGCAGGCATTTTATTCTCATCTAATTTATCATAACAATATTTACAAATACTATGATCAGAACCCAAATCAGAACAACTCTCTAGTTCAGGACCAAAGTAACAAAACTCAATTTCATCACAAACCTTCTTCACATCTGATACTGACCCTTACAAAAGAACACTGTTCAACTCATTTAATTTTAGTGCTGAGCTTTTTGCATAATACAATCTTCTGACTAAGCATGGGCGGATTTCGCGGATCCACGATCTGCGAATTTGCGGATTTGCGGATTCGTGGATCCGCAAAATCCGCAGATTTGCGGATTTTGCAGACTTTTTTAATGGGGGGGATCTTCTGTACGAGTTCAAGTGCCTCTTGTGTGCATAAATGGTCAGAGACTGATCAGAGCAGCAGATCAAGAGAAAGAAGCTCCTGGTCACAAGAACAGCACGAGGATTGCGCTCGTGAAAGTCAAGGATACAAAGGCCTCTATCCAGCATCACAGCTGATTTTCGACGGTAGATTTGGGAAGAAGGCACACCTGCCCAGCCTCGACGACGCTCAGGATTGTTTTTGGGCTGATGAATGAGTCACTGAATTTGAGCTTCAACTAGTTCCAGCTACCATGTGTGTGTTACTATGCAATCGCCCCGAAGGGCGCAGGGGTCCCTTGAGTGAGCTGTCCATCATAGTGGGTAAATGGCAGGAAGAATGTGCACGCCGCAAGTGTGTGAGCGGATCCAAACGGGCGGGGCTTCCATGCGAGTTCACATGCCTCTTGTGTGTATAAAAGGTCAGAGACCGATCAGAGCAGCAGATCAAGAGAAAGAAGCTCATGGTCACAGGAACAGCACGAGGATTGCGCTCGTGAAAGTCAAGGATGCAAAGTCCTCTATCCAGCATCACAGCTGATTTTCGACTGTAGATTTGGGAAGAAAGCACACCTGCCCAGCCTCGACGATGCTCACGATTGTTTTTGGGCTGATGAATGAGTCACTGAATTTGAGCTTCAACTAGTTCCAGCAACCATGTGTGTGTGTTACTATGCAATCGCACTGATGTGCGCAGGGGTCCCTTGAGTGAGCTGTCCATCCATCATCCTGTAACTATTTTAGGATAGCGCTGGCAAGCTGCCAGCGCCATCCTAAAATAGTTACTAAATTAGCTTCACTAATAGATAAAATAAAAGCAGGTGCTCGAGCACCTGCTTTATTTTATCTATCTATACTACTATTATAAAGAGAAAACTTTGCACCTTTGAGCCAGGTAAACTCGAAAAGTACACCACCAATCCAGACACCCAAGACATCCTTGAAAACCTCAGGGCAAGCAGAAGGACATAGGCTATATAAAAATAAAAAATATACGTTGTTTAAAAAATTTACAAATAAAAATAAAGTAGTCCCTTGCAAGTAGCGCCGGCCGCGAAGTCTGCGTCATGACATCATTCAGAAGCAACAGGAAGAACGGCCGACATCAGCGCGGGGAGGAGCTGGAATCTTGGCAGGTAGGAGTCTTCATCTGTTTCTACTGAACCCCTTCTACTAACACCTCTGATAGCAGAGAAGTCTCGAGCTGGAAGTTGCAGGTAAGACGTGTTTCTTTTTCAGTCTCTTCCTGTTTCAGTTCCCTTAAAGGCATATCTTTCTCAACAGCAGCACTCCCAGCTCCGTAGCACCCAGCAGCCGCCCCTCAGACCAGAGAGCTCATTAACTCAGGCAGGCAAGCGTCGGCCCTCAGGGGGGCACGGATTACCGCTAATGCTACCAGGGAGACACCTTCCCGAGGGACCCGCGGCGCCGCCTCGGAGCTCCATCCAGCCCGGGTAATTGAATCCTGCAATCAATGAATGATGCAATTACATATATTGTGAGGCATTTCACACCGACAGTGTTTGACAACACCCCTTCTAAATTAGGCATCTGTACCGAACGTGTCATAGCGTGACTGCATGAGGGAGCAAAAACAGCGATTCGGAAAGTTAAAGCAGATGTGGCTGAAAAAGTTGGCAGTGAAGCACATAGCGCCCAGTCAGTTCACGCACACGTAGGGGCGCTATTTACTGGAAGCAAATAATATAGGGTTATCAATTGAGCCCGGCTCACCGTGACGATGGAACTAATTCACGGCAGCTTCAGTAGATGCGGCTGGAGAAATGTCTTAACAGATGAAGAGTTTCAGAAGAAACTATACCAAGCCCCTTTCTGCCCCGGTCAACTAGTGTGATAATAAGTGCAGAGTGGGACTGTGGCTATGCATTGCAGGAGCAGGCTGAGGTACGTCAGGAGCAGGCTGAGGTACATCAAGCATGGGGAGGAGCGGTGAACTAAGGCGGACTGGAGCGGGCTGACGGGTAAACTTTGGTGTACTACAGCCCCGTGTGCAATGGGTACATACTGGCTTTGTGTAGTGGGGGTTGAGTCGCCATGACAGGTTATGAACGGGGTTTGCTTTTACAGCGCACAGAGAAAGGTCGTTTGCAGCATCAGATGCGTGGCAAAAGTGTTAGGGAGCATGGCGTTTGTGGCTGATTGGGGGCACTGAAGGTGGAGGTGAACTTGGGCTGAGGAGGTGGTTGGGGCCTGGTTTTGGGCGACTGCGGTGAACTAAGGCGGACTGGAGCGGGCTGAGCGGTAAACTTTGGCGGACTGCAGCGGGCGTGTGGAATGGGTACATACTGCCTTTGTGTACTGGGGGTTGAGTCGCCATGGCAGGTTATGAACGGGGTTTGGTTTTGCAGCGCACAGACAAAGGTCATTTGCGTCGCCACAGTGTTAGGGAGCAAGCCTGATTGCCCCCGGACAACGTCGGGACGGGCTGCTAGTTATAAAATAAAAGCAGGTGCTCGAGCACCTGCTTTATTTTATCTATTAATGCTTCCTATGCTTTCTGTCGAAGCTAACTTAGTAACTATTTTAGGATGGCGCTGGCAGCTTGCCGGCGCCATCCTAAAATAGTTACAACAGCAACTTCAAGCTTGAAGGCTTGAGCTTTTGCCCCCCGAATCCGCCGCTCGCGGATTCGCGGATTTTCGTTAAATTCGCGGGAGTTCGCGTATTGCGGATTTACCGAAAATCTGCGAAATCCGCGAGCGGAACGGATTTTGCGCTCACGCTTACTTCTGACTAACTTCCTCATATGTATGAATGTATGTATGTGTGTTCTTATATAGCGCTCGATGTACCCTTGGGCATCTCGGCGCTTGCCTTGGGAACCCGTCCTGGTTTTTCCCTGTGAGATCACCCATGCTGGGCATCCCCAAGGTGAAAGCCAGGCATCCCGCCGTGGGGGGCCGTTGTGGAGATTAAGCAAGCTTGTTGCCCAGAGCTGCATAGTGTGAACTCATACTTAGAGTGGGCACCGAAGCGAGAATTATCGAGTCCGTGGACAATTGGGTTTAGGACCCTGCCGCATCGGGAATCGAACCCTGGTCCCGGGTCTGACCTCAGCTTCAGGGTATGCCTCCTCTAACCAGTGAGCCACACTTCTCCACTCATATGAGAATGATGTACTGCTAACATCCTGAAATGATGAAAAATACTTTGACATACTTTTCTAGAAAGACAAGCCAGAGAATGACCTTGCAAACCAGTACTTTTTGTCACTCTGCAAGGGTCTAGTCCTTGCAGAATCTTAATCTTTTGTTTAACATGTTTTTTTACTGTATTGTTGTAAGAAATTGCGTAAAATATCAATAGATTCTTGTCGTACACTGCAAATACTACTACCATCTGAAGTGTACACTGGGGCTTTAGGACGTCTGCCTAGAACTTCATCAGCGAACACTTCTTCTGCATTTCTCTTTCTCATTGGAAACCATTTCTAACCTCATAAGCTCGACCACTGGTATCAACTGCATGCAATAAATCATTGGTCTGAAAATAACTCACTTCATTAACTCACTTCATTAAAGAAAGGCTCTGAACTTGAACTGTGTTTCCATTCACCCAATAAAATCACAAAAATTAGTTATGTTAATTACTCTTTCTCTCTTACTTTTGGCCTTCATTAAATGGATTGGTTTATCTAGTGATTGAATTCAGTGTAAAACTAAAATGAATAGTTTCCTTTTTACTTCAAAAGCCTTTTGAACAATGGACTCAATATGCTACTTCTTTTTATAAAATAGTGCTCTTTGTCTATATTTTTTCACCTCTTTCAGCAAGTTAGATACCACTCTATTATAATTTTTTTTTACAGATTTCTTTATACTGATTTTGCCTTCTTTTACCATACATCAAATCTTCTGACTGTAAATTTACTTTTTTCCTTGCCTGTTACTCATTCTATTTTTTCTGGTTGAATTATTCTCTGTAGTTTGCACATTCTGCACACTGTTTGTAGGCTTTGAAAGTTATTTAATGAATTCCTTAGTTGTCTTACTGGAAGTTTTTTCTTTTTACCGACATGATGTTTGTCATCCAATACTTGTTGAGTTTTTTCAAATTATTGTCCTTTAGCTGTGTTTTTCTCTTTATTGATTTTTCGGGCATGATACGTTTATTTTAATGTTGATGAACACTATCTGTAAAAAATAAACATAAATAAATGTTTTTAATAAATATATAAATTATTCTTTTCTATTACTATACAAACACATTGTACATAAAAATCATTTAACCACTTTATTTTCTCATCACTAATTGAAATTGTAATTCAAGGTATATACATAACTGTATAGGAATGTAAGGGGAGTTTGCAGTAGTGTATGGATACTGACTGAGGAATTGTAGGTCTGAAACACAATGATGTAGGTGGTTAGATAACTACATGCATAGTGCATAGGAGTTTGAAGCAGTCCATGTCCTAAGGCCTGGCTTGCTGCATGAGTACATGGATACTGACTGAATGATTAGAGTAGTATAAGGAGAGACACTGGGTGAATTTATTATTGGTTGAGGTTTACTTCAGTGAAAGGATTGGTACATGGTGCTGAAAGGGTCACTATAGGATTGCAACAGCAGTGAAAGGGTGTTTGCAGCAGTGTACGGATACTGACTGGGGAATTGTAGGCCTGAAACACAAGTGTTTAGGTGGTAAGAAGACTACATGCATAGTGCATAGGAGTTTCAAGCAGTCCATACCCTAGGGCCTGGCTTGCTGCATCAGTACATGGATACTGACTGAATTATTACAGTACTATAGGGAGAGACACTTGGTGAATTCATAATTGGTTGAGTTTTACTTCAGTACATGGAGCTGAGAGGGTCACTATAGAACTGCAAGAGCAGTGACAGGGTGTTTGCTGGAGTGTATAGATTTTGACTGGGGAATTGTAAGCCTGAAACACAAGTGTGTAGGTTGTTAGAAGACTACATGCAGAGTGCATAAGAGTTTGAAAAAGTCCATGTTCTCAGGCCCTGAATCACTGCATGAGTACTTGCATATTGACTGAATGATTAGATTAGTACAAAGACACATGAAGTTACCAAATGCTTCTCTCACAATGGTTTCCAAATGCACACAGACACACTGTGTGATTCTAGACAAGCAACACTATTCACTACTCTAGAAGAGGTAAGATGACTGCACACATTCCACATATTTTAGCACTGCAAGTTAGTGTGGAAGACTGACTCATTTTGCAAATACATAAGCAATAACTGGTTTCTAATTCTTCCAAAACTTCAGATCAGTATAGGTTTTTAAGCAGTTATGTGTCTGTAAAAACATGAGGTACCCAAATGTTTCTGTCACAATGGTTACCAAATGTACACAGACTCACAGTGTAATTCTAGACAAGCAACAGTATCCCTTGGACTTTACCAAAAATCATTTACTAGTCTGGAAGAGGTAAGATGACTGCACACATTCCACATATTTTAGAACTGCACTTTAGTGTGCAAGCCTGACCCATTTTGCAAATACATAAGCAATGACTGATTTCTAATTCTTCCAAAACGAGAACAGCATAGGTTTTTAAGCAGTTATGTATCTGCAAACACATGAAGTACCCAAATGCTTCTCTCACAGTTGTTCCCAAATGCACACAGATTCACAGTGTGATTCTAGACAAGCAATAGTATCCCTTAAACTTTACCAAAAATCATGTACTAGTCTGGAAGAGGTAAGATGACTGCACATATTCCAAATATTTTAGAACTGCACTTTAGTGTGGAAGCCTGACTCATTTTACAAAAACACATAAGCAATGACTGGTTTCTAAACTTGACAACAGGATAGGTTTTTAAGCAGTTATATGTCTTCAAAATCATGAAGTACCCAAATGTTTCTGTCACAATGGTTCCCAAATGCACAGAGACTCACTGTGTGATTCTAGACAAGCAAAACTATCCCTTGGATTTCATCAAAAAACATTTACTAATCTGGAAGATGTAAGATGACAGCACACATTCCACATATTCTAGACCTGCACTTTAGTGTGCAAGCCTGACTCATTTTGCAAACACATAAGCAATCAATCAATCAATCAATCATTTGTAAAGTGCACTACACGCCCGCAAGGGTCTCAAGGTGCTGGGGGGTGGGCCGCTACTGATCGAACAGCCAGGTTTTGAGTATCCTCCTGAAGGTCAGCAGGTCTTGGGTCTGTCATAGGCTCAGTGCGAGTGTGTTCCAAGTCCTGGCGGTGAGGTGGGAGAAGGATCTCCCAGCGGTGGTTGTTCTTCGGATACGCGTGACGTTGGCGAGTTAGAGTTCGGTGGAGCGGAGCAGGCGGTTTGGGATGTAGAAGGAGAGCCGTCTGTTGAGGTATGCTGGGCCGGTCTTTTGGAGTGCCTTGTGTGCGTGGGTGAGGAGCTTGAAGGATATCCTCTTGTTGACGGGGAGACAGTGCAGGTTTCTCAGGTGGGGGGTCATGTGGCCGGGGTGTGGTACGTCGATGATCAGTCATGCCAAGGCGTTTTGGATGCGTTGTAGTCGTTTGATGAGGTTGGTCGGGGCTCCCGCGTAGTGGGCATTTCTGTAGTTGAGTCTGCTGCTGATGAGTGCCGGGGTGACTGTCTTTCTTGTATCTGTCGAGATCCATCTGTAGATCTTGCAGAGCATGTGGACGGTGTTGAAGCAGGAGGAAGAGACGGCATTAACTTGCTTGGTCATTGAGCGCGTTGAGTCGAGGACGATTCCCAGGTTGCATGCATGGTCGGTGGGTGTTTCCGGGCTGCCCTCAGTGCCGTTGGCCACCAGAAGTCCTCCCAGGCTGAAAGGTTGGAGCCGAGGATGTGGACCTCCGTCTTGTCCGAGTTTAGCTTCAGATGGCTGGTCTTCTTCCAGTCGGTGACAGCCTTCATTCCTTCATGGAGGTTGGCTTTGGCAGTGATGGGGTCCTTGGTGAGGGAGAGGATCAGCTGAGGGTTGTCGGCGTAGGAGATTATGTTGCGGTCGTGCTGTCGGGCTATGTGTGCGAGCGGGCCATGTAAATGTTGAACATCGTCGGGCTGAGGGAGGATTCCTGGGGTATGCCGCAGATGATCTAGGAGGCTTTGGAACGGAATGGGGGAGGAGGACGCTCTGGGTTCTGCCGGAGAGGAAGGAGGTATTTACAACAAGGGGTGGTGAGGGACAGAGTCTCTGAATTAAGCAGAAAGCTCTCACCCAGTCAAGAGATCAGGGCTAGATCCAACACCGTTTTTTAGCTCACTGCACCATCCCAGTTTCAGAACCTGGCTGTATGCAAATTAGTCTGTTCCTGTCCCAGTGCATGATGGGAACAGGGCAAACCAATCTACAAAAGCTAATTCTTACACTGGGAAGGAAACAAGCTCCCGGGGACCGGTTTCTGGCATTACAGCCGTCTTCGGCCCGGTTTGCTTGAATCCTGATGGTGCAATGAGCAAGGGTCTCACATCTGAGAATACCCTTCCACGCTTAGGGTGGACAAAAATATTTACAACAAGGGGTGGTGAGGGACAGAGTCTCTGAATTAAGCAGAAAGCTCTCACCCAGTCAAGAGATCAGGGCTAGATCCAACACCGTTTTTTAGCTCACTGCACCATCCCAGTTTCAGAACCTGGCTGTATGCAAATTAGTCTGTTCCTGTCCCAGTGCATGATGGGAACAGGGCAAACCAAACTACAAAAGTTAATTCTTACACTGGGAAGGAAACAAGCTCCCGGGGACCGGTTTCTGGCATTACAGCCGTCTTCGGCCCGGTTTGCTTGAATCCTGATGGTGCAATGAGCAAGGGTCTCACATCTGAGAATACCCTTCCACGCTTAGGGTGGACAAAAATATTTACAACAAGGGGTGGTGAGGGACAGAGTCTCTGAATTAAGCAGAAAGCTCTCACCCAGTCAAGAGATCAGGGCTAGATCCAACACCGTTTTTTAGCTCACTGCACCATCCCAGTTTCAGAACCTGGCTGTATGCAAATTAGTCTGTTCCTGTCCCAGTGCATGATGGGAACAGGGCAAACCAAACTACAAAAGCTAATTCTTACACTGGGAAGGAAACAAGCTCCCGGGGACCGGTTTCTGGCATTACAGCCGTCTTCGGCCCGGTTTGCTTGAATCCTGATGGTGCAATGAGCAAGGGTCTCACATCTGAGAATACCCTTCCACGCTTAGGGTGGACAAAAATATTTACAACAAGGGGTGGTGAGGGACAGAGTCTCTGAATTAAGCAGAAAGCTCTCACCCAGTCAAGAGATCAGGGCTAGATCCAACACCGTTTTTTAGCTCACTGCACCATCCCAGTTTCAGAACCTGGCTGTATGCAAATTAGTCTGTTCCTGTCCCAGTGCATGATGGGAACAGGGCAAACCAAACTACAAAAGCTAATTCTTACACTGGGAAGGAAACAAGCTCCCGGGGACCGGTTTCTGGCATTACAGCCGTCTTCGGCCCGGTTTGCTTGAATCCTGATGGTGCAATGAGCAAGGGTCTCACATCTGAGAATACCCTTCCACGCTTAGGGTGGACAAAAATATTTACAACAAGGGGTGGTGAGGGACAGAGTCTCTGAATTAAGCAGAAAGCTCTCACCCAGTCAAGAGATCAGGGCTAGATCCAACACCATTTTTTAGCTCACTGCACCATCCCAGTTTCAGAACCTGGCTGTATGCAAATTAGTCTGTTCCTGTCCCAGTGCATGATGGGAACAGGGCAAACCAAACTACAAAAGCTAATTCTTACACTGGGAAGGAAACAAGCTCCCGGGGACCGGTTTCTGGCATTACAGCCGTCTTCGGCCCGGTTTGCTTGAATCCTGATGGTGCAATGAGCAAGGGTCTCACATCTGAGAATACCCTTCCACGCTTAGGGTGGACAAAAATATTTACAACAAGGGGTGGTGAGGGACAGAGTCTCTGAATTAAGCAGAAAGCTCTCACCCAGTCAAGAGATCAGGGCTAGATCCAACACCGTTTTTTAGCTCACTGCACCATCCCAGTTTCAGAACCTGGCTGTATGCAAATTAGTCTGTTCCTGTCCCAGTGCATGATGGGAACAGGGCAAACCAAACTACAAAAGCTAATTCTTACACTGGGAAGGAAACAAGCTCCCGGGGACCGGTTTCTGGCATTACAGCCGTCTTCGGCCCGGTTTGCTTGAATCCTGATGGTGCAATGAGCAAGGGTCTCACATCTGAGAATACCCTTCCACGCTTAGGGTGGACAAAAATATTTACAACAAGGGGTGGTGAGGGACAGAGTCTCTGAATTAAGCAGAAAGCTCTCACCCAGTCAAGAGATCAGGGCTAGATCCAACACCGTTTTTTAGCTCACTGCACCATCCCAGTTTCAGAACCTGGCTGTATGCAAATTAGTCTGTTCCTGTCCCAGTGCATGATGGGAACAGGGCAAACCAAACTACAAAAGTTAATTCTTACACTGGGAAGGAAACAAGCTCCCGGGGACCGGTTTCTGGCATTACAGCCGTCTTCGGCCCGGTTTGCTTGAATCCTGATGGTGCAATGAGCAAGGGTCTCACATCTGAGAATACCCTTCCACGCTTAGGGTGGACAAAAATATTTACAACAAGGGGTGGTGAGGGACAGAGTCTCTGAATTAAGCAGAAAGCTCTCACCCAGTCAAGAGATCAGGGCTAGATCCAACACCGTTTTTTAGCTCACTGCACCATCCCAGTTTCAGAACCTGGCTGTATGCAAATTAGTCTGTTCCTGTCCCAGTGCATGATGGGAACAGGGCAAACCAAACTACAAAAGCTAATTCTTACACTGGGAAGGAAACAAGCTCCCGGGGACCGGTTTCTGGCATTACAGCCGTCTTCGGCCCGGTTTGCTTGAATCCTGATGGTGCAATGAGCAAGGGTCTCACATCTGAGAATACCCTTCCACGCTTAGGGTGGACAAAAATATTTACAACAAGGGGTGGTGAGGGACAGAGTCTCTGAATTAAGCAGAAAGCTCTCACCCAGTCAAGAGATCAGGGCTAGATCCAACACCGTTTTTTAGCTCACTGCACCATCCCAGTTTCAGAACCTGGCTGTATGCAAATTAGTCTGTTCCTGTCCCAGTGCATGATGGGAACAGGGCAAACCAAACTACAAAAGCTAATTCTTACACTGGGAAGGAAACAAGCTCCCGGGGACCGGTTTCTGGCATTACAGCCGTCTTCGGCCCGGTTTGCTTGAATCCTGATGGTGCAATGAGCAAGGGTCTCACATCTGAGAATACCCTTCCACGCTTAGGGTGGACAAAAATATTTACAACAAGGGGTGGTGAGGGACAGAGTCTCTGAATTAAGCAGAAAGCTCTCACCCAGTCAAGAGATCAGGGCTAGATCCAACACCGTTTTTTAGCTCACTGCACCATCCCAGTTTCAGAACCTGGCTGTATGCAAATTAGTCTGTTCCTGTCCCAGTGCATGATGGGAACAGGGCAAACCAAACTACAAAAGCTAATTCTTACACTGGGAAGGAAACAAGCTCCCGGGGACCGGTTTCTGGCATTACAGCCGTCTTCGGCCCGGTTTGCTTGAATCCTGATGGTGCAATGAGCAAGGGTCTCACATCTGAGAATACCCTTCCACGCTTAGGGTGGACAAAAATATTTACAACAAGGGGTGGTGAGGGACAGAGTCTCTGAATTAAGCAGAAAGCTCTCACCCAGTCAAGAGATCAGGGCTAGATCCAACACCGTTTTTTAGCTCACTGCACCATCCCAGTTTCAGAACCTGGCTGTATGCAAATTAGTCTGTTCCTGTCCCAGTGCATGATGGGAACAGGGCAAACCAAACTACAAAAGCTAATTCTTACACTGGGAAGGAAACAAGCTCCCGGGGACCGGTTTCTGGCATTACAGCCGTCTTCGGCCCGGTTTGCTTGAATCCTGATGGTGCAATGAGCAAGGGTCTCACATCTGAGAATACCCTTCCACGCTTAGGGTGGACAAAAATATTTACAACAAGGGGTGGTGAGGGACAGAGTCTCTGAATTAAGCAGAAAGCTCTCACCCAGTCAAGAGATCAGGGCTAGATCCAACACCGTTTTTTAGCTCACTGCACCATCCCAGTTTCAGAACCTGGCTGTATGCAAATTAGTCTGTTCCTGTCCCAGTGCATGATGGGAACAGGGCAAACCAAACTACAAAAGCTAATTCTTACACTGGGAAGGAAACAAGCTCCCGGGGACCGGTTTCTGGCATTACAGCCGTCTTCGGCCCGGTTTGCTTGAATCCTGATGGTGCAATGAGCAAGGGTCTCACATCTGAGAATACCCTTCCACGCTTAGGGTGGACAAAAATATTTACAACAAGGGGTGGTGAGGGACAGAGTCTCTGAATTAAGCAGAAAGCTCTCACCCAGTCAAGAGATCAGGGCTAGATCCAACACCGTTTTTTAGCTCACTGCACCATCCCAGTTTCAGAACCTGGCTGTATGCAAATTAGTCTGTTCCTGTCCCAGTGCATGATGGGAACAGGGCAAACCAAACTACAAAAGCTAATTCTTACACTGGGAAGGAAACAAGCTCCCGGGGACCGGTTTCTGACATTACAGCCGTCTTCGGCCCGGTTTGCTTGAATCCTGATGGTGCAATGAGCAAGGGTCTCACATCTGAGAATACCCTTCCACGCTTAGGGTGGACAAAAATATTTACAACAAGGGGTGGTGAGGGACAGAGTCTCTGAATTAAGCAGAAAGCTCTCACCCAGTCAAGAGATCAGGGCTAGATCCAACACCGTTTTTTAGCTCACTGCACCATCCCAGTTTCAGAACCTGGCTGTATGCAAATTAGTCTGTTCCTGTCCCAGTGCATGATGGGAACAGGGCAAACCAAACTACAAAAGCTAATTCTTACACTGGGAAGGAAACAAGCTCCCGGGGACCGGTTTCTGGCATTACAGCCGTCTTCGGCCCGGTTTGCTTGAATCCTGATGGTGCAATGAGCAAGGGTCTCACATCTGAGAATACCCTTCCACGCTTAGGGTGGACAAAAATATTTACAACAAGGGGTGGTGAGGGACAGAGTCTCTGAATTAAGCAGAAAGCTCTCACCCAGTCAAGAGATCAGGGCTAGATCCAACACCGTTTTTTAGCTCACTGCACCATCCCAGTTTCAGAACCTGGCTGTATGCAAATTAGTCTGTTCCTGTCCCAGTGCATGATGGGAACAGGGCAAACCAAACTACAAAAGCTAATTCTTACACTGGGAAGGAAACAAGCTCCCGGGGACCGGTTTCTGGCATTACAGCCGTCTTCGGCCCGGTTTGCTTGAATCCTGATGGTGCAATGAGCAAGGGTCTCACATCTGAGAATACCCTTCCACGCTTAGGGTGGACAAAAATATTTACAACAAGGGGTGTTGAGGGACAGAGTGATTTGCATATAGCCAGGTTCTGAGCTGGGATGGGGCAGTGAGATAAATAACAGTGATGGATCAAGCCCTGATCTTTGGACTGGGTAAGAGTGGTCTGCCTAATTCAGACACTCTGTTCATCACCACCCCCTTTTCTGAATCGTTTTTGGCCACTATAGGTGTGGCAGGGTATACTCAGACATGAGTCCCTTTCTCACTGCTCCATCAGGATTCAAGCAAGCCGGGCCGAAGACGGCTGAAATGCCAGATACCGGTCCCCGGTAGCTTGTCTCCTTTCTGGTGAAGAATTGGCTTGGTAGTTTAGTCTGCCCTGTTCCCATCATGCACTGGGCCAGGGACAGACTGATTTGCATATAGCCAGGTTCTGAGCTGGGATGGGGCAGTGAGATAAATAACGGTGATGGATCAAGCCCTGATCTTTGGACTGGGTAAGAGTGGTCTGCTTAATTCAGACACTCTGTTCATCACCACCCCCTTTTCTGAATCGTTTTTGGCCACTATAGGTGTGGCAGGGTATACTCAGACATGAGTCCCTTTCTCACTGCTCCATCAGGATTCAAGCAAGCCGGGCCGAAGACGGCTGAAATGCCAGAAACCGGTCCCCGGTAGCTTGTCTCCTTTCTGGTGAAGAATTGGCTTGGTAGTTTAGTCTGCCCTGTTCCCATGATGCACTGGGCCAGGGACAGACTGATTTGCATATAGCCAGGTTCTGAGCTGGGATGGGGCAGTGAGATAAATAACGGTGATGGATCAAGCCCTGATCTTTGGACTGGGTAAGAGTGGTCTGCTTAATTCAGACACTCTGTTCATCACCACCCCCTTTTCTGAATCGTTTTTGGCCACTATAGGTGTGGCAGGGTATACTCAGACATGAGTCCCTTTCTCACTGCTCCATCAGGATTCAAGCAAGCCGGGCCGAAGACGGCTGAAATGCCAGAAACCGGTCCCCGGTAGCTTGTCTCCTTTCTGGTGAAGAATTGGCTTGGTGGTTTAGTCTGCCCTGTTCCCATGATGCACTGGGCCAGGGACAGACTGATTTGCATATAGCCAGGTTCTGAGCTGGGATGGGGCAGTGAGATCAATAACGGTGATGGATCAAGCCCTGATCTTTGGACTGGGTAAGAGTGGTCTGCTTAATTCAGACACTCTGTTCATCACCACCCCCTTTTCTGAATCGTTTTTGACCACTATAGGTGTGGCAGGGTATACTCAGACATGAGTCCCTTTCTCACTGCTCCATCAGGATTCAAGCAAGCCGGGCCGAAGACGGCTGAAATGCCAGAAACCGGTCCCCGGTAGCTTGTCTCCTTTCTGCTGAAGAATTGGCTTGGTAGTTTAGTCTGCCCTGTTCCCATGATGCACTGGGCCAGGGACAGACTGATTTGCATATAGCCAGGTTCTGAGCTGGGATGGGGCAGTGAGATAAATAACGGTGATGGATCAAGCCCTGATCTTTGGACTGGGTAAGAGTGGTCTGCTTAATTCAGACACTCTGTTCATCACCACCCCCTTTTCTGAATCGGAGAGGAAGGAGGTGGCCCAATCCAGAGCCTTGTCACGGATCCCTGCTGCATGGAGGCATGCACGTAGTGTGCGGTGTCAGACAGTGTCGAAGGCGACAGAGCGGTGTAGGAGGATGAGTGCTGCGGTCTCGCCATGTCCAGCAGGGTCCTGATGTCGTCGGTGGCGGCGATGAGGGCAGTCCTGTGCTGTGGTTGCTGCGGAACCCTGACTGGGAAGGGTCCAGGGTTCTGTTTTCTTCGAGGTATCGGGTTAGTTGTCTGTTGATGGTTTTCTCGATGACCTTGGCCTTGGAGGGGAATCAGAGAGATGGGCTGGAAGTTCTTGAAGTCTCTTGGCTCTGCCTAAGATTTTTTGAGTAGGGCATTGATCTCGGCATGTTTCCAGATCTCTGGGAAGGCCGCGGTCTCGAGGGAGAGATTGATGACGTTGCCGAGGTGTAGTGCGATGGAGCTGCTTGCTCTGTTGAAGACATGGTGCAGGAATGGGTCTGACAGAGAGCAGGAGTGGATGGTGCGCATGGTCTTGATGGTGTCATCGATCCTCACACTGGCCCAGGCTAGCAGGGGGCTGTGGTCGATGGTGTACAGAGGGTCTGTTGTGTTGCTGTCTGTTGGGGCTGTCTGGGTGTTGAAGCTGTCGTGGATGTCTGCTATCTTGCGGTGGAAGAAGGTGGCGAAGGAGTTGCACAGGGCTTGCGACAGCGGGATGTCGTTGGAGTTGGAGAGTTCCTTCACGATGCTGAAGAGCTCCATGCTATTGTGTGCGTTGTTGTTGAGGCGGTCTTTGAAAGGAGGTCCTCTTGGCCGCCTTGATGAGGGGATGGTGGTTGCGGATGGCGTCTTTGTGTGCTGCCTGGCTGTCCAGGGTTTGTTCACTGTGCCATTTCCACATATTTTAGAACTGCACTTAAGTGTGCAAGCCTGACTCATTTTGCAAACACATAAGCAATGACCGGTTTCTAATTCTACCAAAACTTGAGAACAAGGTAGGTTTTTAAGCAGTTATGAATATGCAAGCACATGAAGTACCCAAATGCTTCTCTCACAATGGTTCCCAAATGCACACAGACTCACTGTGTGATTCTACACAAGCAAAACTATCCCTTGGATGTTATAAAAAAAATATTTACTAATCTGGAAGAGGTAAGATGACTGCACACATTCCACATATTTTAGAACTGCACTTAAGTGGGCAAGCCTGACTCATTTTGCAAACACATAAGCAATGACTGGTTTCTAATTCTACCAAAACTTGAGAACAGGATAGGTTTTTAAGCAGTTATATGTCTTCAAAAACATGAAGTATCTAAATGTTTCTATCACAATAGATCCCAAATGCACACAGACTCACAGTGTGAATCTAGACAAGCAAGACTACTACTTTACCAAGAAAAACACATTAATCTTATTAAAAACAAAAACACCACATACAACCCCTCACAAATTAATAACTCACATTTCAAATTTATTGGTAGATTAAGCACTATGTCAGTCACACACCAGATTTTCTTATTCAGAATCTGTACTGCACTGCTCTAATCAAACCAAAAATGGCAAAGTTTCCCTCTCATTCTGCACACATATACATGTAAATATCAAACCACATTCCTTCCCACATTAATTCAAAAGCTAACACACATTTCTATTTATGGTTACACATTTCAACACTTTCCAATTGACCTAAGTTTGAACCATACCTCCAATCTGCTTACCGCCTGTTACCATAGCAACAGTTCATGGAACACTCAACTGAACACACAGGTCACAAAGTTCAGCACACAATGTTGCTAATCCAAACTGCAAGTGTGCTTGACTTTTTAAAGTATCACCTTATCCTATGTAATGTTCCTTTCAAACAGTTATTGTTAACCAATAAGAAACATACTTTTAAAAACAGAAACATACACCCTCAGTCTAGAATATTCTCAAACAACCAATTGTTTCTTTTCTTTTTTCAATACTGCATTTTATCCACCATTTTAGAAAAATATTTGTTTCAAACTGCCATTTCATTTACAGAGACCATCTGAGTACATCCAGGCCTCCTTTCAAGATTCTTAGAGTGTGGATTGTGGGACACAGCTATATTTTCTGGAGCCAAAGGTATGCAGAAAGCAGAGGCATTGACAAAGAACTAGCTTTGCCAAATGTAGACATTAAATGGATAGGACAGAGAGGATTAAAGTGGCACCAATTGATGCCATTGGTTAAATCCATTTTACATCTCCAACACCCTGACCTCATAATTGTGCACTGTGGTGGCAATGACCTAGGCACTTTGACTGGGGTTGGTCTAGAAATGTTTATACATATATATATACAATGGGACAGGAACTGGAGGTCATGCAAGAAGACAGGAAAATGACGCTCAGATCCGGTACTCAAGGAGCATCCGCCGCAAAATCTGCATCAGTAAACGCGCAGAAAGGCGCAAATGCAACCGCAAACGGAAACGCAGGAGGGAGGCAGAGAAGACAAAGGGCGAAGTGGCAGCGCAATCAGGTACAAAAGTAGAGAACTCACGAACTGTTGTCAATTTGTCTGAAGTTGCACTAACTGAGGGAGAGACTTCCATTTTATCCCTAGGCCTGTCGTACAGTGCACGATGTGACTTCAACTATGCCAGCACTAGAATTGACGTATTTAAATATGTTCGTAAACTAAAATTGAAAAAACATTTTGCTACCACCAAATCCACGGTACCTGATTCACAGCGCACCCCCGAGCCCATACCTGTAATGGGAATGGCCTTGACACAGGAATTTTTGGAACTACAAAGGGATGAAGGGTTGCCCACTCAACCAACTCCCGGCTGGGAGCTAGGACCAAAATTGCAACTGACCCCGTTTAAACCAAAATCCAAATACTGCCCACTCCTGCTCAAAGACAACTTGGATAGTTTTCATGATAAGGTTTGCACAGATTTAAAAAGCTTGCACATTAAAGTATGCAACACTACTAGAAAAAGGAACTACAATGGCACACAGTACTTCAAACTGATTAAAAAACTCAAGACAAGCAAGAATGTGATTATTCGCCAATCCGATAAAGGCGGAAATGTTGTGTTGTGGGCAAGAAACCTATATATGGAGACAGCATTAGGCCAACTGACAGACCGGGATTGCTATAAAAGAACCAGCGCCTTGGAAGTACAACAGGCACATAAAACTATCTATTCCAGTTTGATTGCTTGGAGAAGCATTGGCCTACTTACAATGGAGGAATACAAATATGTTAAAATAGATTGTCCAACAACACCGGTCATCTATTTTATTCCTAAAATTCACAAGGACACATTAAAACTACCTGGGCGTCCTATTATTTCTGCCAGGAACAGCATACTGGAGAATGTAAGCAGATACATAGATTTCTTCCTACAAGAACATGTGAAATCCCTTCCATCCCATATCCAGGATACAGGTGACCTTCTCAGGAAGATGGCCAAATTCAAGTGGAAATCAGGATATGTGCTGGTTTCAATGGACGTGTCATCACTTTACACCAGCATTAACCACAGGGACGGCATAAGAGCTGTGGAACATTTCCTAATGAACAGACCACCATGTCAATCAGAACATTCTAAAATGCTTCTGGCCATGATTTCTCTTTGTCTTGAGAACAATGTGTTCCTGTTTTCTAATCAATTGTTTTTGCAGGTCAGGGGTGTTGCCATGGGGGCCTGTTTTTCTCCCAGTTACGCATGTCTCCACATGGGTTACTGGGAGGAGCAGGTCCTCATGGTAGAACACAATCAGACCATGACCACCAGGGTCAAATCGTGGTGGCGCTTCATAGATGACCTCTTCTTTATTTGGGAGGGGTCCATTGAAGAGGCAACATCTTTTGTACAAGAATTAAACACGAACACACTGAATATACATTTCACCTGTAATATGAGTAAGCAAAGTGTGGTGTTCTTAGATGTTGAATTCTATGTCGCAAATGGTCAACTGCATAGTAGACTCTACCGCAAACCTACGGCAGGCAATACCCTGCTGCACGCCAGTAGTCACCATCCGGCGCACCTGATCAGGAGCATCCCATATGGTGAGATGCTCCGCATCAGGAGGATTTGCAGTAGTAATCTCGAATGCATAGCAGCGCAGAATGAATGCAAAATCAGATTCCAACAGAGAGGCTACTCCAATTCCTGCATTGACAGTGCTATGTTGAGAGCGAACAAACTTGATAGACAAACCCTCTTGATTCCATCTACCGGTATAGTGAGGGATGATAGTAAAACTGATGTAGTTCGCTTAATTATTGGGTATAACAGCCAGCACAAAGCCATACATAAAATTGTGAAACAGCATTGGCCTTTGATTAAAAGTGACCCAGTTATTGGTGTCAAGCTGGATAAGGTTCCCAACATAACTTTCAAAAAAGCCAGATCAATGCAGGATAACCTTGTTAGTAGTAGCCCAGAAGTAGTCACGGGATCGTGGCTATCAAGCAGTAAGGGTTTTCTGCGCTGCCCCACTTTAAGGCCTGTAAGAACGGTGTCAGTAAATCGGAATATCAGTCTCTTCTCTTCCCTACCCCTATCAAGATCAAAGAAAAATTGAACTGTCGATCGGAATACGCGGTATATGTACTAGAATGTCCTTGCGGTCTGAGGTACGTGGGCAGTACCAGACCGCAGGTGTACAAAAGAATTTTACAGCATTTAAGGGCCATCACTAATGCTGATCCCACGTACCCGGTCGCTAGACACTTCAACAAGGTACACGCAAAAAATGCTTCTCTTTTAACTTATTTTGTTATAGACTGTGTACCCCCACAACAAAGAGGTGGTGACAGGGAGATTTTATTGAGAAAACTGGAGACTAGACATATAATTTTACTTGACACAAAGATTCCAAATGGGCTTAACACCAGCGATGATTGTTACACGTATTTGTAGGTTTCCATTCTCTAAGGATTATCATTGTTACTGTATGAGATGGATATAAACCTAGCAGAAAATTGAATATAAATCTGTTAATGAACATTATGCTCTTCCCCCTCTGTATAAGTCCTCCACACATCTGTTATTACATGAATTTTAACATCATATGTTTTTAAAATTCACTGGTAGCACTTTATAGTTGTACATAATGAAGTTATGCTATTTTAGAAATTAACATTGTGTATTTTGCACTAAGGGGTCTTGCCCACTTGGGCGCTACCATCTGTTGTTTCATAACAAAGTTAAATTGCACTTAAACCCTATTTTGAATCAGTATTGCATGCCCACTTGGGCTTTATTGTTGCCATTTGAAATTAACTTTAGGGTTTCTTTCGAAAATAGGCATTGCATTTTTGATTTATTTTTATTGTTGCAGCCAAATTTTGCACGCGGTAAAAATATGCACTTTCAACAGTAATGGGTGGTAAAAGTGATTATTTATTGTTTTAAAGGCATATTATATAAAATAATTGTTTTTATCAGAATTACCCCCATTCTTGGTTAGTTGTATTTAGGATTCTAACTAATCCAAAGTACGTGCTACCTTGCTACTGTTTGCACAATCAATTTTTACAGTATTTGTGTGTTTAAATTGAGAGTTGCACAAACGCATTCTAATAGCATCATGGTACCAAATGTTGAAGTATGTCTTCACTCTTCATTATGTTAATGAGCACTGTGCACTTTAAATAAGGGTCATCAGCCCCATGTCTGTGTCATGTGATCAAGGCTTGTAAAAGCCGAAACGCGTCATGTCGGACTGGTGTTGGGTCGCACAATAAACTGAAAACCTGCACTATCCATGGGTCCTGCCTCGTCATTCAAGATACTAACTTGTACCTGACGTTTGTGCTTACCGAACATATATATATATATATATATATATGTCCAAAACATAGCTCAGGGCTTTGAAGCCGCACACCGCTGAAAGTTTGGTCACAAACCTTTATTTTGCAAGCACATTGTATCCCCTCCAGTTGCTGTATCCTTCAGCCTGACGCGTTTCGATGCCTTTGTGCATCTCTTCAGAGGCCAGCACAGGGAAAGTTCTTTCGCCGCTCTACTCCCACAGCAATGCTGAATTGATTAGCCTCCGGTGTGCTGTGATTATCACGTTCTTTTCACAACTGCATGCTGGGAAGTGGAGTCTTTGTAGGCAGTGTTAACCCTCCAATGGGTCCCGTCCCTGTGCCTCAATTTAGGATTATTTGATTAGCCCTCCAATGGGCCCCAGACGGTGTACAGTGTGCTTAAGTCCTGCTACTTCCAGCGCCAATACAGACGGGACGTTACCCCCCTGCTGGTCCTTACTTCGGTTCTCAGAGGTGCGTCGCTTCCACGGTCCGAGCAACCGTGTAAACATGTCCAAAACATAGCTCAGGGCTTTGAAGCCGCACACCGCTGAAAGTTTGATCACAAACCTTTATTTTGCAAGCACATTGTATCCCCTCCAGTTGCTGTATCCTTCGGCCTGACGCGTTTTGATGCCTTTGTGCATCTCTTCAGAGGCCAGCACAGGGAAAGTTCTTTTGCCGCTCTACTCCCACAGCAATGCTGAATTGATTAGCCTCCGGTGTGCTGTGATTATCACGTTCTTTTCACAACTGCATGCTGGGAAGTGGAGTCTTTGTAGGCAGTGTTAACCCTCCAATGGGTCCCGTCCCTGTGCCTCAATTTAGGATTATTTGATTAGCCCTCCAATGGGCCCCAGACAGTGTACAGTGTGCTTAAGTCCTGCTACTTCCAGCGCCAATACAGACGGGACGTTACCCCCCTGCTGGTCCTTACTTCGGTTCTCAGAGGTGCGTCGCTTCCACGGTCCGAGCAACCGTGTAAACATGTCCAAAACATAGCTCAGGGCTTTGAAGCCGCACACCGCTGAAAGGGAGTAGAGCGGCGAAAGAACTTTCCCTGCCTACAAAATAAAGGTTTGTGACCAAACTTTCAGCGGTGTGCGGCTTCAAAGCCCTGAGCTATGTTTTGGACATATATATATATATATATATATATATATATATATATATATATATATATATATATATATATATTCAGTCAACAAAGTTCGCCAGTCCCCCAGCCACTTGCGGCGGCGGGCTCGAGCGAGGAGGCGACCCTCTTAATATTGCAACACAACAACTTTTACCTTCAAAAATAAGTTAGCTCAAGCCCAGATTCATCAGCGTGAAGTTTTATTTACCACACAAAATGCCAAACAACACCCGACACGTTTCGGTGCAGCCGCACCTTGGTCACGGGTAACAGTGTTTTTCCCATCACAAGTTTTAAAGTAAAATGTAATCAAACAACATAAAGGTAGGACTACTTGTCCTCACACAAGTGTATGTTTTACGACAGTTTGGCGGCCATATTTGAATGTGTTTAGTTCAAATCCAAATAACAATACATCCTGTTTACCATGATGATATACGAGTATCTCGTTTTGAGAAATGTAAACATAATAAAGTAAATGGCATTACATTCTAGGCTGTTACTAAATTCAATACTGAACAAAACAATTCATTCTAAGTTACCAATGAATCTATTGTGATTCAATACTGCCCAAGTGGGCAGTTATGCACTAAATTCCTGAGTGCGATATTATATCTGTGTTGAAATGAACTATGAAAATGACATAAGTTGGCAACTGAAGAACAAGCCCACTGGGGCTCACTGGGGCTCAATTGCATGGTGATATGATATAATATCGCATGCATATATATATAACATGCAGGCTATTGAATATTTCCTTCAAAATAGGCCAATTATTTACTCTCAGCATTCAAACATGTTGCTAAAGATGATAGCATTCTGCTTAGAGAATATTTTTTTTCTTTTTGATGGGAGGATGTACCAACAAGCGCAGGGTGTAGCTATGGGGGCCAGCTTCTCCCCCATCTATGCCTGTTTATTTATGGGCTGGTGGGAGGAGAGGGTCCTCAGGCGGTAACATGAGTTGGTTTTTAACAGCAATGTTATAACTTGGCTACGTTGCATTGACGACTTGTTCATTGTAAGGGGCGGAAGTATAGCCAGTGCCACTGATTTTATTGAAAAGTTGAATCTGAATGAAGTTAACCTACGTTTCACGGCAGAGATGAGCAGAGAAACCGCAAACCTACATCCGGCAATACACTCTTACATGCCTCAAGCGCGCATCTCCGTACGGGGAAATGCTCTGTATAAGTCGGATTTGTAGCAGGGAGCTGATTGTGAGGAAAAACAAAATGAGTGCAGAGTCAGGTTTCTGGATATAGAGTACAGCTCAGAGGTGATTGAGGCAGCTATTGGGAAAACTGTCAATAGCCAGAACAGATCTGTTGCAGTACAGGAGAAAACAGAACATTGAAGGAACAGAACAGGAACCGATTAGACTTATCCTGGGCTTTTCGAAGCAGCAGAAACAGATCAGGGAGATTGTCCGGAAAAACTGGCCTATTGTCAAAGGCGACCCGGTAATAGGAGGGTCAATGCCTAAAATGCCATTGATAACTTTCAGAAGAAATAACAACATGGGCTCCGCTTTGGTCAGAAGTAATTTTGAGACCAGAGGGTTCATGGTGGATGGCAAGGAAAGATTTCTTCAAATGTTCTGTATGTAAGGCGTGCCAGCATGGAGTCAGCACGACTAGCTATACCCCTGCGTTTGACTCTGCGGCCTGCAAAATTAGTCAACACATAACTTGTAAATCTGAATTTGCAGTGTACGTGCTGACCTGCAGTTGCGATCTAGGTTATGTAGGAAGCACTAAACTACCTGTACACAAGAGGGTGCTGCAACATATGCGTGCCATAGAAAGTATATATATTTTTGATACTTCTGATATTTATGATGGTTTTATCTAAGGATTGACCCTGGTAATTATATATATGCTAAATTGACTGCTCTGATTGCACTTTGCTCTTTATAATCATACGCACATAATATACGTCGCTTTGCTGGCAAACTGAATAATGAAATGATTGTCATTTATTGCTTATTCACTTTATGGTATTGCACTATTATTATTATTTATTAGGCACTTGAATAAGTTTACTTTCAATTCATGGCGGTATACAATGGCACCATTAGCATTTATGCAATGAATTACTCTTCCGTTATGAAATACATCATTGGAAGGACCCATTATGGGATTAATGTGAAAAACTGAAATTACATTTGTATGATGTTTCTTAAATTACATAGCAATCAATGCGGAATCTAATTGAAAGATGTGCCCAAAAAATAGTATTTCCAGTATGTCTATGTATGGCTGCACTGCACAATGCACTTTAAAAGGTAAATAGTGATGCCTTTGGGTCGTCATGTGATCAAGGGAGGGATCTCCCAAAACGCGTTATGGCGGCGAGGGCTAAATAAACAAATGCACGCAATGTACCGGGTCCACGCTGGTTTGTCCGTATGAGGAGTGGGAGTGAAAGCGAGGAAAAAATGATATATATATATATATATATATATAGATATATATATATATATATATATATATATATATATATATATATATATATATATATACATATATATATATATATATATATATATATATATTCCAAAACTTATCCTCCAGTAGGTCAGAAAAAGATTGTCCGGGCCACACAAATGCAGAAAAGCGTGCTTTATTTCTTGAGCTTCACTCGACGCATTTCGAAGGCAATATAAAGAAGGCTCGCCTTCAAAACGTGCTGAGTGAAGCTCAAGAAATAAAGCACGCTTTTCTGCATTTGTGCGGCCCGAACAATCCTTTTCTGACCTACTGGAGGATAAGTTTTGGAATTTCAGAGATTCGCTATCCCGTTGGGGCCCGCCGCTGACAGTGGCAGGGGTCTACAAGCGAACAGTAGTTTTGGATATATATATATATTACTTACTGGCTGGTTGACGAATCTTCGCAAAATTTTCAAAACTTTTGGCCAGCTCCGGTCCACTCCTATCCTGAAAGTCTCGGGGTAATTCGTCAAGCGGGGGCTGAGAAGAAAAAGGGGTCCCAAAACGTGTTTTTCCAATGCAATTTTCCATAGGAATTTTTAGTCGCAGCTACAGCCCGAACTGCTAAACGAAATTACACCAAATATGGCAAAAAGTTAGCTCTTGGTTCAGAGTCGTGCCTTTTGGTTAAGTGGTGTAAATCTGTTCTGTAGTTGCTGAGAAAATCAAAATTAAAATCACATATATATCTATGGGCTCAGAGGATCCACGTACCCTAAGCGCACCCTGCTGAGCATGAGCTGTATGCTGTCATCACTCCAAACCACGTAGTGTTGGCAGCCATCTTGTGCCTTGGTAGAACAGAGGTACAAGAAAACAGAAGAAAAAACGTGCTGAACGCAAAAAGGGAGCAGGGTAGAAACACCCTGACCCCCTAGACCTGCTCAGGGGGTCCCAAAAGGATCTCCTAGCCCCCCAAATCTTTATTTTTTTATAAATCGGCAAAATACATGCAGGGCTCCCATGCTTCATTAAAAATTACCCCTCGGGGGCATAGTAAACATTTTTTGGGGGGGCCCAATCCCACCCACCCTGCCCCAGGGACAGCCAATCCTGGGGTAAAGCATTTAGATTTGTGGGGGCACGCGGTCCCCCCGTAGCCCCGGGGACTGCCACCCCTGGAGGCTTTTAAAAAAAAAACCTGTGACGGCGGTCTCAAGCCCCCCACATGCCCCGGGGACCGCCATCTCCCAGGGGCTCTAAATATTTAGCATCTTAGCAGCTCTCCGTGTGGAAAAGAAATGCTGACTCCCGAAGGAGTTGGGGAGCCGGCGGGACCGTGAGGGGAATTGGGGACACCCCACGGTCCCCAATGGAGAGGGCCAGCCCCAGGGGATGGGGTCCCCGGGCTACAAGTGGGCCGGGAGGGGAGCCACATGTCCCCCCTCCCCAAAAGTAAATAAAAAAATAAAAATAGAAAGGCCGGCCCGGGAGGGGGGCCACGTTGCCCCCTCTGAAAAAGTTAAAAAAAAAGAAAAAGGCCATGCCCCCGAGGATGGGTCCCCGGGGATGATTGAGGCCTCGGGAGGGGAGGCCAATCGCCCCACTTCCACATTTTTTTATTAAAAAATGAATACATTAGGGGGCAGGCCCTGGGGGATGGGGTCCCCAGGGACAAAAAAATGGAAAAAGAAGGGGGACTACACAGCCCCCCTTCTGAAAAAAAATAAAAAGACCGGCATCGCTAGAGGCCATGCCCCCTCCTTTCATCACTCTTGAAATGCGCCCCCTGGTGCGTTTGCAGATGGGTAATGAATTCCCCATGAATACTGCGGTCCCTGGGGGCCAACTAGCCCACCAGGACCTCCGGTATGCACCAGGGGGCTGCGTTGCAGAGAGGTGTTCTAAGGCCATGCCCCTTTTTACAATTCTCTGCAACGCAGCTCTGTGGGGCTTAGTGGAGGTAGCTGGTGGGCTAGTTGCACCACGGGGTGCGTTTGCACAGTGGTGAAGGGACGGGGGAGGGGGTAGGGCCTGAGTTGACATGTGTGCAAACACGCCATGTGGCACAGTTTAAGTTAGGGGAATTAATTCCTCGTCATTCCTGAGGGTCCCTGGGGGCCAACTAGCCCACCAGGTACCTCCAGTAGGCGCCACAGAGCTGCGTTGCAGAGTGTTGTAAAAAGGGGTGTGGCCTCTGAACACCTCTCTGCAAAGCAGCCCCTGGGGTGCATACTGGAGGTACCTGGGGGCTAGTTGGCCCCCAGGGAACCTCAGGATTCAGGAGGAATTAATTCTCCAACTTAAAACGTGCCACAGGTAAGGCTTCTTTCTGCTCTTCTGTTTGTTCTTTCTGCACGTTTTCCTTCTTCCTGCACTTATCTTCGTCTTTGAGGACTTTTATTGCTTTTTTCTGCATTTCTTGTTGTTCTTACTGTGCGCGTTCTCTTCTTTCTCCACATGTCCTATCTCTGTAGGCATATTTAGAAATGACCATTTAAAAAACCTTCGAAATTCACTGAAAAAAACATAGGTTTCGGGCACGTTATAGTTAGGAATTAGCATTTAATAAACCTTAAAAATTCACTGAAAAAACCATAGGTTTCAGGGGCGTTATAGTTAGCTGTACATTTAACTCGTACAAAACCATTGACATTTCCCCGTTATAGTTAGTTCAGCTAACTATAACTTGTGCGCCCGCAATGCACTGCTGATGACATCACATATTACAGCACTCATGACATTGTTAGTGACATCACTCATGACATCACTGATGACATCTCAAATCACATCACTGATGACAATATCCTTCTGATAGAGTGCCAGACCTCGTCTTACCCTAATATAACCTTTGATAGACACATACAAAAATAGAAACTAAAATGTTCAAAAAAATGGACATACCAATACCAGTTAAAACAACATATTACGTAATTCTAAGATCTACATACACATCCACTCATTCACTAACAGTCCTATATAGTCACTCATATATGTACTCACTCATCATATGTACTCATACACCTATATATCCTGTTACACACTGCCACTCATCCATAGAGTTACTCACTCACATAGTAACTCATGCTAATAAAGATTCAAACATCCATTTACTTGCATATACACTTATACACACACCACCACACTTACTTCTACAAAAACGTACACATACTTATTGTTTTTGAACAATCACTTATAGAAACACATACTTATTCCTACAGAAACTCTTTCAATCTCTCACTCTCACATATACACACTTATATACACTAATACTTACATATACTGGTTGAAAATATATGTAGTTACTTATAAACACACTATTGAGACAGTCATTCACTCACTAACACACCCATACACACACTCATCCACCCATACAGTGCTGCACACATACTGTCTTCCAAACATACAAATAGTGACTCACTCATTCATGCATGTATGCACTAAGTAATACCCCCACACTGAACCATACATACACTCAGACACTCATATTGATACTTGAAAAACCAAGTAAAAACCCATGTAGACACTCATGTAGCTACTCACCAACCCATGCAGCCACTTATACACAAAGTGAGAGACAGATACAGATATTTACATATTTAAACATTACTCACTAACCCATGTATTCACTAAGATACACTTAATCAGTCAGTTATACAATCAATTTTACAAAAACTCATCCATTTATTCACTTATATACCCATTTATTCTTTCATTGACCTTGAGATATACATATATAAAACATATTTAATTTTCGGAAAAACACACATTCACTGGATGATGTCATCGATGATGTCATCAGTGATGTCATTTGAGATGTCATCAGTGATGTCACGAGTGATGTCACTGACCATGTCATGAGTGATGTAATATGTGACTTCATCAGCAGTGCAAGTTATAGTTAGCTGACCTAACAATAAAGGCGGAATTTCAATGGTTTTGTACAAGTGAAATGTCCAGCTAACTACAAAGCCCCTGAAACCTATGTTTTTTTCAGTGAATGTCTAGGGTTTTTTGAATTCTAATTCCTAACTATACGTGCCTCAAACCTCTGCTTTTTTCAGTGAAAAAAATGATAAATAAATATATGTGAGCAAGGGCATCCGCCCGAAATGCGTCAGACCGTTGTGCTGTAATCTTTAAATAAAACCTCTTGCCTGAAAATTGTGGGACTCGCCTTGGTTTTCCTGTTCGCCAGTGTTGGAGGTGCAGAGCCAGTATTCTTGGATAATATATATATATTTATATATATATATATATATATATATATATATATATATATATATATATATATATATATTACCTACTGGCAGTCGCCAGTAGGTATATATAGTTAGGATTTTTTCTCTATGGGATTTTTGAAAATTCTATGTCTAATAACTTTGGCGTTTGTGGACGGAATTGGCTGAAATTTTCAGGAAAATGGCACATTTTGTTTCTGAGCAGCCCCTTGAAATTTGGGAGGGGTTCGTCAAGGGGGGGCCGAGAAAAAAGGGGGGTCCCAAAACACGTTTTTCCCATGTTAATTTCCATAGGGCGGTTGGCCTCACTTTTAGCTCAAACGGCTGAATGGATTTGCATGAAACTTGGTAAAATTGTAGGGACTGTTAGCCCGATGTGCCTTTGCTAGGTCTCAATATATGTGCTCCAGTGGATTTTGAGAAATTAACGTTTTAAAAAATATATATATCTGTGACAGCGTCCCGGTTAGCGCCCCGGTTCGCGTACCTGACGCGTAACGGAACTTCGCGAAGCGAAGCTGATTGGCTCTCCGGTGTCTGTCAACATTCTAAACAGTCCGGACCGGCCGTCATCTTGTCTCTCAGTAGGATCGAGAGACAAGAGGAGGAGAAAAACAAAGGGGGAATTTAATGAAAGGGGGCAAGGTAGACCCCTCTTGACCCCCTAGGAATGATGTTGGTGTTATTAAAGGGTCCCGTGGGGCAAAAAAAAAAAACGATTTTTCGCGGTAGAAGCGCTTCCCGGTACACGAACCGGGTCGCTCACCGGTAGCGTAACGGGAGTTCGCCATTTTGTGTTTCGTTTTAATTAAATCACAAGATGGATGAAAAACAATGTGGGAAATGGGTATAAGGGGGCACGGGAGACGTATCCTGACCCCCTAGGTTTTCTGAGGGTGGCTGAGGAGGCTCATATATGTTGATACATGTCTTCCAGCGGCTGCGCATGAGCGGAATTTTTTTTTGTTGCTGCGTGACGTCTGTTAACGTTCGATTCGAAGGAAATCAGGAAGTGTTGACCGCCATTTTGTCACTGCGAGTAAAGATATTGTTCATTTCAAAGCGTTGGAACATGGAAAAGGGAGAAGGTAGAGATTGTCTTGCTGCATAATTTTTCTCAGGGTGTGCAATAAGGCCCCGGTTGTTGTTATACTCACGGTGGGGTCTTCGAACACTTTAGCAAATGATGATCCAAGCTGAGGCAAAGGAGGGTGTCAGTCGGGGGGAGCAATGGTGATTCTCACTGAAAGATAGGTAGTGCGGACCCTTGTCCCCCTTTTGTAATCTGTAATGCCTATCTTCTCCCCACTGATTGGTAATTGGTTCTACCCGGACCATTTATTAGAGGTAGCTCGTCCGGCCCCACCGGAGGGCACCCCTAATAAAGAGGACATATATATAAAATACGGATTAGCCATGGTACCTTCCTAGCAAATTATTGCAAAACGAAAGGAATCGAACAAAATCAGTAGGCCACTGATAGGATCCTTTCTGACCCTGCTAAAACAAGAAACACCAGGAAATAGCCCTCCGCAAAAGTATGAAACCAGGGGGAGGAGCCAAGCTTGCGGTCGGGATGGCCACGAGGTAGTTTGGCTCCGCCGCCCTCGCTGCCTAAGCATGCCTGCCCTACCACCCACCCCGCCCAATAACCGACAAACCCTATACAAATGAAAGTCTGCTGATACCCACTATCGGCGTCACCAGATTGGACAAGATCACGCACAATTGGACTATGTCTTTTTCTGGTTATACAGTAACATCTTTGTGCTTATTGCCACATTACAAATATATAGCACTCCAACAAAGTAGTAGGATTATAACACTTTAATAACTTATAAATATATACAATGCTCCAACAAAGTAAACACGTTAAAAAAAACATTTTAAACAACTATTTACATGGCAGCCTGCTGCAACGTCTATCTCAAAGCATTCACCGTCCGCTTGACACTGTCCCTGCCCCTCCCTCCCCGGAGTAGCTGCTTTGGGCTGTCTTTTAGCCGGCTTTTGGCTATAAAAACCCTACAAAATCCATCGGCCTGTGAGGCGGCGTCAGTAGCGGACCGTTGTGCGAATAGGCCGAAGGCAGTACAACGCGCCGAGATCCGGACGGCACCGAGGTGGTGTCCAGCAAGTTGCCGCACTGGTCTGGCCATCCTACAATGCTGCGCCGAAAGACGGCGTGGGGCGCCCCTGGGAGGAGGCGGCGCCAACGGGCCTCCCCCGCCTCTCCAGGTGGAGGCTTCTCAGCTGCAATGGGGCACCCCTTGGCATCCAACTGAGTTGCGCCCGCTCTTGCAGCACAGTGCCTTTTTGGCCATCCAGCTGAGTTGCGCCCGCTCTTGCGGCACAGTGCCTCACCCGCCATCCAGCTGAGTTGCGCCCGCTCTTGCGGCTACAGCGTCTCGTCCACCATCCAACTGAATTGCGCCCACTCTTGCGGTGCAGCGATAGGCGGCTGCCACAGGACTCTCAAAAAGGCGGCCGGCTCTTCGGATTTGGGCCTGGTCCACTAAAATGGCCCTGGGACACCTTGGAACTCGGACGCTTGCCTGCTAGGGCATGGGCCCCATTCCGGAAAGCGTCCCCTCAGCCTTGAAGATTCTACAAAAGTCACTGGGGCCCCCGACTCCCGCAGGCTTCCGGTGGGGAGCGGCTGTCATGATTGCTTGCGGAATGGCCACGACGGAGCCACGAGATGGTGGTGCTCTCATGCTGACGCCAGCTTCAGTCTGAAACATCCAGAAACACTGTAGACTACCAATTCGATCAGTTCCGGTGGAGCCCCAACGTGACCCGGTAGGGAAGAACTTGCCCTCCCCTCTTTTGACTGATGGTTCTTGTTGCCTATCTCTTCTGTTGTCATTTAACGGAACCTTTTTTGACTGCCGAAAGGGGTTCTGGTCCGACCGCTGGTTGGTGGAGACATTTTGACTATATCCTGGACCTGCCCGGCCTCGCCCAAAATGGCGCCGGTATAAATGGGACTCGCAACTCCTTGTTGTGTACTGGTTGCCCAGCCTTGATATCACGAGATACGTATGCAGATTTGAAGAACATGGCGGGCGGGGACGAGTACTGATTGAACATTTGGACATCCCTATTGATATTAAGTTCTGATGTGTTATTGATTACTGTACTATTGAAAGTTCGAATTAACGTCACCCATGGTACTTGCCCACAAATGTATATCTAGATAATTTTATTGTAACTGGCCCTGTCGTACTTTAATTATAAAATTTTAGTCTACCGATTCCGTAACTGTTAGACACCTTAGTTCTTGCAACCTAATGGCCCGCCTGTTACGTTCTTCTACAGTGTAAATGTCCCCTCATCATATACGATTCCAGTTTGCTCCGTGGCCGGCCCACGTGGTTATAGGCCCGTATTTGTATACTGACATTTTCACAATAAAGGTTTTTAAAACAAAACATGGTAGTAGTACCTAGATTGGTAAACTTTTGAATAATAGCCACTGTTTTCGAATCAGTAAAAAGCAAGTGCAATAAAGCAGCCCGAATACATGACGGTTAAAAGGTATAATACGCAGGAATGCTGTAAAGATAAATGGTCAAGGGCTATTGTGTTTTTCACTCCTGCAACATAAAGTGATCGATAAGAATCCGATATTCAGGCCTATCAGCGACTAAGACAGCAGGCCGAGCCTCTTTTGCTCAACGGCTCCCTCATGGGACAAAGAAACGCCCTTTTTCTCGAAATAGGAATATTTTACTTGCAGGACAGTTGTAAATTTCCGGGGAAAATACATTAGCCTGGAACATTGTTAGTGATAAACTGTAAATGCATCTGGGTCCTTTGCTTTGCAAGTCAGAGTGAGAAAAAAAAAGGTGGGGCTTTCATCATTTTGGAAACAAAAATGTTCTTAACCAATGAAAAGTGTTATTTTTAGGTCATATGACCAAGCCTTCCATCATTAGGAAACCAAAAGTAAAACGAACCAATGAAAAGTTTTATAAACAAGTCACATGACCTGTTATGCTTACGTTACGTGCTCCGCGCCGCGCCCCGGATCGCTTCCGGGTGCGCTAACGCGGCGCATCATAAGACGCATTACGCGGTAACGTGATACGTCGCACTTACGCGAAGCGTCACAAATCCGTCGGCCTGTGAGGCGGCGTCAGTAGCGGACCGTTGTGCGAATAGGCCGAAGGCAGCACAACGCGCCGAGATCCGGACGGCACCGATGTGGTGTCCAGCAAGTTTCTGCACTGGTCTGGCCATCCTACAATGCTGCGCCGAAAGACGGCGTGGGGTGCCCCGGGGGGGGAGGCGGCGCGAACGGGCCTCCCCCGCCTCCCCAGGTGGAGGCTCCTCAGCTGCAGTGGGGCGCCCCTTTGCGTTTCACTCGCCATCCAGCAGAGTTGCGCCCGCTCTTGCGGCACAGTGCCTCACCCGCCATCCCGCAGAGTTGCGCCCGCTCTTGCGACACAGTGCCTCACCCGCCATCCAGCTGAGTTGCGCCCGCTCTTGCGTCTACAGCGTCTCGCTCACCATCCAGCTGAATTGCGCCCGCTCTTGCGGCTCAGTGCCTCACCCGCCATCCAGCTAAGTTGCGCCCGCTCTTGCGGCAAAGTGCCTCACCCGCCATCCAGCTGAGTTGCGCCCGCTCTTGCGGCTATAGAGTCTCGCCCACCATCCAGCTGAATTGTGCCCACTCTTGCGGTGCAGCGATAGGCGGCTGCCACAGGACTCTCAAAATGGCGGCCGGCTCTTCGGATTTGGGCCTGGTCAACTAAAATGGCCCTGGGACACCTTGGAACTCGGACGCTTGCCTGCTAGGGCATGGGCCCCATTCCCGAGAGCGTCCCCTCAGCCTTGAAGATTCTACAAAAGTCACCGGGGCCTCCGACTCCCGCAGGCTTACAGTGGGGAGCAGCTGCCATGATTGCTTGCGGAATGGCCACGACGGAGCCACGAGATGGTGGTGCTCTCATGCTGACGCCAGCTTCAGTCTGAAACATCCAGAAACACTGTAGACTACCAATTTGATCAGTTCCGGTGGAGCCCCAACGTGACCCGGTAGGGAAGAACTTGCCCTCGCCTCTTTTGACTGATGGTTCTTGTTGCCTATCTCTTCTGTTGTCATTTAACGAAACCTTTTTTGACTGCCGAAAGGTGTTCTGGTCCGACCGCTGGTTGGTGGAGACATTTTGACTATATCCTGGACCTGCCCGGCCTCGCCCAAAATGGCGCCGGTATAAATGGGACTCGCAACTCATTGTTGTGTACTGGTTGCCCAGCCTTGATATCACGAGATACGTATGCAGTTTGGAAGCACATGGCGGGCGGGGACGAATACTGATTGAACATTTGGACATCCCTATTGATATTAAGTTCTGATGTGTTATTGATTACTGTACTATTGAAAGTTCGAATTAACGTCACCCATGGTACTTGCCCACAAATGTATAACTAGATAATTTTATTGTAACTGGCCCTGTCGTACTTTAATTATAAAATTTTAGTCTACCGATTCCGTAACTGTTAGACACCTTAGTTCTTGCAACCTAATGGCCCGCCCGTTACGTTCTTCTACAGTGTAAATGTCCCCTCATCATATACGATTCCAGTTTGCTCCGTGGCCGGCCCACGTGGTTATAGGCCCGTATTTGTATACTGGCATTTTCACAATAAAGGTTTTTAAAACAAAACATGGTAGTAGTACCTAGATTGGTAAAGTTTTGAATAATAGCCACTGTTTTCGAATCAGTAAAAGGCAGGTGAAATAAAGCAGCCCGATTACATGACTGTTAAAAGGTATAATACGCAGGAATGCTGTAAAGATAAATGGGCAAGGGCTGTTATGTTTTCCACTCCTGCAACATAAAGTGATCGATAAGAATCCGATATTCAGGCCTATCAGCGACTAAGACAGCAGGCCGAGCCTCTTTTGCTCAACGGCTCCCTCATGGGACGTAGAAACGCCCTTTTTCTCGAAATAGGAATATTTTACTTGCAGGACAGTTGTTAATTTCCCGTGAAAATACATTAGCCTGGAACATTGTTAGTGATAAACTGTAAATGCATCTGGGTCCTTTGCTTAAAAAATAAAATATAAAATATATTTTTGAATTAGAATAAGAATACATTTTACAGGTTTTGATATTTGCTATTAAAAAAACATTGAAATTCACTGAAAAAAACATAGGTTATAGACCATATATAGTTAGGGATTAGCATTTACAAAACCTTGAAAATTCACTGAAAAAACCATAGGTTATAGACCATATATAGTTAGGGATTAGCATTTACAAAACCTTATTTTACTCGCACAAAACCATTGAAATTCGCATATATAGTTAGTTGCACTAACTATATATCGCGCACCCGCAATCCACTGCTGATCATGTCACATATTACATCATTCATGACATGGTCAGTGACATCACTGATGACATCACTGATGACATCATCCAGTGACTGTATGTTTCTGTAAAGTTAAAATATGTCTTACATTTTGAAGAATGAGTGGATGTATAAGTGTCTGGATGAAGGATTTAGTAGGTGCATGACTGACTATATGAGAGAGTGATTAAATGTGTCTCACTGAGTGTATGGGTTAGTGATTAAAGTGTCTTAATTTGGCAATCATTATGTCTGTTGTTCTGTAAACTGCTGCATGTGTTGATCAGTAGCTATATGAGTAACTATATGGGTTATTGAATGGTTGCCCAAGTATTTGTATGGGAGACTGAGTATGTGTGTGGGTGGCTGGGAGGTGTATAACTCTGTGCATAGATGTGTGAGCAGTTGATTCCCTAGGTGTACGTGTTCAAAAGTGCATGTAGAAACAGCTGTATGGACAGTTGACTGTGTGCATGAGTATATTGGTGAGTGAATGGATATCTCAGTGCTACATGTCAAAGTAAGTACATATGTAAAACACACTCCATGTGAGAGTTGACATATATAAATAACTGAACATAAGAGCCAGTGAATGTGTGAGTGGTTGTATGAATCATTGTGAACTTGTATCAAGGATTGTATAAGAGAGTAAATATGTGTTACTATATGTTTGAATAAGTAAGGTGTGTATAACTGTATAGTTGAGGAAATGGAGATGTGATTGATTCTTTGCATGACTGACTAGGTGTGTGAGTAACTCCATGGATGTGTGACAGTCAGTGAGTGCCTGTTTACACTGAGTGTATCTAAGGTTATATTAGAGTCTGAAGATGTATTATCACATAAATGATATCATCAGTTATGTAATCAGTAATGTCAAATGAGATGTCAGTGATGTCATCAGTGATGTCATTTGAGATGTCATCAGTGATGTCATTTGAGATGTCATCAGTGATGTCATCAGTGATGTCACTGACCATGTCATGAATGATGTAATATGTGACATCATTAGCAGTGGATTGCGGGTCCGCGATATATAGTTAGTGCAACTAACTATATATGGAATTTCAATGGTTTTGTGCAAATAAAATAAGGTTTTTTAAATGCTAATCCCTAACTATATATGGTCTATAACCTATGGTTTTTTCAGTGAATTTTCAAGGTTTTGTAAATGCAAATTCCTAACTATATATGGTCTATAACCTATGGTTTTTTCTGTGAATTTCATTGGTTTTTTAAAAGCTAATATCTATAGCTGTAAAATATATTCTTTATTAAGTGACGTATCACGTAGCCCGTGAGACGCCTCATGATGCATCGCATAACCGTGACGTATCGTCTCTGCAGCGCAAACCAAACCCAAAACGTAAGCGCGCCAGAACATGCTTAAAGATATATATATATTTTTTTAACCTTAATTAGACAAAATCCACACGTGCACATATCACAAACGTTCAAAAAACACAATATGTCGGACTCCCGTTACGCTGCCGGTTAGCTGCCCGGTTAACGTACCAGGAAGCACCTTTACCGCGAAAAATCGCAATTTTTTTTTTCTTTTGCCCCGCAGGGAACTTTAATAACCCCCTCATCAATCCTAGGGGTTCAGGAGGGGTCTGCCTTACCCCTTTCATTCATTTACACCTTTTTTTTTTCCACCTCTTGTCTCTCGATCCTACCGAGAGACAAGATGGCGGCCGCTCTGGACTGTTTACAATGTTGACAGCCAATCAGCTACTCCTCAGGATTTTTTTTTTTTGGGCCTCGCGTGGTTTTATAATATCCCCCTCATCAATCCTATGGGGTCAGAAGGAGTCTACCTTGCCCTCTTTCCTTCATTTCCCCCTTTGTTTTGGTCTCCTCTTGTCTCTTGATCCTACCGAGAGACAAGATGGCGGCCGCTCCGGACTGTTTACAATGTTGACAGCCAATCAGCTACTCCTCAGACTCCCGTTACACTGCCGGTTAGCTTCCCGGTTAGCTGCCCGGTTAGCTGCCCGTTTCGCTTACCAAGACGCGTCTCTACGGCGAAAAAATCGGATTTTTTTTTTTTTTTTGGGGCCCCGCGTGGCTCTATAATATCCCCCTCATCAATCCTAGGGGGTCAGAAGGGGTCTACCTTGCCCCCTTTCCTTCATTTCCCCCTTTGTTTTGGCCTCCTCTTGTCTCTCGATCCTACCGAGAGACAAGATGGCGGCCGCTCCGGACTGTTTAGAATGTTGACAGACACCGGAGGGCCAATCAGCTTCGCATCGCAAAGTTCCGATACGCGAAAAGTTCGCTAACCGGATCGCTGCCCGGAGCGCTGTTACAGATATATATCTTGATTTAAACGTTAATTTCTCAAAATCCACTGAAGCACATATATTGAGACCTAGCAAAGGCACATCGGGCTAACAGTCCCTACAATTTTGCCAAGTTTCGTGGAAATCCATTCAGCCGTTCGGGCTAAAAGTGAGTCCAACGCGTTTTGGGACCCCCCTTTTTTCTCGGCCCCCCCTTGACGAACCCCCCCCCAAATTTCCAGGAGCTGCTCAGAAACAAAATGTGCCATTTTCCTGGAAATTTCAGCCGATTCCGTCCACAAACGCCAAAGTTATTAGACATAGAATTTTCAGAAATCCCATAGGGAAAAAATCCTAACTATATATACCTACTGGCGACCGCCAGTAGGTAATATATATATATATTATCCAATTGCCCTAGAGCTTAGGAGGGCACTCATCTGGGTTCCTGCCATCTGGCTATCAAACTTCATATCCCTCGTTGAACATCTAAACTTCTTCCTTGCCTTACCCATTTCGATGCAACAGCATCTTAATCATAGGCATGATACAATGACAGTTGTAGGAACTGTTCTTTTTATTTCCATTATTCAAATTGATTACCCTCCCTCAGTGGGCTTAATACAGTCCATTCCTTGTGCATGATGGGACATGTAGTCCTTTATAAGCATTAATTGTTCCCTTCGTAGGGTCCAGCAACATGCAATAACTTTATCAGCTTGTCACCTTTGTAGGCTTTGGCATAATGAGGAAAATCCATTAAAGAGGGCTCCCTGCACTGTTCAGTGAGAATAGTTTCTCTCCCCAGCCCCTCTAACACAAAGAGATGGTGCTCCCCCTCTATGACATGGCCACCACGGGTACTTTTGTTTTCCAGTTGCCCTAGAGCTTAGGAGGTCACTCTTCTGGGTTCCTGCCATCTGGCTGTGATTCAAAGTTATTCAAAGAGGGCACTCATTTATGTGACATGTTACCTAAGTTATAGGTGGCCCATTGTGTTTTAAATAAGTTCCCAGGCAGACTTAGCTATTGTAATGTTCGGTTTCCTTACTTTTTATTTTTTGTTCTATTTGTCACATTAAATGCTCAGTTTATTGAAATGTGAGAATCGGAATGTTATCTTAATGTCTTTCCTGTCTAGTTACTAGTTTATGACGCCTGATTTTGCTAATTTATAATTCTGTCAATTACATTGTAATTTAAAGATGGCGCCCTCCTTTTGTGTTGAGTAGTTATATCTGCACGCTTCTTTGAACTCTGTATATTCCTTATTTTTCGATTAGTGCCTTTACTTTTTTTTAGTTTATACACAAATTTTTGTTTGTGATAATACCTTTTTTTTATTAGGGGTACTTAACTTTTTTCATACATAAAAACATATCTTGTATTCTGACAATATTATGCTTAACCCCTTTGCTGCGGGGGATATTCCCCCGCTGTGCTGGGGGGAGGGGGCGCGCACAGCGCTCACATGCTCATGACGAGCTGAGCTTGTCATGAGGCAGGGCGCTCCTGTGCTCATGATGAGCTCAGCTCGTCACGGCCACACCCGTTCCCATGGAATGCTCAGCACAGCAGGGGAATTATCTGTTCCACGGCTCATGACGAGCTCAGCTCGTCATGAGCACCGGAGCGCCGTGGCTCATGACGAGCTCAGCTTGTCATGAGCATTCAAGGGGTTAAGTAAGCAGTTTCTGAGTATTTGTCTGATTCGCAGTTAATAAATGACGTCCTGATAATAAATTTGCTTGATAATAAATATTGATCAAATCTTTTATAAGGGATGATTTTAAATATGTTTTTTATCAATTATTTTTTGATACAGATCAATACTTCTAAGTTACTTATGACAACATATTCCGTTTATCACTGGACTTTAGGAAACAATACCTCATTATTTTCTAGAGGTATGTTGGAGACTACATCAGTCACTTTATTTGCTCGAGGCAAACTGGTTATGATAATACATTTAACTATTTTGTATACATCGACCAATGAGACTTTAATGTGTGAATGGTTTTACAGCATATAAGTTGTTGACAACAACATGACTTTATGGTTTATATTTAGTTCTTAATGTGTCCTATCTTATAGCTTTTTAGCAAGACAGCAGGGGCCCGATGTAGGTGGCCAATACCGGTCGGAAACGGCCAAATTCGGCCGTTTCCGACCAGTATTTGGCCTTTTGAGATGTGGGGGACCTTTTTTTTGTCCGATTCGGTATTTTACCAATTCGGTAAAATTACCGAATCGGAAAAATACCGAATCGGTAAGTTTACCGATTTTTAAAATTCGGGATGTAGGTGGGACTACTTTCAGTTCCACAGGCCCTTCAGATTCGGTATTTTAACACCCAATCCAATTGGGTGTTAAAATACCGAATCCAGGTGTGCATGCACATGTGTGCATGCACACCTATGCCATGTGACAGACAGACATGCCCTTAGGGCATGTCTGTGTGCCACATGGCACACAAGCCAGTATTGGGGGTGCTAGAGGGTGTCAAAGTGACACCCCCTGCACCCTTGCAGAAATCGGTAATTACCGAATCGGTAAATACCGATTCGGTAATGCACATTGATTCCTATGGGCTTCAAGGCCCATAGGAATCAATGGGGGATACCGATTCAGTATTTACAGAATCGGTAAATACCGAATCTTACAGATTCGGTATTTACCGATTCTGAAATACCCACATCTCCCCCCCTCCAATTTACCACTTCTTAAATACCGAATCGGTATGATTTGGTATTTAAGAAGTGGTAAATTGGAGTTTACCTACATCGGGCCCCAGATTTCGAACAAGCCACTCATACTGGTTGTTCTTAATACGATTTTGTATCAACTTTTTTCCTGCTCTAAATGAATACTTCTAAGCCATAACCAACCTTACACGCTGTTTACAAATATGCTTACCATTGGACTTTTAGATACAACACACTGTTATTATTTAGAGGTATGTTGGAGATCCAGTTTGTCATGAGATTTGTCCTGGTCAATTTGTTTATAATAATATATCTACATGGCTTTTACACTTTTAATAATGTGACTGCATTATGTGATTAAATCAGCAGTATATATGTTGCTAATAATAATCTGTATTTCATATCCTGCATACACTTTTTATTGGTGTCTTTATATACTTGAAATGCTTACATCCACCACTAACAAACTAGTTGTAATAATAATCATTGCCAATGAATTGTCATTTAACAATCAGGTTGTTATTCAATAATCATGTTGCTATTACGAACGATATATATTTTTGGGCTTGGACATAGACATCAGGACAATAAGTTATCTGTTACTATAAGCGGCACAAATTGAATGTTACAAATTGAATGTTGCTCTCTCCCTGTCTTCCTGAAATGTTTGAGTATATTTGTTATCATTGTTAGGAAATGCTGTATGTACAAAATTAACAGTCTAGTAATAGCAAGTTAATCTGTTTTGGCCAGCTTTCAGAAATATATATTTTGAATTATTATATAATATCAATGCTGTATGTGCATGGAATTTTTCTGCATCTTAAATTATATTTATGTATGTTGGTTTTTTTTAGCCCTGAAGAAGTTTCTTCCGAGACGAAACGCGTTGGCTAAATGGTTTAATGGATTTTATGGATATTAGATTCTAATAATTTCACCTATTTTTCAATAAAAACAACAATTCTTATCACAAAGAACAATCTGGACCAGACACTTTTTTTTCGAAGTCGTCTTGTATAATCTGCTCTTACTTGAATTAAGAAATAATTTTTGTGATTTGATGGGTGCTGATTCCATTCTCTTGTATGTGCTTTTTGGGATTTTCCCAATAGGAAGTGTAGAGGGGTGCACTTTCTGGTTGTCAAGCACCATCACCAAAATCCCTAGCTACGTATAGTGTTGGGTGCAGTATTCATTGCCTCAAACCTCTTTTGTTGCTTTTCTCTTTCACAAATATAATGAAATAGAATTAATGAATAAACTCATGATTATTACATTAAATGGGTTGATTGCATGCCCTCACCTTGCCAACCACAGGATTACTCATATAACGGAGTCTGGAATACCAACTGTACTTGTATGTCTTATAACGATAACATAAATGACAGGGGGCCTTTTTTTGGTCTTTCTTTCCCCCATTGATAAATTGATACACAAAGCAGTTGTACGAAAAGCACATACAATACCTTCACCTTCAAGAGAACGACGACCCACCACCACCAACAACAGGCCGCCCGCAGAAGCTGGAACAAGATCACAGCAGACCAGCTCGCCACCTCCCTGAGCCAGCACCCTCCTGCCAGCTCAGCGGACCCCAGCCAGGCCGCCGACAACCTCACAAAGTGGATCAGCAACTGCGCGGACGTACTCGCCCCTCTGAGGACCCCGCCTAGCAGACCCGGCAGCAAGAAGGCTCCATGGTTCACCGACGAACTCAAGAGCTCCAAGAAGAACTGCCGAGCCCTCGAGAAAGTCTGGAGAAGGGAACCGACACCGGACAACAGGACCTCCTTCAAGCTGGCCACCCGGAAACACCATCAGCTGATCCGCGCCGCCAAGAAAACAGCATTCAAGGACAGGTTGGACAACAACGCACACAACTGCAAGGAACTCTTCAACATCGTGAAAGAGCTTTCCAACCCCAGCGCAGGAAACAACAACATCACCCCTTCGCAAGACCTCTGCAACTCCCTGGCTTCATACTTCCACAACAAGATCGCGGACATACATAACAGCTTCAACAACCAACCAACGCACACCATGACCGAACAACCACCCCCCACCACCACCCTCCATGCCTGGACCCCGATCAGCACCGAAGACACCATCCGCACCATGAACTCCATCCACTCCGGATCACCGACCGACCCCTGCCCTCACCACGTCTTCAACAAGGCCGACGCTGTCATCGCACCCCACCTGCGAGACATCATCAACACATCCTTCGACACCACCATCTTCCCTGAGAGCTGGAAACACGCCGAACTCAGCGCTCTACTCAAGAAACCAACAGCGGACCCCACCGACCTCAAGAACTACCGCCCCATCTCACTCCTCCCGTTTCCAGCCAAAGTCATCGAGAAGACCGTCAACAAGCAGATGGCCGCCTTCCTCGAGACGAACGGATCCCTCGGCCCCTCACAGTCCGGCTTCCGAGCCAATCACAGCACCGAAACCGCCCTCATCGCCGCCACCGATGACATCCGAGCCCTGATGGACAATGGAGAAACAGCGGCCCTCATCCTCCTAGACCTCTCCGCGGCATTCGACACGGTCTGCCACCGCACCCTAGTACGGCGCCTCAGCAACATCGGAATCCAGGACAAGGCGCTGGAATGGATCATCTCCTTCCTCGACGGAAGAACACAGAGAGTCCGCCTACCACCGTACAAGTCAGAGGCCTCCGAAGTCATCTGTGGCGTCCCTCAAGGATCATCTCTGAGCCCCACCCTCTTCAACGTCTACATGAGCCCCCTCGCGGCCATCGTATGCAAACACAACCTCAGCATAATCTCCTACGCCGACGACACCCAGCTGATCCTCTCCCTGACCAACGACCCCACCGCCACCAGAGCCAACCTGCACGAAGGGATGAAAGAGGTAGCCGAGTGGATGACGACCAGCCGCCTGAAACTGAACTCGGACAAGACGGAGGTCCTCATCCTGGGCCCCTCACCCTCCGCCTGGGACGACTCCTGGTGGCCTCCCGCCCTGGGCACCGCACCCAAACCGACAGACCATGCACGCAACCTGGGCTTCATCCTGGACTCCTCCCTCTCCATGACCAGGCAAGTCAACAACGTCTCCTCGGCGTGCTTCAACATCCTGCGCATGCTACGGAAGATCTTCTGGTGGATCCCCACCGAGACCAGGAAGATCGTCACCCAGGCCCTCGTCACCAGCCGACTGGACTACGGCAACGCCCTCTACGCCGGGACCACCGCCAAGCTCCAGAAGAGACTCCAGCGGATCCAGAACGCCTCAGCCAGACTCATCCTCGACATCCCACGAACCAGTCACATCTCCGGACATCTGAGAGACCTTCACTGGCTCCCCGTCAACAAAAGAATCACCTTCCGCCTCCTCACCCACGCACACAAAGCCCTACATGACCAAGGCCCGAGCTACCTCAACAGCCGAGTCAACTTCTACGCTCCCAAACGCCACCTCCGTTCAGCCAACCACGCCCTCGCCGCCGTCCCCCGCATCCGAAGAGCGACTACAGGAGGAAGGTCCTTCTCCTACCTGGCTGCCAAGACCTGGAACTCCCTCCCGACCGACCTGCGCCTGACCCAAGACCACCTCTCCTTCAGGAAGAAGCTGAAGACCTGGCTGTTCGAGCAGTAGCGGCACCCCCCCCCCCCCCCCCCAGCGCCTTGAGACCCTACGGGTATGTAGCGCGCTTTACAAGTGTCATTGATTGATTGATAGATTGATTGATACAATACCAGTTTCACATCAATTTCACTATTTAACTATTTCATCATTCCCACAAGTCACCAAAGTCACTTTGTCAATAATTTGAAAGATAAAGTTCTGTTACTACCATTGCATACAAAAACAAGTACTTGTTTATATATTCCCTTAGCCCTGAAGAAGTCGCGGGGTAATCCCTGTAACAGCAACGAAACACGTGTTGGCTAAGAAGGCTTAAGATCTTGAATTAAAGACATCTGAAAATATAGCGACACACATCATTGTGATATTTTATGAAACTTTATGTATTTTCTTTTAAACATGTGGAGAGGATTTGTATATCTGCTTAGACATATACTTAGCCACAAAATGTGTATATTAAAACTACATGATGTGTCACAGAAAAAGATAGTGGTTTAAAGTCCTCTATAAGCTAAAGCGTGAGAAAATAGAATCAGATATCACCCATATTGTGCTCATCAAAAGTCGAGAGAGATTTATAGATGGAGAATAACCAAGTGTAAAGACCATGCTCATGCTATTCATAGAATTAAACTAATAAGAATCCTTCTATCAAAAGGATTTCGGCTGGAGGTGACGACAAGTGCTCCCAGGTTATATGTACCGCATGCTGCATAGTATCTACATGCAGTTATCTTATAGTAGTACACTATCCATAATGGCTTTTGGAAGATGGAATGATGGCCGCTTTTCTAGGCAATCATCTGCAACCTAACAGGAGATTGCATAACTGCTCGTCTGACTGCTGCACTTCTCTTTGCTGTCGGCTCCAAAAATAATATTCCTTGAAGTATGTCTGCTCTACCTGGTTGCCTCTCGTGTAATTCTTGGAAGACATTGTGAACTAGAATGGACTCAATGAGCCATAGTGAATCCCACTCCTGCAAGCTGCGCTGCCACTATTGTTATCCAATCTTTCTTTTGTTGCAGACCAAGTAGATTTTAATATGATTTGACGTTATTACTTTTTTCACTTGACAACATTTCCTGATAGAAAAAGTATGCACTTAATGAAGCAAAACCTTTCAAATAAAGTTTTAAAAACAACTTGTACACTGAAAGAATGTATTTGTAAAATGTAAGGTAGGAAACAAGCAATGTCAATTTTCTTAATCTATATTTATGTTAATGAAGAAGAAAGAAGTTTGGGATGAAGGAGACCGAAGTGAAGGGTAGATGCCTGAACCATCATTAGGGCTACAGCTAAGTCCTGCTATATGCACCCAGTGCCTGAGACATCTTATGGCTGTGTTAACCTTTCCATTGTTCGCTTGGTTAAGGGTTCTCTTATATTTCTTCTTCTTTCAGTTTTAATTCCGGTATATTGATAGAAAATGTGTGAATGATTCATTGATGAATTTTCTACAGGTGAAGTTGTGTGGGATGCCTAGTCAGGTGTACTCTAGGATGAAATGGACCATTCTTAACCCCCTGCTTGCTGCCGTCGACCTTTGGCCGACGGAAGCACTACCTCGCTAGTGCTGTAGTCAGCCAATGGCCGACGTGGCCCCTCCCATTCCGTTGAAGTGCCGCATTGCTGCGAAATCACGGCTGCGGCAAAGGGGTTAATAGTGCTCTGTTATGTAGGCATTAAATGCCTTTGATACTGCATAATTTTTCTCTATTTTAAATGGCTTAGCTTTGATACGTTTATTCCGCTTTACATTATCTCATACTCAAGTGATGTGGTCCTAAACTGTTGAAGTTTTGTAGTTGCTGGGGGGGATTGTTAGTTATTGTGTGCCCACTAACTGTTCACTCCTGCATGTCATAGATCTTTGTAGAAGCATACCTCTGCTAATGTAAGTTCTAACCATGAAAACCACTATTCGTTTGCTTTTTGGATCTCTGGTCTTTGATCTCTTTTATGATGTGAGGTTCCAAAATGGAGCCTCAACCACTGTAATGCTCCATGTATGTATATGGTATTTATATAAGGCAAACCTAGCCAAAAAGAAGCGGAACACTGCACATGGTCAAAGGCAAGTGAGCAATATGAGAGCAAGCTGAGTTATGGATGGTTAATGCATTGTGATTTAGTGTTCTTTAAAGAGGTGAGTCTTCAACTCTTTAATATATTGGAGCAGAGTTGGTGCGGTTCTGATGGATATGGGGATATTGTTCCAGACCTTGGGCACATTGATGGAAAAGGCCTGTTGTCTTGTGGTTTTATTTCTTACACTCAATGGTGTCTTAACTGCGGGTGTGCCAAGACCACTAGAGATAGTGAGTTTGTCTGCAAGGTAAGCGACGTGCTGTTTATGATGGCTTTGTAAATTATGCAGATGGTTTTGAAGATTGTGCGGGCTGTAAAGGGGTGCCAATGGAGTTCCATCAGGGTGGAGGTGATGTAATTATATTTCTTCAGGTCCTGAATGAGACATGCTGCGGTGTGTAGCATGCCCCTATGGTTTGCAAATTTGGAGTCTTGGTGATCATGGAGAAGGGTATTACCACCACCCAGTTAGGCTTGCACAGCAGTTATGAAGTTGCTTTCTCGAAGAAACAGTTAGACCTTCTTTAGATGAGAGAGCTTGTTCCCAATTGTCTTCGTTTTTTGGGCCAATATGTCCTTCGAGGGAGATGTTGGTGTCCATTGTGAATCCAAGTGATCTGGTATTCAGTGAGAGTTGGGGTTTGAAGTTGTCAAGGTTCATGTCATTGATCTTAGGTTGAACCGGACATGCAGGTCTGGGTAATGTTCAAGTAGTGTTTGAGGCATTTGTTATCTGAAGCCGAGAATTCTTTTAAAAAAGAGTGTGTATCACCAGCATATTGATGAATCTTGATGATGTTATCTGTGAGTAGAGCAGCAAGCAGCTCCAAGTAAAGGTTGTAGATGACAGGAGACAATATGGAACCCTGAGGTGCTTCACATCTGGCAGCGAACTTTTCTGACCTGAAGATTCCGATGTGAACAAACTGATATTGGGTGGAAAGGTAGGAGGGAGACGGTGAAGGAGATTGCTGGTGAATCCCATTTGTGACTTAAGGCTGGGATGGTCGATGTATCTAGCAATATCTGGAGATAGGGTTCATCTTCATCTATGGTTAACAAGGAATCATCTACAAATAGAAAGGTGTCAGTCTCCTAGCTGCAGGGTGATCTCAAACCAGTGAGGAAGTTGTAGAAGTGATGGCTAGCAGTAATGTGATCTTGGAGTTGAACATAGATTGCTTTTTCAATTATCTTACCGATGAACAATAAGTGAATGATGGGTCTGTTGTTGGCGAGGTCATCAGGGCCTAATGTAGGTTTCTTTAGGAGTAAGAGGATCTGGTCAGCCTTGAGAGCTTTGGGGAAGATACTTTGAGTGAGTGAGGCATTGACAATGGTAAGTATGGGTAAGAGAACATCTCCAGTGAGAGATTTGATGAATGACAATGCTAAGACATCGTCTTCATAAGAAGTGGCTTTGAGAGACTTGAATATGTCAGCCAGATTTGGGAGAGATAGGGCTTTAAAAGCTCATCATTGTGGGATTCGACAAAGAGAGGTGTATGTGAGAGATGAAACCTGCTTGGTATCATAAATGTGCTGTTAGATCTTCTGGTCATTGGTTTGTTTTCTGCAGTCTCCAGTGCCCATCATTTAGTGTAAGGTGAGCTGCAAGTAAACAGCAAGACTGGTTGTGACACATACATTCTGAATGCTGAAGGGGGAAGATTTTTCGTCTGCTTCAGGCTGACATTGGCATACAGTTACACCTGTTGGCAGATATGACCCAGTCTAAATATACTCAAAAGTTACCATTCTTTTGGTAATGTATATGACCCACAGTTTACAATTTATGTACAAAAGGTGTAACTTTTGATTGCCACATGGTAGAGACCAAATCCAGACCTGTATATATGTTTTGAAAAGTCTAGATCTCCAATTTAGAGTCAGTGTTATTCTATATGAGCTCTATTGCTCTTGACAGACTTGGCTGAATGGAGGTAATGACAGGCATCCACGTTGGAGATAATAGGCCTTTAGACCATGGCCCCTATTCGAGCAAGGCTAAGCTACTACTGACTCTCACATCACCGGAAACAGTCATGCATTACAACAATATGTGGTCTAACAAAATATGTAGGGATGATAGTGGGAGTGCTCTGTAAACTATGAAACTCCTAAATGCATTCTCTGAATACCGAAAGTCTTAATGTTAGGATTTTTATCAGTTTAGGAGTCCTAAAGCTAGGACTCCTAACTTTGCTACTCGTAAACTGAGAAAAATCCTAACTTTAAGACTATCGGTATTCACAGAAGGCATTTAGGAGTCCTAAAGTTGGGACTCCTAACTTCTGTAAATACCGAAATGAGTAAGTTCCTTCTGTGAATACCAAAATGGTAGTAAGTTTAGGATTTTGTCTTAAGTTAGTTCTGTGAATCGGGTCCGTAATGTTCCTCTGACTACACTGGAACGTAAATCTGATGGTTTTGTCATTGCTGTTCAGGTGTGTGAAGAATTCAAGAAGTTTTTCGGTGGAGCCTATCCAAACCATGAGGCAGTTATCTCTGAATCTGCCCCAGAATAAGATTGAGTCATTCCAGTTCCTACCCCACTCACTCCACATCCATTGTTCTTCCAGTTTGCCCATGAATAGATTAGCATACGAGGGAGAAAACCTTGAGCCCATAGCCACCCCTTGTTTTTGTTTGTACCACCCTTCCTTAAACAGGAAGATATTGTTGTCCAGAATAAGTTCTGTCATCTCCAAAATCATTTCAGTGTGCTCCCAAAGGCGGGCCGATCTATGACCTAGAATGTGATGTAAGGCCTGTAGTCCAAAGTCAGTCTGATACTTATATAAAGTGTTATGACGTCTAGTGTTCCGAGTGTCATACCCTCCTCCCAAGTAATGTCTGTGAGCATGCTCAGAATATGCTTAGTGTCCCTGATATGAGATGGTAGTAGGTTGCGTACTAAGATCTGTAAGAAGGTATCCACATACTCAGAAATCCTTTCGGTCGGCCCCCCTATACCCGATATTATAGGACTGCCAGGGGGAAAAGGGAGATTCTTGTGGATCTTGGGAAGGTTGTATATGCAGGGGTATCTGGGACGGTCTAGCGAAAGGTAGGTGTATTCATTTCTGTCCAAGAGGCATTGGTCATGCCATCCCTTAAGTTTGGTGTTGATGAGTTGTATAAGGGACCAGATAGGTTTACAAGGTGGAGCTTCACAGCATGGTATATCACTGAGCTGAGATAATATGTCATGGTCATAGTCTGCACTATTCATTAAGACCACGTTACCCTCTTTAACTACTTCTCATATAGTGATCCCCCTATCTGACTGTAGTGCAAAGAGTGCCTCTCTCGCTCCTTTGGTGAGATGATCTCTTCTGTTGGTGTAATGTGCTTGCATGTAGAAGTACTTGTCTAGGTCTAGTAATACCAACTTATGAAAAAGGTCCAAATTGCTGCCTGCTGGTAGCTGCAGTGTCCATTTAGATTTTTCTTTTAATCCACTACTTATGTTGGTGTCCAAATGTAAATTTAAATCACTTAGTACTCTGCTCATTGTGTAAGGGTCACCTTCTTGTTCAGATATGGATAATACCATTCTCGTGTCATATGCATCTTGTACAGTTAAATCACTACAAACTAGGTCAGAGTAATTTGTCTCAGGTGCTTTATTCATTACAGGATTGAGTGTGAAGGATTTTTCAATTTCAATCTCCTCACGTATTTGAATAAATCTACCATGGTTTTGGCTAAGTCTACTGCATTTATAGGACAGAATCCCATCCCTTTTTGTAAAAGTGTGCTCATTTCTACACTGATCGGTTTCCCCGTCAGGTTAATTACAGTTACATCATTCAATTCTTCTTGGTACAACTCCTCGTTTTCATGTAGCCTCTCTCTTCCTGTGCCTCTCCCTCTCTTGCCCCGCTTTGTCCTCCTGGTGTAAATGGACGTTTGTTTATTTCCCGATTCCCTCTCTTCATCCTCATAACTTCCCTTAAAAAAGGATCCTAGTCAAGTTTAAGTAGGACCTACACATTGTAAGCCAGATGTCTTTCAATACGTTTTTAGGTCTCAAAATATTCATGGCTTCCTGATGAAGGCCTAAGGCCGAAACGAGTGTAGGATACATTTTTCTCCAGCCATGGCAATGATGAACGTTTCTCCCTAGTAATACAGTGTTGCAACCCCACTTTGTGACATTATATCTTCCATAATCAATTGGAGATTCACTATTATTGAGGACTCAAAATAACCAAATAAATAATAAATATTTAGAGATTTTGTACATAACATGTATTGAAGAACTATTCATGAATGAATAATGTACCATCTCAACCAAAAGTTTGTACATAATTTCATTCATTTCCATTTTAAAACACCTCTGATATGTTAGGCACTGGATGAATGTGGGACATTGCTTGGACATATACACAAGGGACTATTGCAGGAATAGACGAATCATGTTGTTAAGAATGGAATAGGCAAAAAGAAAAACATTTTGTTTATATACATGATGATGATGTATTAATAAACAAAAAGGAAAATTATTTTTGTATAAATACATGTTTTTGATAGGAATAAGTATCTGGATGTGTACATGTTACTATTGAAATTTTGAAGGTCCCATAATTTCTGAGTTTCCTAAGTGTTTACTCACACATGCATCTTTATTTATCAGCCACCATCTGCTCTAAAATTGTGCACTGTGTTTTAACTGTGTGCAACTCTGAGTCAAGCATGTAAATCTGTAACTGCAATACTCCAGTGCTGGTATCTTTCATAGATTCACATGTGACCCAACCTCCTCTCTGACTCACGCTCCTCCACCAGATGGTTTCCTATATAAACTCATGCTACAGAATCTAAAGGGTTGTGACTTCTGGCAGAAGAGGTGGACTCTGTGCCTTCACCTGTGTGCTTGAAAACTGTCCCTCTTAGAAAGAAGCAAACACTATAAATGTTACCATGTTTAGAGCTTCCATCCTATTTTTTATATTGCACTGCTGTCAATGGCTATCATGGGATCCGAGATTGACAGCTTGGATGATTCAAGTATGTGAATCTATGAGCGTTACCAACAGTAGCGAACTATAGTTACTTATGTAACTGCTTTCTTCGGAAATCTCCTGTTACTCTAGGAAGCTTCATTACTTGATTGTCCTTTTGATAAACTTAATTATGGTCCTACAGCAATCAATGCATTTAGAACAAGAACGATTGAAAATACAGACGGGGTAGCTGCATTCTTGTAAATGACTAAAAAAAATTCGTATTTCAAGTTTGCATTTGCCATTCAATATCTTATCAGTTAGGAACAAGTTAGCGCTTAGGAGTTTCTAGAGTGAGAATAAAACCCTAATAGTGATAACTTCAGCAAGACCATATTTTTGTCACAGATGATTAAGCCTTAAAGTATATTGAAATTATGTCCCACCATATTATTTTCCCCTAAGTGTATATTCTAAAAAAAAACTACAAAATTATCTGGGCTCTTTTTTTGAAGAAACTTTGAATTTTTCCTCATGTTGAAATGCTGCTAAAGTGGAAACCAAAAATGCGAACTGCAGCATGTTTGAGTTTTACTTATGATCAGGTCATAAATTGAGGGACATGATGTTCTGAAAGTTGAAAACCCATCTTATTCCAAACGGAAAGAATGACAGTGTTCGGAGAAGATTTCACTACTTCCTCTTTCACTGTTACGTTCACTGATAGCTAACGAGAGCAACTGGCTTAAGTGGCAGGCTTGCATTGGTAGAGAGATGACTTGCTTGTCATAAAATATAACAATATAGCTATAGTATATCCGTTGACAAAGAATGTCCTGCACCTGCTTTAAAACAGGATTTGACTTTTTATGGGGTGACGTAATTTCAGAGGATTCTGGCTGACTTGGCTTACTTTTCTGCTCAGGAGACTTGTGTTACAAACTTCCTGAGAGGTATAGCCATCAAATGTCACTTATCCCTACCTTGAGTCAGAGTTCGCGGCCGTTGATTACATTTTGTGCAGTACAACATTTCACTAGGAGGGGGCTTACTAGTACCAATGTTCAAATCCTAACTTGTGTCAACCAGTGTAGCTTATGTTGTGTATTTTGTTTTGATCCAGAAACCCTACACAATGTAGACTTAGATTTAACCTACAGGTGTGATCGTGATCCAGTGTAGGGCAGATCGAGGAGGATCGACGTGTGTGTGCCCTCCTGCTTCTGCCCATACCGTGGGGGCACAAGATTTTGTTCCCAAGATGGGGTAAATCCTCGATGAGGGATCCCGGTGTGTGTACCAAAATTACAGTATCCCGTGGAATAAACACAAAGGGGCTCTGGGCCCTACGATTGGTGATTGGTTACCGTATAACACATAAGAGGTGTGCAGACGTGCTGCAACCTTCATTCTTATGATATGTTGTTATCCATGCTGTTATGATGACATGTAATGAATTGTCAGATTTATTCCCAAACCTGTTGAATTTTCAGGGCCTGATGTTAAGAAGTATGTCGTGTTTATGCCTTGCACAGTCAGGATCACGCAGAATTGCCTAGTGTACACGGCTTTTATCATTCGATGTGATCTCCATAACCTAACTGCTGCGTTTTATGCCCTGATGTTATGATATGTGTCGTTTTATGCCTTGTAGTGACAGGATAACGAGTCTTATTTCAGGATCTGCATAATGTGTACATTGATGGTGTTTTTATGGCCTATACTACATATAAGTCTTTATTTCATTGCACTACAGGTGATGTTATGATAATTTCCTAGTTGCCAAAGTCATTTAAGGTTTATGTCAATTTTGATCTATGTGTTATATACAAAATATGAGATATTTTTATATAAAGCTGTGTGGTGTCTCTTTTGTGATGTATTTATTGTGCCACTGGTGTGTATGTGTGTGTGTTGCCCAAACGCTTTACACATTGCCTCTGGAATAAGCCTGACTGTTCTGCCAAGCTACCAATGGGGTGAGCAGGAGTTATCTTGGAGGTGTAACTCCCTCTCCCTGACTAGATTGGTGGGTTCTGACTGGCTTAGGTGCATAACCTAGCCAACCAGAAACCCAATTTCTAACACTAGATTCACAGAAAGAAAAGGACAATAGAATTATTACTTGCTGCCATATTCATACAAAGAAATGTGCTCTGTGCCCTTCCCCAGCAACGTGTGTTCATCTGAGAAAGATAAGCTTCTTGGCCAGGAACAGATTCTGATTGACAGGACCCAGTCTGAAATTAACGTACAAGTCCTAGGATGTGAGCATCACTATTGAATCTGGGACACAACTTTAAACATGGGATGCTTCCTAAACGGAGGACTGGTTTGTACACAAAAGAGGCATTGGATTCTTCCAAGTGTTCAAGGATAGCACATGATCTGTGTGGTTGGTTGGACTGACACCAACTGCCATTGACTTGGGTCATGAGCTGGGGTTTGCTTCTAGATATCAGTGAACTTCAGAGCAAAGGTCTGAATCATACACAGAGATCCTCGATGGCCCCTTGCTTCAAGGGCCAGGGATTGCATCCATTGAGTAGGCCTAGAGTTTCTCTGACCTAAGCCAAGGTAGTGGACAGCACAAGTGTTGGAAATCATCACAAACTCAATTAATGAACTGTAAGAGGTACAGCAGTTTCAAGGCCTGCCTCAGGAACCTACTGCTGCTGAGAAGAGCCTGTTCAATGTCAGGCAATGTAAGTTGCCATGGCCTGATCCACCAAAGAAGCACTGCATCAACACAGAGACTGCTTCACTAACCCTCTTTCAATGTCAATTTTCTAGATGAGGCGCCCCATCTTTATGTTATAGTGAGGCAGCCAGGGGCAGCTCCTCCGTAATGGCGGAGGAGCGTCACCCCACTCGTCAGAGTCAGTCACGAAAAATAAAATGATAATGAAACAATTTACTTTATTTTTCTGGCTCTGGCATGCATGTAGGGCCGGGCCAGGCCACGACAGGCAAACGTTGGGTACTTAGAAGTGCGTATGTAAGCCTGTCCGGCCATCCTAGGCCAGCGAAGCAGACATGCATACTTCCATTTAGCCAACCTAGCTGTGTTAGCAGCCGGGTTGGAGAAAAGATATAGGCTACTAGGCAGTGTCTGAGTGGCAGAGCAGGCTGCTCAGACCAATCCTGGTGCTGTTCTCATAGTTTGAGAGTAGCGTCTGAATTGGCTGGGCAGCCTCTGCCTTCCCAGAGACTTCTGGGACAGCACCGGGGTGGCCATCTGCATCGGAGGCAGCAGCGAAAGGTACGTTTTTAAAAATGATTACTTTCTCATCCCTTCCCCGTCCCTCCCTCCCACCCTCCTGTCTGTCTGTCCGCTGCCTCGCCACCTTCTTGTTGTGGAGGCCACTGGAGGCAGCAGTACCTGTTAAGCATTTCAGACCAATTTTTAGGTCGAGCCCTGAGCCAGCATGCAAGTGTCATGAATCTCCTACCATGATTCCTCTACCTAAGTAAGGTAGGGAATCTTAGAACATTTAGAAACCCGCCCCAATCCCGTGCGCCTAGACTACTGTTATTTCATGTAGTGTTTAGGTGTGTTAGGTGTACAAACATGCTGCATATCGTGATAATGCCAATGAAGGATTGTGGTAATACAAATGAGGGATTTTCTTTTACAGAAAGATGTTAGAGATCATGCTCGTGGTCAGACTTACACAATGCAGCCTTGCGCGCAGAAAACCGCTCTGAAGGTTTGTACACGCGGCTGCTCTGCGCGCATGAATTCCTCTGTTTGCGGTCCCTGGCAGCTTGAAGGGGACTACTTACCTGGGTGCGGTCCTCTATTTAAACTGCACCCAGGCTGCAGGAAATCGCTTTGCCTCGAGATTCCTTCGGAGAGCACATCGCGGTTGGAAGCCTCTCCATCCATCATCACTTTGGGGCCCTGCTTTGGGATGCGGAGAGACTTCTTTGGGACATTTGAACATCTTGATACATGCTTTGGATAAAGAACTAACTACTAAACGGAGATAAGTACTCTTTTCATGTACAACTTCGGAGCCCAACGCAAGAAAGACTTTGAATGTTTGTTTTCAAGTGAAAAAGCTGAATAGGCTTGTAAATAATAATTAGCAAAATCGTTTACCAATAGGAACGCGCTTTAGATTATTAATGTTTTCTGGAATATTGTTCTGTGTCACGGAATATTGTGAGATGAAAAGTTGAACACTACAAGGGAATATTGCAGAGTGTTCAGTTCTGCGAAAAGGTTGAGCACTACAAGAGATTATTGTAAAGTGTTCAGTTCTGCAAAAAGGTTGAGTATTACAAGAGATTATTGTAAAGAGTTCAGGTAGTTCTGTAGTGATGTTTGCATAGGGGGGGTGCATCTTCTCTTCTTTGTGTGGTCACAGGTTTGCACACAGGTAGAAGAAAGAGACAAAACCAGGACTTCAAGGAAGCATTCACAAATACGTCTAGAAGAGGAAGGATTCTTCTTTTTCATAATTTTACTGAAACCATTGCTAAATGATTTTTATTTGCATTACTTTCAGGCCTATCATTTTCTCAGCCCCTCAAGACTGGGAGCTTCATCACTATCTCCTGACGACATCAATCCAAAAGAAATACTGGACCAAGTCAGAACTTCGCTGATCGCAGGTGGGAGACTAGTAGTTTAGGATAAGATAAACTTAATAGGGGGAGGTCAAGGAAGGTAGTTTAAGAAAGTCAAAGAGAAAGCCCAGAGTACTAATAACGTCCATCCTGCTTGTTGTTTCGCAGGTCGACAGCAAGTTAACGTCCTCTTCACAACGTCCAGTACCGGCCTTCCTCCCTAAAGTCTAAATCGAATCTAGCTGTAATTTAAAATCAGTACGTTTATAATTAGACTTTTTGGAAGTTGGTCCCTTGCGTCTCTGCGAAATCTCGTCCAGAGAGAATCCTGGTCCAGCCCAAGGTAAGGGACGACATAGCTTGACCCTGACAGAAAGCAAAGCCCAAGAAGATCATTTCGCCCAGACGCAATGGACCAAGTTACCTTACAGGATGTAGCGGCAGTTCTTCAGGAATTATGGGAAGAAAATGCTTCTTTGAAGAGGGACATGTCTATTTTACAGTCAACTTTTCAACAGAAACCGATCTTAAAATCAGCCACGTTCCATGGGGAAACCTCAGGGGGAGACCCTCAGACTCAAATTCAGGTAGTGACTCCCACACCTACTCCCTTAGCCCAGCCAGAACGTTTTTATGGAGATTGTAATAAGTTCTCCATATTCCTGCAGCAGTGTCATTTACACTTTTTGGCAAAGAAAACTGCCTTTCCAGATGATTCTTCTAAAGTAGCCTTTATGTTGTCCTATTTAGGGGGAGATGCTGCCTTGTGGTCAGTCCCTTTAGTAGAGAATGATGACCCTATTTTATACAATTTTCAAAATTTAGAACGTGCTTTAAAGAAACTATTTGCTAAACATGTTTTTGTACAATCGGCAGATAATGAGTTACTGAATTTAAAACAAGGATCGTCTGATCTGCTTCGTTATATTTCCCAATTCAATTGTTTGGTCCTAGAAGCAGGTTGGCCTTATGACAAAAGAGTTTCAATCTTCTACAGAGGATTGAGGGATGACCTAAAGGATATGGTAACTCAGATTTTGTAACCACCAGAAGATATCAATGAGTTCATTGATTTAGTAGTTAAATTAAATCATTGCCTCTCAGAAAGGAAGGGGGAGAGAGGAAAGGGTGATAATAAACTTTTTCTGACTAAGGATAGAAACTCAACTCCTCGAGACTCAGGGTCCAGGTTGGACTCAGTTGAGCCTATGCAGATAGGCTCAATTAGAGGTCCATTGTCCAAAGATGAGAAGGATAAGAGGAGGAAGTTGAATCAATGCCTCTATTGTGGCAAAACTGGTCACTTTGTTAAAGATTGCCCCACAAAGCCTGTAAAGGGAAAGATAAAATCTTCGGAAGTGGCTTTAATTCATGAAGAGTCGGAAAACTAACAAGCTCGTGAATAACGAGGTTGGTTTATCGAGTGCAGTCTCTAGTTTGGCCTCAGTACTCCAACAATTGGTTGTAAACATTTTTGCATACTAGTAGAATTACGGAGCCTCAGTCAATCCACAGCCCCGAAGAAGGTTGAGGCAATTATAGATTCAGGAGTTATCATCAAAGGAGGAGGAAGATGAGTCAAGACCAGTAATCTTATTATTTTGATTAGCACTATTCCAAAGTGTGCCGCGAGGGGCACCATACATATTTGTGCCGCCATGGGCACCGGTCAAGGGAGTGTCCCGAGGGACATCAGGGTCAAGTGGGGCGCGGTGGCCTCCCATCCAAAGTGAGGTGCTAGGACCTCCTGTACTATGAAAGGCGCTAGGGCCTGTAGTGCTTTCGCAATGTTTGGTCTTTTTGGGTCTCTTACCGTGTAGGGGGAGATCTTGGGGATCACACGGTCTTTTAGAGAGCATGACTTCCTTGAGAGAGGACATCATACATGACTTAATTTCCTGTTGCAGGAATTTTTTTAGAGAATCGTCAGTAGGGGCAGGTGAGCTAGCAGTGGCGTCATCAGAATCCATGTCAGACATGGTGTAGTAAGGGCTCAGGAAATATTAAAAGGTAAGGTAATAAAGGGAAACTTCTCCTCTCTTTCTCCTCTTTTTTTTATGTTTTTTTTTTTTTTTTAGAGTTCAGAGTCTAAAATTAGGGATAATCTAATTAGCATGAAGGGGAGTTGGGGTAACAACACCTATTGTCTATTGGGGAAATGGTAAACTTATCTAAGTCCTAACTAAAAATTAGAGGTTAATGGTTAGTGAAACTTATAAGGGTTGGTGTAAAATTATTGGCTAAAAGGGGGCGAGTTTAATATAAATGCGCAGTGTCTCCGGCGGCTGAAGCAGAGCAACTGACAAATTGCCTAGGAGTGCTCGAGCTCAGCCGCCGGAGGGAAGGAAAGTCGCTTAGGAGAGGAGGCACGCAACGCGGTTGCGGGGAAATGGATCCCTTCTCAAGCGCAAACACTGCTCCGTGATTGAAGCGGACTTTTAAGGTGCGTCTAGTCTAAAAAGCGAGGTCGATGAAGGGCAGAACATAACAGTAGAAAAGCAGCGCGGTCGCGCGTTTGGCAAGGGAAAGAAGGGGGGACAACCATAAATTGGAAGTCAGATGGGAGGGAGGGTGGGGTGGGGGAAGCCAACGCTACCTACGGATGAAAAGTGAGAGTTAAGGCACAGTGTTAGGTGAAAGGAAATGAAAGAAATGGCATAAGGTCACTGAATAATGAGCAAAAACAGGCATAAACTCAGCACAACATCGGTGAGAAGGTAAAAGCTAATAAAAGCTGCACAGTATATTAAAGTCAAAACGACACAGTTACTTAGGAATTAATAGTACAAGTCTAAGGTTAAAAATGAAGGAGAGCAAGTAGTATTGACTTATCTGCTGGCGAGCCGCTTTTAAAAGAGGCAGATCATCTCCTAGTTACATCCTTTGTTCAGTGTTGTTAACTCTAGAACGTTATCCTTTATGATGTAGTGCGGCTGTGTGAGTTGCTATTAAAGGATAAAGCATAATGTCAGCATAATGTCAGCCTCCGAGTCTTTAATGAAATCCAGATTCTCTGGTCATGTTAATAGGAGAATCGCAATTCAGGAGCTACTGGTAACTTTATCGATACACACTTTTTCTCTCAGTTAGGTTTTAGATCAATCCTAAAGAATCATTCTGAGATAGTCAGAGCAGTGGACGGTAAGGAACTGACTTCTGGACCAATCATTCGACAGACTGAAAGCTTAGAAATGGACAGTTTACCTGCTCATAGAGAAATGATTCAATTCGATATTATCGATGCCCCTCAGTTCAAGCTGATCTTAGGGATACCTTGGTTGGTTCATCACAATCCAATAATAGACTGGGTTAGTAAAACCGTCACCTTTTCTTCTAATGTGTGTACCAACAATTGTTTTCAACAAGAAAAAGGGAAAGACGTAATCCAAGGATTCAATTTTGACACTGAATCCACAAGTGTACTGGCTTTGGAAGGTGTTCCTTCAGAATATTCTGACCTTCTAGATGTTTTTGACAAGAAAAAAGCTAACACTCTACCTCCTCACAGGGACTTCGATTGCAGGATAGACCTTGTCCCAGGAGCAACTTTGCCCTGTAGTAGGATATATGCTCTTACCGAAAAGGAAAATCTTCATCTTAGGGAATATCTTGATGAATATCTTGCGAATGGTTTTATTCGTCATTCTAAATCACCCATATCTTCTGCTCTTTTTTTTATTCCGAAAAAAGGAGGAGAAGACGCTTGTGTATTGATTATCGAGCTTTGAATAACGTGACCATAAAGAATAGAAATCCCCTGCCTCTGATTCCTACACTATTGGATCACGTTAAAAAGGCTACCATTTATAGTAAATTGGATCTCCGTGGAGCATACCATTTGGTAAGAGTTCGGAAAGGCGATGAATGGAAGACGGCTTTTCGCACAAAATTTGGTTTATTCGAGTGTCAAGTTATGCCTTTCGGACTCTGTAATGCTCCAGCCGCATTCCAATTTTTTATAAATGAAGTTCTTCATGAGTTCATTGATGTTTATTGTGTGGTCTACATTGATGACATTTTAATCTTTTCAAATTCTTAAGAAGATCATGTAAAGAAAGTTTGTGCCATTCTGAAAAAACTGCTTTTAAATTCCTTATTTGTAAAATTGGAAAAAAGTCTGTTTCACGTTTCAAGGGTGGAATTTCTTGGTTATATCATCAGTCCCAAGGGAATTGAGATGGACCAAAAAACGTTGAGGCTGTTGAATCTTGGCCCAGTCCCACATCCGTGAAACAGGTCCAAAGCTTTTTAGGATTTGCGAATTTTTATCGTCTCTTTATTCAAAACTTTTCTCAGATCATAACTCTTATAACCAGATTGTTGAGAAAAGGGGTTAAATTTGATTGGTCAAACTTAGCAGAAAAAGCTTTTCAAGATCTAAAAAGAAAATGTGTTTCAGCTCCAATCTTAAGTCATCCAGACCCCAATCAGCCTTTTATTGTTGAAGCTGATGCTTCTCATTTTGCTTTGGGAGGAATCCTTTCACAGAGAAATTTTAACACTGGACAAATGCACCCTATCGCTTTCTATTCAAGGAAATTGTCTGAAGCAGAACAAAACTATGCTATAGCAGACAAAGAACTCTTGGCCATAAAAGCAGTTTTTGAGGAATGGAGCCACTACTTGCTAGGAGCTCGTCACCCTGTAACCATTTATACTGATCACCGAAATTTACAGGCATTTAGATCAGTAAAAGCTTTGTCTCCTAGACAGTTAAGATGGTCTATGTTTTTTAACGATTATGATTTTGTAATCACATACAGACCTGGAAAAGAAAACCTAAAGGCGGATGCCTTGTCTAGGATAGGTGATAGTAGAATTGATTCTCTACAAGAAATTCATCCTGTGCTTCCTAAAACATGTTTTCAGGCTAGTTTAACCATAGGAGATGTGATATCAGAAATTAGAGAAGAGGTTAAAACAAAAAGCATAGATACATGGAAAGAAGAACAGTCTTATCTGCAAAAAAGGGAGGGGTTGATTTATGTACACGATCTAATTTTTGTACCCTCTGATCCCCTACGAAGGAGAATTCTTCACTTACATCATGACACAACTTTAACTGCACATCCCAGTATAATCAAGACTTACGAATTAATTAAGAGAACCTTTTGGTGGCCTTCTATGTTCAAGGATGTAAAAGAATTTGTTGAGACGTGTAGTGTATGTATCCAAAATAAACCCTCTCATCAATCTCCAAGTGGTCTACTAACTCCACTTCCCATTCCGCCTCATCCATGGCATACCATATCTTTGGATTTCATCGTAGAAATACCAATCACTAAAAAGGGTTTTACAACCATCTTAACTATAGTGGACCAATTCTCTAGAATGGCTCATTTCATTCCATTAAAGAAATTACCAAGTGCCATGGAACTGGCACATCTTTTGATTACAAATGTGATTAGATTGCATGGTATCCCTCAGTGGTAATTTCTGATAGAGGTTCTCAATTCATTTCTCACGTCTGGCAGGAAATGAGTTCTCTATTAAAAATGGAAATTAAACTATCATCTAATTACCATCCTCAAACAGATGGTTTGACGGAACGTACCAATCAGACTATTGAACAGTTTATCCGATGTATGTTACAAAATGTAGACGAAGAGTGGTCGGATTTACTGAGTCAATTAGAATTTGCCTACAACAATGTAGAACATTCCGCCATAGGGATGTCCCCATTCTTCTGTAACCTTGGTTTTCATCCCAAAGATTTTCCTAGTGATTTAAAAGGAAAGAATGATGTTCCAACAATTTTAGATTACATATCTAATTTGTCTTCCATACAAGAACAAGCAAAATATCATCTAGCTCAGGCTAAGGAAAGTCAAAAGAGGTTTGCTGACAAACATAGATCTAAACAACCTGATTACCTACCTGGAGAAAAGGTTTGGTTAAGTACCAAAAATTTGAAAATAAAAGGAAACCGAAAATTCAATCCTAAATTCATAGGTCCTTTTACAATTGATAAGGTCATAAACCCAGTTTGCGTCAAGTTGATTCTTCCTTCAAAATACCAAATTCACCCAGTATTTCATGTGTCTCTTTTGAAACCTTTCCATCCTTGGACTCGTTTTGTCCAGCCTCCACCCTCTATTTTTATAGAAGGTAATCCAGAATTTGAAGTTTAGGCAATTTTAGATTCTAAAAGGGTTCGTGGAAGACTTTTCTATCTAGTAGATTGGAAGGGCTACGGTCCTGAAGAAAGGTCATGGGAACCCTTAGAACACTTAAAGAATACACCTAAGATTGTAAGAACTTTTCACCTTAGATTCCCTGAGAAACCTAAACCAATCTCACCAGTCTTGGGGGGGATCTTGAGAGGGGAGTACTGTCATGAATCTCCTACCATGATTCCTCTACCTAAGTAAGGTAGGGAATCTTAGAACATTTAGAAACCCGCCCCAATCCCGTGCGCCTGCACTACCGTTATTTCATGTAGTGTTTAGGTGTGTTAGGTGTATAAACATGCTGTATATCGTGATAATGCCAATGAAGGATTGTGGTAATACAAATGAGGGATTTTCTTTTACAGAAAGATGTTAGAGATCATGCTCGTGGTCAGACTTACACGATGCAGCCTTGCGCGCAGAAAACCGCTCCGAAGGTTTGTACACGCGGCTGCTCTGCGCTCATGAATTCCTCTGTTTGCGGTCCCTGGCAGCTTGAAGGGGACTACTTACCTGGGTGCGGTCCTCTATTTAAACCGCACCCAGGCTGCAGGAAATTGCTTTGCCTCGAGATTCCTTCGGAGAGCACATCGCGGTTGGAAGCCTCTCCATCCATCATCACTTTGGGGCCCTGCTTTCGGATGCGGAGAGACTTCTTTGGGACATTTGAGCTTCTTGATACATGCTTTGGATAAAGAACTAACTACTAAACGGAGATAAGTACTCTTTTCATGTACAACTTCGGCGCCCAACGCAAGAAAGACTTTGAATGTTTGTTTTCAAGTGAAAAAGCTGAATAGACTTGTAAATAATAATTAGCAAAATCGTTTACCAATAGGAACTCGCTTTAGATTAAACAATGTTTTCTGGGATATTGTTCTGTGTCACGGAATATTGTGAGATGAAAAGTTGAGTGTTCAGTTCTGCGAAAAGGTTGAGCACTACAAGAGATTATTGTAAAGTGTTCTGTGCTGCGAAAAGGTTGAGTATTACAAGAGATTATTGTAAAGAGTTCAGGTAGTTCTGTAGTGATGTTTGCATAGGGGGGGGGTGCATCTTCTCTTCTTTGTGTGGTCACAGGTTTGCACACAGGTAGAAGAAAGAGACAAAACCAGGACTTCAAGAAAGCATTCACAAGTACGTCTAGAAGAGGAAGGATTCTTCTTTTTCATAATTTTACTGAAACCATTGCTAAGTGATTTTTATTTGCATTACTTTCAGGCCTATCATTTTCTCATCCCCTCAAGACTGGGAGCTTCATCACTATCTCCTGACGGCATCAATCCAAAAGAAATACTGGACCAAGTCAGAACTTTGCTGATCGCAGGTAGGAGACTAGTAGTTTAGAATAAGACAAACTTACTAGGGGGAGGTCAAGGAAGGTAGTTTAAGAAAGTCAAAGAGAAAGCCCAGAGTACTAATAACGTCCATCCTGCTTGTTGTTTCGCAGGTCGACAGCAAGTTAACGTCCTCTCCACAACGTCTAGTACCGGCCTTCCTCCCTAAAGTCTAAATCTAATCTAGCTGTAATTTAAAATCAGTAAGTTTATGATTAGACTTTTTGGAAGTTGGTCCCTTGCGTCTCTGCGAAATCTTCTACGCCGTCCAGAGAGAATCCTGGTCCAGCCCAAGGTAAGGGACGACGTAGCTTGACCCTGACAGCAAGCACTGCTCTGGGGTTGATCTGTGGTATTTGACTTCGTGGGGGAAGCCCTGCCCACTCCCCCACCAATTTTTTCATTGGCTTGTGGCTTTGTCTCTTCTAAATGCTGCCTTCTGATTAGTCTATCGGCTGCTAGTTCCTCGTTATGACAGCCATGTCTCATTTCATGGCTAAAGGCCCCTTTTACTCAGTGTTTCCTGAGCACTATTTTGTTCCTGTACCCCCTTACCGCTGTCCGTGCCTTCTCTCCTGCCCCCTACTCCAGTTGTTCAGGCCTTAATTGCAACCCCGCACTCCCCTTTGTAACGCAATAGGTCTCGCGTAAATGAGAGTCCTATTGCATTGCAAATTCTTGTTTAATGGGGGGTTGGTTGGGGGTTGACTGTTGCTATGGATTATGACATACGGTTCGCATGCACTCTGAGCTAGAAGCTCCATTCAGAATGAAAACCGGGGAGTGGGTAACTCCATGGCTTGTGAACAAATGCCAGATGACTGTTCTCAGGAGCACCTAGCTGGCTGGTGTGAGGGAGTCAGTGTTTGTTTAGGGAAACGTCCTCACCTAACTGTTTGCTCACTTAGCGTGCCATGCCGGCCAACTGGACAGCCCTAGTCCTGGGACCAAAGACTGTAGGGGCGGTTCCTGCTGCTGGGCGCGGTGGGGCTGCACCCCTCTAACTTTACACACCTTTTGGATAGTAATGTATTTCCATCCATATTTCCATTTTAATGCAGTGCCTGCTTTGACTGCTTAAACTCGTGACGCTCGCTGAAACAGTTAGGCAGCTCTTCTTGGACACATGCATGCGTATTGCGCATGTGCCAGTTTTAAAGATGCTTTTTCTACAGCCTGAGCCTACGGTTCGACATGCTGTCAACCCTGGCCTTCAATTCTTCTGGGTCCTCGGGGCCCGCCCAATAATGACTCTATGCAGCGTTGATTTTGGATTCAACCATGGGTGTGTACAGTATCAGCCATGTACTCCCCATGGCTGCCTGTCAACACAAATGCTGCCTTTCAGCACTCTTTGCTTTCCCAAGTCGTCACAGAGTGGGGTGTGGCCAGCAAACATACAAGACCCCACCCAAGCCTCTGTGACGAGTGAGAAGGGGAGGGTTTAGACTTTAGAGGAAACCTTCATATTGCAAAAGACCTATATCCGAGCAGTGCTATGCACGTCGTGCAGCTTCAACTTTTAAGTCAAAGTGAGTTTTCTATGTATTACATTGCGTGCATGGAATGAGCTGAATTGGAAAGTGTGCATCTTTCAAATATGTAGTGCATTCTGTGCTAGTTGGGTATCTGTGTCATGTTCTCTCCTGCTTGCAACCTTACATTCTCTATTAACAGTTATTTTAATTGCTGTTTCTTTTAGCCTTGGACATTTTCGCCTCTGTGCAATTTCAGCCAAAGCTTCAGTAATGAAACTGAAGAATGCTTGGGGAAATGAGCTGAAAAACCCGGGTGGAAGACAACTAGGCCATTGGCTCCCGGAGAAAAGAAATGCCCCGTAATAGAGGTTCATGGCTCGCTTTATGCTTGGCCTCAGAAAGGAACCATTTAATTTAATATATTTAATTACTATTTTAAATAACAGCCGTTTGGGGTTCTTGGCATTCTGTGGAGTATTTCGTTTCTTTGTCGATGAGTCATTCATTCGAACCCTGACGAGTTAGGATGTATTTATTCCCGCGCTCCCTGCTGCTTCCTCTCAAATAAACTCCTCTGCCAAGTTTAAAAACCTTTTTTTGTGACTGGTAAACCATAACAATGTTTAAAACCAGAAGCCATGACCATGGCTGTTTAACCTAGGCCCAGAAGAGACCCGGCCACTACCATTTTTGTCTGATGTTGGATGTGTCTGCTAAAACCATGTTCTGGGCCGATTCATCACCACATGCTATTTGGAAGACAGCACGTTTTTTGTCTTTAAAACCGCAAAGGTCTTGCGAGGTACATCCATGCGCTGGAGCAGGCTGGGCGGCTCCCCTCATCTCATGGTTAATTGTAGAGTCTCTAGTAGAAGAAGGACTTGCCTCTAAAGATGGAGATCATAATCCATGTGCCAAGGGTGCTTCTTGATACTGCCTCTCATAGCAGGTTCTGTAAGTCCAATGGTGTTTCAAAAGCTCACCAGATTGGAAGGGACAGGATAGCTATGTTAAACCGAGAACCTCCCTCCCCATTTATAGAACGCTGCAGATATTAATTTTAACCTTCCCATGCGCATTGACTCAGTGGTGAAGCCTATGATAATAGAGGCTCAAACTCAATTCTGCGGACTTTGAATGGGCTTGCAGAACAATTCGCACCTGGGTGACTTGAAACATGCCCCGGTTACTTACCGGTAATCTTCATTACTCCGAGTATAGTCTTCCTCGCCACATGACTTACATAGTGAGCTTCAGCTCCACACCAGAACCCTCCAAAGCAAAAAGTTAGCCTCCCATGCCTCCCATCCCTTCCCAAAATGGCCGACCCTTTACCACCTGACCTCTATAAGAGGCGGGCCGGCCCGACCCATCAGCCTGAAACCACCAAGCACAAACATGAAGCCGATAGCCAGACAGGGAGGGAGGGATGGGAACTCATGTGGCGAGGAAGACTATACTCGGAGTAATGAAGATTACCGGTAAGTAACCGGGGCATTACCTCCTTGTTAGTCTTCCTCGCCACATGACTTACATAGTGAGCACATACCAAAGCCAAGCGGCTTCATGGACACACACAAGAAACCCACAGACCAGAAGGGGAAGACCACGAAAGAGGCCAAACCCAACAGACCAGTACGAGTGGAAGGACCACCCAGGAGAGAGGCAACCATGAGTAGGAGAACCAACCCGGGACCGAAGACACCGGGAAGGCCGAAAAACAAACCGGACCCCAGAGACACCAAGAGTCGACAGGAAAACCGCCCCAACCGAAGGAAGGCAGAGAAAGGCACGGGACCGGACCGCACGGAGCCAAAAAGGCAACAGCAACCAGGGCCAGAACAGAAACGAGCAGGCCCGAACACACCAGGGCAGCCCAAAAGGCAGCACAAAGCGAGAGGGGAGCAAAAAAACGAACAGAGGGCATCCCCACCACAGCGACCCAACAAAAAAGAACACTAGTGGAAAGAGACAACCAGTCCGCCCAAAACAGCAACACCGCAAGGGCGACCACAACCCGCGAGAGAACCGAACCAGAAAAAAAACAGGGAAGCGGCACCAGCGCCATCCAACAGACAGGCAAGAGTCGGAAGAATGGAAAAGGGAGCCGAAAAGAAACAGAAGGGGAACAAACCCCCGTCACACAAAGGACCCCCCGGAAGGGACCGCGACTCCAAGGAGAGAACCCAGGTAGGAACCAGGGAAAATGAACCCAGGAAGGAGCAGGAAACGACACCTGAAGAGACCCGGAGGAGAACCAACCGGTCAAAGGCGAAAAAGAAAAACTGAAAAACCACAGGCCCGCCCACGGCCAGAAGAGAGAAGAAGAGGCAGAAAGCAGCCAACAGGCCAGGGACGGAAACACCCTGCACAGGGACCAAGCAAACCGGCCCAGGAAGAAACCCAAGAAGGGAGCGAGATGTCGAAGAGAGCACCCAGGCGGCCAAACAGACAGCCAGCCCACTACCAAGCCCAGCCCAGCGAGACAAAGAAGAACCAACAGGCACAGGAGCGCGGAAGCAACACACCAAAGGCGCGAAGAAAAGAGAGGGCAGGGCGAAGACGAGTCCAAGCCATGACAAGAAACCCAGGGAGCCAACAGGACCCGGGACCCCAAAACCAGGGGAAAGAAACGAGGACACACCCACACCAGAAGCGCAGGACCCCGCCAGGAAATCCCAAAGCACCGTCAGAAACAAAAACAGCCAATAGCCAAAGGGACCCCAGAAAGTGCAAAGCCGGGAGCCCGGATGAGAAGGCCGAAGAGCCAAAACCGGAGACCCAAACGAAGCAGACAGGACCAGACGGACCCAAGAGACTCCCGAACCAGGCCCCAAAGAGGCCCGAACCATACACCACCGAAGGAGAGCCGATGAGAACAAGAGCACACAAGGCCAGAAACCCGCACACTCAATCCCCAGCAAGGCAGGGGAAAACCCCAGAGAAGCCAAGGAACGGCAAAAAGAAGCCAGACGGGAAAAACGACCACAGGGAAAACACCGACCCAGCACAGACCGGGAACCCAAGCATGGCCAGAGGAAGGCACCACCAACACACGGGAAGGAGGAACCCAGCCCTCCCAGGAGACAGAGCGGGAAGAGGCGGGGGAAAAAAAGGGAACCAAGGAAGGGCCAGAGGCACCGAGACCAACAGGAAGGGGAGGATCCGCAAAGGACAGGCAGGGGCGAAAACAACGCCAGCCAACAAGACCCAAACCACGACCAGAGGAAGGCCCCACCAAGGCAGACAAACCCAACCGGAAAACCCACGAACAGGACCCGGAGTGAAAGGACCAGCGAAACCATCAAAAGTGAGCCCGCAATAAAAAAAAAGGAGGAACGCACGCCCCACCAGAGGCAGGCGCCAAATCCCCGGTCCGACCAGGCAGGCACCACCCAAAGGAAGCAGAGCCACCAAAAGGGCCAAAGCCCCAAGGGAAACGCAAGCCCCGAAGAGAAGGAACGAAACAAAGACCCGACCCCCAGGGGGCAAGGAGGAAGCTGACAGGAAATAGGCGCAAGAGCCGCCCGCCTAGACAGGGAGCAGGAAAAGGAGGGAGTGGCAAAGCAGCAGACCCCGACAAGACAAGGAGAGCCCTCCAGGAGCAGAAACAGTCAGCAAGAAAACACTGACGCGGCCCTGAGACGGACAGACCCCAACAGTAGGAAGGCCATATCAGACAAGCCGTAGCCCACAGCCCCCAGAAAACCCCGGAGGACGGACAACAAGGAACCAACTGGAACCGACCCCACCCAAGAACAGCGGGGACAGGAGTCCACAGGACAAAAGGACCGCAGGCCCAAAGCCCGGAAGGCAAAACAGCAAATCACGAAGCAGAGATCCCACAACCCAACGCCACAGGCGCAGAATAACAAGCAATCCATGGATACCACTACAACAACGGCAGGAACCGAACCCCAGCCAGACATTGGCGGGCACCTCCAAAGGTGCAAGACGCACCACCGAGCCATAGCACCATGGACCCAAGCCAAACCAAGGAACCCAGCGAAAAAGCAAAGAGAGCAACCCGATGGGAGACGCCAAACATGGAAGTCCGCACGAACAAGCGTGACATCCATGCGCAGGGGCCAAGCTAAACCACACTGGACAGCACCAACATCAGTATATGCGCCGCTGAAGCGAGCACTGAGGATATACGGAACGCACAACAAAACATGCGTTGCAACCACCGGCAAACAGGCAGCCCCAGATCCCCCAGGAGGCAGCCGAAGCGAACAGGCCCCATGAGCACCCGCTGAGCATGTGAACCACACACGAGGAAGAGGGCGCAAGGGGGGCCCGGCAAGCAATGGAGCAGGAGGAGAAGAAACTACCGCCAAGGCCCATGGAGAAAAAAACACAAGCCAAAAGCCAACCCGGAGACCACAGAAGCAGCCCGAGAAGAAAGAACAGGAGCAACAGCCCCCGGAAACCCCAAAGGCCACACCAAGCAGGACCAGAAACAACATCGGAGGGCACAGAAATGACTAACAAAACACAGCCATATAACAGAAACAGAGAACCACCATGTCGACAGCACCAGGTAAACCCAGGAGGAGACCCACCCAGGCACTAGCCCCGACCATGCCCAACGACTGAAAACAGACTAGAAGAGGAGCCCAAAGACCCCAAATGTCAGGAACTGACCCCGACACCCGAGGGCAGGACAGAGCACAGAGACATGGAACGCAGCAAAACCAGCCACCCAGTGACATCCAACAAGCGTAAATGACAAAGAACCACCCGAGGACACGGCCCCAGCACAGGCAGGACATGAACCCTGGGCCGTAAGAGCTGGCGCCCTCAAAGGTAAACCACTCGCAGAGCCAAAGCCCCAACCAAGAGCGAGGCACTGCCACAGAGAAACAAGCGTAGGAGCCGGGAACAGAAACAGCCACTCTGCGACTACAAAATGTGCAAATTCTGAATAAAAAAACAATGTCCGAAAATCAATGGACACAGCAAAAGCGGGACTCGAACCCAGGCCTGTGAGAGCAGTCGCCACCAAAGGCAAAACACTACCCAATGAACCACAGTTCCCGTGAGACCCAATAGCGTCGATATACCACCACTCCATGTCCCAGCAGGGCCCATGACACACAGGCCCTGCCACCGAATCGGTGGACAGAAGAGCGGGGCAACGCCACAGAAACGAGAGTAGGAAACCGGGAATGGAACAACAGTGTACATACCGAAAGAAACACAAGAGAGATCCACAACAAAATAAATAAATATGCTAATACTATCTAAATTACATTCAACAACACAAGTGAATGAAAAACCAGGGTTCGAACCAGGGACCACCAGAACCGCAGTCCAACGCTCTCCCAACTGAGCTACCCAGGCCCGACTGCCGCACCACGTGAGCGAACCCAGGGAACCGGACCCGCCCACTATCGGAGCCCCGGGGGAGGAGCAGAACACCACACCCACGGAGGCAGAGCCAGAAAACGCGAGGACAAGCGGCACCCCGCCCCCTAGGAGCCCGGAATGTTAGTCCACCTCGCAACTTCAGCGCGGGAAACGGGAAGAAGCGAGACTCTCCCCGCCAGCCCCAACGGAGCGAGAGCGCAGGGAGCACCGCCCATGCAAACAAGAAACGGTGAGTGTACCAGGGGCCCGCAAGAGCAATGGGGGCGCAGCCGCGAAGTCAAGCAACCCCGCCAATAGCCACACACACACAGGGGCCAAGAGGCAACACCGGGGAGCTGCATCAGAGGGGCAGACAGCGCCGCAGGACAGCAGCCATAGCACAAGGAAAAACAAAGTACGTGACAAGGCATGCCCGTAACAAATAGAAAAAAACTGCAAGAGAGCGCAGGCGTAAGACTGAGATCAGGTCCGGCGTGACACGGAATAAACAGGCCACCTATAACAAATAGCACAAATTAGTGACTCCCCATAAATTGAAGTACCAAACTGTTGGGGGTAGTCTCGAACCCAGGGACATGCTGTCCAATTGGATCCATGGACGCACGTACAGCGTGCGCTACTGGCTCCCTGCAGCACCGTAATAGTGAGCCAGATCACGGCCACAAACGGAGATAATGCGAGGCGCGGGGTAAATGGGTGAAAATAACAGAGCCCCAGACCACACCGCCCGCCCCCCCTATTGACCCTTGGCCCGCTAAGGCAGAGCCTAACCAGCCCTAATGAGACCGGGGGAAGGAAGGGGAGAGGTCCAAAAGCCCCAGAGTCCGCTAGCGCAGGACCACCAACCAAGGACCCATGCTCCCGCAACAGCAGGAACCACTTACCTGAAGACGCATCTGGAGAGTAATGACGCGCAGAACAAAAAAAAACAGGCTGATGGGTCGGGCCGGCCCGCCCGCTAATAGCCACACACACACAGGGGCCAAGAGGCAACACCGGGGAGCTGCATCAGAGGGGCAGACAGCGCCACAGGACAGCAGCCGTAGCACAAGGAAAAACAAAGTACGTGACAAGGCATGCCCGTAACAAATAGAAAAAAACTGCAAGAGAGCACAGGTGTAAGACTATTTATTTATTTTATTTGCAAACTTGTACCGCGCTAGGAATCGACTCCCTGAGGAGTATCTCCGCGCCTTTGGCAGCATCTGAGAGCAAAAAGGCCCTGTCTAATATTTTAATTGCCCAACCAGAAACTAGTAATTGAACAGGAAAGTTTTTAGTTTTTTCCTAAAGGGAAAATGTTCCTTACATAATCTAATTTCACATGGGAGTTCATTCCAGAGCTTCGGGCCTGCTACTGATAAAGCCCTTCCCCCTTGTCTTGTCTTCCAGAACCTGGGGACATATAACAATTCTCGATCTCCAGATCTCAGAGATCTTGAGGGGATGTATGGAATGAATTTTTTGGTTAGGTAATCAGGACCTTTACCAGTGAGGCACTTATGGATGATGCAGCAAGTTTTAAACATCACCCTCTGTTTCACTGTGAGCCAGTGAAGTTTATTTAATAGTGGTTTTGAGGGAGTACGGGCAGGGGCATTGCGAACAAGGCATGCAGCTGTGTTCTGCACAACTTGTAATCTGGCAGTGATCCCCTCATTGGCGGCTAGCAGCAAACCATTACAGTAATCCAGTCAACTCAGCACGAGTGACTGTACTAGTGTTTTCCTGGTGGTGTCAGGTAACAGGGGGAATACCTTTCGGAGAAGCCCGATAACATGGAAACAGGAGCTTACCACTTGATTGGAATGTTGTTTAAGGGCGAGCTCCTGATCCAATTTAACTCCTAGATCTTTCACTACCACTTTGGGCTCAGGGACTGGGCCTAGGTCTTGAGGCCAACAGCCAGGAGTCCACAGGCGTTTGGCTTCCCCAAAGAGCATCACCTCATTCTTGGAGACGTTACACTGAAGGAAGTTTGCTGCCATCCAATGTGCCACTTCTTTCATCCCCCGGGCAAAGGAGTTACGCACTTCAGGAGTCATGATTTTAAATGGAAAGAGGAGTTGAGTATCGTCTGCATACGATATGGGGATGAACCCGTGGGATCTCATGATGTTAGCTAGGGGTGCCACGTAGATGTTAAATAACGTTGGGCTCAAGCCCCCTTTGAGATCTCCACCTCCTCTGACTGGTAAGGACCCAGTATGACTCTTTGTGTGCGTTTGGTGAAAAAACTCCTTAACCAGGCCAGCGCCTTGCCTCCCAGACCGATGTCAACTAGTCTGGAGGTCATATCGTGTGACACAGTGTCAAACGCCGCTGACAGATCTAAAAGCACCAGGATAACGGAATAACCTTTATCCTGTAGCATATGAAGATCGTCAGCGACGGAGAGCAAGGCGGTCTCAGTGCTGTGCCTGGGCCTAAACCCCGATTGGGAGGGATCTAGTCCCCTCGCACTTTCGATGTATTTAGATAAGTGCCGATTTACAAACTTCTCAGTGAGCTTCCCTAAAAAAGGGAGGAGAGAGATCGGTCTCAAGTTTGTCAGGTCGGTCCAAGGAATGGAGTTGTTCTTCCGTAAAGGCCTCACCAAAGCATGTTTCCAGTCTAGGGGGACTTCCCCTGTACTCAAGGATAGATTGACTACCTGCCGAATTCCAGCACCCAGATCGTCAATCAGGAGTGGCATGACCCGTGCTGGGATAATATCTGAAGGGCACCCGCTCTTTGTTTGGGTGATTAGAACAATTATCTCCTCCATTGATATTGGCGGGAATTCTACAAGCTTGCTAGCCTTGTTTTCCGCTGTGCTGAAGTGTGGCAGAACCATACTGTCAACAGTTCTCATGTTGTTAGGGGTGGATTTGGAGGCTAAGATCTTAGCATAAATGCCTTCTATTTTTCTGACAAAGAACTGTGAGATGTTGTTACAAAGTTCCTGGGACTCAATCCCCTCAGTCTCACAGGCCGCAGGCTTGGTAAAGGTTTGTAGGATTTGATAGAGGACTTTAGCATTTTTACAAGCTGCTGATAATTGGGCTGCTATATGATGTTTCCGAGCAGTCCGAATAGCTTTGTGGTAGCTTTTTAGAGAAACCCTATGATTTTCTTTATCCTCTGCCTTACGTGTGACTCTCCATCGTTTTTCTAACTTCCTCGCAGTTAGCTTTAGTTGTCTGAGATCAGGTCCGGCGTGACACGGAATAAACAGGCCACCTATAACAAATAGCACAAATGAGTGACTCCCCATAAATTGAAGTACCAAACTGTTGGGGGTAGTCTCAAACCCAGGGACATGCTGTCCAATTGGATCCATGGACGCACGTACAGCGTGCGCTACTGGCTCCCTGCAGCACCGTAATAGTGAGCCAGATCACGGCCACAAACGGAGATAATGCGAGGCGCGGGGTAAATGGGAGCAAAATAACAGAGCCCCAGTCCACACCGCCCGCCCCCCCTATTGACCCTTGGCCCGCTAAGGCAGAGCCTAACCAGCCCCAAAGAGACCGGGGGAAGGAAGGGGAGAGGTCCAAAAGCCCCAGAGTCCGCTAGCGCAGGACCACCAACCAAGGACCCATGCTCCCGCAACAGCAGGAACCACTTACCTGAAGACGCATCTGGAGAATAATGACGAGCAGAACAAAAAAAAAACAGGCTGATGGGTCGGGCCGGCCCGCCCGCTAATAGCCACACACACACAGGGGCCAAGAGGCAACACCGGGGAGCTGCATCAGAGGGGCTGACAGCGCCGCAGGACAGCAGCCGTAGCACAAGGAAAAACAAAGTACATGACAAGGCATGCCCGTAACAAATAGAAAAAAACTGCAAGAGAGCACAGGCGTAAGACTGAGATCAGGTCCGGCGTGACACGGAATAAGCAGGCCACCTATAACAAATAGCACAAATTAGTGACTCTCCATAAATTGAAGTACCAAACTGTTGGGGGTAGTCTCGAACCCAAGGACCACCAACCAAGGACCCATGCTCCCGCAACTAGCAGGAACCACTTACCTGAAGACGCATCTGGAGAGTAATGACGCGCAGAACAAAAAAAAACAGGCTGATGGGTCGGGCCGGCCCGCCTCTTATAGAGGTCAGGTGGTAAAGGGTTGGCCATCTTGGGAAGGGATGGGAGGCATGGGAGGCTAACTTTTTGCTTTGGAGGGTTCTGGTGTGGAGCTGAAGCTCACTATGTAAGTCATGTGGCGAGGAAGACTAACAAGGAGGTAATGGATAATCCTAACAGATCATAGTAAAGGGACTATTTGTTATCTAGTCAGGATCTGATGTAATCATTGGTTGTAACTACAATAGGAAAATGGAAATGAATGGAAAGGTGCAATATGGGCCACCTGGGTGAATGAGAGCCATAGTGCAGGGAGCCACCTGGGTGAATGAGAGCTATAGTGCAGGGGGCCGCCTGGGTGAATGAGACCATAGTGGCTTAATGATGTCTAGAAAGTCTCAACGGGGCGGGGCGGTATGAGAATGTTGCCTCACGTCCTGGTGGTTCCAATCAGGGGCTGATGGTGTTAACGGGTCAAAAGGGGCGTTGCTCTACTAGCTTCGGTACTAGGATCAGGGAGGAGATAAGAGGAACTTTACCCAATGCAGCAGCTTCAAATGAAGTGCTCACTGCTTTGTGTTGATTACAAATTCCGGTTTTTTTTTTAGGAAGGGATATGGTCAGAGACCTCCTGCGCATGTGCTGGCCGGGCAAGGTCTATTGCTCGACCTCGAAGCACATGCGAGAAGAGTGATGTCAGACTGAAGGGAGTGGCCAGAGAAAGCGGAAAATGGTTGGTTTTAAATGGGGCTCTTATGCTGTGGCCGAGGTGGTTTTACTATTGAAATTAATGGTAAGGGGAAGGGCTGGCCTATCTCAAGACATAGTAGTGGGTAGCAACAATTGGAGCACTCCCTTGCCTTCATGCTACTTTTAGGGATCCTGATTGGATAATGGGAGCTGAGGGAGTGAGCTGTGGAAGGGTTTGGCTGTGCAGCTCTCATTTTGGCATAATCGGCAAACAGTTGGTGTGCTATATTCCATTTTTTGGCTGTGTTTATTGCACGGGACAGACACAGGCACCGGCTGCAGTCACAGCGTAGCACTGCAGATTATTGACAGGCTGGGGTGTGACAACAGGTAGGTACAATGAGCTTCAATGGCTTGCAAGTTGTGTTACATGCATGTGTGACAAGGGCTTTGCGTCTGATTCCTTCTGAAGTATTTGTGAAGTGAAAATGACTGCTCTGCTTTTGAACTGTGGGGTTGAACTGAGCACTTGAACATTTACCACGAGTTGGAGGCTTTGGCCATGTGGAAAAACGCAGCTGTGCTTTGTCTGCCCCGGCTGCCCCTGGCTCTGCCTCTTTTCCTGTTTCCCGCCCGCCTGAGCGCTGCATGAGCGCTCATCGTTCTGTTGCCTGCCTGACGCGCTGCATTGCTGAGTCTTAGTTCAATTCCCCCCTCGTGGAATTTCCACACCGAGGTCCATGCCCAGCATTTGGCCAGACGTGCAGAAGATGTGGCGGAAGAAATCACTACGCCAGTATGTGCCAAGGTGCACAATTAAGAGGAGACGACAAGGGGAGAACCGGAAGACAACAGGAATCAACAACAAGACATGTCAGGTATGTCGACAACGAAAGGAGAAGTTCATCACGAGGGTCAGACGAAGAAGAGGAAGAAGTGAAAGTGGAAAGACTATACCACATGTCGGAGGTGCACACCGAGCGGAGCGAGGAAGAAGAAGCAGGAGAGACAACACAGCCAGCAGACGGAAGCACCAGAGGAAAGACGGACCATGCAAAGATAAGAGTAGGAGCGCATGAAACAGACTTTGTACTGGACAGTGGTGCAACATGCAATGTCATGTGTATATCGGAATATGAGAGAATGGAAGTAAAGCCGGCACTGAGAGCGTCCCAGGCAAAGGTTTTTACCTGGGGGGCAAGGAAACAAATAACCAACTTGGGAAAATTCACAGAGGAACTAAGATACAAGGACACAATAAAGAAGGAGGACATTCATGTTCTACAAGGCGATGTCCCAGGGCCATGCCTAATGAGAAACAGCACAGCCCAAACGATGGGCCTTATAACGATGACATATAACGAAGAGAACAGACAGGCTGAGAGTAAGCAAAGAGAAGACTCAGGGAACAAAGAAAGAGGAAGAGAACAAAAGAGAATCATTGAGGGAACAAATACAACAAAGGGCGGTTGTAGAACGAAAGGAACAAGAAGCAAAACAGAGGGCAGAGAGCAACGGTCAAGACGACGAGAGACTGGCAAAAAGGGAACAGAAAGAGGACAACGGAAGAACAGAAACAAGGCCACAAAGAGAGAGCAACGACAAAGAAAAAGAGCGGCTGGCAAATTGAGAGCAGCCGGAAGACAACTGAAAAGCAGAAACAAAGATGATGGCAGAAAACGACGACCAAAGAAAGAGTGCAAGGGGACCAAGAAACTACATAGGAAAAAGTAGGAAGCAGAGACTGGGGAGAAGGGTCGACGAGACTGACAGAACATCTCTCTCTCTCTCTCTCTCTCTCTCTCTCGCTCCCTCTCTCTTTCTCTCTCTCTCAATGTAACTGTGAATGAGGACTGCCAATGGTGGGCGACAGTGGTTATGATAAATGTGTCATGAACATTTGTTTGCAACAAGGGGGGAGGTGTCGTGACCTGATAGGATGGGCGACCGACAGTAGGACACTAGGACCGTGTGGGTCATGAGGGAGGTGACCAGGTCACCGGACACCACATCCGGTCAGGGGACAGGAAGAGGACATATCTGACCAGGGCGACCACGGGGACGGACGTGTGTACAGCCATCTGCATATGGAGCCAAATAAAGATTCGTGATTGCACCAACCTGTGTCCTTTAAGTCATTGTGCTTTGTGGTGCCCACTGCGTGGACACGACAACCCCCTTCTGGGGGTTGCAGCTGGGCCGGGCGGCCCGCTTAGCTGCTGGCCGCTGAGGCTGGTGGCAGGCAGGCTGGCTGATTTGCTTGATAACCCCTCTCTTGCCCGCTCCCCCCTTTCTGGGGCGCAGCCGGGCTGGGTGGCACACTTAGCTGCGGGCCGCCGTGGATGGGGACAGGCAGGCTCGATGCTCGCAGAGCTCACAGCTGAAAACCCCTAGTGCCCGCTCTCCCCTTCCGGGAGTCGTCGTCGGGCCGGGCGGCTGAAAGCTGGGTTAGGCTTGGGGGTTGCTTAAAGCCCAGTCGCGAGCCCGCAAATGTACTCCCCTTCGTGCCCGTCCCCAGCGACCGCGTGGCGGAAGGCCGAGGAATTTGATGTGGCCTCACAGATAAAGTGGTCGACCTCGACACTGATTAGCTGGGTTCGAGTCTCGGCGGGGACGCTCAGCATTCTTGATCCCTGATATCGGACAGGCTCCACTTTCTAGCGGCGTGGGCGCAGAGGGTGTTATGTTTCTGGGGATGGCCCGCCCCTGACGCCAGGGGTGTGCAGCGTTGGGTCATGTGACTTACTATAATAAAGAGAGGCCCCGCACGTACGTACGCATTCAGACGCGCGCAATGAGAGCCACCAAGTTATTCCTAGAGTCAGTCTCAGTTATTTCTAGGACCACGTGTTAGGCCTAGTTAGACCTAGATGCCCCGGAGTGTAGGCCCCAAGTTGCTACCCCTAAGGCTGCCACTCCCCACCTGCAGAACACAACAATTGGCGACGAGGGTGGTTCCTCGCCCGGGGTGTGTGTGTGCCAGCTGTCCCGTGAGGCGGCTGCGGGCCTGTCACTTGGCTCGTGGTGCTCGTGCCTTGCGGCGTCACATGCCCCCACAAGGTGCGCCTGGAGGGAAGACTCTGATCCCTGGGGAATCGCAGGTGAGCTTCGCTGCCCGGCGCCGGCCTGCGGTGCGCATCGGGACGACTCAAGTGGCGCGCCCCCTCATCGGTGGCCTCACACCCAGCGCCGCACCGGGCCCCTTGGCACATGCGTGAAGCGCGCTTTGGTCCGCCTGGCCCGACGATCGGGGCGGCGCCCTGCATCAACACACGCATCTGGCGGACGCGGCGCCTGCCTGGCTCACCGCTGGTCTTGCCCGCCCGTGGTAAGTGCGCCGGTCGCACGCGCCTTCCCGGGCCCCCGGTGGCATTCTCCGCGGTCACAGACCAGTCCACTCTTGGGTGCCGATGGCCCGGTGCACAGCAGAGGCCCACGTCCGGCCCCCTCCCGCGCCAGCTCCAGTACCACCCCGGTCCGCCGACGGCCTGATCAAGAACTCCCAGGGCCATGGTCACGATTCCGCCCATCGAACCGTTTGTGGTGGAGGGTGCGCCCTCAACTCTCGCCCCGAAATGGAAAGAGTGGGTGGACAGGCTCCTAGTGTTCTTCGAAGCCACGAAAGTCCACAAGGAACAAAAGCGGGCCATGGTACTTCATCTGGGTGGCAAGGACATCCACTCCATTGCTCGGACACTCACGGAGGCGACCCCCAAAACTCACCACACACTGATAAACGCCCTGAATGCCCATTTTGAACCCATGGCCAATCAAGACTATGAACGTTTTGTATTCCGGCAAGCGCGCCAGCTGCCGGAAGAGTCGTTAGACACCTACCACACCAGACTCAAAAAGTTGGCGCTATCATGTGGGTTCCAAGATGTGACAGAAGAAATCCGCGGGCAAATCATACAGGGCTGTGCCTCTGCCAAACTGTGGGAAAGAATATTGGAGGAGTCTGGCAAGCCGCTGGCCGACATCCTAACTCTCGGCCGCACAAAGGAACTTTCCAAAGCCAGGGCAGCGCAAATGGAAGCTGCATTGCAAGCTACTGTTAAAGTGGAACCTGTCAATAAGCTGCAGGTCCAAACGCCATCCAAGTGGCACAAAAAGATGAGTATATTTAACACAGACTTTTGAAACGTGCCGCATGCATTATACATTATTTTGGTTAAACTTACATGCATAACCGTTAGAACTTTATTCAACTGACAAGAGACTTGCCACTGAGTGAATTATACTTAGATTGCTTTATTTTATTTTGTTTAGGATTCCCCTGACGAAGGACCATGTGTCCGAAATGCATTGGGATACTATCACCAAACGTAGTTTCTGGATGTATACATATGTTGGTGCTTCGTGGAAATTGATGAAATTCATTGTGAATTAAATATGAGACAAGCAACAACAATTTTGGTTCAACTTTATTGACAACTGTTTGGATTACAATTTATAGAAACACCACGTGTTTCCTAGAGGTTGTGCTCAGGGAGTTGACACCTACGCTAGGTGTCACCAACCACCAACAAAAAGATGACGCCCACCCAGGGTGGAGCATCGGGACACTCGTGCGGATACTGCGGAGGCCCGCGCCACCCTGCACCAGAATGCCCAGCACGGGGAAAACGCTGCTCGGGATGCGGCAAGATGAACCATTTCGAAAAAGTCTGCCGATCGAAGAGGTTCCGCAAGCCACGCCAAATGGTACAGACTATCACGGAAGGAGAACAGAGCCACAGTGACATGGATGATGACGAGGAGGAAGAACGATCAGTGCACAAGGTACACATGATCGGCACCGCTGCTCGTCGCACCAGAACACTACCACAATGCTCAATCCGGGTGGCGGACCAAGACATCATGGCGGTTGTGGACACGGGAGCGTCTATAAATCTAATGAGCGCCTCCCTCTACAGAAACATGGCCACGCCGCCGGCCCTGAGCCCCACTCCCATCACTGTTTTTGCATATGGACAGGACATCCCCCTCAGGATCCGAGGGAAGTTCCGAGCGGCAGTCCGCCATGGGGACAAAACTATCAAAGAAAACATCTTTGTGTCGGAAGAAGGACAAGGCATGCTACTAAGCTGCAGAGCAGCCGAAGACTAAGGCGTGGTGACATTCGCCTTTGGTGTCCATGAGGAATCAGTACAACAACTCCTCATGGAATTCCCAGACCTCTTCGAGGGCATTGGACGCTTCAAGGGCCGTGAGATACACCTACACGTTGACCCCACAGTACAGCCGGTGGCTCTGCGACACCGTCGCATTGCCTTCCATCTTCGGCCTTTGGTGGAGGAGGAACTCCGCAAACTGGAAGCGGCTGGCATCATCGAAAAGGTCTCAGCTCCCACCCCCTGGGTGTCGCCCATCGTAGTCACCCGAAAACCGAAACAGCCAGGGGCGGTCAGGATCTGCGTGGACATGCGCCTCCCTAACGCAGCCATAAAGCTAGAGCGTCACATTACTCCCACCATTGATGACCTCATTGGAGAAATGGCTGGTGCATGCTGGTTCTCAAAGCTAGACCTACGAGCGGGATATCACCAGCTAGTATTAGACCAGGAATCGCGCAATATCACCACTTTCTCCACTCACATTGGTCTTCGGAGGTACACCAGTCTCAGCTTTGGAGTCTCCAGTGCAGCGGAGGTGTTTCAAAATGTCATTCAAGAACTGATCGCTGGCATACCCGGGGTGATAAATGTCAGCGACGACATAATGATACATGCCCGCACCATCACGGAACACAATCACCGACTAACACAGGTGTTTCGCCGGCTAAGAGATGCAGGACTCACGCTCCACAGGGAGAAGTGTGAATTCCTACGAACCAAGATAGGGTTTTTTGGATATGTCTTCTCGGCAGACGGTGTCAACCCAGACCCTGACAAAGTGAAAGACATCAAGGACGCACCTCCCCCCACGACAGTCACCGAGAACCGGAGCTTCCTTGGCATGGTTAACTACTGTGGTAGGTTCATCAAAGACCTGGCCAATCTCACACTTCCCCTGCGTGACCTCACAAAAGACTCTACCCCGTGGGCCTGGGGACCGGAGCAGGAGAAGGCCTTCAATGACATTAAAGGATCTCTCTCCAGCACTAACACACTGGCATTTTTTGACCCTCGAAATGCCACCCTCATAGCGGTAGATGCCGGGCCGGCAGGGCTTGGAGCTGTTCTGATGCAAAGGCAAAGGGATGAAGTGGACTGGATACCTGTTGCCTTTGCGAGTAGATCCCTCACAGACACAGAGCAACGGTATTCCCAAATTGAGAAAGAAGCCATTGCCATCCATTGGGGGTGCCGACATTTCCATCTGTATGTCTATGGCAAGCCGTTCACAGTAGTAACGGACCATAAACCATTAGTAGCCCTGTTCTCAGGAACATCATCAAAGCCACCACCTTGCATCGAAAAATGGCTGCTCCAGCTGCAGGAATATAACTGCAACATCGAGTACCAGCCCGGTGCAAAGAACCCGGCGGACTATCTCTCACGCCATCCCAGGCCAGCCACCCCGGAGGAAATGGAGGAGGCCTAAGAAACAGAGGCATACGTCAAATGGGTGGTCGCGCGGTCATGCCCGCGTCCCCTATCCATAGAGGACATTGCGAATGCCACGGCCCAGGATGCATGTCTCCAGAGGGCCAAAGAGATCCTCCGAACGGCGAACTGGCATAAAGCCAAAGAGAGTTGGAAGGTGCTCACCCCAGAGGCTCAAAAAATCATGGAGAGCCTGCATCACGTCAGGGAAGAGCTCAATGAGGACGAAGCAGGGTGCCTGCTAGGAGGGCATCGCCTCCTAATACCTGCGGCCCTGACTGACCAGGTGGTACAACTAGCACATGTGGGACACCAGGGAATGGTCAAAACCAAAGCCCGGTTACGGACAAAAGTGTGGTTTCCCCTAATGGACGACATGGTAGAGAAGGTGGTGAGGTCATGTGCCGCTTGTCAAGTCACAGGAGATGATCCTCGGGAAGCCCTGATCATAGTGGAGCCCCGGCCCCAGCGACCATGGGAGAGGGTCAGTATGGACTTCGGCAGCCTCCCGGATGGAAGGCATACATTGGTAATGATTGATGACCATTCCAAATATCCTGAAGTGGAGATAATAACAAGCCTTAATAGTGAGAGTGTCATCCCCAAAATCGAGAAGATTGTCGCAACTCATGGGGCCATGCGTGAGCTCCGCACAGACAATGGACCCCCGTTTCAAGGACAAGATCTGGCCACTTATCTGTCCTCCCTCGGTACTCGGCATCGACGAATCACCCCTCGCTGGCCTCAAGCCAACGGGGAGGCCGAGCGCTTTATGAGGACCCTGAATAAGGTCATTCGTATCGCCCATGACAGAAACCAGTCAGTGGAGATGGCCATTTTCACCTTTCTCCAGAGCTACCGGCAAACCCCACACTCAACCACGGGGATAGCACCCGCCCACATCCTCATGGGGCGAGTGGTGACAGACTCCATCCCTCATCATCCCCGGTGGTCACCAGAAGGGGTGAATGAAGACAGAATTGCGAAGAAGAGAAAAGCCACCTTTGCCAAGATCAGTCAGAAGAGAAGGGCAGTGATGACACATTTCAGCAGAGGTGATATGGTGCTGATCCGCAACAGAGCAACCAGTGGCAAATTTAGGCTGAACTATGAAAGAGGGCCGTGGAAAGTGATTGGCGTAAAAGGCACCCGCATCACAGCGGTCCGGGGACGGGAGACAGTAACCCGAAATATATCACACTTCAAACGTTTCCATCCGGAGCCAACTGCATCCTGTCCCCCACCCGCTGCTAATGGAACTGAAACTGCAACCAATTCGCTACACCAGGAACTAACACCCAGCCAAGAGGTCACCCAGAGTAGCAACTAGAGAGCAATTGTGAATGAAGAGGCGGGTGATGGCGCTGGGGCCCTAGAAGACCTGCCAGATCCGGAAGGGGCCGACAGGGAAGCGCCAGGAGCAGTCCCAGTCACAGAGACAATTGTTTCAAGTCAAAGAGGGTCGCAACCCAGGCTGAGAAGAAACCCCACGCCCTCCTGCCGGCTACGCGACTATTTCATGTAAGACTGTTTCAAGGTAAGATCATATGAGTGCCCAGTTTGTGATCATGTTCCACAAGTTCGGAATCATGTCGGGAGGCAGAAGGTGTTAATGAAGAACATTATGATGAACAGTTTGACAATGTTGTTGTTGTTTGTTTTTCCTTGTTTTAGGAGGAATGTTATGTTTCTGGGGATAGCCCGCCCATGACGCCACGGGCGTGCAGCGTTGGGTCATGTGACTTACTATAATAAAGAGAGGCCCCGCACGCACGTACGCATTCAGACGCGCGCACAGAGAGCCACCAAGTTATTCCTATAGTCAGTCTCAGTTATTTCTAGGACCACGTGTTAGGCCTAGTTAGACCTAGATGCCCCGCAGTGTAGGCCCCAAGTTGCTACCCCTAAGGCTGCCACTCCCCACCTGCAGAACAAAACAGAGGGGTACTGCTGGGAGTTTTCCCCCGCCGGGCGGTGTCTAAGCGAGACAAATGTCGCGAGGGTGAAAGGCTTGAAATGCTTCTGGCACAGTTGCCCCTCCCCCCCCGTGCAGATTTTCACATCATCGCCATCTGCTGTGCAGACTGACTGAGCGCGGCTGCGCAGCTGTGGTAGGTTCAGGGTGGACGGAACAAGTGGCTGTGCTAGGGGCGCGTCAGCTTTAGGCACCCCTGGCACCCCCAGAGAGCCGAAAAGTAAAGCAAAAAGTTTTCCCTATGGGGGATATTATTTCCTGCTCCTAAATCAGGACTCAAACTAACAGACACAAATCATACCATTCATTTTGTGGAGCGGGAGAACACTTACCAGAAAGGAACACACTAAATCGAGTTAAAAAAGTATACAATTTATTGTAAATAAGGATACAAAGATATCAATGAATCAGCAAGTTAAAAACATGGAATACACAGATAAAATACACAAATAAAACCACCTAATGTGGAAGTGGAGAAATTAATCAAAAAAGACACTAAGATCTATCTTTGTTATATCATTTCGGGCCCTCGTTTGTCAACAATGGAAGCAGGGCACAAGTCGTAAAAAAAGAAGTGGGGGGACGCTGTCACCCGAAGTGACGTCACGACCGGAAGTGACGTCACGAAAGGTGCCAAGCTCATCGTCCCAGAGAGGCCAAAGAGTGAAGTCCAGCTGTGTGGCAGGGAGGATGGCGTCCTCCTGGTAAAATAAGTGGGGGGACGCCGTCCATCCGCGTGGTACCCCGACTCGAGCCCTGAATGGAAGGAATGATATTCCTTCCATTGTTGACAAACGAGGGCCCGAAATGATATAACAAAGATAGATCTTAGTGTCTTTTTTGATTAATTTCTCCACTTCCACATTAGGTGGTTTTATTTGTGTATTTTATCTGTGTATTCCATGTTTTTAACTTGCTGATTCATTGATATCTTTGTATCCTTATTTACAATAAATTGTATACTTTTTTAACTCGATTTAGTGTGTTCCTTTCTGGTAAGTGTTCTCCCGTTCCACAAAATGAATGGTATGATTTGTGTCTGTTAGTTTGAGTCCTGATTTAGGAGCAGGAAATAATATCCCCCATAGGGAAAACATTTTGCTTTACTTTTCAGTATATTGGTGCTCTATTTCCCTATGGGTCATTAAGAGCCCCTCTCTTCCTTTTATAACCCCAGAGAGCCCCCAAGTGAAAGACACCGACAGCGACTTGAGTGCGTGCAGAAGAGGGGGTCGTGCGCCTGCAGCCGAGGGGAGAGGCGTAGACCCGGTAGACGCAAGGAGTGATTCCAAGCTGAGAACACATATCCACACTACCCCTTTGTGCCAGGGCCTCACAATGCCAACTAGAATGTATTTATTCTGCCCACCAGAGAAAGCGCCCCACAATGACAACTCCTCAAACTGGTTACCAGTGCCAGCTACTGCCATCCGGAACACACTCGGATACCTGTAACTTGCGGCCTGGCAGGGAGTACTGTTTTGGGCTTTGAAGAGGTGCGCGATGTTGGGTCTCACCTCGTGCGGCCCCCCACCTTCTCTTATGGGTTCACCCGGGGTTGTTGGTCCCAATCTGCATTGCGGCGGCTGGGCCCGGGGCTGGTACGCGTTGGGGCTGCGGCGCGCTGCCCTGCCGCGAGTGAGGTGCCTCGTGTCTGCGGTCTCGGGGTTGCTAGGTAGACCTCCCCCTACAACTGCGAAACGACACCGGAGAATCCGGTTCGAGTCTCGGCAAAGACTCTGGCCATCCTGTGTGTGGACAAATCAGTTAATATTTTCATTCAGGTCAGAAGGATGAATGGGTCTTCATTTAAAGCGTTGGGTGCTTGCAAAGCACTCGGATACCCGACACCGAGTTTGCGCTTTTTAACCTCTTGGCTGCTAGGCGTTTTCCCGCTGTGTGCTGGAAAATGCCATTTTAGTGGCACTATGACGAGCTGAGCTCGCCATCAGCACACGACACCCGTGGGTGATGACGAGCTGAGCTCGTCATCAGCATCGAAAGGGTTAACAAACACCCCTCACCACCGCGCTTTGGGTGTTAGTAGCACGGCGGAGGGCGGATTAGTGGCTACGGTTGCCTCGCCCTTGCCCATCCCCCGCGTTTAGTAACTGCCGCCCGACCGACCCCACCAGCCCCACAAGGTCGCCCCTTGCAGTCCCAAGAGGTTTTCTTTATTCATCGCATAACACCCGTAACCATGATCATGATGGGGAAATGCATGCGGTCGATGACGTCCGGCCATCTATCTCTGTGCATTATGCAGGTTTTTTCTCCGAGTCTTGCTTGTTTATTTGTGTTTCCAGGATTTCCCATGGCAGCCCTCTGCCCCCTTTGCCCACCTTTCGTCTCTGCATTCTTGTATCCGAAACCCACGTCATCCGATTACCGGTCGTCGCAAGCACAATAAATACGGCACACAAGTGCTTGAGGAAGGAGGGGGATGGCGGGGGGCAGGGGGTGTTGGAACGAACACAGACAGAAGTATTAAGACAGCTTGGAATCTCTGCAGGAACAGGGGTCTCGTGTGAACGCGAGAGACGCGAGGCGATTGCCTGTGCAACCAATTGGCAGATACCCTTGGGACCAACGTACAGCATTGTGTAGAAACATTTTATTACCTCTTTGCAACTTTTAGAGTCAATATGGAGTTTGGTATCTGTTGTGCGCAGTCTACAGAGGCCTGGGCAGTGTAGTAAAACACATAGAGCGGCGTCTTCTTTTATGTCGTTCATACCAAACCCAGCACATGTTTTTCCTGGGCCAAATTAGTTTTAAGTTATCCCTCATGGGATTGTGTCGATGCTAACGGACGCAACCATGAGTCTTTGTGCAGGAGAACAGTAGGCACAATACAGTAAGCAGGTAAACATCCCCCAGGGCGCCAATTGGTTCCAAGAACCACTTTCAGGCACATCAAAAAATAGGAAAGGCATCTTGGGGAAGGCACAGGGTGCAGAAGAAGGTTCAGGTAACAATGTTCTTGTTCTTGGGTTCTTCTTGGTTGGTAAGCGGCCCTGGGGATTCTAAGCCCCACCTTTGTAAGCAGGAATAGTCCAGCTAGTACCAAGATTCAGCCTTTCATAATTAGTAATATTTCTCTGCAGAAAATATGGCAATTGCTGGCCGGAATAGAAAACGGGCAGAGGACTTATTTGTTATATTGGCAAAGGCATCCATGGGGAATCTCAGAGGGTTGTGTCACTGCAAAAATGCAAACACATCGAGACAGCACTACACTGAAGCCAGCACAATGAAAGTAAACACGATTCAAATATTACTACATGGCATACGGGGAGGGCAAGGCTGGGTGTACTAACCCTAGCACAAAACCCCAAACTTTAAAAAAGACTTAGTCATCCATAATTGTAAAAGGAAGGGAAATACATTTTAAAACAGCCCCTGAACTTATTTCCATTAAATGAATCAATGCATGCATTACAGGGTCTCATGAGGAACACCTATAATAGCTCAAGGTTGCCACCTTCTGGCTGCCTGCCGGAGGGTTTATTTATTTATTTATTTATTTAGAGTTTTGTATAGCGCGAACAAGACCCTTGGGTATCAGAGCGCTTCACACAGCATGACATGAGGTAGTTAACGTCGGTATAGTTGTAGCCTTTTTCCACAACCTTTAGAGGTAGGTACATATTTTGTAATATATTGCACATAAATGAAAATCCCCGAACAGTTTTCCATGTAGCAATTTTCATACCCCTACAAGAGGTAGGTGCTTATATTGCCCACAAAATTAAAACTCAGAACAAATATCTACAAAAATATAAAGTATACAATGTAAATAAGAACCACAGTTAGTACATAACACGAAACGCGATATAAAGTGTGATTGCAGCCAAGGATCCTGAATGTTTATTTTCTGGGTCTGATTCAGTTCCCGACATTGACCATGCATTCTGACTTCCATGTTTAGCCTACGGGAGGAATTTACTCATTAGGAAGATCTTGGTCTCCCTCTTAAAGGATCAAGGGCCCGATGTAGGTAGGGCGTTACCGATCGGTAACGGCCGAAAATACCGATTTTTGGCCCTTACCGATCGGTAAACAGCCATCGAGATGTAGGGAACCAAAAACAGAAAGAATCGGATAGAAAACCGAATCGGAATGAGTACCGAATGGGAAAGAATCCGATACGTACATACCAAAAATCGGATATGTAACGAATCGGAAAAACACCGAATCAGATGCAAAGACCGAATCGGTCCATGTACCGAATCGTTAGTGACACCGAATCGGAAAATCACCGATTCGGTCCAATTACCGATTCGTTAGTGACACCGAATCGGAAAATCACCGATTCGGTCCAATTACCGAATCGTTAGTGACACCGAATCGGAAAATCACCGATTCGGTCCAATTACCGAATCGTTAGTGACACCGAATCGGAAAATCACCGAGTCGGTCCAATTACCGAATCGTTAGTGACACCGAATCGGAAAATCACCGATTCGGTCCATTTACCGAATCGGTACAAATACCGAATCGGACATGAGCCGAATCGGAAAACATGCCGATTCGTATGAATCTCCGATCGGGAAATTCCCCGATTCCGACAGTTGGGGAGATGTAGGGAGGCACAGAAACACCGAAATCGGCTCAAAATCGGTAGAATTCACTCGGTATTTACCATGGATTGCAATCAGGTGGTAACCAACTCCAACCCATATAAACAGTCCCAAAATGCATTGCAACTTGCAGGATGGCAGCTTTCTATGTCATTGCGAGGCGGCTACGGCTACAGCAGGAAGGACAGAGGGAATGGCTAAGAAATGAACAGGTCTACAGACAGAGGATAACCCTGTTCATGCTCACTGAGGCTGAGATCCTACAGAGATACAGGCTGGACTCTGACACCATACTTGAGCTCATCAGGGACCTTAAGCCATTCTTGGACCACCACACCCCAAGGGCACACGCCATCCCTGCGCACGTCCAGGTGCTATGCAGCCTACACCTGCTTGCGTCTGGCAGCTATCAAAGTGGAGTAGCAGCAGCAGGAGGGGTGAGCCAGAGCAGCCTGTCAAGGTTCTTCCACATATTCCTTGACGCCATGATAGACAGGATGGACCAATACATCTCTTTCCCTGCAACCCACGCAGAACTGCTACAAACTAAAGCTGACTTCTACCAGATGGCACAATTTCCCCAAATCATTGGTTGCATAGATGGCACGCACATTCCGATTTGCCCACCAGCGGACACCGAATACATATACCGCAATCGGAAATCTACACACACCATCAACGTGCAGGTGATCTGCAATGCCAAGTGCACCATCACAGACCTGGTAGCAAAATTTCCAGGGAGTACCCATGACTCCTATATATTCCAACAGAGCGGCATATATGCACGGCTGATGGCTGGCGAATTTGGAGAAGGATACCTCCTAGGTGAGACACATCATCAGACCCCCATAACACATAGTAGGTAGGTGGAATACATGTATGCATGTGTCTAATGTGACCCCTTTCTCTTCCAGGCGACAGTGCATATGCCCTCCGCTCATTCATACTCACCCCCTACCTCAACCCCTCCACACCCAGCCAAAGGAGGTATAACCGGGCCCACATACGCACAAGGAATGTTGTTGAACGGACCTTTGGCATCTGGAAAAGTAGATTCAGATGCCTGCACAAGAGTGGAGGTGCAAGGCAGTATACCCCCATCACCTGCTGCAAGATCATAGCTGTATGTGCAATGTTACACAACCTTGCGGTCAAGAAGGGCACTGAGGTGGAGTTGTCTGACTACGAGGACTATGACGACGACGAAGCTGTGCCACTGACACAGCCAGCTGGGGTGTGTACGCCAAGTGATGGCAGATACAGACGTGAGGAGATCACTGAGAACTATTTCTGACTGAGTACAGATGCAAAGACAGCTAAATGTTGCTTGCAAAAAATAAATTTTAATAGTGTTGCACCACAGTTACAGCACTGATGTGCATCAAAAAATGGAGTATGTAAAATCAAATAAAGTCCAGGGTTCTGGTTGCCTCATCCCCCCTTGCCAGGCTATTTTTTTGCCCGCTTGCCAGACCCACTGGGGTGTCCCTCAGCCCCCTCTGAATGCCCAGCAGCATCAGCGGATCGCCTGGTGCTCCTCCGTGGCTCAGATGCAGCGCTGGCCGGGCTGCTGCGGCTGCTGCTGTCTCCAGCATCACCCAGGTCCAGGGCAGGATTGGAGGCGGTGTTTGAAATTATCATGGCCTCCATAGCCGTGGTGATCCTGGCCATCCCCCTAGTGAGCTCAGCCGTATGCTGACTAAGCACAGATTCCTGGTTGGAGCTGCGATGGCACAGTTGTGCCGTCGCCGCTGCAAGGCGGGCCATGGCCCGGTTCAGCACCCGGGCATCCCGCCTGCGCACCAGCTCATGCTCCTCCTGTCTGGCAGATGAGTGGGTGATGGCAGTGGTCAGCCTGCCTAACCCTGCTGCCACCTCCTTGTTGGTTTCCACAACAGCCTGGAATCCCTTCACCAACTCTCCCATCTGCATGTTGTGCTGCAGGAGCTGGCGTTGGCAGGCCATGGTGGATCTTGCCTGTTGCCTCTGGATTTTAACCATCTGTCCCTCCAGGCCCAGGAACACACTGCCCTCCCGTGCTGGTGCAGCAGTGGTGGTGATGGCACGGCGTCGGGCACTGCTGCTTCCGGCCTGCTGAGTGGGCTGGGGTGCCACTGGTGGGGGTGTGAAGCTGGCCGGTCCCTGAGCCCCTGCTCCCAGGACAGGTTGAACAGGTGGCAAGGCCACGGTTGTGGCAGGAGCTGGTGTAGGCGGAATGGTGTGCCTTGTAGGGGAGTTTTCTGGTGAGAATTGCAAGGGGGGTGTGCTGGGCAGTACTGGGGAGTGCACTGCTTGGAAGTCAATGACCAGGACTCCCTCCATACCTAGCCCTGGGGTGTCTCCTTCCTCATCCTCCTCCTGGCCATCCTGGCTGGTGCTCGGCCCTGCGACTGCAGTGTTGGACGTTGCTGCTCCCTCTGCTGTCACAGTTGTTCCGCCTGATGGGGCCCCTAGGTACAAAGAAGCATTTAATAATAATAAATCTTTATTCGGCTTATTCACAATGGAAAAAACCATAAAAGTACACAAGATATCAAAACACAGTAAAAGTAAACATGTTACATTTGATTCCGATAAAATTCATTTCGCAGTTAAAAAGAGAAAGGTTAATCAGGAAATTTGCAAAAATACCGCTTATGGTCAGACTGGCAAGGTTTTTAAAGATTCTTTCTGTGTTTCACAATACATTTTAAGAAACTACTAATAAAATAACAGACATTCGGTGTTTCCAACATTTGCAGTCTTAAAAGGGCAGGTCTGCACTGTCTCAATCCCCAAGATTTCAGTATCGGTAAAAGCCAGATCTTTCTGTGGGCTTGATGGTATTTACAAAGCAGGATCACGTGCAGATTCGACTGCGTTGATATACCGTCACAAGGACAAGGCGGGAGTAAAGCGTCCCAACAATTTTGTGACGGGAAGGTGACCATTCTAAAGAACATATTTAGCCTAAATCTTGTAATAAGCATTCTCTCGTAAGTTGGTATTTGAAGTTCTAAATACGGGTGAATGACAAAGGCTATTTGGATCATATTTGAATGGATCACTGCTGTTTTTGTGGAGTTGGATGTGAGTCTTAACGTTTCCAAATGGCATAATGCTTGGCGTTTCAGATCTTTTTTTGGGATGCCCGTTATGGTTGTCGGGTCTGAATAGTAGCTCTCAAGGCCTAAATCAGTAAGAAAATTCCTAACATATAGGAGCCACTTTATTTTTACGGAACAAAGAAGCATTTGTAAACTGAGTGCCGATGTATTACAGTCAGTACAATTATGGCATTCCACATGTCCTTGCATCTCCTTACACTGTGTCACACTGTTTCCTGTCTTGTGATTCTGCACTGACATATTTGGCTAACTTCTGCTGACTACATGTACCATGATGCTTGTCTCTTGTATGTTGGTGACAGTACAGTGCTGGTGTTTGCCTATGCATTGTGTCTAATGGGGAGGTGTCTGGTAGGGTGTGTCATGATGCGCATGCTTCTTACCTGTAGCTGTAGCTCGCGCAGAGCTGTCCAGGGTCCCGATTCCAACGACACTCTCCCTCTCAATGGTGCTGGAGACCAGTTCCTCCAGCTCGGTGAGGGGTGGCGCCGGGTTGTTGCCTCCTCCAGTGAGTCCAGCCTGCCTTTGTATGTCAGCCAGCTTCCTCTTCGTGAGGCTGCGGATGTCATAAAACCTTTTTTTCAGTTCCTCTATGGACCTGGGGGTGACACCCGCAGCATTCACCTTCTGGGCGATGTCGGCCCAGATTCTCCTCTTGGTGCTGTCTGGCACGTTGAGGGACAGCTTGCCAAACAGCTGGCGGTGCACCCTCACCACCTCCTCAACCAGCACCTGAAGTTCGGTGGTGGTGAACTTGGGCTTCCTCTTCTGGGAGGACTTCTGGCTATCAGACTGCTCTGCCATGTTCTCCAGTTCAGTTGGCAACCTCCTTCTCCCACTGCTGCTAACTGTGAGTGTTGGGCTCAGGCAGGCTTTCCAGAAACTTCTTAATTAGCTGCACCTGCCAGGGTTGCCACTCCCTGTTTGGGTGGGGGAGGGGGAGCCACCTCATTGGCTGAATCGCCTATTGCCGAATCGGCTTTTACCGATTCGGTAATATCCGATTCGGTAAAATCCGATTCGGTATTATCCGAATCGGTAAAAGCCGATTCGGTTCATTCAATGCATTCCTATGGGCTTTTTCGCCATGGGTCTGTTTTCATGGCTACGAATCTATGATTGCCGAATCGGATTTTACCGAATCGGCTTTTACCGAATCGGTATTCGCCGAATCGGGAATATCCGATTCGGTGGTAGCCGATTCAGTGATTTCCGAATCGTTGTTGGCCGATTCGGTACTTTCCGATTCGGACCGAGCAGAATCGGAACGTACCGAATCTCATTACCGATGCCGACCGAATCGGTATTCATTCGTTTTTTTTTCCCTACATCTCGTTTTCCGATTTCAGAATACCGATTCGGCCCGCCTCGGTATTTTGAAATCGGAAAATCGCGTTTACCTACATCGGGCCCATAGTGTTTTTAATCTTCCTAATGTTTGAAGGAAGTGAATTCCAGATTCTAGGTGCTGCTCCTGAGAAAGCTCTGTCGTACGTTTTCTTTTTCCTAAAGATGGCTGGCCTCAACATCAGCTCCTTTGTGCTCCTGGCCGGTCTGTTCCCTCCAGATAGTTTAATTTTCTGAGAAAGGTAGCTGGGTGTATTGTGATGGAGCGCCTTGTGTGTTATGCATGCCATTTTTAGCTGGATTCTGGCTTCGTACGGTAGCCAATTTAATGCCTTCAAGTGTGGCGAAATGTGGTCAAATTTCCTTGATCCAGTGATCAGTCTTGCCGCTGCATTGAGACATGCCTTCAGGGTAGGCATGAGCGGATTTTGCGGATTGGCAATCCGCGAATTTGCGAATTTGCGGATTGCCAAAATCCGCAAAATCCGCGAATCCGCGCGGAGAATTTTTTTTTTATGTTCGCACGGGTTTCTGCAAGTTCGCAAGGGTTTTGTACAATTTCGCAAATTGCGAAATTGTACAAAACGCGTGCGAACTTGCAGCAACCCATGCGAACACAATTATATGAAGAGAAAGAAGCTCCTGGTCACAGGAACAGCACGGGGATTGCGCTCATGAAAGTCAAGGATGCAAAGGCCTCTACCCAGCATCACAGCTGATTTTCCACAGTAGATTTGGGAAGAGGCACACCTGTCCAGCCTCGAAGACGCTCATGATTGTTTTTGGGCTAATGAATGAGTCACTGATTTTGAGCATCAACTAGTTCGAGCGACCATGCAAAGGCCGCCCTCTACCCAGCATCACAGCTGATTTTCCACGGTAGATTTGGGAAGAGGCACACCTGTCCAGCCTCGAAGACGCTCATGATTGTTTTTGGGCTAATGAATGAGTCACTGAATTTGAGCATCAACTAGTTCGAGTGACCATGTGTGTGTTACTATGCAATCGCCCTGAAGGGCGCAGGCGTCCCTTGAGTGACCTGTGTAAGGCTGTAACTATTTTACAATGGCGCCAGCAAGCTGCCAGCGCCGTTGTAAAATAGTTACAAAGTTAGCTTGCACAGGAAGCACCTGCTTCGTTTTATCTAGTGGTTCCTGTGCAAGCTAACTTTGTAACTATTTTACAACGGCGCTGGCAGCTTGCTGGCGCCATTGTAAAATAGTTGCATGAGTGGGGGTTCAACTTTTGAACCCGTTACGTTAGCGGATTTTTTTTTGCGGATTTTGCGGGAAATCCGCAAAATTCGCGGATTGCGGGTTTCCCAAAAATCCCCAAAATCCGCGAGCGTAACGGATTTCCCGCTCATGCTTACTTCAGGGGTACTGTTGAGATTTTTGGTAGCCCCGCTAGCGTAGTACATCCATATTCAATCCTCGCGATAACTAGTGACTGCACCGCCAGTTTGAGGTCTGCTTTGGATATGAATGGTTTCACTTTTCTGATGTAGTTCAAATGGTAGCGGGCGCTTTTTGCCATTGTATTGATATGGGAATTCATGTTTAGCTTCTCATCTAGTGTGATTCCTAGTGATTTTGCTGAGCCCACTAGGGTAGGGGTGCAATTTAGGGCTGTGATCAGCGGGCAAGATGGCAGCAGGGCTGCAGTGCACAGGCATGTCTCACTCCTAGTTATTAGTAATAACAAATTGAGAGAGAGGGTATAGGGCACTCTTGGTCCCCCTAGTCAATATTATTAAACAACTAAAGAGCGTCGTAAAGAATAGGTGTATGAGCACTAGACACAGAGAAGGAAGAATCACCCTGAAAGAGTCACATTGGAAATAGTGGGGATTTTTCAGGAAGACTCACTCACCACCCTGGGTGGTGACATGCTTCATTATCGGGCCCACCAGGAGAAGCCGAATGCCTCCCTGGTGTGCTACAACGCCAGATTACTGCGGAGCTGGTTCTTCGTGGCAAAGGTGTCAAAAAGAAATGTGAATTAAAAATGTAAAGAACTGTACCATACAAAAACTTTATTCAATGGTCAGTTTGACATAGATAAAATATGTGTGGGAAAACTACCAGTTAATGACTTGGTTGTTTCCACTTAAAGTGGGGTCAACATGTTTCTGCCCATCTATGTGTCATTTACTGGGCTTTCATCAGGACCGTAAGATAGTGTACCTCGGCGGTATGGGCACGCTAAGGCCCACCCTTACCAGAGGGCGTGAAAGTTAAAAGCAGGTGTAGAAAAATATTAAGTGCAAAAAACAAACCATAAGTGGTGGTATACCTTCAAGTTAGAGGAACCTCTACAGTCTGAAAGGCAAAAGGACATACAGACAAGAGAGGCAAACAACACATAGTTAGTGCGATCTATCTCAAGGGTTTTCTGCAGAGAGAAATCTCTGTGTGGACGTGCTAAGGACTAGTAAACAAGTGATTATGGTGCCATAACTGGTATTTTAGTGCAAGAAAACGCTGTTCTCAAGGGTAGCCCAACGTAGAAACATGCACTATGTCATGTAGAAATGGCCGTTGGACAGATCTGCTAATAATACATCACTTGTGGTTAAGCGTTCAAAATGCCGAAATGGGGGCAAATGGTGATGTCTGAAAAGGTCAAGAAAAGTATTATTACTGACGAATACTGGGTAGGATTCTCACTTGTGATTTACAAGATCCACACCCCATGGGTCTCGGGAGGGGGTGGAGGCGACAATGGCACACCCTGTAGAGGAATATTAAAATGGCGAAATCGGGATTAGGCTCAGAGGAAAGGAGAGGCTCACAGATGACTTATCTGATTCATGGTGAAAGTAGTGAGAAGGTCTGGATGTTACACAAAATCTGTGTTTTGCCTATGTTTAAAAGGTAGCCTTATTTTCCGCCATACTCTTCTGCTAATTTCTGGATTTGAATTATCGCCTTGTCTGGTTCTGTTGTTATTATCGCCAGGTCATCGACATATGCAAATATTTTCGTCTCACAGGTATTACGCTGGACTGTGGTAATGGTCTGGTCCTGGAAGATTTGCTCGATGAAGATGTCAATATAAAAAGCAAAGAGTATTGGTGAGCAGGGACACCCCTGCCTTGTCCCTCTCGCAATTGTTATTGAAGCAGACTCTTCCCCCATAATATTCAGTTTGGCATATGACCGATGATACATGGCCTGTATAGCTGTTACAATACCAGGGCCAAAGCCCCTTTGTGCCATGGTTGTCCATTTTTCTGCACCTGCTTTTAACTTTCACGTCCTCTGGTAAGGGTGGGCCTTAGCCTGCCCATACCGCCGAGGTACACTATCTTACGGTCCTGATGAAAGCCCAGTAAATGACACATAGATGGGCAGAAACATGTTGACCCCACTTTATGTGGAAACAACCAAGTCATTAACTGGTAGTTTTCCCACACATATTTTATCTATTTCAAACTGGCCATTGAATAAAGTTTTTGTATGGTACAGTTCTTGACATTTTTAATTCACATTTCTTTTTGACACCTGTGCCACGAAGAACGAGCTCCGCAGTAATCTGGCGTTGTAGCACACCAGGGAGGCATTCGGCTCCTCCTGGTGGGCCCGATGATGAAGCATGTCACCACCCATGGTGGTGAGTGAGGGCTTCCTGAAAAATCGCCACTGATTTCCAATGTGACTCATTCAGGGTGATTCTCACTCCTAGTTATGCCGATATTGCGCTGGCTTACTGCCCTCTTTGACTTTCTCCTTCTGCTGTCTGGGAATTTCCCCCCGTCAATCTTTTTGTCATTCCTACACACCTTTTCTCTAGCCTTTGTCCCGTTCGTCACTTGCACATAATTGTGTCGTTTTTTAAAATGTTGTTGTACTTGTATCGGAAATGTATTTGTCTCGGAAATGTACACTACAACCGCCTTCTAAGAGTGTAGGCAATATAAGAAATGTTTGGTGGATAGTGCTTTTATATGGGGTGTAGTAGCAATTCTTAAACCAAGCATTGGCATAGCCAATAGGTTTTGGCTTTTTGGCTGTATGAGGTCGGGAGCTCAATCTGTCTTCAGTGTCTGCATCAGAGGTACGGTATGTAATACACATCAGGAGCATGAGGCTTTAAGCTACATGACAAACATGTGCAAACAATGCAAAAGGTAGCAAAAGGCGCACTACAGGAGGATAAAGTGACAGGGGGGAGCGTTACAAAAGGATACGAAGTACAAGTAAAGGTACAATACTGTAATATTTGGCGAACCGTCAAACACACGCACATACGCTACGTAGGCAAGGGCGGCACTGGTGCAAGTACCAGACGCAAAGACTATGTGAGAGGTAGCAAACAGCGTGTACAAGAGAAAGGTGACGTGTGCATGTTACAGAAGAGCGCCAAATACAGGTAGAAGGATAACACTGCAACAAATGGCGGACACTAACCACATGAGGTACAGTCAAACATAAGAACAAACGTTATATTGACAACGGTGCCATTGGTGCAAGTAACTAGACAAACACAATGTAAGAGGCAGCAAACAGTGTATTACCAGAGAAAAGGGACGGGTGCACGTAACAATTGAGTACCAACCTCAGGGTGAGGGATAGCACTACAGCGATCAGCAAGCTCGCAAACCACGGGAACACACTGCAAATACACTTCCAGAGTCAAGGAGAATATAATGTCTAGTTGAATGGTCTTCCTTCAGATAATAGACAGTGACCATCACCAAGACAGTGACCATCACTGTACACCGACAAGGGACCAACTCAGATTAAATCCTCATAAAACCGACAACAGGAAGTGAAAATGGATGAAAGGTACCAAGGGACGACTTGCCCTAAAGCGCAGAACATAAAATATCCTTCTACCCTATCCAAAAATGCTGCCAAAAAGTTTAAACACAACACATTAAGAAAAAACCCGGACACACTGTTCGCCGACCCATACTTCGATATAGTCAAAGGCACCATAACGAATGACTTGATTTTCCACACAAATAAAACAGCGAAATGGCGCAATGCCATCACAGAAATGCTGATCATAAGAAGTATGAAAAACATCCCACATGGCACAAAAATAATGACCACTCAATCAAGAAGCTGCAATGCTGAACTATGCATCACTTTATACAAAACGGGAATAGTGCTGATACAAGCTGCCAACAGGGGCCTTGAGGAATTCGAAAAGATTTTCCTAACAATAAAAGAAACGCTGGAGAAACCAAGATAGCAACCACCCTTGACCCCACGTGAAGTCACATGTGACAACAGTGATAATTCAACTAGAGACGTCAACCGACCCGGGGACCACAAGACTCAAACTTCCAGCTTTAGAGATATAAATGAAAGTGTAAATGCAACCCATGAGAATAATACAGAAAGAACACAGAGGTCTTCCAAACGGACAAATGAAGAGCAGGGCCAGGTCCAAAGAGAAGAGAGGATGCCGCCACCAGGTGGTGTAAATCTGCCTGATGAAGACACCTCAGCTCCGAGCGAGTCACTACAGGACTCGTTACCTCGCTCAAATATGATATCAGAGCCGAATTTATCCCCACCCACAAAGGTATTACTTAGACCACTCAACATAGATAACTCGCAGGACACTTTAAATAGAAGCGAGAACAACATCCATACCAAAGATACAAATGATGGAAATGTGAGAATGAGAACAGATCAGTCACGGAGAAGAACAAAATGCACTACCCGAACTGGCAGATCTATCCATACCAAGAAATCATCCCGAAATCAGAAAGAAATTAAGGAGCTTCAGAAAATAGTAGGCAACTTGGCACAAGGCTCGAGGAAAATCTCACATGCAATCGAAAAGATGTGGGAGCTGACGGTAAGCACGCACTCTAAGGTCTCGCATATCCAGGATCTAGTAATCTCCGCACAAAAAAAGAATGACGAGATGGCTTTGTCGCAAAAAAATAGGCTCAACAGACCAGACAGGATAAACCCCTCATCAAATGAAGAAACCTTGGCCTTACTCCGAACCTATGATCAACCAGCCAGGGAAAGGGAGGAGAGAATTAAAACTGTACCAATTGATTCTAATAGAGCTTCCAGAAAGAATGACAGGAAAGCAATCAACCTCAATCTACAACATATCCAGTTAACAGCAACTGAATCCGAAACTAGGAACCTCCTTAACTCGGAGAAACCACTGAAATGCCTTCTACTCAACTGTCGTTCAGCAACTAAACATGCCTCAGATATAGCAGCCCTCATCATCAGTAAGGATATCGACCTGGCAATACTTACGGAAACATGGCTAAAGGAATCATCCGCTCCTGCTATTGATCTCCTAGTACCACCCCACTATAACATTGTGAGATCAGATAGGCTAAGAAAAATAGGAGGAGGTATAGCCTGCATTCACCGATCAGAGATAGACGTCAACGTGATACAAGCCGACCCCTTAGAATCATGTGAATATCTGGGTCTGAATATAAAATCTTCAAACAATCAAAAATGCAACTTGCATGCATTTTACCACCCACCAGGAGAGAACGCCAAGTTCACAGAGGAACTAATAGAGATCATAACGGCCAATTCCAATCCAGAAGTCAACAACATATTCCTGGGAGACTTTAATTTACACTGGGATGACGGCAAGGACAAACTGGTCAATTTGGTTAAAGAGTTCCTCTCCGAATTAAACCTCACACAAGCATGCACCCAACCAACCCACGTGCAAGGAGCGACCTTAGATTGGATTATTTCAAGAAACAAAGAGTCATCAATCCGTGCTATAGACCCTTGTGATTGGTCTGACCACCACGCCATAACTTTCGTGATCCCCTCAGTGAAAAAGGGTAGGACGGTGCAACCCCACAGGACCAAAAAATTGATCCGAGATACAAGAGAAGTGAACATTGAGCTATTGGCTGAAAGATGCGAGAGAGGCCTCAAGCCACCCAGTGACTTGCAGAATGTAAACGAACTGACTGATCACTACTTAACCTCAATTGGAAATATCGTTAATGAAACTATGCCACTAAAATTGAAAAGGACCACAGATAAGCCAAAGAATCCATGGTTCAGTGAGTCTCTGAATGAAGACAGGCGCAAGTTGAGAACTGCCGAAAGAAAATGGAGACAACACCCTTCATCACCAGAGCTGAAAGCCCTCAGAAAAATCAGAAAGGATTATAACAAAAAGGTAATCAATTCCAAAAAAGAATTTATAAGAGCAGAACTTGACAATGCCAAAAACAGACCAAGAAAACTTTTCGAGATCCTAAAGCAGCAATCCGATAAACAAGCCAAATCGACACAAGAGAACGCAAAAACTCCACTAAGCTGCGAGGAATTCTCTATATTTTTCTTAGAGAAGACCAAAGCGCTAGAGGTAGAGCTCGCAATGGCCGCAAGTATCCTCCCGACCCAACCTCGACCGACGAGCGAGACCGGCATGATAACAGAGAGTAAGGCAAAAAGTGAGTCAAAAAATAGAGCAAACTGGAACACATTTGAACTATATGACCATGACAAGATCGCAAAAACGCTGTCCGAAATCAGACCGAATAACCACTATCATGACCCTTTGCCTTCAAAATGTGTAAGAGAAATAAGCCACATAGTGGTTCCAATCTGGACCAAAAGAATAAACGCTTCACTTACACAAGGGATCCTCCCTGATTGCCTAAAAACAGGACAAGTAGTTCCAATAATCAAAAAACCGACAGCGAATGCATCAGATCCCAATAACTATAGACCAGTAACTAACATCCCTCTACTAGCCAAACTAATTGAGAAATGCGTGCAGAACCAATTGAAGCAACACATCACTAAGTTCTCCCTACTAGACGAATGCCAATCAGGATTCAGAACAGGACACAGCACAGAAACAGCGATCCTGCACATTGCTGATGACGCACTACAAGCACTAGACCAAAATCAAGCTTGCCTATTGATTCTCCTTGACCTGTCTTCTGCGTTCGACACGGTAAATCATGAGGCACTTCTGATCAGGCTACAGGACAGGATGGGATTATGCGGAAACGTCCTGAGTTGGTTCAACTCTTTCCTAAGTAACAGATCTCAACGATTCATGGTTAACCAAGCAATCTCCGCCCCATGTCCCAACGCAATTGGGGTCCCGCAAGGCTCAACACTATCCCCAGATCTATTCAACCTGTATGTCGAACCCCTCACAGACATTCTTCGGAATTCAAAGATATCCTACCACATGTATGCCGATGACACGCAAATATACCTAAAGATCGCCTCCCTTGAAGACATAGATCTAATCAATGAAACACTAAGGATGACTGTACAATGGTTAACTTCGAATCATCTGAAATTAAATGCCCAGAAAACCGAATTCTTGCTAATCTCACCTCCAAGGAGCCACCCAGAAATAAAGGAATGGACCAAATTGGTGACTGCGCTAAACTGCACACCTACCCTAGTCAACTCTGCCAAATCACTAGGAATCACATTAGATGAGAAACTCGACATGAAAGCCCACATTAATTCAATGGCAAAAAGTGCCCGCTTCCATCTGAACTACCTAAGAAAACTAAAACCTTTCATCTCAGAAGCAGATCTAAAACTAGCTATACAATCCCTAGTAATATCCAGGATCGAATATGGATGCTCTACCTTAACTGGCCTACCTAAAACTTCCACAGCACCACTAAAAGCCTGTCTCAACGCTGCGGCAAGACTCATCACTGGATCTAGGAAATTTGATCATATATCGCCTCACCTAAAAGCACTAAACTGGCTACCTTATGAGGCTAGAGTTCAAATGAAGATAGCATGTATTACTCACAAAGCGGTGCACCATAACACCCCAGGATACCTAGCCAAGAAAATTAAGCTATCGGGAGGAAACAGACCAAGGAGAAGCGCCAAGGAACTGCTGCTGAGACCAGCCTTCTTCCGAAAGAAAAAGACTTATGACCGAGCATTCTCTGGAGCTGCCCCCAGAGTCTGGAATTCACTCCCCCCTAGCATTAGGAAGATTCATAATACTGTACAGTTTAAACGTGAAATGAAAAGCCTAATGATGAGTAAATACCTCGCATAGGGAAGCCGATAGATCGTTGGTATGAACTGTTTCATTAACGGAAGGGTGGCCTCCACATGAACATTATCGCTGACAGGAGACTGACCCCACACACAAGCCTCGGCTATATCCGCCAAACTATATAATCTATATAACCTCTACCTCAACTTAGCGACTGATCATGGTCTCTATCACTTCTTTTTACCAATTGCACATGTGTTTGGAATATATATAGTTAGACATTCTCTATAGTCATAGTCTCTGTTATATCTTATTTATCTGTTGTATATTGATACCGAATTGGAAATGTATAACCTTCCTCGATGTTAAGCGCTCTGATACCCACGGGTCTTGTTCGCGCTATACAAAACTCTAAATAAATAAATAAATAAATAAATAATAGATAGGACTCGTGTTAAATTTAGGTAGTGTGGAGGTAATTGGGAAGAACGAGTTATCAAACTCCAAACAGGCTTGTTCTCAGTAGCGTGTGGGGCATTGTTGTCCCCTGTCACATTGAAGAAAAACCGGATTGGTAATGGAGGGGGGGGGCAGGGATTCTAATGAATGTTTCTGTCTCCAATGCACGAACGGCGCTGGAGAACTGCCCTACTCACATGGGGGGGGGGGCACCTGAACTATCAACAGGTATAAGGGTCATAGCACACTGGGGGCAGTTTGCTATGGTCGGGGAGACCAAGGTTCTCCTGAGTTGTCATTACTGTCCCTGGTGTGGGGCGCGAAGGTTACACTCACTAAAGTGATACATTGGTAGTTTACTGGTGAGTCGGGACATATCAGGTAGCCCCGGGGCAATAGTGTAATGTTCTCCCTTCAAAGGTTACACCCATTAAAGTGATACATTGGTAGTACCCGCCCCCCCCCACAGATAATCCCTCTCCTGGTGAGTCGGGACATATTAGGTAGCCCTGGGGCAATAGTGTGATGTTCTCTCTTCAAAGGTTACACCCATTAAAGTGATACATTGGTAGTTTACTGGCGAGTTGGGGATATATTATGTAGCCCCGGGGCAATATTGTGATGTTCTCTCTTCAAAGAACATCGGTTGAGCCTGGACAATGGGTTGTTTTACTGGGCAATAATTGGGGTGTTTTCTCTGGAAGCAGTGGCAGAGCAAGGGTGAATCGCGCATTCCTTCATAATAATTGGAAATGCGCTTTCTTGTAAACAACTGGTGGATCTGGGCATATTATGCATCCCATGTGAAGTATAGAATGTGTTGTGTGGGCCAGCAACTGGGGCGCAAATAAGGAGCTCTGATCCTGGCGATCGAGTGAGCGATAGGCGTACCTCTCATCACAGGTTGGGGGATGTTTTCATGGATTTGTTCTTTCTTCCAGAAACGCACGGGTTCGCTCTAGAATAGGCATATCACGCCTAGCTGGCTGGCGTGCCATTGCCGGGAGCTGGTGCACGGGAAGGACACACTGGGACCAGAGCGTTGGGGCTGAGTCAGAACGTCCAGGATTGGATTTTAACCTTTTCTAAATTGCAGGACAAGCGGATCAAATACACATGCACCAATCTGAAAGGGTCAGGTGGTAACGTAAGCAGGAACAGCCAGGGGGTTCTCCATGCTGTGGGCCCGAACACTATTCCTGGTTAGGGGCTCCAGGGGTCTGGTTCACAACCTCGGTTGGGCACATGGCCATGACATTTGCCCCAAGTGTGCCAAAGAACTGTAGGCAGCTGCTGGCATCTGCTCATAGGTGACAGGGGAGTAACCACAAGGGGAGGTTGTTTCCCAAAATGTTGGATATATGTCTGCACCACGCATACACACTCCATGATCGGGATTATTTCACAAGGGCTGTCCCAAACCATGGTCTCCTTAAAGTCATTGCTGGTCAAATGGGAGTAATTACTGTAATGGGTCTCCCTCACCTTCATAGTTTAGCGCCAGCAATAAAGTGTCATTCTTAGTCTTAGTGTCACTCGTGGTGCATCGAAAGGATGGAAATGCCACACAGGGCAGTTGCGACCTGGGCAAACCTAGATGGGGGAGGGTAGCTGTCAGTTGGCTAGGCAAGGAAGCGATATGGTAGCTAATTTAGTTTATGCAACTAGGAAGCATAGACTAAGCCAACAGCTAGCCTGGTTGGAGATGTGGGCAGGTAACAACAACAGTCTTAACCCAAACTGCAGGGTTCACACGCAGTGGAGGGCCCTGGGCTAGGTGCACTAGTAAGGGCCCAGCCTGAGTCAGATTTATTTAGTGGTTATTCAGGTGCTAAGGCAGTATTACCATGCCCGAAAGTGCATAGTGAGAAAGTAATAGTGGTCCAAGTTGCCCAACTCGATTTTCATTTGGATAGCGTGCTTGTTAAATGGCTGCCTGGGGTCCAACGAATGCCCAACAAGGAGGACTGGTCACGAGACAGAGGTAATAGCTACTCTGCACGGGGTACTGGAAGGCGTTTTGTCTAAGTAGGTCCCAAATAGTGCTAAACATATGAAGGAGACAATTAGTGACAGGCCCATAGAGGTAAGCCTAGGTTAGGGACGGGACGCCTAGTTAGATGGCTTGCTCGGCATACTCAGGCAGGTGATTTCAGCAGGGGCTTAGCTATGCTTGAGACCGGTAGGGGCCGGCACAACCAAGGTGATGCATCAAGGTTGCAAGCACGCACCAAGAGATTGAGCTCAAGCCCATCCAAGACAGTCAATAACACCTGCGCTAGAGTCAGGAGCTAGGCAGTGGTGGTAGCGGCCAGTTAATTGTGGGTTTTTGTGCAATAACCTGTGGAGAACGTGGGGTCAACATAACTTGGCTACGGATTGAAGAAGGTTGTTTGGTGTTCCAACTCCCCAATGGGGGACGAGGTTTTACGTTCAGGTGCTTCCCCCTTTTTAAATGACAGGTACACAAGGACACCCGTTCCTAAGTCACTTACCCCATGGTAGGATAGTCCCCAAGGTGGGATATGGCCAGTGTTGTGCCTCGCCAGGGTAGAGACAGCCGCCCACACCAGCTGGAGCCGGTAAGGGAGATAAAGGTTGGAAACATAGACTGGGGGAGCTGGGCCTCAAACCCCTTCACAAAGTCAGGGTAAGGTGTCTTACAGTGGACATTATAGGGCTGAAGTGGGTGACACAGCTTGGCAGGGTCACAGATGGACCCCGGCAAATCTTCCAAAAAGGACTATAGGAAAACTTGATCCACTAGCGTGTATTTCGACATCTATTGATATAAGTATCAAGGGTCACAGGTGGATATCGGGGTCTGGCCAGCTGGGGTTGGCACTTCACGATAGGTGCAGTGTCTAAGTATGGACACCCCACACTATTCCCTCATACCGGTTGTGACACCATTTCTATGGATACCAGGGATAATTGAACATAACTTGAAGTTGTCTGGCCAATGTGGCAAAGTCGGGATGGACAAAGTTCCTCCTTGAGGTGCGGGAGACACTGGAAGCTGCAGGATTTAAGTAGGGAACTCTGAGGTGGGGGCTCTGTCATTGACGGAAGCCTCCTCCAGAGCTGTGGTGGAGTTACAGGGCGATCTGGAGGCAGACGGGTACAGTAAGGGTACCTCTGATGCAGACTGGTACAGTAAGGGTACCTCTGCCTGGTACAGTAAGGGTGCCTGAGCCAAAGACCTGGAGCCGCAGGAGGTTCCGGGAAACCGCGACAGCGCCCCGTTAGTCCTTCGGGCGGTCGGGGGGCCTGAACCAACCAGGGGTGTGCCATACTGCTCTGCCATGTAAGGGGCGGGAGTATAAGATAAGGATCTACAAGGTGCTGCACTGTCCGGGCGTCGACCCACCGTGCTGGCTGGCTCGTTAGGCGGGCGGGACAGCGAGGGGCTGCCTGCCTTGGATCACCCGTAAGATAACCCACCAAACGTCATACGCTTGTTGTATGAAATAAACCTGCAGCAGTTCTTACCCATAAACTATGTGACAGTGTATCATTATGGGCAAAATGTGCATGATGTTGGGTGGGAGCGGATGACGGTGTGGGCACTATGCCGCTGCCCGCGTCCCACGCAGGGGGACTTCAGCAGGGCAGCCACCTTAGTGGCCACTAGTCTAAGCCCCCCCCACCAGTGGTGGGGGGGGTGGCCAGGAGGGAAAGTCGGCAAGATCCCCTGCCCCTCACCACGGTCGTCATGATGCGCGGCCAGGGAAGGGAGAACCTGTGGGGACGGGCTGGGTACTTGAGCCCCGGCTTCCCCTGGCTCTGCCTCTTTTCCTGTTTCCGCCTGCCTGAGCGCTGCACCCACCCTATCCTCGTACCCAGCGGCTGGACAGGCGGCGCAAATGTTTGAACGTTTTAAAAGTGTTCTTTGTGTTGCAGGCGGAGTTACAGGGCGATCTGGAGGCAGACAGGTACAGTAAGGGTACCTCTGCGGCAGACTGGTACCGGGTGGAGCGGCGATGGGTAGGTGCATATAAACGAAGCTCAGGCATTCACCAACATTATGGTGGAAGATCTCCTGAAGCTTTACCCGCTGGATACTGTTGTTATCTGATTGTTTTTAACTTTAGGTATTAACAATCACAACTTGAAGAAGGGTAATATTCACCTGTTCACCCACTAGGATGGTAGCCAAACGAGCTTACATACACCATACCAAGTGGCAATAGTGTAGACAGTTACATATACTCTTAGACACTTTCTAACTAGTCCCTGTGGTCCTGAAGAATCGCTCAGTAAATTGTAGAGCAGTGAGAAACATGCTGACCGGACTCTAACACACTCCAGAAGAGAGTGGGAAACATCACTTTCCACTACTCTCCTCTAGGGGGGAACATCACTTACAACGCATTTATTACAACGCACTACCATTACATCGCAACCATTACAACGCAAACCATTACAACGCATTGCGCTGGGGGCGCTCTAGGATAGGGAATATATTTAATTTACTATCCAACACCTTCCCTACTATCCACGGGGACTGGAGTTGGAATAGTAAATTAAATAATTCACTATCCAGCGCCTAAAAGCACTATGCGTTGTAGTGGTATGCGATGTAAAAATCGCGTTGTAACAGCAGGCGTTGTAATAGCCTGCGTTGTAGTGACACCAATCCCCTCTAGGATACCGTTTTTTTACTAAAGCAGTGGCCCTCCTGAATAAAATTGTCTCTGGTACCGCTAGCTTTATTTTACTTCACATAGCAACGTCTACCCTGAATCCTGGCCCCATACCCGCACTTCATCTATACGGCAGTTGGAAAAAGATCTCCGCCAAAGAGCCCCTCTATGAGGTGTTCCCTGTTGGGTATTGCACCGCCGACCCAACGAGGAGCAGGCCCAAATGATGAAGCATGACACCTGAAAGGGTGTGTGAGGGCATTAAATCCAACAAAATGGATTCCCAGGGTGACCACCAGGTTACCCTGTTCTAATCCGCTTGCATTACTGACTGCACCAACTCCTTTCTTTGTCATTAGGAACAATACGACAACCTTTGCATTTCGTGTAATTTGGGCACGTCGTGTGTGGACCTTCTGCTCCGGTTTGAGCAGTAATAGCCCAAGACTCCTCTCTTTTGATATTAATATTTACCGGGTGTAATGATCCTCGAAAAGTAGCTGAAGTAACCTATTTAGGTGTTAAGATTACTAGAGATATAAATACCATCTGGAAAATATACATGCAACCTATATGTGATCAGATTAGCACAGATCTAGAACGGTTGAATAGACTCCACCTATCTCTTATAGGACGATGTAACATCTTAAAAATGATTATGTTCCCAAAAATACTGTATTTGTTTAGATCAATACCAATTGTTATCGAAGAACAATTTTTAAGAAGAATAGATAGCATCTTTACCTCCTTTGCTTATAAATGTTCTAAAAAAATTCGCCGATCTTTCAAATTTTTAACATTACCACAGGAACAAGGAGGATGGACTGCCTCAAATATTAGATATTATTACTATGCATGCTTTTAGCAGCAAATGGCATATGTAATTATGCCAGGCAGCAGGGGCAGGCAATATAACTTAAACGATGATCTACCCACAATTTATGAGTTAGCCGTAGGTAATATCGCTCAAGGGATACTTTCCAGGCAAATTGAGCCCAGCTACTATAAAAAAACAAAATTCGAGATAATGTTTGCAGTTTGGAAGATTTGGAAAAGATGCAGGCTCTATTTAACATACCTATATATAATAGATATACTCCATTATGGCGATCCTATTAATTCCTCCCTATTGTTGTATGATAGAACAGCTTGGCAATAGGAGGAAAAAGGAGTACTCACGATGGGTGATTTATATACTGCTGAACAAAGATTGCCATTTTTTGAGCTTCAACAAAAATATCCCTTATCTGATAACTCACTTTTTAAAAATAACCAGATTACAAGCTATCTGAATAAAGTCATAAAAAAGGTATTAGTGCTCCATAAGATATCCTTAATCGAAAATATCTCAAATCCGCTGACCAGAATTAAGAATATATATAAAGTCTTAATGGATACACTCCCAGATGATCTGATAGCGGTTGAGGCTAAATGGGTTATGAAGACTGGGGACCGTGATATTGATATAGGCAGATCCTTAAATTTATCTAGGGAGATTTTTCTGGTGGCGAATTTAAAAGACCAACATTACTATACACCATATGATCTTTATTTTACCCCTGAAAAATTACATTGCTGGGGTAAAAGAGATGACAATAAGTGTCCTAGATGAAAGCAAGGACCTGCAGATACGATACACATTTTCTATAGCTGCGATCAATTAAATACAGTGATGAAACAAATGGATTTTTTTTACAACAGCGGTAGAGCATCCCATTAAAATATCTGCCACCTTAATGCTATTAGGATGCGATGAAAGTTTACAATGTGTCTACCATGCGAGTAAATTTGTTTTTATCGCAATAGCGGTAATGAGACTCCTAATTTCTACCCATTGGAAAGATGCAGATCCCCCACGGTTTCAAGCATGGATCGGCCGATTACTGGCTATATATCATTTGGAAAAAGAACTCTATAAATGTAAAGGCCGGGCTGCCGGAAAACGGGGTCGAGTAATTTGGGCTCCGCTTAAAAGACGGATTGCTGATCCAACCACTATATAATTAATTATCAGATAGATAAAGTTGTTTGGGGGATCGGACTAACAACAATATGTGGTCAGCCTGCTTTTTCTCTTTTGGGTTTTTATTTTTTTCATTTTTCTCTTTGTTTTTCCATGCTGGGATCAAATAACACTGCTTTTGTGACTTAAGATGTATATTATATTATATATTAGCCTTATTCGCTGCATATGCTAGATATCATAAGATATACATGTATCAAATAATCATGAAATTGTGTTTGCAAATCCTCTTCAATAAAAAAAAAGGAAATTTGGAAGCACAGAACACTATGCATTGCTGTGATTTACATAACATTTCAAAATGACACTTGAAATAATATTTTAGAGGAAGTACACAAGAGAATTGTGCTGTTGACACAAAAACTAATGCATTGCATTTTTCAGCTAGAATTGATTTTGAGGGCACAGTATGAATGCACTCAAGTACTGATGAGGTAAAAGCCTTTTTCCCTTTTATTCAATCATTTAAAAGCTGCATTTAAATGATCAGTCAAAGAGCATTCTTATTGAATCAGTACTGTCTCATGATTGTCACTCAGAGAGTAGGTTCAAAACTTCAATTAGTTGCCAAGGGATGTCATTCTCTGAGTGCCTCTTTTAATGTCTACATTTTTCATAAAATTTGCCTTGGTTAATAATGAAGAAAATGTGCCTGACATTAGAAAAGGCTTTTAATTTTCATTGTATCTATAGAAAAGAAATGGAAAACATAGAAAATGATTCTTTATTTAAAATGTGATACATCAATAATGAAACTTTAACCATAGGCAGAAATGCTTTTTGAACGTGTAGATAATAAATGTGCCGTTTAAATAAGTAGTGGGCTCTCATACCTAATGTGCTACTATGACTAGGTCTGAAAAATGTGCTGTTGACTTCTGCTTTACCTTAAAAATAAAATACCTTTCAGAAAAAAAAGAAGAGGAAAAGTGTGGGCTGCGCAGCGCTGAGCTGCCACCCTTGGAGAGGGAATCCTGATGTGAGGGATTCCCCCGTGATGTGGGAGACGGCGGGTGCCCACCCCGCTTGTTCAATCTAAATTGCAGGGGCCCACCCTCTTAGTTTTATATTTAACCTCTGAGGGAGCCTACCCCTCATTGCCACCGCGAAAGGAGAAGAAAAAGATGGCCACCGCAATCACGCTGCGACCCGGAAGTCGGGCACATCTGCCTGGGACATGGGTGGGGCCTGCCAGCCAGCCGGACAGCCACAAATCCCGAGCGGGCCGCCCATGAGCGCAGGGAAGCCCCGCGGGTGCTGAAGAGAAGTTTGGCTGCGAGGAGGACAGGAGCCTACTCCGCCTCCCCGACTGCCGATAACCAGTCCCGGGTCCCAGGAGGGGGCCCGGGTGAAGTGTGGAAAGGCGACAAGGCCGCCAATGGCAGCGCAGGGCTCCGGTGAGCAAAGGGAAGCCCCGCGGTGGCGGCAGAAGAAAACAGAAGTCCCGGATCCCAGGAGGGGGCCCTGGTGAAGAGCGGAGAAGCGGCTCCAGCATGAGGAAGCAGGGAGAGAGGATCCCAGAGCCGCATGGAGAGCCCGGTGAGTAGGGGCTTCTCCGTTTTGGTGGTGCAGGCTGTATGGTCAAATTCTGGGAGCGCCTGTCTGGCAGCGGGCCACTCCAACGAGGCATATGCCTTATTTGGAGGCTGAGGAGGGCCCATGATTTTCTCAGCGTCTTAGGGGCAGATCGAGGCACATTGTCGGTGCCTCGGCGGTCCCACCAAGGAGCGGGCTGTCCCAACGATAGGGTCATGTGTTTATTGCCATGTGGGGGTCCAGAGGGCACAGAGGTGCCGGGCACCCTTTTATGAGCAATGCCACAGCTGCGCCGCACCAGCGCGGGCAGCAGCCACAAGATGGGCGAGAGTTGAGGAGTTCCTGAGGGGGACACAGGAGGCACAGTGGTGCCAGGGCCCCCTTGTCCTGATTCCCAGCTGCACCGCACCAGCGCGGGCAGCTGCAACGCTTAGCATCTTTTTCAGAGGGCACATTGCGTGCCCTGGCCCATGTGCATCTTCACAGCTGCCCAGCAAGTAGTGGGCAGCTGCTACGTTTAGTCCGTCCATTCTTTGGGGGCATTTTGGTGTGAGATAGGAGTGAGATGCACTCCTCTTCCCCAGTACTTTCACAGCTGCGCAGCACTTAGTGTCAGCTTCAACGTTTAGGTCTGCACAATTGCGCCCATGGATTCTGCTGCCTTAGCAGCCGCTCTGACATTTTGGACATAGGGCATTTGATCCCCCTTTGAGAAGGCCAGTTATCCAGGGGGACGGTTAGGTTCATAGGGCGCCAGGCCCCAATTGTGATTTTGTGGCGCTAAGAAATGTGATGCATGTATTATGATTTATGCACCCTGTTTTATGCCTCTAAATGTGGTTTTATGATTATGAGATTTTGCAGACTGTGTTCATGTCTGAATTATTCTCTACTGTGGTTTGTGCTAGTGAGATTATTTCCTAACTGAGGTTCATGTATGAGGTGTAGTGTTTAATGTGTTTAGGCTTATGTATTTTACGCCTAGTGTAATGATAACTGCATAATATGATTTATGATGGCCTAATGTTTTTTATACTTGCGAGCCTATTGCCTCAGGTGATGATTCGATAAGGTAGTATGCTTACGATGCCCATTGCCTCTTGTGATTTATTCCCTATGGTGGTTTATATTGTTGATGATGCTGCTGAGACTTATCAGGTAATGTGAGTTGTGCTTAGGAGGGTGTTTAATGCTAATGTAGTGATTGCCTCATCCCATGTTATGACCTTTTACGTTGGTGTCTCCTGCTAAAGTGTTTTCTGCTTGCGAGGGCTACGGCCTCATGCGAGGATTGTGTAATGAAGTTAAGCTTCCGATGCCCAATGCATCTCGTGATTTATCTCCTATTGTGGTTCATGGTGGTGATTATGCTGTTGATATTTATCCTCTAATGGGATGTGTGCCTAAGGTGGTATGCCAACGAGATCAGGCCTGATAGGATTTAGGTGCCCTAGGTTATATGTTACGAGATTTAGTTCGCTGTACAGTGTTATGCCAGTAGTTATTGGTGGTGCATTATGTATGTGTTACTTGTGCATTTCTTTTGGCCCGGACAGCTGTAAATATTCCCCTGTAAATAGTGCCTAGTGCCAAGGGGCACAGTGTATATTGTGTGATTACTACTCTAATGTGTTTATGATAATACAAAGACTATTTTCGATATACCTTTTGACGTGTGCCTAGTGAGTTGCTGCTGTGTGTGTGTTGCGCAAACGCTTTACACATGGCCTGTGGGATAAGCCTGACTGCTTGTGCCAAGCGACCAAGGGGTGAGCAGGGGTTATCTTTGGCGTGTATCTCCCTTGCCCTGACTAGAGTGGTGGTCTCTGCCTGGTTTTGGCGCAAGCCTTCACCAACCAGAGACCCCATTTCTAACAGTTGATTTTCTTTCCTATGCTCTATTTTAATAGTTTATAATGACAAACAGAGATAATGTTTATTTTTTGCATCTTAGAGAAAAACTAGAAACTTTCTGAGTGTTTCTATGCATTCCGAGCTACTGCAGCTTTTTTTTAAATTAAAAAACTGACTTGTATTGAACTGTTTCTAATATTTAAAAGGTTTTTCATGTGTTTAATGTTGCACTAGAGGTTTTATTTTTATTCTTCAGGTTTGCAAACATTCCCGCGTTTTTATATGAAAGAGCTGCGCACCTAGGTTTTAAGTGGTTTATGGGAAAGGTGAAGTGTTACCATGTATTGTTCAGGATAAAGTACCTTGCATATATGATAAAGATATTGCAAGTCACCTCAGAGTTTTATAACTGTATAAAGGAGCGCAGCCTTCAGCCTTGTTCTTCTATATGGTAATGGAACTCCTTGGTGACTTGGAATATCCTTATATTGTAAGGTAGGGGGTGTAGTGTAGTTCCCATATTCCCAATAGGCTCTGCGCATTGGAATAATATATCCTATAGATTAGACGTAGGACTGAGGTCGACTAGGTCTCTATCGAATATATTAAACTTAATTGTGAGTGCCAGCTAGCTCATAGGTCACTAGAAACTTTCTCGAATAAACAAGAAGGGATTAGTTTCTGACAACCACATAAACATGACAACTTTGTTTCCACAAGAATAAAATGATCTTCAGAGTCGTGGAAACAATAGATGGATATTCCACTCAGTCAATCGTGCATGCTTCGTTTCACCAGAGGTGCAGAGAAATAGATAGACAGGCGTTTTCAATAAAAGGTATTTATTGAACAGTCTTCTTTCTCAAGCATAAGAAATGAACTGCTACAATCGTAAGACTGGTTGCAAAATATAATGCATACAGTAAAAAGAGTAGAATAAAATAATACTGTCAGAGCATTGTATGGTTCCTAAACCATAGATAAATACATACATAAATAACAGAGGCTTAAAGTACTCAACTGATGCTTCTAAAATACGCCTACCCCGATGTACCTAACCTACGCTTAGTACGAGGAAAGAAGTAAGTGAGGTGTAGCATAAATGTAGTATTCGTTTGCCAAGAATCTGTCCAAGATTTCTCTTAGGGTCTAATCAGCTCCGTACCTTGATTTGGAATGAAGAAGGTCAGGCTTAGGACTCAATTTCCTAACAACCCACAAGGGTAGCTTGGAAACACTGGAGCTGGATTTCTCGGCAGGAGAAAAGACAGTGTCTCTGAAGGGTCGGCTTCCTTTGGCACTTGCAGTAGCAGGACGCGTCGGGCAAGTAGATAGTCGAACTGCTCCAAACCACTGTGTGTTTGCTATGGCAAGTGTGGGCATATTTATACCTTGAAGGTACCGAGTTTGGCGTAAAGGTGGACATAATAAAGTCACCAAGGGGTCTCAGTTCTTTGAAAATTCCATGAGTTCTTGGACAAGTCAGTTTTAGAGTAAGGGGAAGTCCCTAGCTGCTGAAGCAGAGTTTTCAAAGAAATCGTTGTAGATTTTCAGAACTAGTGGAAGTAGCCCTGCCGTATTTGGACTGCATGAGCTATGTCTAAATATGGTTATGATTCTTATGCCTATATAAGGATATTGCGATTTATACCTATAAAAGGCCATAAATCGGGAAAATTACAATAGGGTGCTAAAATGTTATATAACACCCACTCCACATTTATCATGTTCATCTAAGTTCAAGTACTAAAACATATAATCTAGAGCATGTGTTTACAATCCCACCCAAAAATCCATAAACATGCATTTGATAATGGTTGTACACATAAAATGAGCATTTGTACAGTACGCATTTTAAAAGAAATGATTTCATTGTAAGCATATGATATGATATCAGCAATGCTAACCGAATGAATCACAAAAAATACATTTATAAAATAGCTCTTAGTTACAGAAGAAAAGTCGAGACCATCCAATAGCAGAATATACAACTGTTTCGGTTTTGGTATGCGTATTAGGTCAATATTGTTCCTAGGAAGTATTGAAAGAATTCTTGTTCTCTAAGAATAGTTCTACTTTAAGCAGATTGCTTTTGTGCCAAGGTTCATTGTGTTTTGGAAAAAAGTCAAATCAAATTGTAGAAAAAGATACAGTTCCAAAGTTAGAAGTTTTTTGTTTTAAAAAAGTGACAGTTGAGTTTCAGATTTCAAGGAACGCTGTGTGCTAACTTCAAAAGTTATTCTCTGTGTCGGGAGAAAACATTAAGTCATCAAGGCTGGCAAAGAAATCGTCTACCACAGTAGATGAGAGTTGAACCACTTCATTAAGAAGATCAATTGTACACAGATGTGAAGCATCACCGTCAGCGACAGCCTCGTTAGCAATGTTTGTAGTAGATGGTACCTGTCTGCCTGTTGGTACGCATAGCACACCTTCAGCTGGAATTGCCGGTGAGATCTCAATGAATGCCGTCATCAGGATTGGTAGCCGTTGGGGGCAACACATACATGAGCCGTCACCGGACTCAGTAAAATGTCAACATCCATTGGCATTGCTGATGGAAGCGTTAGACAGACATCTAACACGCATTCCTCTCCACAAAGCAGGCATCGTAGAACAGGTAAGATGCAATCTTGCAAGATCGGTCTGAATGACAGGAACCATGTGGTATTCAGATCTCTTAAACAAGCCAAGCCAAGGATCTGTGTTATTTTTTCACGATACTGCATTGCCAGGAGAGCATTCTTCATGGTAATTTGGCTTCGCTGGTGGCCGGGCTTGCCATAACGGAGCAGGATGAAAATAAATAGCATCCCTGCTACAAGTCCCAAGATGAGAGGCAGGCCGCCGAACACAGAGTGCATGAAGTTAGGAAAAATGCCAGGACTGCTTCAAAGGGTGCTAACAGTCCCGAAAAAATCTTCTTGAATACATGTACAATACCGCTGGTATCAGACATGTTTAAGATACGACCTAACATTTCTGCGAAATGTATTGGCCAGTTTGTTGATAATAATGCATGTATCTCTGCAGAGGACCTTGCAACTTGCAGATCATACATCTCTCTGGACCAGGTCAGTGGCACAGTTTTTTGTAAAATAATGGATTTCATTCTGCTTAAAGTATCAATTCGTATAGATGAGATGTTCAGTGAAGGCCATAGTGGCGACTCCCCGTCTGTCTTAGTTTTTGGAAACAATACTTGCATACTACAAGTGACCCTGGCTGACACACTAACCAGACAGGCTGTCCCTGGCATCATTCCACAACAGCTGTGATCATTGAGCATTATGTAGCTTCCATTGGAAAGCTGCCTAAAAATTGGATCTATCACCGCTGTCGGGGAACCTTGCAGATGTCATGATAAGTTGTTTAAAGAACCCTCACAGGCTCCATGTAAGTTAATGCCTTGACACAGAAGTGTACCGCTTAATGTGGTTTTACAGTTTTTCACTCTAAGAAATACCTCCTTCTCCCCACTCCAACATTTGTTTGTGCATGGTAAAGCCCAGGTCGAATTTATGTATTCTTTACCCAACCTTTCAACAGGCCTGCTGGTATATGTTTTATGATTCAGAAAAGGGGGTGGTGATGAACAGAGTGTCTGAATTAAGCAAACCACTCTTACCCAGTCCAAAGATCAGGGCTTGATCCATCACCGTTTTTTAGCTCACTGCACCATTCCAGCTCAGAACTTGACTATATGCATATGTTTTAAGCAAAATTGAAACTGGAAAATCGTCACTGGCATTGTGATGGTGCCATGTATTATCCATTCAACTGATGGTTTCTCAGAAACGGTCAATGGTACTCTCTCCGGTTTTTCTATGCTCAGCACCGTATAGTCTGCTCCCCTCTGTGCCAAAGAGATTTGTTTATCTGTAAGGTTAAATACAGTAAACAATGACGTAGTGTTGATTAGACTCCAAGGCACATAGCCAGAACAAATGTTTTGTAACGTCCAGCCTAACAGCATTATAGAACGTAATTAAGACTGGCCATGTTGTAACATTAGCAAGTCCTGTTCCGTTATGTCTATGGCAGAGGAAACAATGCTGTCCAAAGGATAAATTCTGGATGACAGAGTTATTAACCCATTGTCAACTACAGAGAGTGCTTTCTCTAAATGAATACAATCAATTTCTTGTATTCTTTCAGCTGTTCCCATTTGCGTGATTTTTCATGCTTCATTGTAAGCAGCGTATATCCTGGCATATATGAAAGATTTATGAAGTGGGTTGTGAGGACCATGTAAGAATTCTCGCACATCAACGCCATCTTTAAGTAAAGTTAAGTGTTTTTTTTATCTCCGGAAGTGTAGATTATTATAACCATTCAAGGTTTTCCTTCACTGTAAGTTGTTATTATCCCTGGATGTTGTCTCTGTGTATATCTTGGATGTGGCCGAGTTACTGTAAACCCTTGTGTCTTGTTCAGGAATCTATCTTGACAGATATTCGTGTCTGTGGGCCAGATTAACCTTTTTTCCAATCAGGATTAGTTCTGTTTTGTAGAAAAATATAATTGACGTCTACCTCCTCATCTGAAGTTAAATTACCGTCAGGTGTGGGCTTAGGTATAGATGGTTTGTTTAAATCTTTTATCTTAGCCAAGCCAAGACAAGATGTCTGTTGAACAGTTTCATTCAAAAACATTGTTTGTTCTGGGAGGATGCAGGCTCCGAATAAAGCTTCTAAACCTTGTACTTGCCAGTCTTTTGTGCCCCAAACAGTTTTTGTCCCAATGTTTTCTTTCCAAAAGTTAAACCCTAATGTGGATAATTGAGCAGAAAACCAAGATGGCGGATTGAAGGTGCCGCCGGGTGCAGCTCGAGAACGCCGCTCCCACCACCACACGAACAACGGATAGACGGACAACGGACAACGGATAGAAAGAAAGACTAATGGAAATTTTTTGACTGATAGCTATAGAGAACGAGCTTAGATTCACCTGAAAATCGCCTCTTGAAAAACTGAACACATTGAAATTCGCAGAGAAACTGGATGCGGCCATTGCTTGTAGGAGGCAGCAGCGGCGGCGGTGGCCGCGAACGGGGGGCGGAGACTGGCTGCGCACGTTGGGCTCGCTGGACCTTGCTGACCTGGCTTGGCTATGTGGGTCCGGGATCCGGAGGACTGACTGGCACTAGACGCATAACCAGCTGTCCTGACAGTCCGGACTGGAGAGGTACTTCAGCTACGGGGAGCGCTCCTGGCTCGGAGGCGTGGGGTGTAGACATGGCTCCGAAGAATCAAGCGAGGAGCACTAGGACCACGAAAGGGGCAGTAAACCCCGAGGAGAATGCTGCCACAGCTTCTATCAATATAGTAGTGGAGAAGAGGTCGGCGGTGGCGGCAGCCAAAGCCAAATCGCCAGTCAAGCCCCACGGAATAGAGGTAGCAGCCACAGGATTACAGAACTTGCTTATCACCGGGAATCATGAGAAAGCTGCAAATATGGCCGGTAAGCAACAACAAGTACTGCGATCCCTAATGCCCACTGCTAATGATAAAGATAATGCTGCTAAAGACAAAGGGGCTAAACCAGATATAAATTCAGCGGCTGCAGGGATCAGCGAAGAGACTAGGCAAACAAATAATGGGGACATTGCTATAGCTATGAGGAGGGATATGCAGAGTGCTTTAAGAAGTGAGGCTAGTGCAACTGAGATTGAGACTGCTGTGATTGCTGTAGCGACTACAAAAGTGCATGCAGAACGCCCTGTATTAGACAAAACAGTTGTTCAAAATGACAATGATAATGATACTGAAAAAGGAACAGCCAAGCTATCATCACAGGCACAAGTCCCAGACTTAGGCTTAGGTAGTGACCCCGTTAATACTATGCTTACCCAGGTGAACTGTGAAGCCCTAGCGGTTGAGGCAATGGATACTCATAACTCAGTCCCAGCTAAGGGAACTTCTTAAGATAATTTAGAGGAGTGCAATGGAAAACAAGGAGAGTCGAACGATGAATATGAGGAATTGATTGACGAGGAGGAGAGCAATGTGGGGAATTTCTCGCAGGATAATTGGAAAACAGTGGCACGGAAAAAAGGAAGAGGGAAAGCTAAAAATAAACTAAGAAACAAGAAGAATACTAATCTTCCTACTCTTTCCTCTGCAATAAATCACGCTAATACTCGAGGCAAACCAATTATCGATGACAGTCCGCTACGCAAGTGGATACAAGCTAAGGGAGGAGTAAAATCAATGGCATTACGCTTATCAGGCAATAGCTCCATGGGGCCATCAACTCCATTGCAAACTAATCAGGATAATCGAGATAACCAAGATATTGATAATGCTACCCCGCCCACCTCTATAAGTCAATCAATTGTGGTAGATCCTAGAGGAACACAGAATCTTCGACAAGATTCTATTGTAAGAGAGGAACTTAATGAAATGGCCCTAAATGTAAATGAAATTACGGCCACAACAGAGGAAGAAACAGATCATGTTATGCAAAATATGAAGGAGCCACATCAGGAGGTCTTACCCCTGGAGACCCCATCTATGGCTCTAATCTTACACATGCTGACCGAACAGAGACAAGAAGCACAACAACACTTTACGCAACTAAAGGAGGATAATTCTAAAATTCAATCATACCTACTCGAAGTTAATGGTAAAATGAATAAAGTAACTCAAGAAGTGGAAGAGCTACAACAGCGAGTGGCACAGATAGAAGAGACCTCGGTCAAATACGATCAGAAAAGCACCGGTCAAGAGGAAGAGATCCGGGCTTTACAATCCAAGATTGAAGATTTGGTGAATAGGCAAAGAAGGCAAAATCTCAGACTTTTCGGGGTCCCAGAAGGGGCTGAAGGGGCGGACCCCAGAGCGTACATAGTTAGACTATTCCAACGTGCGTTCCCGGATCTCGCAGACTGGGACTGGGACTCTCAGCTTCAAAGAGTTCATAGACTGCCTTTAGTCAACAAAAACAGAAACAACAAGTTTCCTCGCCCTTTTTTGATTTATTTTTGATTTTTTTTATTGAGACAGGCGGTATCTCTAAAAGCTAAACCTAATTCTCCTGTTGTTACTGAAGATGTGACTTTCTTTGTTCGATCGGACTTATGTAAAACTACTATGGAGAGACGATGGAATCTGCGTCAACTAATTGACTCTTTCAAGGCCGTAGGGGCCCAGGTTTCCCTCCAAGAACCTGCATGCTTAAAAGTTATAAAAGCTGGTCATACGTATTATTTTAATCAGGTCAAGGAGGCAGAAAATGTGTTAGATAAATTTACTAACGTATAAGCTATATAATAATATTCCTCAGGGGATTGCTAGCGGAAAGGGTCTGATTAATGTGACAATTTAATGATAAACTGATGATAAATGATAAATGATAGTCTGAGTGGGAATGACATACTCAATGAGGGTGGTGGAAGGGAGGCGGATGGCTGCACCTTTGAGAGGCTGCCCTACCAAAGGCAGCAGGTATAAAGGAGGGGTGTTTTCCTATGGTACGGGGGGGCACAGTCATGAGGAGAGGGGGAGGGATGAGGAGGGGGAGAAAAATGAAACTGGCATGACAAGTCAATGTGAAGATATAATGCTATTAACAAGAAAGAAAACTTTAAGGAGTGATAAGAAAGGGGAAGCGGTATTTGATTTATTGTATATAAAATGACGTACTGCAGGTGTCTTGCCTGGAATGTATCAGGCCTGAACAATAAGACTAAAAGAAATTTAGTTTACCAAGAACTAAAAATGTATGATGCACAGATAGTAATGCTTACGGAAACACATATATGTTTTAAAGATAAAAAATTGTTGAATCAACTGGGATACGAAATGGTGATTTGCACGACTTTAAATGCGCCAATAAGAGGGGTGGCTATCGTAAAGAAAAGATATTGGCAAGGTGAAGTTATTAAAACTGCAGCAGATAAGGGAGGGCAGTGGGCAATAATGCAAATTCGACTGGAGGGTAGCCTATATGTTTTTTGTTCAGTTTATGGCCCCAACAAAGATGAGCCACGGTTATTTGATTGGTTGAATATTGAATTATTATCATGGTCAGGGGAGCTTATTTTAATGGGAGATTTTAACTGTGTATTGAACTATCAACAGGACACAACTAAAAAGGGGGTAGGACTACGCATGTGTAAAACAAGAGCAGCAATACTGGAACTAGCAAAAATACATAATATAAAAGACATTTGGCGTAGCCTATACCCAGGCATACCTGGATATACATACTATTCATCTCCCCATAAACTTTGCTCTAGGATTGATTTGGCTTGGGCCTCAGATGAATTATTGAGTAGGGGAGATATGAAGGTTATGCCAAAAATCTCATCTGATCATAATCCCATAATATTTACATTTGATTTAGCCTCAGACGCAAAAGAAGGGCGTTCTTTTACTTTTCCAAGATACCTACTCTCGGACGAGGTCTTTGTAACCGTGCTTAAAAAACAGATAAAGGAGTTTATTATACATAATAAAGATACTGCTAGCATACTTTCAGTCTGGGATGCCTGTAAGGCCTTTATTAGAGGAATAGCTCAACAATATATACTTAAACAAAATGCAACAAGGAAAAAAGAAACAAAGTTAATGACAGATAATATTTTATATATTGAAAAACTATTGGCCGACAGGCTTAGAGATGGGGATAGGAATAGCCCAGATATATCACTTCTGGAAAATAAACTTATGATCATACGCACAGACATGAAAAGTTCTTTCAGGGAAAAAAACAGCTGTAAGATACTTAAATACAAAATTTCAAAATATGAATCTGGGGATCGAATAGGAAAGCTCCTGGCGTACAAGGTGGCCGAAGATTGAGCATCAATACTAATTAAATCTATAAAAGGCCCCAATGATATTATATATGCACAGCCTGTAGATATAATGGAGCAATTCGTTTCTTACTATGAAGAACTATACACCTCAGAGACTAGGGCTAGCCCAGAGCAGATTCAATCTTACTTAAATGATAATCTCCCCGCAAGACATTTTTTAGATCAGGATACTCTAGATAACTTAGAACAGAATTATACAATAGAAGAATTACGCTTAGCTGTGCTCTCACTTCCTTCTAATAAAGCGGCAGGGGAGGACACGATCCCTATTGAATTGTATAAAATCTGTGCCGAAGAAATACTTCCTCTTTTCTGCTTAGTTGTGAACTCAATAGGCACATCAGGCAAGGCCCCGGAATCCTGGAAAACGGTGAAAATTATGTTTTTTTTGAAAAAACAGAAACCATCAGTGGAATGTGGGTCATATCGGCCTATTTCTTTAATAAATACTGATGCTAAGGCCTATTCTAAACTAATATCAGTCCGACTGGCATCCCTTATGCCGCATTTAGTCAATGATCAACAACATGGTTTCATAGCTGGAAGAGATACTACAGCTCATGTTAATATGGCGATTACGGCATTCGATATAGCGGCAACCAATCTCACCCCACTCAGTATGATTTTGCTGGACGCAGAAAAGGCGTTTGATCGAGTGGGGTGGGATTATCTGTGGAAAGTGCTAATGCAGTATGGGTTTAAAGATCGCTTCCTTAGAGGTATGCAGGCCATATACAGGGATCCTAATGCTAAAATTAGCTATGCGGGGCTACTTTCACCAACTTTTGCAATATCAAGGGGGACTCGACAGGGGTGTCCACTTTCACCCCTGCTGTTTGCCCTCTCCATGGAGCCTTTTATAAACGCCCTGCAGAATCAAGAGAAGATAATACCGGTAAAACATGAACATAAAACTCTCAAAATTACTGCATATGCAGACGATTTAGCTATATTTACTACAAACGTAATAGATGCTCTATCAGGAATTACAGACGAAGCGAAAAAATTTGGAGACATTTCAGGCTATAAATTAAACTTTAATAAAACCCAAACCATCATGAATTATCAAATTAACCAATCAGTCACTGGGCTATGTAATTCGGCTGTTTACTTAGGGGTGAAAATATCTTCTAAAATAAATGAAATAATCAAACTAAACTATGAACCCTTACTTAAACAGGTTACATCAGTGCTTAAAAAATGGCACAAAATTCCATTGAATATCCTGGGAAGAATCAATTTGATAAAAATGAATATTTTGCCCACATTTTTATATTTTTTTCGTTCTATTCCCCTCCGAGTTAATAATATATTTTTTAAGAAGTTAGAAGGTATATGCAGTAGCTTTGTTTGGAGTTACAAAAAACCTAGGAGATCTATGGTGATATTAAAATTATCCCTAGGGAAGGGAGGATTGGATTTTCCGGACTTTAAGTCATATTATTTTGCATCCTTTATAGGACGCCTTAGGAGCTTATTAAATAAGAACCAAACTTTTTTTTCCATCAATTTATGTTAGGCATAAACTCATCTCAATTTTTAGCAAGAATACAAGACCCAAATTTTTTCAAACGAGTCAAATTCAAGACAGCAAGGGACTTGGTAGTGATTTTTAACTTAAATATGAAATTTTGTGACACCTCTTTTTTTCACTCAGACTTACCATTATGAGACAACCCAGCGTTACCTGGTATTTTCAATGATAAAGTCGGGAGAGAGTGGGCCAGCTTTGGGATAAAGAGATTGGGAGCCTTATATGGCCCTGAGGGTTTTCTTCAGTTCTCGACTTTACAATTCATATATTCGCTACCAAGTGAAATGATACTTAAATACTTGCAAGTGAGGGACTACTTTATACGGAAAATGAATTTGAAAAAAATTACTAGCTCGGACATCTGGGAATCTTTGTATAGTACTAAAAAGAAATCACTAATTAGCACAGGATACAAACATTTAATTCAGCATAACTCGGATGATTGTCCTCGATTGTCGCAAAAATGGACGCTTGAATTAGGAATTAATGTGACACCACAGAATATATCAAATGCTTTCATAATTCTTTTTTTTTTTTTTTTTAATTTTTGAAAACCTTTATTGTGCATAAGAAATGATAACATATACGGGCCTACAACCATCCGGCCGGCCACGAACAATCAGTTAGCACAACAGCATACGTTATGGCGACACAGCACTGTATCAGAATCGCAAGCATTTAAAGGAAGAAAAACTGAGGACAACGCAGCACCGTGTCACAGGATAATTGTAGGTTAAATTTTAAATTTTCGTTATGCAACTATGGAGATCAGGCCGTAGTGTTCCGTACTAAGAAAAGAAAGGTATAAGCAAGATCCATGCAGGCGGGACTTGACTTTAGCATCTGTGTCAAGCAAGTCTTAAGTCGGTAATCAAGTCCCCGCCAGGCAGGATGGCCACACATTAGTTATGCCACGTCGTAGCACCCATGACCCAGTCACATTTCCACTGCCACCCTACACCCAGCACTCCCAAACATGGAAAGGTAAGTGAAAATCATAGAAAGAAACAAAACAGGTCCCATAGAAACTAACAAAAAAGAATAATAACCCCCCACCCTACACACATGCAGAGGCTATGGCCTACCCCCCCCCTAGCAGCGTGCCTGTCGCCCCATAAACCCGAAATTTAGGAAGAAGAAAAGTCGGAAGAAAGGAGAAAGAACAGCAAGAAGTGCAGAGGAAGGAAAGAAAGAGACAAGAAAAAGAAGAAAAAGAAAAGGAAAAACGTCACTCTTGGATTCAGGGAGGGAGAAAAGGACAAGCTAATCAGCCACTCCCCAAAAGGAAAAAGGTGGGGGGAGGAGCCCACTGAGCCTCAGAACTCCCGGGACCCCAGCCATCCACTACGTGCCCACACTGGAACCTCTGACTCCAAAAGCGACTGCGCTGTACTAATTTGCAACAATAGGAGCGATGGAAGAAAACAATACACGATGTGTGCACACAACATTTACAGGAGCAAGTTCAATCCCTGTGCAGCCCACACGGATAAGCATTGTGTCATTAATCACCCCAAACACGACATGATAGCGGGCACACGTCGAGGCTAGTCATTAATAATCACCCTTTGGACCCTGGACCCAGACAGAACCCCCCTCCCATCGTCAAAGGGCACAACTGTACAGGATAGACACACGTTCTAACTGGGAAAGAGGCTACAATTGCAAATCAGTCACCACATCAAAACGATAGACAGTCCAGGTCACCGCCAGCCGATCAAACTAGCCGAAATGGGGGGCCACATCAACCCTGGCCCGATCGACGAAACTTCTCCAGGCATGGCCAGTCCATCAGAGCAAAGCACAAGAAAGAAACTCAGCCCTGTCCCGAACGGCAAATTCCGGCCGGGGCTGGCCATCGCTGCGAGCATTCACCGGGAAGAACAAAGGGGCAAAATGGCCGCTCCAGGCAAGGATGGTACACAGGAGACGAAGAGGAGCGTCCCCGAACACCACCAGATCCAGCAACAAGTCTGTAAAACACCCCCTCCGCCGCCGGACAGCACAGTTTCAGCAACTGCAGAAAAACGGCTTCAGAGGCCAAGACTCTAGGGAGGGTCAGGCACTGGAAGGTCGATGGACATGGAGACTGAGTCACGGTTCCCAGGGTGGGGGGCAACATTGTATCAAGAGCCTCACCAAGGAGAAGACCGCCAACACTGTAGCCAGGGGCACTGCACACCTCTTCCCTCTCAGATTGCAACTTTGTAGTCTTTCCGGACAATACTAAGGGTGACGGGGGGACCGCCAGTCCCGGTCGGGTTGCACAGGATAAAGCTCCCTCGATCTTCTCCGTCAGTTCCTGGACGGTCCGCCGCCATGTTGTCCCCAAGTCTGCAATAGCGCGCAGAATGTCCCCATAAGTCAGGGAGTCCTGGGTTAGTAAGCGATCCGCAGCGGGCGGCGATGTCCCGGGGTCCGCCTCTAGTCTGGGATCAGGCAGGGCAGCGTGCAACAGGGATGGCGGAGCAATCTGACCCCCGTCATGTAAGGCAAGCGCCATTGCTGCCACTCCGGTAGTCCGCGGTGATGAAAGGGGAGGCGAACAAACCATCCAGGAAGCCGGCGTTGAAAGCGCGGTGGAAGTGCAGCCCACAGCAAGGGGATCGCACAGTACGAGAGTCTCTCTGCCTCTCTCACCAAAGCAAGGGATCCACCGCCGAAATTCACCTCAGGACGGGGAAGGTCTAGACAAGAAGCAGCAGAGCGGGGGGAAGCGCCGCGTTGGAGGCAGCACTCGCATACAGACGTACCTCGGCCAGGGCGAGTAACTCAGCATCGGAAGAGAGCCAACCAGTCCATCGCCGGGATCGCCCTACTCCCGTAGGCAGCGGCACCACCCCCGCTCGTCCAACCAGCTTGGTCACGTAATGGCCGGCGGTAGCGATCAGCATAGCTGCCCGGGCAGCTCCGGAGATCGAGGAAATCAGTGAGTCCTGCACCAATTCAGGCGGCGGAGATCTCGACGGGAAGCAAGCAGTTTCAGCGCGTTTGTCTCGGCATTTTGACACGGTGTGAGCCAGGATTAAAGACAGGATATCGTGGCAAAAGCAGGTGGCTTACGGAGCCGGGAGCTCAGACGTCCGTCCCGTTCGCCATCTTGGCTCCTCCTCGCTTTCATAATTCTTAATAAAATTGTTCATTCTTCGAGTTTAAAGCTTCAATTATACAGGACGGTCAGCCAACTTTATCATACTCCCCAGAAAATTTCCAAATGGTCACAAAATAATGAGCGCACCAAATGCCCTAAATGCGATCTGGTGGCAGCAGATCTCATTCATATGATCTATTCTTGCCCAGCACTGGAACCGTTCTGGCGAGAAATAGAAATTACTCTATATCAAAAACAACTGATTAGCTCTCCACTTACTTCATCTATGGTTCTACTTTCTATACATGAGAGGGGCAACAATAATTTAAGTTGGTTAGACATAGCGATCTCCTGTGCTAGACTGGTAGTAGCTAGAGCCTGGATTTTACCGAATCCTCCTCATAGGACTGAGTGGTTAATGTTACTACATGAAATATATACTATGGAAAAGGCTCTTGCTAAGAACAGAAGCCGAAAATCAGTAGATAGAATGGAAAAGATTTGGGCCAATTTTGTATAAACGTTAAATGCTATGAGATGAATTCCTTGGGTTTTTCTTTTTTTGGTTTTTTTTTAATATAAATTTATTTTTGTTAGGCGGAAGCTGTAACATTTGAAGAATACTGGTTTACTTAGCTTATTGGTGCCATCCCTGATATCACTCTAAACTATGTTATGTTATTCTTTGCTATAATGTCTTTTTGTTTATGACTTGTTTGCCAAATAAAAAAAAAATGTTAAAAAAAAAAAGGATAATTGAGCATAAAAGGCCGCAGAAAATATCTGTTTAGCATTTGTCAACATACTTTTCAATCCTGTCTTATTAACATTTTTGAAGTAAAAACTTCCTGGGTTTGTGGCATTAAAACCTGTAAAATATGGAAATTTTCTACAGAATGTTTTAGAGCTACCTTTTGGAGGTGTCGGACAATGTTCCCATTGATTATAAGGGAAAACATTACTAGGATTTGCAGATTTGTGCAAATAATGGTGACCAAAATGATTAAAACAATACATTTCTTCATAATTTGATGAACCTTCTAAGTATTCATGTTTTGCAAATTTCGCTGACATTTCTAAATCTGCCATCATGTTATTAACAGTTTCAAAGTCCCAATCATCAGGAAATGTACTAGGTGAAACAAAATCACTCAAGGAAACCTTAAATTGGTGTGAAATTTTCAGCAGCTCGACAGGGCCATAAATGTCATAATCAGTTCTATCAAATGCTATTCCACCAGGTAGAGCATGGGTACTCACAAACTTTCTCTCGGGGGCCAAATTTACAGTTCGGTTTGTGTCCGAGGGCCGCATCGGTGGGGGGGCAGGGTCAGTGGGGGAGGGGGAGGGGCTAGAGCAACAACATAAAACTGACCATGAGGTTGATCATAGGTCCCTGCAGCGGACGCCTTCGTCCACTGAGCCGTCCCGGCATACACACATCTCTCTCGGTCTCCCTCCCTCTCTCTAGCTCTCTCTCCCTCTCACCCTCCCTCTCTCCTGTCTTCCTCTGTCTCACTCCGACTGTCTCACTCCCTCTCTCTCACTCCCTCTCTCTCACTCCCTCTCCGTCCCCCTCCCTTTCCCTCCCTCTCACTCACTCTCTGTTTCACCCCCTTTCACTCCCTTTCCCTCCCTCTCCCTCCATTTCCCTTCCTTTCCCTCCCTTTCCCTCCCTCTCCGTCTCCTTTCCTTTCCCTCCCTCTCACTCCCTCCCTTTCCCTCCCTCTCTGTCTCCATCTCACTCCCTCTCCCTCCCTGTCCGTCTCACTCACTCTCTGTCTCACTCACTCCCTCTCCCTCCCTCTCCCACTCACTCATTCACTCTCACTCTCTCCCTCTCTCTCACTCGCTCACTCCCTCCCTCTCACTCACTCCCTCTCATTCACTCCCTCCCTCTCACTCTCACTCACTCTCACTCACTCCCTCCCTCTCACTCCCTCCCTCTCACTCCCTCCCTCCCTCTCACTCACTCACTCCCTCCCTCCCAGTCACTCCCTCCCAATCCCTCCCTCCCACTCACTCCATCCCTCCCTCTCACTCACTCCATCCCTCTCACTCACTCCATCCCTCTCACTCACTCCATCCCTCTCACTCACTCCCTCTCACTCACTCACTCCCACTCATTTACTCATTCTCTCTCACTCACTCCCTCTCACTCACTCCCTCTCACTCATTCACTCTCACTCTCTCTCTCACTCGCTCACTCCCTCCCTCTCACTCACTCCCTCTCATTCACTCCCTCCCTCTCACTCTCAATCACTCTCACTCACTCCCTCCCTCTCACTCCCTCCCTCTCACTCACTCACTCACTCCCACTCACTCCATCCCTCTCACTCACTCCATCCCTCTCACTCACTCCATCCCTCTCACTCACTCCATCCCTCTCACTCACTCTATCCCCCTCACTCCCTCCCTCTCACTCACTCCCACTCATTTACTCATTCTCTCACTCACTCCCTCTCACTCACTCCCTCTCACTCACTCACTCCCTCTCACTCACTCCCTATCACTCACTCTCACTCTCTCAGTCACTCTCTCACTCCCTCCCTCTCCTTCCCTCCCTCCCTCTCTCTCTCACTCCCTCCCTCTCACTCCCTCTCACCCACTCCCTCCCACTCCCTCCCTCTCACTCACTCACTCCCTCCCTCTCCCTCCCTCTCACTCACTCACTCCCTCTCATTCACTCCCTCCCTCTCACTCACTCACTCTCTCTCATTCACTCCCTCCCTCTCACTCACTCCCTCCCACTCACTCTCTCCCACTCACTCCCTCCCTCTCTCTCACTCCCTCCCACTCACTCCCACTCACTCCCTCCCTCCCACTCCATCCCTCTCACTCACTCCATCCCTCTCACTCACTTCATCCCTCTCACTCACTCCCGCTCACTCACTCCCTCTCACTCACTCACTCAACTCATTTACTCACTCACTCCCACTCACTCCCTCTACCTCACTCACTCCCTCTCCCTCACTCACTCCCTCTCCCTCACTCACTCCCTCTCTCCCCCTCTCTCTCCCTCTCACACTCTCCCTCTCACTCCCACTCACTCACTCCCACTCACTCAATCCCACTCATTTACTCATTCTCTCTCACTCCCTCTCAGCCACTCACTCCCTCTCAGTCACTCACTCCCTCTCAGTCACTCACTCCCTCTCACTCACTCCCTCTCCCTCACTCCCCCTCCCTCACTCCCTCTTACTCACTCACTCACTCACTCACTCCCTCTCACTCTCTCTCTCCCTCTCCATCCCCCTCCCCCTCCCTTTCCCTCCCACTCCCTCTGTCACCTCACCCTGCCTGTGCGCCAGCCGGGGCACACACACTCTCACAGCCGCACCCGAGCACATCACAGGTCATTAAAAGACCATTTGCATGTTAATGATGCCTTTGTATTTCACCTCTCCTTAGGCCCCTGCAGCTTTACTCTGGCCATTCCTAGGATCGCCCGCCGGCAGCCCCCACAAAGCGGCAAGAGTCTCTCTCGCTGCTGCAGACACTTTAAAAAAAAAACTCGGGAAACACAGGTATGATATCTTAGGGGTCCGCGGGCCGCCAGGGAAGGCTTGCCGGGCCGCCACTGGCCCGCGGGCCGTACTATGAGCACCCCTGAGGTAGAGGAACCGCTGTAATGTTTACTGATGACAGGTCTCGTTGTTCACAATGAGATGATTTGTGTGATTTCAGGAGCAAGTTGATGTTCTTACTTGCTGTGTCCATTTTAATGTGTTTTCCATCTATCAGCCTTCCCAAACTTAAAACGAGAATGAGCCATACTAGGAGATAAAATACACCTAATCCAATCCAAAATTCAACCTCTGGTGAAACTAGATATGTATTTGCAAGATGGTGACAAAGGTCAGTTAATTGTTCATTGAACGTTTTATTTGTCTGTTCTGTTTCAGGTTCACTGGGATCCTCAGAAAAGGTATCAAAGTTGATGAAATGACCAGAGGCAGTTCTGTCAATAGTTGGTATTGCATCCGGATTATTTGAAATCACAGGAGCTGCTGTTCCCTTGACATGTTTGTATAGTCAGATGCTACATCATTGTAGACTGTAGTTTCATGATGAACTGTTATTTGGGTTTCAAGAGACACAAGTTCCATGGCTTTATTGCATAGTTCTTCTTTTCTCACAGCAGAATCTTCAAAAGTGATGAGTCTTTCGGTTTGTACCTCTTGGATAGTAGCAAGATTTGGTCCTCTGCTACATCTTGGGATTCCACTGGGCCAACTACTTATTATCGGCCACATGTTGTGGTTTTACCAGGCCAATTGATACATACCGGTTCTCCTTTCTTCCAGCAAGGGGCGGCAGTAACACTGTTCTTGATCCGTGGACTGCTAGTACAGGTACTGGTTTTCTGTAAGAAGACCCAAATTCCTTCTTGTCCGCTATTTTTTCTCTGACCAGATTACCAATTTTTGGAATCTGTACCGGTCTTGCTGGTGTTTCTTCAGTGGTCGTTGGCTTTTCGCTGGTGTTGGGTAAACTTTTTCTTGTTTCATTTAAGTCCTGTAAAACAGCCAAACGATCTTTGACATCAAAGGGTTTTTGTTCCACCACTGAAGTATGACGATCGAGGTCTTCAACCAACATTCTAGTACCAAAAGGGATTTCATATGGAGTGATTCCACACAGAGAATTACTTGGCAGGTTATTAAGACTACGTTGGACACTTATTAGATGTTTGACCCACCGTCACCCGAAACTAATACCCTAGCTGTTGTAGATTGCTTTATGTCACGTTTTTTTCTCCCCACAACTGAATTTCCCTCAGGATGGAATGGACTCGAAAACCGCAATGCAACGCCCAAGCTGGCCTTGGCCTCCTTGTAAGCCCTAGATCTAAATGCAGGACCCTGGTCAGAATGTAGCGTGCCGATTGCGTATGTGTTGATAAAGACTCGCAGATCTTTTATAACAGTTCGGGCGTCAGCCGAGCGCTGAGACAACATCCAAATGAATCTTGTCCTAATATTTGTGGGACAGCTTTTGTCCATGGGGACGTCTGTGCGTGCATAGTCTAATGCTATCCAACAATGGTGCCTATATCGGGCTGGCTATACTGTAGTCAGGAATCTGGTGGCGTTCCAAGCTGTGATCTCTGTAACAGTCATCGCAGTTAAATCCGAATTCGTATATGTGAGCTTTCATCCCTGGTCTCCAGTACATCTCTTCTAATTCTAATAGAGATTTTGAGATCCCTTGATGTATCAGACCCTCTCCCATATGTGCTTCGTGAATCAGAGCACCTCTCCGAGCAAAAGGAACAGAGTTTGTATCAATTATGTATGTATACTCAAGTGGGGAATTTAGAGGTAACGCAACTCCGCTGCCGTTGCTTGTGGCATTGACAGCGAGAATGGTTTCACTGTCTATTTTTGTTTTTGAACGAGTGATTGCAGCTATGGAAGCCGTTTCCACAGCTGCCTTTGCGGATTCATCAGCCAATGAATTCCCTGCAATGTGAACGCCATCACGCTGATGACTCAGTGTAGGGATTACTTGAGTCTTTTGTAGTTCTTTCTATAAAAGAACTATTAATTAATTTATTTATTTTTTAAACTTGTAGGGCGCAACAGCTACCCAAAAAGGGTTTCCCGGCGCTGAGACACAGCACAAATGGTGGCGTGGGTTTGCAGGGTTGTTCCAGTTATTGCTCGAACAACCAGGTTTTGATGTTCTTTCTGAACCTAGCGTGGTTTTCCTCCTTACGAATATAGAGAGGGAGTGCATTCCAAAGGGTTGGACCTAGATGAACAAAGGATCTGCCTCCCATTCTTGCAAGTTTGAACCTTGGCACACAGAAATTGGCCGCTGATTGTGACCTTAGGCTGCGTCTGGAAGTGTAGGGATGGGCTAATGCAAGTAGATATCTGGGTGCAGTACCCGCTTTTATTCTGAACATATAGTTCAGGGCTTTAAATCTGATTTTGTTTTCTACCCTGAGCCAATGCAGTTCGCGTTGGTAGTTCGAGACCCTGGTGTTTTTAGGAATTCTACACAGCAGCCTGACAGCTGAGTTCTGGACAAGCTGCAGCCGCCGAACTAAGGCCTTATTAGAGCCTAGGTATAAGATGTTACCGTAGTCAAGCCAGGATGTGATGAGGGCATTGACTAGGGTTTTTTGGGTGGAGATGGGCAACATCCAGAGGATTTTTCTCAACCACTTAATGATGGTAAAACATGGGCCGACAACTTTGCTGGCCTGTTGTTTCATGGAGAGGGAGCTGTCCACGATGACCCCCAGATTGCGTACTTGGGTTGCTGGAGTTGGAAGATTTCCCATCTGGGAAGGCTAGTGGGAGGAGTTCCATAATTCGTGTTGTTTCCCCAGGAGGAGAATATCTGTTTTATCACCATTGAGCTTCAGCTGGTTTCTAGTCATCCAGCTGAAGATGTTTTGAAGGCCCTGTTTGAGGAGAGACGGGGATGAAAGACTAGATTCAGACAGGGAGAAGATGATCTGAGAGTCATCGGCGTAGGTCATGAGAGTGAGTCCTGATTTGTCCACGAGGTCGGCCAGTGGTCTGAGGTAGAGATTAAAAAACAGAGGGCTCAGAATGGATCCCTGGGGTACTCCATGTGGGGCATTAAACGTTTAGGAGCATGCTGCGGAGGATGTAATTTGGAACGTCCGTTGTGTCAGAAAGGACCTGATCCAATCAAGACCCATGCCACAGATTCCATTTTTCCTTAACATGAAGATGAGTTTTTCATGTGATATGGTGTCAAAGGCCGCGCTCAAGTCTAAAAGAATGAAAGCAACCGTTTGACCATCATCGAGGAGTTTCCGGATGATTTCAGTAACTCCCAGTAGAGTAGTTTCTGTGGAGAAACCTGCACGGAATCCTGATTGGGACGGATGAAGGAGGGAATTATCTTCAGAAAAGTGAGTTAAGACCGAGTGGATGTGTCTTTCCAGTAATTTCGAAAAGACAGGGAGCAGGGATATAGGTCGGTAGTTTGCCAATACTTCCGGGTTTGCTGTGGGCTTCTTCAGCAATGGGCTTATCATGGCATGTTTCCAGAGTGCAGGAACTGTGGACAATTCCAAGGAGGAATTGAACGTGTCAGCAATGACTTCAAGGGGCGGGACATCCAGTTGTATTAGAAGTTCGATGCGGATGGGGTCACGGGGGGACCCTGTTTTGATGGTCTTAAGATGGCCTTCAGTGTGTCTATCGTAATGAGAGGCCAGTATTCCAGGCTATATTTAACTGTGGGGACATAGTCTGTGTCTATGTCAGCATGCGGGGTGGGGTCCTTGTTGTTGCTGTTGATATCACTGATTAGTATGTCGATTTTGTCCGATAAAAATACGGTGAGATCCTGGCATTGTCGTTCGTTAAGCGGAGAAGCAGTCGGTGTAGTTTGTGCACCTGAAAGTTCCTTGACAGTGTTAAACAGAGTTTTAGGTCTGTTTGTTGCTTCCATAATAGTATTGGAAACATACAAGGCTCGCGCTTTCATGCAGGCTGTGTGGTATTTGTTTCTGGCGTGATGGTACCTCTCTTTTTTATCGGCTGCATAGTCTTTGCGCCACTGACGCTCCAATGCCTTACAATTGTATTTTTCCATTTTTAATGAGTCGTTGTACCATGGGGCTTGGGGTCGGTGGTTATTACCCTTTGTATGAGGGGTGGGTAGGCAGGAGTCTGCGGCGTCACTAAGCCACAGTTGTGTAGCTTTTGCTATGCTTTCCATATTTCGTCCTTTAGTGGAGGTTTTTTACCAAGTACCCTGTTTAGTTGTGCAATGTCGAGTCATTTCCAGTTTTTCCTGGACACAGCAGGAAAAACGGGGTGCACAAAGGTGAGGGTTGGTAGTGAAAGGCTGAGTTTTCTTAGATAGTGGTCTGACCAACATGAGGGAGTGGTATCGAGCCATTGTAGTTCGGTAAGATTGGTAATAATAGGGTCGAGCAGGTGACCTGCCATATGTGTGGGGTCGGAATTTAGTAATCTCAAGTTTAAAGCTGTCAGGTCTTCAAGCAAGTTGGAGCAAGTGGGGTTAGATGGATCCTCCAGATGCAGGTTGAGGTCTCCAATTAGTGAGAAGTTTTTGGAGGCTAAATAAAAAGGTGAGATATAGTTAGCTAAATTGGAAGCCCATTGGGTGGAATTTCCGGGGGGGCGATATATCAACAGGCCTGATAGCGTACAGTTGGGGTTCATGGATATTTTAAAAAAGGCAGCTTCACAGACTGGGATGTCAGCTGAATCGAGGCTACATTTCAGCTCTCTATTAAAAATGATTGCAATACCCCCACCAGTTTGGTCCACTCTATCTTTCCTAACAATAGCATTGTTGGAGGGGAGAGCAGTAGCTATGTCGGGGCCTGCTCCATCGTGGAGCCAAGTTTCAGTCAAGCAAAGTACGCTAGGTTTATCTTCTAGTAGTAAGTTAAAGATATCTAGTTTGTGTTTCGGTAATGAGCGGCAGTTGGTACTGTAAAGCCGGAGATCTTGCGCCTTAGCCTTTGGGTGCCGTTTCCGCTTCCTATATCTGTTCCTAAGATCCGGGTAAGGTTGAAAATTAATATATGTGAGATTACAGTTGGGACAAGAAGTTTTTCCTAACTGGTGTAAATCAAGGGTGGAGCACGAGGCGTTTGTGCTTGGGCATAGCGATTTTAACTGACTGGAGGACCTTACCCGCCTGTTTTGTGTCTCCGGGGCATGGCCCTCAGCCCCGTGCCCCATCCTGGCCCGGACAGCACAGACGGGCTGGTCTTTGGCATGTCTTTGGCGCGTGGACGGCGCAGACGCTGAACACATCCACTGCGCGTATTCGGAGGGATCAGGTTTATGTAGAGGACGGGCTAGCATTCGGCTCCGCCTTCACACACTCGCCCAATCAGTGCCAGCACCGGGAGGGAAACCCGGAAGAAGGTACCGACCTGCACCCTCCACAACAAACAAGATTAACGCTTGCGGTGGACCAGGGTTGCAGGGGTGACAGAGTGTAGCGATGTTAAGCGTGAGCAGAACAGTGAGTAATACAGTTTAATTAAAAGGGCGCAATTGCTTCAGTGAAATTATAAAATCAATCCCACACGAAGCGCTAGGAGATTGCAGGTCACGCTACGACAGGAAAATGCATCAGTGCAATTTTTCAGTCAATCACACAAGATTAGTTTAAAAGTATTCAGGATTATAATACCAGCAAACGCGCTACAGTCATTCGTGCGCGTGTCATCAGGGCGAAGGTATATTACCAATGGGTTTATGTAGAGGACGGGCTAGCATTCATCTCCACCTCCACACACTCGCCCAATCAGTGCCAGCACCGGGAGGGAAAACCGGAAGAAGGTACCGCCCTGCACCCTCCCAAACTAACAAGCCTAACGCTTGCGGTGGACTGGGGTTGCAGGGGCGACAGAGTGTAGCGATGTTAAGCATGAGCAGAACAGTGAGTAATACAGTTTAATTAAAAGGGAGCAATTGCTTCAGTGAAATTATAAAATCAATCCCACACGAAGCGCTAAGAGATTGTAGGTCACGCTACAACAGGAAAATGCATCAGTGCAATTTTTCAGTCAATCACACGAGATTAGTTTAAAAGTATTCAGGATTATAATACCAGCAAACGCGCTGCAGTCATTCGTGCGCGTGTCTTCAACTACTTGTTCCCACAGCAATTTATGCTTGATTGTGCCACCTTTTGTGTCTTTATAACCATTTTGAACCCAGTTCTGCAGATATTCATTGTTAGACTGGCGCAGTAATACGAATCGCACACTATGAGTGTGGGGAATTCGCGATCGGTATTTTACAGCACCATCTTGAAAGCTTGGAGTTCAGCTCGCTGAGCTGTACAATCTCCTAGTGATTGAGATTTTTTGACCATGGGTCTGAATTTACCATCGCGCCAGCGACCTTTAACGATCGCACACACTGCACTATACGCTTGTTTACCCCCAATTGCAGGCTGTGCTGATCCGTCTGTATATATTGTACATCCGTAGTGTTCTAGAGGCAGAATCTCAAAGGGCAGAGGACATTCTTGTTCATATTGTAGAAATTCTTGTGTTTACCAGTAGGGGTCAAAAACGTATTCAACGTCTGTTGCAGCAAGATAGTTAACACATTGTATCCATCTTGGATGTAAAGCTTTTGCATTAGGAAGTCTTGCTTTTGTCACTGCCTCTAAGGCAGGTACAGAAGTAACAACATTTATGTGTTTACCCTGTGCGAGAGCTTTCTCTTTTGCTACTGCAGTTTGAACCGCTGTCAGAATTATTTCTGTTGAAGTGAATTTCATTTCAGCTTGTGTGTACAAGTGTGATTTATAAGCAATGGGTACCTTTTCACCCTCATTAAAGGTTAGGTATGTAAATCCGCATCTCCCTGGGACGATTCGGATTACAAGGTTGCATACATTGTCGCATGTTTGTAATGTTTTGTTGCTAACATGTCTGTTTGCACTAAATGCAAAATTTCTGTGTGTTCTTGAGTCCAATTAGTTTGTTTGAAATCAGGTTTGATTAACTTGTAGAGAGGTTTAACCCTTTCTGCGTAGTTTAGAATATAAGTTCTTCCGAAATTCAGGAAACCTAGAATTGACTGTAAAGTTTTTCAGCGTTTTTAAAGGCTGGAGCAGCGCACATTTTTCTAAAAAGTTTGCTGTCAGGCATTTGCCTTCACTTGAGAGTTCATATCCTAAGAATAGGACGTTGAGATGGGCAATTCTTGATTTTTAAAGTTGAATTTGTATCCTTCTGAGGCGAATCCAAGTATTATGGTGTTCACCCTGGTCAAGTGCCTGTCCAAATCATCATCTGTAAGATAGATGTCATCGACGTAAGATAATGCCTCATCATCATACGTTTGTAGTAACTCTATTACTCTGGCTGAAAATAATTCTGGACTGTTCTTGAATCCCTGGGGGAGACGACAAAAGTGTTGTTGTGTTCCCATTATTGAGAAAGCGGTCAAGTACCTGCTTACAGGTGCAATGTTTTGACAGAAGAAACCATTTGAAATATCTAATGTCGTTTTATATTTTTTACGCACAATGTTATTCATCAGTGCTGTACTGTGTGCATTTTGTACTGCAACGGTTTTGCAACAGGAATTTAAATGTCTGTAATCCAAGACTAGACGATATGTATTGTCGGGTTTGGAGACAGGAAACAAAGGATTGTTCATGGACGAGGTGCATATTTCAATCACCCCTTGGTACTCAAGTTGATCTAAGAACTCCCTGACCTGTTTTTTAGCTTCCTACTTAACTGGAAACTGCCTCTGAGCAGTCGGTTCACTTTTTAACTGGATCTTATGGTGAGGAGAGTCCTCATCCCATCCCACATGATTTTATTATAATGCTGGAGCCTGAGCCACAGGCCATTTTCTGGCATAAGTGTATTTTTTATGAATAGGAATATGATTTGAGAAGGCTGGCATAATGATCTCTTCACCATGTGGGCACTCCTTGACAAATTCAGGTTGCCCGTCTTTTTCAGCCAGAAGAATGTCATAACCCTTTGATAGTTTTTCCCAAAAGAGTGCTTTTATTTTCCTAGTTATGTCCCCCTCTATTTGGAGTGTGACTTCATATAGCTAATGGGAAACACTAACCCTGGTATCTGCAGTTTCAACTTGTATGCATTCATTCAGATCCATTGTCTCCAGATGATCCTTCAGGATCCTGCGAGCTATGGTTACCTCTGCTGCACTGTCCAGCATTGTCTGGGCCCACTCCCCGTTCTTGAGTTGTGTCCTCAAGATCCTCGGCATGTCTGATTTTAATACTTGCTACCTTCTTTTTGGAGAATTGAGTTTTCTTCTTTTTTGGAACGTGTTGATCATCTTTGGACTTCACACGTTCTTCTTTGTGTTCTAATCATCCTCTTCTTTCGGATTTCTGTGAGGAATTCTGAATGGTACGAGAGGAGTGTGTATCAGTATCTTGATATCTATCAGGTTTTCTTAAATTATCCATATTTCTAAGGTTATACCTCTTTTCAGTGTGCTCCTTTTGAAGAGATCTACCTCTGGATTGAGAACGCTTCTCTTTAGGAAGTAACTGTCTACTATTTTCCCATTTCTTTTTAGTTGTAGTGAGACTGTTTTTGATTAAAAAAATCAGGATTTTCTGTTAGTTCGGGCTTTACTGGTTTCCCTCCCAAACTGTCTCTACCTAATTCTTTATAGGATTTTTTTTATTGTCCTGGCAAGTTCATACGGTTGCTCAGTTACATCAAGTTCTTTTAGTTTTTGGCAGATTGCCACTGATGCTGCTTCACCTTTAATGTTAGCTATTAATATAGATGAGACCTGTTTGAAATCTTTCAGTAATGTCATACCAAGATTCAAGGCAGGTTCTGGTCCGTATTCATTTTGAATCTGTTTCAGGACGTCAGGTATTACCGTCATAGACGGATCACCATGTGTTTTTGTGTGAATTGAAGCAAAGACTGTACCCCAAGTGTCACAGTCCTCCACGTATGGTGCTATCCCCATTGAAAAACAGATTGTTAGAATCCTGTGTTTCTCATGAGGTGTACTATCCGGAAATACTGCCTCTATTTGAGTAATCTTTTTAGCTAACCAGAATGGAATTTGTTCCCTTTATGTGGGCAATTTACCAATGACTGATTGTATAGTCTGTGGTGTAATTTTGTTTGTGTTCCCCTGATGAGGGGTCTGCTGTGGAATTCTTATAGCAGGTTGGACTGTTAAAGTCTGCATGACATATTGTACCAATTGTCTATGTATTATGATTAATTGTTTTAGTTGAGCTAATAATTCTGGGCCTGTCATTTGTTCTATGGCAGGATGTGCTGTATAGCTAGCTAGTACCGGCCATGTTGCTCCTGGTCTACCTAGTGGACCGAGCCTAGTAATGTGATTTTGATTTTGTAGGGCGCTTTAAACCAGAGCTGATGCTCTTGGTAAGTTGGTGGAATCTCAATGTCCTCAAAAGGAGCGTATTCCGCTGGAGGTTCCTCCATCTTGTAGAAGTGGAGCACATGTGTTGTTGGATTTGCTTGTGGAAAGATAATCCATGAATAGAATACCTCTGTCTGCCGATATTCATGTGCCTCATGTGTGATATTCATGTGTGATATTCATGTGTTGTTAGATTTGCTTGTGGAAAGATAATCCATGAATACAATACCTCTGTCTGCCGATATTCATGTGCCTCAGTGACAAATATGACTCTAACACCTCTTGCTGATAGGCCTTTTTCTATGAGCTTTATAGCTATGGCTTTCCTTACATTTTCTGGGATGTTTATTGCATCCACGTCGTCTTCATTAAACCCTGTGGTGTCAAAACCTGGTCGGGCTGCAGTTCCTGCAGCTCCACCGTTCTCGGAGTCAGTATTCGACATTTTGTTGAAAGTCTTGCAGAGCAAGTTTCAAGGAAATAAAGAGAAGGTGCACAATATTTTGGAACACTGTATCCTTCAACGTTGAACAAAACCAAAAACTAATATATAGGATTTTTTCATCCTACTTAGTTATGGCGGATATTTTATCCTTTAACCCACTCCAGACGTGTATTGGAGTTTTTACGGGATAAAGGGGTCTCTGTAAAAAAGCACGACTGAGTTACTCTAGTATCTAGCGTTAAATTAGTGCCTTACCAAACGTTGGGCGCTTTGTAGTGTAGTTCCTATATTCCCAATAGGCTCTGCGCATTGGAATAATATATCCTATAACTTAGACGTAGCACTGAGGTCGATTAGGTCTCTATCGAATATATTGAACTAGTATTGTGAGTGCCAGCTAGCGCAGAGGTCACTAGAAACTTTCTCGAACAAACAAGAAGGGATTCGTTTCTGACAACTGCATAAACATGACAACTTTGTTTCCCCAAGAATAAACTGATCTTCAGAGTCGTGGAAACAATAGATAGATATTTCAGTCACTTAATCGTGCACCAGAGGTGCAGAGAAATAGATAGACGGGCGTTTTCAATAAAAGGTATTTATTGAATAGTCTTCTTTCTCAAACATAAGAAATGAACTGCTACAATCGTAAGACTGGTTGAAAAATATAATGCATACAGTAAAAAGAGTAGAATAAAATAATACTGTAAGAGCATTGTATGGTTCCTAAACCATAGATAAACACATACATAAATAACAGAGGCTAAAAGTACTCAACTGGTGCTTCTAAAATACGCCTACCCCGATGTACCAACCTAAACCACGCATAGGGGGTCATTAGGATTGCGTTTTTTTCCGCATCCTCGGGGCCGGCGGAAGCCACCGCCGGCCCCGAGGATGCGGAAAAACCGCAGCGGACTGACCAAGGACCCACCGCCACATTAGGATGGCTGGTGGGTCCTGGTTTCCGTCCGCAGCTTCTCCGCCGCGGCTGGCTTACAACCACGGCAGAAAAGCTCTGATATGGTGACGGTGTCTCTCAGACACCGTCCGCCATATCAGGATGGGATTTTAAAAGTGCTTTTCCGCGGCGGGTTTTCCGCCGTGGAAAAGCATACGGATCTTCACCTAGGGGGCCCGTTGCGGGCCCCCTAGGTGAAGGGGGGGTGGGGAGTGCACATGGGGGGTACCTATGGTACCCCCTGCATTTGCATGCAGAAAGCGGCAGGCACCGCGCAGTGCCTGCCTCTTTCTGCATGCAAATGCAATGCGTGCATTTTTAACATTGCCGCGGGTGCAGCTTGAAGCTGCACCCGCGGCAATGTTAAAAATAGAGGATGTGACCGCCAGGGTGGCGGTCACATCCTAATCGCACAGGAGGGGACTCCGTAGCCCATGCGGACGTCCCCTCCTCCTCAATGATCGCGGACGGACGCAAGTCCGTCCGCGATCATAATCGGCCCCTTAGTGCGAGAGAAGAAGTAAATGAGGTGTAGACCTCACCGGTTGTGTGGACCTTGTTGCCTCTTCACATCTAGAGTGGACTTCCCTGTGCCCTGCTCCACGGACCTGCTTCCATCACTGGCCCTCAGCTCTTCCCTGCCCGTGTGTTTCGCGGACTGCCGCCTGTCAAACTACGCTATCCAGGAGGCAGTGCGGCGCGGTCTCGCGATAGGAGGAGGGGGGCAGGAACATAAATCTCATGGCGGGCTCCCGCGGCGCGGGATGGCCTCACTGGTTGTGTGGAACTTGTTGCCTCTTCGCCACTAGAGTGGACTCCGCTGTGCCCTGCTCCACGGATATGCTTCCACCGCTGGCCCTCAGCTCTTCCCTGCCCCTGTGTGTTTTGCAGACCGCCACCTGCAAACTACGCTACCCAGGAGGCAGTGCGGCACTGTCTTGCGATAGGAGAAGGGGGGCAGGAACATAAATCTCACGGCGGGGTCCCGTGGCGCGGGACGCCTTCACCGGTTGTGTGGACCTTGTTGCCTCTTTGCCGCTAGAGTGGACTTCACTGTGCCCTGCTCCACGGATCTGCTTCCACCGGTGGCTCTCAGCTCTTCCCTGCCCCATGTGTTTCGCGGACCGCCGCCTGCCAAACTACGATACCCAGGAGTCAGTGCAGCATGGTCTCGCAATAGGAGGAGGGGGGGCAGGAACATAAATCTCATGGCAGGCTCCCGCGGGACGCGCGCGTGCGGGCTCGCCCGGGCAAAGGGTGGGCCCTTCCTTGCCCGTCATAGCCCGGAAGAGCCTGGACTGGGCCCTATCTCTAGGTTCTGTGATCCCCAACATTCTACCGCCTTGTACGTCAGGACTACTTATTTCAAAAACAACAAAATCTGGTAAAAAAGATATTGCATGGCAAGCGTATCTGGTAGACTGCTTAGTGATTAAGTGTTTATGCTTTTGAGCTCATAATTTAGTATCAATGGGAAAGAGGAAATTAAATAGGCCGGACTTGGGTTGGCTGAAAAATAAGTCAAAAGCTGAAACTATGTCATTAATGAATTATTTGACTGGGGCGGTGGGGGCTATTGAAAAACAAATATCTTGCGTTGAAGGTGCCCTGACTAAGGACAAGGAGGCATTGAACTGCCCTGGTGTACCATCCCCCGGGTCAATAAATACCTGTAATAAACCAATTGAATTAACAAATGGCTGTATCATTATAGGAGGTGACGACATTTAATTGGACGACTTAGACTCTGTTACTCCTCCTCCACCTAAGAGATCCTGCAATAAGAAAAAGAGTGTGCCCCTCTCTAGTCTGCCACCTCTGGTACACACAAATACAACTTCCCCTAAAATCCCTGCCCCTGTTCTACCTGGTAGTCTCTCCAAGGAGTCTGTAGGACCAAATAAAGCCAAAAAACGGGAAAATCATGTAAAAAGTAGTAACAACAATAAGGGCAATCATATAAGTAGGCTTTCCTGTTTTCAGTTTCTATTTTTGGTAAATTCTGGTGGGGTTTTTTCAGTGTTTTCAATATCTTAAAAAACAGTTGTTATCAGTGGTTACACATTTTCACGGCACTAAAAACAACAGAAAAAGTGTTTTTTCCGGTGTTTATGGAACGTTTTGCTTTTATTATTGCTTGTTTTCTGCACTGAAAGAACATGGTATATAGACAGTGTGCTTATAGTGTATATGAGGTCCAAATAGATTTTTGCAAATTAATCTTATTGTAGTACACCATACAATATTTCTTCAGTGAGTCTTTGGGTCCTGTGCGCTCGCTCTTTCCTTCCCATGAAAGCTTCTGTGAAACGGCCCTCTCAGCATTCTTAATCCATTAGGCTGAGAACTATCAGCCAAGGGACACAGTTGGGATGACTCTTTCTATGCCACACAAAGCACGAAATGATAAATAGTTGCGTTTTAGTTGCTGTGCATTAGAAACCAGTGCACCAGAATGGACTAAAAAGTCAATAGCATCCCTCATCAGCATACCATCTAACAAGTGGCAAGGATCTACTACAGGGAATCACTTCAGCTCGGGTATCACACAACTTTTTTATGTACGTAGCTGAATCACTGCAAATACAAACAATATCACTCCAATCTTTGTTGAACTTGGAAAGAACCTTTTTTGCAGAGCATTACAAGTGACACTGCGTTCCATGTTTTCCAAAAGTCTGTTGTCATGTTATCACCACTATCCCAGATGCTTGGTGATATATATACATGTCCCTATACCTTGCATTGAATGTTTAAAGCCTGAGGTGTTGGCACTTCACCTACTATCAATACTGACCCACTAGAAACTATGGTCTGATGCAGTAAGGGTGTTTACCCATTCTCTGTGGGTAAATGTGATGACACATATTAGGAAAGATTTTTATGAAACCAGCCATTTTACCTATCGGTGAAAGAATCAAATGCAGCCAAAATATCAAATATGAGTTAGATATTTCCTGATTCTCTATAATTTATAAAATAATTAAACTAGACCTAAAACATGAAACTAAACCCTGCATCTTTAGACAAAAGGCCACAAAACTGAAAATGTAAAAGGAAGAAGAAAGAATATTTTAGTGGCATCCCTAAATAGCAAAACTCAAGCAGAATAATTTTAGCCAGTCTTTCTTACTGCTACTTGCATAACAAAGTTACATTGTATTGACCCCTTCAGGAAGAAAAAATTGACTTTTACTCTCTTTTTCCATTCTTTAAATGGCATTTAGTTTGTGGTTGTCCAGGTGTTTTTTCAGTGTTTATATGTTTTCACAGGTGAGGGCTATTTTTCTTTCAGTGGGTTTTTATCAGTTATTATAGGTTTAAACCTAAAACCCCACAGCCTACATATAAGTCATACGATTAATGCCCTCATAGAAATTAAAGGCTCTGTCACTGAACTAATTTCAACCTTAAAGTTGTTTTTTGGCCCACTTGAGACCCGACTGAAATGACTAGAAGTTGTACAGGCAGCAATTATGGAGAGACTGAATAAAATAACCACAGGACATCAAGTGTTAAATGAAAACGAGGGTAGGGAAAAAACGTAACTCAGTTTCCTGTCCAAAAATCTAAAGGAGGAAATTACCCCAGTAGCATGCCAACAACCAGTAGAATGGGGGTGGTAGGCAATCAGGAGCAGCTTCTTCACATCAGGGCTGCTTAACAGCAGAGGGGCCCGGGAACTGTCGTGGAGGAGGTGCGCTCTGATCTTATTACCCTAAATCTCCCGCCCGCAGCGCCCCCTTATACCATTATTCTGGCAAATGTTCCACCTTCAGTGGAGAGGGAGGAAGAAAACTGGGTTAAGTTGCGAAATAAGACTATCCATTATCTAAGTACTAGAGATGTTCGACGGATTTAAGATGGTGCGACGCGTCTCTAAGAATGGAAAGGGCAGGAGGGCACTAAGGGGAGACTGTGTGAATTTTTTTGTTGTCAAAAGTGTTTTTATTAGCATTTTAGAACAAAAAACATGCGACAGTCCCGTACAACTTCCCACATAGGGGGCAGATATGGAATCAAAGCAATACAGAACCCACAACTTCAGGCGGTATCTTGGATCTAGGCCTCAAGTGGGCCTTGGCGAGGAGGAAGCAATGGGAGCTCAGCACAGGCCGTCCTCCATCTGGGTAAGCAACAGAGTTCATGCCATAAGTAGAAGTGGGTATCGTCGCTAAGCTCCTGCCCCCCACGATAGCAATATCGCCGCATCACCAGAGTACGGGACGCCACCGGAACAAGAACTAGAAACCCCCCCACCCCGTCTCCTCCCCCTCCTCAGTGGTGGTAGCAAAGCCCTACCGGTAAGATCTATTCTGGAGAAAGCAATAATCATAGTTGAAACAAATGGAGAGCTCGCACACTGGGTGGCCACACTGCAGACGGAAGCCCCTACTCTCCCTCGCGGACACCTCCCACTCTATTCCTCACGTACAAGAGGCCTTAGTGTGCTTCGAGGGAGTAGCAGGGTTTAAGATCAACTACAAGAAATCCTATGTCCTTAATCTTACTCTTCCTCCAGCTGACGTCGCTCGCCTCCAACCACTCACGCCCTTGCCGTGGACCCTCTCCTCTATACAATACCTGGGGATCCACCTGACCCCCCCACAGACTGTGTGGTTTTAACCCTTGGTTCACCGCCACCACGCCCTGCTCCTTCACTGGGCATTGTCCCCTCCAGTGAGAGAGGCAGCCACCAGGCCCCTCACGCCTTTTGAAGCCTTCCTGTCAAAGACCTCTGCAATGCGGGGGGTCATTTCCTTTATCTATAGTCTCCTCCTGTCTACGGCCATATTCCCTAGACCTCGTTACAGACTGTGTGGTTTTAACCCTTGGTTCACCGGCTCTAGTCCAAGAAATTCTTACTCGCACGGGGTCCGACGAGCTAGGAGTAGATGGAATAAATGTCCTCCCATTGGGCTTCTTTTATCGCCCAGAAGGACAACGATCCCCATTTTTAGGCCATCACAGCCCCACTAATAAGTCGATGTACAACACAGAAGTAAAAACTGTGAAAAACTGGCCTCCTTTTTCATAGATAAAGTACGGGTGATTTATGGTTCCTTTCCAGCCTTTTCTGTCCTATTCCCTCAAATACCGAGCCAACTAACAAACTTATGATTATCCCTGACTTAAATCAGGATGAATTCCTCAGACTCTGTGGGAAAATCAAATCTGGCTCTCCCGCGGATCCTTTAAAGCCAGCCCAATTTAGAGAAGCATCCACGCTTGTACTTAACCCTCTTCGTCAGATTATTAATTCTTCATTTAAATCTGCCACTATACCCAAAAGATGGAAGCAGGCATGGGTATCCCCCATTATTAAAAAACCTATGTTAGACCGTACTAGGCCAGAGATCTTTAGGCCTATTTCACTGCTCCCCTGGCCAGCGAAGGTGGCGGAGTCACACGTCAATAATATTCTGACGAAATTTCTCTGCTCCAATAACATTCTGGACTCCTCCCAGCATGGCTTCTGTGCGGGCCACAGCACCGAAACAGCGCTCCTGAGCATGACGGGAACATCTTCGGACCATCATGGATTCCGGCCAGACGGCAGCGCTGATCCTATTAGTCCTTAGCGCTGCCTTCGATACGGTTTCACACGAGGTGTTGCTGTATCGACTGCAGGCGGCAGGGATTAGTGGGCAGGTACTGAACTGGTTCAGGGCGTTCCTGACCGGAAGATCTTTTTGAGTTTCCACCCCCCCGTTCCTATCTAGGAACGACTAATTGAGCAGGGAGGCAGGGAGTCCCCCAGGGGTCTGCACTCAGTCCGATGTTATTCAATCTTTACGTCCAGCCACTAGCTGAGGTCACAAAATGGTCGGAGCTATCTATAGTCTCACATGCGGACGGCACTCAGTTGGTGGTGATGCTCAGTGACGACTCCGGGCTGAGCTCATCCAATTTTAAACATGGCCTAACAGCAGTAACAAACTGGATGACCTCAAACTATCTACAGCTCAATGCCAGCAAGACCGAGGTCTTGCTGGTAGGAAAAGATGCCTCTGCCTGGGGAGATAAATGGTGGCCTGAGATCCTAGGTAACCCTCCCGAGCCAAAAGGTGAGGTAAAAAACTTAGGAGTTTGGGTAGACTCCTCCCTTAATTTTATGTATCACATCAAAAAGGTTGCCGCCACGTGTTTTGGTATCCTTCGGAATCTTAAACCAATTTTAAAATTATTTGATCCACCCACCCGTCAGCTCATGGTGCAATCTTCCATCCTTTCTTGCCTGGACTATGCGAGCTCTCTACTTCTAGGGGTTAACCAGGCAGAGGTGGGAAGACTGCAACGAGTGCAAAACGCGGCAGCTAGAGCCTTAATAGGATTCCCCCGCTTCCACTCGGCTGCAGGCACCCTGACAAAACTCCATTGGCTACCCTTGGATAAGAGGATTCAATTCAAGGCTCTCTGCCTGTCATTTAAAATCCTGAAAGCCGTATCTCCACCTATGCTCTGTCCCCTCCTGACCCAGTATGCCCCTCTGCGGACCCTGCGATCGGAAGGCCAGCACCTGGTAGTGGTTCCTCGAATAAAGCGCTCTCGGATGGGAGGACGCTCCTTCCGCTATCTAGCGGCAAAACTATGGAATGCCCTGCCGCTCCAGATACGCGGCTTAAATGATCTTCTGATGTTCAGAAAGGCCATTAAGACCTATCTTTTCCTCTAGACTGCTGTGTTATGTTAGAGCCGCAATTCCACACTAGCGGCGGCCGTTTTCTTTCTTACTTCTCTAAAAGCGCCGGGACTCCCCTTAGCTGAGGCAGCTGTGCGCTATATAAGAACATGTAGCATAACATAACAAATAACAGGTTTGACTCATTACAATTCCTCGAGGATGTAGATTGACGGCAGGATAGCTACCACTTTAAGGGGACCTCTGTGAATGAACGGACATTAGTAAACGTAAACATAGAACAGAGTAATGACCAGAAGGAACAGAGTCCCGAAGTGGTCACTAGCGAGATTTCCTAACTCAATTGCAACACACTGATAATGAACATATTCCAGGAGGAGCTCAGGAGCCCCTTACCACAGACAGGGAACGCAACGACGCACAAAGAACAGGAGTATGAGCTACCCTCCCAACCGATATCTAGTCCCGGGGCAGTGAGAATAGCCTAATGGAATATTTGTGGCCTTGAGTCAAAAGTTACGAATAAAGTCTGGGTGGAGTTTATACATGGCTATGACATCATGTATCTCCAAGAAACGTGGTTACTATATGAGATTCACGTTGACGGCTTCAAAACATTTCGTACCCCAGCTGTCAGGTCAATGCATGGGAGACATAAAGGGCGTTTATGTGTATATATATCCAACATGTTGAGGGTTAAGGAAATTAAGATGTCAAAAAGTACAGAATATTACCAAATGGTGTATATATCCCTGTTTTCGCCAGTAAAATTGTTGGTTGTCAACTTTTATAACAATATTGAAAAAGCTAAACTCCCTGATGTGCTAACAACTCTCGCAGAGGATTTAAAGGGTCAAAATATTGTAAAAAGAATGGATGGAATATTGTTATGGGTTGGGGACTTTAATACAAGTATTTGTAGCCGGAATGCGTGTGGTCCCGTGGAAAGTGATCTAGATGACTACGACCATTCGGATCATTTTGTACATTCAGTTGGAGGTGATAAGCTCAATGATATCCTGGCCACGTTTGACCTCGGGTTTGCCAATATATTGTGTTCGCCTACTGTGCTTTTTGACCCAACTTACATAGGCAGAGGATTTAAGTCTGTGATTGATTTTATTATTATTCCTACTCGATACGCTGATCTGGTGAAAAAATTCATGACTCTCCCCAATGGTCTGAGCAATCACCTGCCACTCATTATACATTTAATGGCATCTGATAATAGTGTTCTCTCTGTTGTAGAGAGCTTGGTTTGGTCCCAGGATATTACATTGGCTAAACAGAACGGGTATGCAACAAGGTGGGGGAAAAAGGATCCAATAAGGATGAGCAATGACATAATATCAAGGGCTTTAACCTCGATTTTAGCCTGTTTAAACAAAGGCATTGCTCATGCTGACATTTTACACGCCTTTATGCAGATCACCCAAATTATTCAATCCATTGTATCAACTTCTAATAAAAAGCCTATAAATAGGAGTGAAGGGTTGTTTGATAGTCAGTGCACCAAAGCGTACTCACTCCTCAAGGCTGCCCTCTCTAATCCGATGAGAGACGCTGAGAATTTTAGAGCCTGCAGGAAGGGCTATAATATAGCCAGGAATAAACGGAAAAAGGAAATAAAGGAGCAGGCGTGGGAGAATATCAACGAGTCATCACAACGTAGAGATTCACATTCATTCTGGCAAGCAGTCAAGGCCCCCTTTTTCTTTAATAGAGAGGCTGCGAGGATAGAAGTGGCAATTGATGAGGAAACCTGGATAAACTTATTTTCCATGGTAAATAGTAACAAGGCCGATGAAAAAACAAGTTATTCAGAGACCAGAGAAGTAGACGGAGGTTACTCAGCCCACATACCAATTATCCTCGAGTTTTCTCTCGAGGAAATCCTGATGCCCATCAATAAAAGCAAAGGAAATAAAGCGCCAGGTCCTGATGGGATTCCCATCGATTTATTTAAATTGACCACTGACCTTTGGGCTCCACTCCTGAAACGAGTTTTAGATGCATGTTGCTCAAGGGGGTTCATAAATTCATGGTCTGAATCTGTTATAATACCCAATTACAAGAAAGGGGATCGGGATAACCCCTCTAGTTACAGACCGATATCGTTACTGGACTCACTAATGAAGGTTGCAGGAAGGGTAGTCCTAAATAAGCTGCCAATCTGAGCAGAGGACAATAACATACTGAGCCCGGTCCAGTATGGTTTTAGGGAGGGAATCGGTACCACCGAGCAGGTTTTAAATTGCGTTTTACTCCAAGGGAAATACACGCAAGCTAAAAAAGGTCACCTTTATGCAGTATTGGCTGATCTCGCGGCCGCCTTTGATTGCGTGAATCACAGTAAACTCTGGGATATTTTGGTGGACATGAAAGTGGAACCCCCACTAGTACAGTTTTTACGCCAATTGTACGCAGGCACCACAGCACGGGTGAGACATGGCCTTAAAGGGGAATGCACCAAATCATTCTGCGTATAGAGGGGAGTCAGCTAGGACTGCGTTTTTGCCCTGTTCCTCTTCTCCATTTATACCAACTCATCGGAGGAGGAACTGGGGGCAAGCGTTACTGATACGCCGAGATATAATAACAAACAGATTGTCTCCCTTCTCTACGCGGACAACGCGGTGCTAATGGCCAGAACCAAGATGGGCCCACAGAGAGCACTGTCCACATATATTGAGTTTATGGCCAAGAGGGGCCTAAAACTAAACGCAAAAAAAACTTTTGTGATGACCTGTGGAAAAGGGAGGCCTAGACTTAAGTATTTAGCTGCAGTGGGGACCAGAATTGAAAACACCAGAACATTTTCTTACCTCGGGGTACTTCTTGAAGATTCCGGTTCTGGGGCCCCAGCAGTTAAAAGTAGGACTCTCTTGTTTGTCCTAACAAACATTGCACAAAAACTTGGCAAAAGACCTCCGAAGATCTTATTGAAAATTTATATTGCGAAATGTAGAAACACAGAAATCTACGGGGCGGGTATTTGGGGTTTTTATAACGTATCTTCCATTCAAAAAGTAGAAAATGCATTTCTTAGGTACATCTTAGCTGTCCCGCAGAGTACTCCAGTTTTTAATTGCCACGCTGAGATAGGCATTGAGTTTAATTACTGATCTTATCAGAACACAACCGATACTGTTGTGGTACAGAGTCTGGTCTGAGTCTGCGCTGGTTTTAAATCGAGAAATCATAAAGGACATAATGTCTCTGGATACGCCAGTAAGATTCCCTGGCTAAAGTATGTTAGAAATTACCTGAATGATATAAATAGACCAGAATTATACAATAGGCCTGAAATGATAGTCTCTATATCCAAAAAAGAATTGAAGACTGTAGTATGTAATGTATTTCTTATATTTACTCTGTGTTACCTTAAGGAACGTTTTACATGTATTAAATCTTTAAATAATTTAACAAAGACTTGGCTTCCTTGAATCATTGCCTACAAGAACCTTACTACAAAGACACTGTGTATTAATCATTTGGAACAACTTAGATTATCCGGGGAAATTATAAAAACCTCCGTGTGTCATCATCAAATGATCCTAACCTGCTATACTGTCCAGCCCTATTTGTGTATCTGTTTGAAAGGCTATGATAGATTTGTTTTGAGTTTGACCTTTCACCGGCTGGTAACATTTCCAATAAAAAACGACTGGTCAAGGGAACTAATACTTTGCCCATGCGATAACTTGGCGTTGCAATCCACCATTCATGTGGTTTTATTTTGTAAATTTTATAGTAGAGAATGCGCAAGATGAATTAAGCCATATTTGAAGCAGGGTAACTGGATGCAATGCCGTCCAGCTTTTTTCTTCTTACAGCCATTGGAAAATGAATAATGTATTGGAATCATGTCTGGTTTTTTGAAAAGTATTCTGAAGAAGCGGAACAGTATAATGTATTAGATATTACTTCTGAAAGCTCTACTTTTGTATGGAAATAATTGCTTTTTTATCTACTATAATGTATGAACTTGATTATTTATTGTACTTTTTTATCTGCTGCTTTTATGATTTTACTTTTTGCTGAAATCGAATAAAGCATTTATTGACTGATTGATTGATTGAGGTATATCATAAATGTAGTATGCTTTTGCCAAGGATCTGTCCAAGATTTCTCTTAGTGTCTAATCAGCTCCTTACCTTGATTTGGAATGAAGAAAGTCAGGCTCAGGACTCGATTTCCCAACAACCCGCAAGGGTAGCTTGAAAACACTGGAGCTAGATTTCTCGGCAGGAGAAAGGACAGCGTCTATCTCAGTGCGTCTGCTGGAGGGTTGGCTTCCTTCGGCACTTGCAGTAGCAGGGTGCGTCGGGCAAGTAGATGGTCGAACTGCTCCAAACCACGTGTGTTTGCTATGGCAAGTGTGGGCATATTTATACCTTGAAGGTACCGAGTTTGACGTAAAGGTGGACATAATAACGTCATCAAAGAGTCTCAGTTCTTTGAAAACTCCATGAGCCCCTAGCTGCTGAAGCCGAGTTTTCCAAGAATAGATTGCCGTATTTGGACTGCATGAGCTATGTCTAAATATGGTTATGATTCCTATGCCTATACAAGAACATGGTGATTTATACTAAGCATGGGCGTAAAATCCGTTCCGCTCGCGGATTTCGCGGATTTTCGGTAAATTCGCAATCCGCGAACTCTCGGGAATTTGCTGAAAATCCGCAAATTCGCACGCGGCGGATTTTTTTGCTTGGTGATACAATATTGCGGCGCGCGGCATTTACTTACTGTCATTCAGCGTTTGCCGAGTTGTTTTTCTCGATATTTTGCGAGTGCTGCGCCATTTTGGATCTTGCTGCGGGATCCCCTGGGAGTTTGGCGACCGCGATTACGTAATCGCGGCTTGCCACCTTGCACAGCACGCATCGCGAGAGTTCGCAATTGCGAACACGTAGATGCGGCGGGCAGCAACAATCTCGCACTCGCGAAATTACAGAATTTGCAATTCTGCACAAGAAATCCACCAGCAAGCAGCATAAACCTTCTGAAAATGATGATTTGTATCTGAATAACTCCTCAGGTTGACATTTGCCTGCACTTTTTTTTTGCAAGGAGTCCATTTTGGGGGGGGGGGGAGGGGGGTGGAAGGAAGGAAGTGCCCCAGAGTCTCCAACTTCCTGTTCCTGTCCAGCAGGCTCCTCCCAGTGCTTTCTTCATGTGCTGGTCACTTTAATTCGGATCTTGACCTGGAAGGATTACTTTTTGTTGATGCTGCTGGATATTTGGATTTGAGGCCCTTTTGACTTTCTTTGGATCACTTTTGGATTAGAAATTTCACAAGTAAGTTTGTTTGGGGCATAACAGTTGCTGCAACTACAATTTTGGAATTTTCGATTTTTGGGCTGTTGTTGGGGCCTTTTGCCCAGGGGTAGTGAGTGGTGCATGGGCCTAGTCTTTCTGTGGGGTGTCTTGAATTTAAAGTCATTGAGGGCATGGATGGCATGGGATTGTGCTGATTTTTCTGTGTTTTTCGATTTGTTTGGCTGCTGTTGGGGCCTTTTGCCCCGGGCTAGTGAGTGGTGCATGGACTGAGTCTTTCTGTGTGGTCTCTTTAATGTAAACATCATGGAGGGCATGGATGGCATTGGATTGTGCTGATTTTTCTGTGTTTTTCGATTTTTTGGGCTGTTGATGGGGACTGGCCATGTGGGTGGGGACCATTTTGAGTGCTGGTACAGGCAGGCCCAGGCCATGTGCCTGGGGGCAAGGGGCCATTTTGAATGCAGGCAGTGTTCTCAGGCCTGCACCCATTTTGCCTAGCTTTCATCCATTATGCCCAGGGGTAGTGAGTGGTGCATGGGCCTAGTCTTTCTGTGGGGTGTCTTGAATTTAAACATCATTGAGGGCATGGATGGCATGGGATCGTGCTGATTTTTCGGTGTTTTTTTATTTTTTTGCTGCTGTTGGGGCCTTTTGCCCAGGGCTAGTGAGTGGTGCATGGACTGAATCTTTCTGTGGGGTCTCTTTAATGTAAACATCATAGAGGGCATGGATGGCATTGGATTGTGCTGATTTTTCTGTGTTTTTCGATTTCTTGGGCTGTTGATGGGGACTGGCCATGTGGGTGGGGGCCATTTTGAGTGCTGGTACAGGCAGGCCCAGGCCATGTTCCTGGGGCAAGGGGCCATTTTGAATGCAGGCAGTGTTCTCAGGCCTGCACCCATTTTGCCTAGCTTTCATCCATTATGCCCAGGGGTAGTGAGTGGTGCATGGGCGTAGTCTTTCTGTGGGGTGTCTTGAATTTAAACATCATTGAGGGCATGGATGGCATGGGATTGTGCTGATTTTTCTGTGTTTTTTTATTTTTTTGGCTGCTGTTGGGGCCTTTTGCCCAGGGCTAGTGAGTGGTGCATGGACTGAATCTTTCTGTGGGGTCTCTTTAATGTAAACATCATGGAGGGCATGGATGGCATTGGATTGTGCTGATTTTTCTGTGTTTTTCTATTTTTTGGGCTGTTGTTAGGGACTGGCCATGTGGGTGTGGGCCATTTTGAGTGCTGGTACAGGCAGGACCAAGCCATGTGCCTGGGGGCAAGAGGCCATTTTGAATGCAGGCAGTGTTCTCAGGCCTGCACCCATTTTGCCTAGCTTTCATCCATTATGCCCAGGGGTAGTGAATGGTGCATGGGCCTAGTCTTTCTGTGGGGTGTCTTGAATTTAAACATCATTGAGGGCATGGATGGCATGGGATTGTGCTGATTTGTCTGTGTTTTTCGATTTGTTTGGCTGCTGTTGGGGCCTTTTCCCAGGGCTAGTGAGTGGTGCATGGACTGAGTCTTTCTGTGGGGTCTCTTTAATGTAAACATCATGGAGGGCATGGATGGCATTTGATTGTGCTGATTTTTCTGTGTTTTTTCGATTTTTTAGGCTGTTGATGGGGACTGGCCATGTGGGTGGGAACCATTTTGAGTGCTGGTACAGGCAGGCCCTGGCCATGTGCCTGGGGGCAAGGGGCCATTTTGAATGCAGGCAGTGTTCTCAGGCCTGCACCCATTTTGCCTAGCTTTCATCCATATGCCCAGGGGTAGTGCGTGGTGCATGGGCCTAGTCTTTCTGTGGGGTGTCTAGAATTTAAACATCATTGAGGGCATGGATGGCATGGGATTGTGCTGATTTTTCTATGTTTTTCTATGTTTTTTGGCTGCTGTTGGGTCCTTTTGCCCAGGGCTAGTGAGTGGTACATGGACTGAGTCTTTCTGTGGGGTCTCTTTAATGTAAACATCATGGAGGGCATGGATGGCATTGGATTGTGCAGATTTTTCTGTGTTTTTCGATTTTTTGGGCTGTTGATGGGGACTGGCCATGTGGGTGGGGGCCATTTTGAGTGCTGGTACAGGCAGGCCCTGGCCATGTGCCTGGGGGCAAGGGGCCATTTTGAATGCAGGCAGTGTTCTCAGGCCTGCACCCATTTTGCCTAGCTTTCATCCATTATGCCCAGGGGTAGTGAGTGGTGCATGGGCCTAGTCTTTCTGTGGGGTGTCTTGAATTTAAACATCATTGAGGGCATGGATGGCATGGGATTGTGCTGATTTTTCTGTGTTTTTCGATTTTTTTGGGCTGCAGTTGGGGCCTTTTGCCCAGGGCTAGTGAGTGGTGCATGGGCCTAGTCTTTCTGTGGGGTGTCTAGAATTTAAACATCATTGAGGGCATGGATGGCATGGGATTGTGCTGATTTTTCTATGTTTTTCGATTTTTTTTGGCTGCTGTTGGGGCCTTTTGCCCAGGGCTAGTGAGTGGTGCATGGGCCTAGTCTTTCTGTGGGGTGTCTTGAATTTAAACATCATTGAGGGCATGGATGGCATGGGATTGTGCTGATTTTTATGTGTTTTTCGACTTTTTAGGGTGTATAACTGAACTGATGTTCCTCTGCCTTCCATTGCTTTTAGGTGCACAAGACTCAAGAGAACCATCAGTGCCAGGAAGAAGTCCTGCAGCGGTGTGTGTGTGCAGCATAACATCACGTCTGGCCACAGACAACTCTGCAATTCGTGCAACTGCGGCCTGCTGTTCTGACCTCTGAAGAAGATGGCCCCAAAAAAAGTTCCCCGTAGCTCCTCTAGCAAGAAAGTTGCCAGTAAGGAGCAGAAGAAGCAAGTTACCAAGGAGACTGGTGTGCCGCCCGTCACATTTTTTGGGAATAAAAAAAAAAGTACGCCTGCAGCAGCATCAGGATCTGCTGGGGACCAAGCTGGGAGCAGCACCCCCGCTCCATTGGGCTCAGTGCCACCACCACCATGCCAACTTAAGTCCAAGCCCTTGAGTGCTGCAGAGGCAGCCAGTCTACTTCTTCAATCACCATCGACCAGTGATGTTGGCTCATCGCAAGAAAGTAGCAGCAATGTCCCTCAATCAACACAGGTCGTTGTAACTCATCTGACGAGTGTTGAACAACCACAGCCGCAACAACAACCACATGTGCAAGTTCAAGCCCAAGTACATGTGGAAGGAGAGGCAGCGCAAGGAGATGCGCAAGCAGAGGTGCATGGAGGGGCACAAGTGCCCACAATAGTTGTTCCTCCCGAAGTAGGGGCAAATCAGAATATCGACATTCAAGCCGAGGTATCATTTGAGGAAGCCACTCCTGATCATTCATTGTCTTCCACATCCCTAGCAAGGAAAAGATCAATGATGGTGTCTATATCTTCTTCAAGCCCACCTCCTTCTGATGATACAGATCAAACTTGGGAACCACCACTGCCGTCTGACAGTGAGGCACACCATGATCTGACAAAGTTAGCTAAGCGTAAAAGGAAGGTCCCCAAAAGTCTCATAGTTATGGAGTGTGATGACGCTCAACAAGAAGTGGCGTATACTCCTGCTGATGAAGACTCTCACAACGACGACTCAGTCATCATAGACGTCACTCCAGCCTCAGCGGGCATGCAGCAAACAGACATTTTGACCCTAGCCCGATAAGCTGCTGAGCGTGATGATATTGTCGACGAGGAGGCAATGGGAACACCATCATCATTGGACTTAAATAGTACACCACCACCTACCGCTTCCATATTTCTTTCTCGCCAGAAGGGACCTCCATCCACCTCGACCTCAATTAGTGGTGGTGCAAGTGCACAACGTAGTAAAGTTCGGCAACACACATCCTCCACTTCATCTGGCATTAGCAGCATGACCACCACCAGTATCGCCTCCCCTGGCCCCCACAGACATTTCAAGTCAGCAGTTTGGGACTTCTTTAGTGTTTTCCGAAAAAAGGAAAACATAGCCATTTGTAGCCTTTGTAAGCTTGCTGTTAGTTGTGGTAAGTTTGGTACCAACTATGGTACCGGAGGCCAGAGAGGTCATCTTGAGAGACAGCACACTGTCCAATGGTTTGTGCACCTAAAGGAGATTAAGGAAGCCCGAATTGGAAGTCAACAAACTGTATACGTTTATGTTCCATCTGATGATGACGAGGAGGAAGAAGCGTCAAACACTTCACTTACACCCAGTACCCCTGTCAGCACACCCCCTGTGAGCCACACCAAGAGTGTGGGAGAGAGTGAGACACCAATGCGAAAAAGTTCATCATCGAGCGTAACTGGGTCGAAGAAGTCCTCATCATCCCGTAAAATGGTCCAGCCCACCATTAGAACCATGTTGTTTTCAGAAGCGCCATTTGATCGCAACCACCCACTGACACGTCTGTATAACACTAAGCTGGCTAAAATGCTAGCTCTGGACCTTCTCCCTTTTTCTTTTGTGGAAGGGGTTGGTTTTCTAGAATTAGTGGCAACGCTCAGCCCTAAATGGAAGGTTCCTAGCCGATTCTATTTTGCCAGAGTTGCGGTTCCAGCACTACATGAAGATGTGCTGGAGGTGATTGGGGCAGCTTTGCAGAAGAGTGCTGTTCACACTATACATCTGACAAGCCGGCATAATGCCAGCGCAGTCAACTTGCACCCAAGAAAAACAGACACCCGCCATGTTGAGTGAGACAGACTTGCGTTACTGTACCAGTCCAGAACATGCTCTTACTTTTCTATTACGGGTGGCACTAAGAATACTCTGTTACAAGGGCTACTGCTTAATTAATTTAACTTTCACCCTACCGTGCCAATGAATACTAGAAAAGGAAAATGAAGAAGATAAATAATCTGATTATCTATCACTGCACATGGTATGTATTTGCTTACATATGGGATGACTTTAGGTGCTTTGCTTTGCATTGAGTGAACAGTGATACATCCACACATGAATGACCGAGTTCTACTAAACTTATTAATAGAGGTAGTGAGTGGCCATCGTAATAGCCGGATATATGCTGTGCTTGCAATACAAACTACTGCTACTATTCATGGTAGTATTCAGACAAAATTACAACTTCTTTTCCTTGCCTTTCCTACACTGGGACGGACGTGCGGGTGCGGTGTTACATGCTCTTCAAAGTAACACTTAGTTCATCCAGTGACCGTCTACTCTCTCTAGATACACATATGATATCTAAGAGTCAGATAGTACCATGATCCAGGCATCCATCCATTCAAACTATGGGGCAGATTAGGATTGCGGATTTCCCGCATCCTCCGGGCCGGCGGAATCCACCGCCGGCCCGGAGGATGCGGGAAATCCGCAGCGGACTGAAAAAGACCCCCCCAGATTAGGATGGCTGGGGGATCATTTTTCAGTCCGCAGCTTTTCCACCGCGGTCACCTCCCGTCCGCGGCGGAAAAGCACTAACATGGCTGGCGGTGTCTATCAGACACCGCCAGCCATATTAGGATGTCTGGAGAAACATGCCTTTACACGGCGGCATTTCCGAAGTGCAAAGGCAAACGGATTTTTGTTTGGGGGCCCGTTGCGGGCCCCCAGAGGTGAAGGGGGATGGGGTTTGCATGCTTTTGCCTCCTGCACAAAGCGACAGGCACCGCGCGGTGCCTGCCGCTTTGTGCATGCAAATGCACAACTTACATTTTTATCATTGCGGCGGGTGCTGCATAAAGCAGCACCCGCCGCAATGATAAAAATACGGGATGTGACCGCCAGGGTGGCGGTCACATCCTAATTACCACGGAGGGACCGCCGCTGCCTCTGCGGACGGTCCCTCCTACCCTATGGTGGCGGACGGACTCAGGTCCGTCCGCCATCATAATAGGCCCCTAAATGTCAATCATTCTTCATGTCTCTCATCTGGACAAACGTTACGTTTTCTCACGGGGAGCAGCACACTATGCAGTCTGTAATCCCAATAAGTAAGGAATATAAGAGCTTACAACTGCCCGCCACTACCGTGGCAACCCGCACAGCAGTTTGGTCCGGCACTTGCTCCGCCTCCTCCCCAGAGCTTCCCTCCACCTCCGCGCTGGGCAGAGCACCAGATGTTCCACTTACAAAGTACATTTAAGAATGTTAGATATCATAGACATACACCACTCACTAGTATTTTGTCTAGGAATGAAGAAATGTGAATACAGAAACCAATCTAATAATTTGTGACTGTCTACTCTAAAGTAAAAATGTCCCTTTTTCCAGGGAAGGGTGTTGTCTTGCTGAACTTTTTGGCACAACTGATGAATGCTTGCTTTTTAACACACACCATTTTCCTCATAACAGACAGAAGCTTCACTTCTAAGAACAAATCATTAGGATGAAGGGACCAATGATTTAGCACCAAAAAGAAAAATTAAAGTTAAAACCAGGTGAGGGCTCGGCTCGCCCACAATAAATGTGTGAAATAAAAAATGACTATAGCACTTTTCCATTTTTAATCAACCGTTTATGTTTTATGACAAGCTTGATTTTAATCAATATTTTTACTTTTATTAAAGCTTTAAAACTTAAATAGACTCTGTGGTTTTTGGTCATGAGTGAATGAGCAAAAGGTTTTGCAATTTGCAAGCCTGAGTCCGTGCCTCTGACACTTCTGGACTCTGACTCCGTACTCTTGTCCTGCGTTGGATAATCATCATTGGGGATCAATCATCGATGAATTCGGGAGCTAAATGACTCTGCCACACTATCTAGTCAGTAAGGAGATTGGGGGTTCTTCAAAGTCTGATATCACTGAGGTATGTGGAAAGTCTACCTGCGCCTATTATAATTGATAAACAATGCACTATTTAGTGTCCATAGTTCTGTTTGTGCAGATTTGTCCCTGCAACAGTGGTAGAATGGATTGTCCTCCTATCCAAACCAAAAGTAAAGTAGTATCTTATTCTTTCTTGGTGGTCATTCACCTTTTTATTGTTGGTAATTGTCAAACCATAAACATTTAGAAGACTTGAAAAGACATTATGGACAATCCCAGAGGACTGCACTCAGTGCATAGAGCTATGGCTGACTATAATGGGAGTTTCGTTTTACACCTTTTGCCAAATGTGCAATCTTAGTTAGCTACACAGACAGACTAATAAGAATAATCTAGTAATACCACAGGGAGTCATAGTCGAGGCAGGATAAGAATTTAGATACAGTCTACAAGAAGATCAAAGACGGTTTTGAAAAAATCGAATGAGGAACGCTAGGAAAAAATAGGTACTCTATATTAAAATTAAAACTTACCGGGGCCAGCAAAGGAGCCCTTCCCTGACCGATCCTGGCCTTATTCAGCAGCAGCAGCAGCCTCCTCCAATGCCCTCTTGCTCCTGGGGGGAGCTAATGTACAACATGAAAGAAAGAAAGACCAGAAAACATGAATGATATTTGTCAACCAAATCAAACATTTCAAAAGAACAATAACAAAATATTTTGGCGAAATAGCAAATAGACAAGTATTCCACGGGATATTTTGACCTATCTCATGTGGTCTACTACGATATTAGTATTGCTTGATTTGCGGACCGTCGACTTGGAAAGTTATGTAACTCACTAAACAAACTACTAAAAAGGTTCGCCTAGGACTGGCAGGCAGCAGTCCGCAGCACGCGAAGTGACAGACAAAGCCCAACATGATTGCAGATCAGTGACAACACTAAAAAGTTTCCTACTACATTAACCAGTCATTAAAATACTCAAACTATCAATCCACCACCACTATTTCTTCCTATTGCCAGGTGTACAAAGGAAGGACTGGACTTGAGTCTGTAGGGGCTGATTTAGAAGCCCCTTGCAGCTCTTTTGCTCCATTGTTGCGTGACTTTTGTGACACAGCGGCAGAACAAAAGAGGCGCCATGGTGCGGCGTATATTAACAACGTGACGCATATGGGAGATGCATCACGTTGTAAAGCCCCGCGCCATCAGGGGGCATTCCGGCGCAAGGGAGGGCGTTCCTGCGCAGGAACGCATCCTAAAAGTGGCTGAGGGAAATCTACAAGATTTCAATCAGTCACTTTGAGGACAATGATGCTTGACTCAAACCCTGTGCCTGCTTGAAGCAGACGTACGGCTTGACGCAGCATTGGGGAGATAGGGCACCCCAGAGCATTGCTGGAGCTGCGCCATTGTTGCGACGCAACTCCAGCAATGCACCGCCTTTACGCCTGCCACGATAGTCCTGGGGAGGCGGCGCTGAACATAAAAAACTAGTGCGGCCACCTCCTCCGGGCTGAAGATCTCCCGGGCTGTGACCTGCTCCCCCCTCAAACGCCCGCACGGAAGCCGGGCACGGGGTCCGGGACCCTTCCCCTTCTCAGGATGCTTCCCAGCTCCCTTTACCATGGTCTGGGCAGAAAGGAAGCTAAATAATAAAGAAGAAATAGAATAGGGAAGAAGAAAAGAGTTTAAAAAAGTAGTTTAAAATTAACCAAAAGTAGCAGAAAACACAAAAATATAGAGCTAGAAAAATAGAGGGATAGATAATAAGTAAAATAGATTAAAAAAAACTTCAAACAAGCAAAGGATGGCAGAGATTCAGAGAGGATACAGAAAGCAAGCCCAGAACAATAGCAATGAATGAGAAACAAGATGGCCGCGCCCGTTCATGACCACGTGGGTAAGTTCGCGCAAGATTTTCCTCACGATCACACGCGAAATTGTACTAGCGAGCCTCAGACTTTGCGAGATTACACATTGCGCCCGGAAACGGAATTACGTCATGCAAACAAGATGGCCGCGCCCGTGAACGACTATGAGGGTAACTTCACGCCGTTGCGCTACAAGCGGCTCCCTAAAACGCACAAAACCTTGCGAACTCACACGCCGCAAAAAAACAAATCGCATATTCGCACAAATTTGCGGCTTCCGAATTCGATCTTGCGCAAATTCGCGCCCCGCGAATCCCGCTAAATTGCAGAAAAAATAGTTTTTTCAAAACTGAAAGCACTCAGCAGGTGCAAAAGTTCAAACTCATCATTAGTAACCATTCCCTGAGTTCAGTTGCCTACTTGCAACTATTCTAAGACCCTGCTCTGACCCTCACAGCAGGCTCATAGAATAGCTACACGTAGGCCTCAAAAGTCATGGGAAAACAAAATGCACTGCAACAGAAAGCAAATTACAAATAAGGAAGCAGATGCCAGACTGGAAGTTTAAATTCAGTGACACATTAATCAACCCCAAATTAATTCATGTCAGTTGAAGCAGGGCAGGTGTGCTTGCTTTCCCCCCCATAATCTACAGTGATGAACCAGAGGGTGGCAGTGATGTACCGGAGGGTGGCATGGGTGAACCAGAGGGTGGCAGTGGTGAAACGGAGGGTGCTGTGAACCTGTGATGATGAACCAGACGTAGAAACAACATAGTCGCGACCGTTGCGAGCCGACAAGTAAGTTCGCAATTGCGAACTGGTACAAAACCCTCGCAAACTGGCAGAAACCCTTGCGAACACAAAAAAAATAAAAAATCCGCAAATTCGCGAGAGTTCGCGGATTTTGCGGATTGCAAATTCGCAAATACGCAAATTCGTGAACGCCAGATTCGCAAAATTTGCCCATACTTAATTTATACTTATATAAGGGCATGAATCAGGAAAATTACAATAGGGTCCTAAAATGTTATACAACAGGGGTGGATTTTGAGACACAGGATTCCCCAGTGAAGTGTTACCTTGTACTGCAAAGCTCAGCTACTGTGCATGACAGAATATTTAATTCCCTTGCAGATGAAAAGGCTAAACTCTTGGAGACAGAGGTGGTGACACACAATTCAGATTTGGTGTACATGATTACACTCGAGCACCTAGGAGATATAGACCATACAAACAGGTGGGCTGAAAATGAAGGGATGTATATTCCCCTAGATTTACTCAGAACTGTGATTTTTATGTGTCGGAAAGCACAAGCCAGACCAGTCCTGCAGACGGTGAAGGGCGAATTGAAGAAAGGAAAATTACCAGAGCAAATGGATTGCCTTGGGCGTCTGCCAATTGATAAAGGGAGCACGTATACAGCAGTGAGTGAAGAAAGAGTCAGGAAGGAGATTGCCCCAACCCTTCTTACTGTGCAGGGGAAAAGAGAGCTTCACTCGAATACCGAGAGTTCAGAGGCTAAAGCGTGGGTAGAATTCTCAGATAATTCCCCAGACCCAGCAGTGAACCGTGCAGACAAGATTGATAATATTGTGCCTTTAGACTCAAAACAGGTCATTAAAATGTGCGCTTTTGAAAAATGTTTTTTACAAGAAGAATGATGCTTGTTTCTTTTCCAGGTCATCATTCTGCGATGTGTTGGTGTGCCTGATGTCGGTATATGTGAGCCCTGTATGGGTGGGACCCCCCCACTAAGCCTGGAGTGATCACCGGACAGTGCAAGCTGACATAATGAGGCTGAACAAACCAGTTGTACCAATCCAAGACCGATGAACTGATATAAACATGAAGTTAAAACAAAATGTGAGAAGGCTGTGTGTTTTTCACACAGATGGACTGTTTGAATAAAAGGGAAAGAGCGACCACAATGTTACACAGTTATTGTTTTGGATGCGAGAAGGCTGTGTGTCTTTCACACAGAAGGACTGTTTGTTGAAAAGAAAAAAACATCAAAAATGTTCTGCATTTGGAAAAAAACGTTTTTTGAGCTAAAAAGCTGCTTTTATTTTCTAGCACTAAATATATAAGTTTGGCTGCTTTTTCAGTAAAAGTTCCAGTATTAGCCATTTGAGACATTAGGAGCCTTACTGAGATTACTGAGTTCATATGCTTGATTCTATTGGCATCATGTATTTTGTGAATCAATCAAACATTTATTTTTGCTGAATATCCAGATATGCATGACTTATTTCTACATGTTTTGAAATGATTATTACATGCTTTTATGATTTAATTGTTTTATATTTGTGCTTTCAGTTAAGAAATGCAGGTGCATATTATCAAGAATGGCGTTAAAATGATCGCCGCTTCAGCAGCAGGAAACTGCCGCTAAAGCGGCAATAATGGGCCTGGTAATATGCCCTTGTGAATTCCCATAGAAGCCTAGGTTCACACCAGAACATGGGCTTCTATGGGAATTCACAAGGGCATATTACCACGCCCATTATTGCCTCTTTAGCGGCAGTTTCCTGCCGCTAAAGCAGCTATAATTTTAACGCCACCTTAAAGGAGGGCTGGGTCTTTAACTCGTCTTTTGGGAGTGTTGCTCAAACATGTATTATGTAAAGGTGCAGTGGTAAACTTGCCTCACCTTAAGGGAGTGCTGGGTCTTTGCCTCACCTTAAGGAAGTGCAGGGTTTGGGTGTGGCTTATTGGTGAGAAGTCACATTCATTGCACCACTCTAAACCCTAAAATGACTAATGTCACCCCAAAACCATACCCACCCTAAACCCAAAAATTAGCCACGCCACCCCAAAACCCATACCCACCCTAATCCTTAAAATTTCCCATGCCACCCCAAAATCCATACCCACCCTAAAAACAAAAAGTACCCATGCTACCCCAAAACACCATACCCACCCTAAACCCTAAAATCGCCCATAGCACCCCAAAACCCATACTTACCTAATAATTACATTTGAAATGCGTGAAATTTGAAATTTACCATACGTGCCTGTACAAAGTAATGTGTTGTAAAGGCCTGTGACATGTAAAAAATTGTGTTGTGATGGTCACGGGTTGTTACAACGCATGCGTTGTAACGCTTGAGTTGTAATGGCATGTGGGTTAACAGCTGCAATATAATGGTTGTTCCTCACTGTCACGTGGTCATGACGTGCATACGTTTACTGTAGCACTGAACATTAGATCTCAGATCAGATCATAGGCTGTGCTTCGATCCTTTGGTCTTTTCATGCTGCAGGACTCCCCCACCCCCAATTCATCAAGGAGTCCAGTACAATTTTATAGTACTACACAAGTCGAACAACACAAATTAAGGGAGTAGCAAATGTAGGAGAAAAGGTTAGTGGTCTTTTACTTCAGTAAAAGATACTGAGACCTACAAATCAGATATATAACACAAACTGTTGAATTGGAATTCAGTTTAGTTACTGTATTGTTTAACTGATTCAGAGGAGTGGGTAACCCAATAAACCCTTGCGGGATCGGGCAGACAGGATATTAAAGAAAAGTTCCAGCAAGGGATTTTTTTGAAAAAGATTATTTAAAAACAAATATGGTATAGTCTATATTATTTAAGACTATTGGACCGTAGTAATCAGCCACTGTTCTGAAGATATTTTTGACTTAAGACCTTACACAAGGCTACCACACTCGCCTAGATGAATTTACCAACTGTACTGGTAGGTCTATTCAACAAATGAGAAAAGGACAAAGGAAAAAGGAAAAAGCAACACAATGAATAGTTTGTTAGAAACTTATTTATCTATTCAAATCAGATTCAAATTGTAAAAGGGTACATATTCGAGAAAAATGCACATAGCTCTTAGGTATAAGGAAACAGTAAAATCAATCCATCAATACATAAGAGAAAGTCTAGTCTAAAAATGAATGAACACACAAAAAACTCCTTTTAAACATAAGCAGAGAGTTTGATGTAGATGTAGACATAGACTTTTGGTGTCGACGTTTCGGTCTCACACGTTAGATCCAGAGACCATCATCAGGACGGTTTATCTTTTAAATGCAGTATGAAAGACCCTCATAAAATAAATGGAGAAAGCGCAGAGGATGTTTTTGAAGGTACAGAATCACTTGTATCCTTGAGGATTCCACAGGTTATCCCTTGATTAGTGCTCCACGTGTTAATCCAAATATGCAAATCGATTTCTGATTCAAGGTCCAGTTGTCAGAGTAACGCTCCGGCTCGTCAGGAATCGGGTCAAAAGGCGAACCTGTGGAATCCCCAAGGATACAAGTGATTCTGTACCTTCAAAAACATCCTCTGCGCTTTCTCCATTTATTTTATGAGGGTCTTTCATACTGCATTTAAAAGATAAACCGTCCTGATGATGGTCTCTGGATCTAACGTGTGAGACCGAAACGTCGACACCAAAAGTCTATGTCTACATCTACATCAAACTCTCTGCTTATGTTTAAAAGGAGTTTTTTGTGTGTTCATTCATTTTTAGACTAGACTTTCTCTTATGTATTGATGGATTGATTTTACTGTTTCCTTATACCTAAGAGCTATGTGCATTTTTCTCGAATATGTACCCTTTTACAATTTGAATCTGATTTGAATAGATAAATAAGTTTCTAACAAACTATTCATTGTGTTGCTTTTTCCTTTTTCCTTTGTCCTTTTCTCATTTGTTGAATAGACCTACCAGTACAGTTGGTAAATTCATCTAGGCTAGTGTGGTAGCCTTGTGTAAGGTCTTAAGTCAAAAATATCTTCAGAACAGTGGCTGATTACTACGGTCCAATAGTCTTAAATAATATAGACTATACCATATTTGTTTTTAAATAATCTTTTTCAAAAAAATCCCTTGCTGGAACTTTTCTTTAATATCCTGTATTGTTTAACAGCATACCAAGTTTTGTTCGTTTTCATGCTCTACATGCTCTATATTTTTGATCCATTGTTTGTCTGATTATTGCATATTATAGCAATGCATGGTTAATTTGGTGACAGCTGTTCAAAATGTTGGTTCTACTTAAAAACGATGTGCCTAATGACTGTTCATAATGTTCAAATATGGTTGTATTCTCAAAGACAAATTGGCACACATGGTAACTTTATCCGTCATAAGTTTTACTTACAATATATGTCCCAATTGCCTGTTCAATAATGTAATACAGGTCTGCTAATTAATGTATGGATCAAAAAATGCAAAACTGTGAAAGAAGCGTAGCCTGTTGGTAGAAATATAAAGCCACTTTAAAGTTGGTCAGAGAGTGCTTTGTGTCTGAAGAGCTTAATTAAACTTGTATCAGGAAATGATTACGCAAAAGATGAAAGCAATGAAGGGCTGAATGTATTTCTGCCAGAGCACAGTTTTGGTCAATTTGTAAGTGGAAGTCTGCGCCAATTTATCCGCTCTTGTAATGCGCTCAACAGTTGACTTGTTTTTGATGCGCCTTAAGTTATGTTTTCTGAAGCCTGACTATTTTCATACAGCTAACTAAATGATGGTCTAGATTCTGGCAGTTAAATAGTAGTTTCTTTCTTTGTTGGTAGAGGACAGATCAATGCTGCTTTTACTTGAGCAGGGTTTTTTAGGTCGAGCCTAGCGATGTATATAGGCGCAGGTAACACTAAACCTTTCACCAATATCCTTCCCTACATTACATTCGTAACGGTTCATAGGGACTGACCTTTTACCTGGATACGATACTGCATTCAGAATGTGGGATTTTCACTAGGCCATCATAGTAACACAGCAATATAGGACCCCTGGAGAGATCTGTGGGTGTATATATACATCATGTCTTGCTTAGAAAGACAGAAGAGATCGTGGCTTCCTTGCTGACACACTGACCAGAGACCCTGTCTGCATGCAGACACTCAAGCTCGCAGTGGTCTTACATTCCTAGCGGGGTGTACAATTCAAGACCAGGACGGGGCCCCATATTCCCTCCTTTCTCAAGTAACGGGGTTTACTAGATCCTAAAGGGAATCGTGGCATAACACCCACACAGATGCTAGGTACATTTAGGTACATCTAGTTAGTGAGGCATTGTAGGAGTACACATTTATTATCATGTATTTTATGTTCTTGTATATATTCAGGATTACTACAACATGGTGGAACTATACCATCCCTTTACTTTGGTCGTACTGATAATCATATATCTCTGCTACTGTCTAATGATGTTACAGCACATCTATTCTACACTAGAATAACAACTATTCAATAAATGCTTAATGAAACGCCCAGCTTGAATATTCTGTGTATCTTTGAGAGAAACTAAGGGCCAGATGTAGGTAATTCAAATTTACAGATTCTAAAATACCGAATTTTACCGATTCGGTATTTTAGAATCGGTAAATGCTCTGTAGAAAAAAATTTGGTAAGTATTACCGAATCAGTACAATTCGGTATTTACCGAATCGCTATTTACCGATTCGGTAATTCACATTCATTCCTATGGGCCTGGAGGGCCATAGGAATTAATGTGAATTACCGAATCGGTAAATACCGATTCGGTAAAATAGGGAAACATTCAAGGGTGGCAGGGTGTCACATTGACACCCTGTTGCACCCCTGAATAGTGCGTGTGTGCACATGTGGCACACATACATACTCTAATGGCATGTTTGTTTGCCACATGGCACTGTTGAAAATGTACAGATTTGAATTTTCAAAGGTATTCGGTTTTTACCACCAACTAATAGTTGGTGGTGAATAACAAATCTTTAAAGCACATAAGCAGTGCTACCTACATGCCATTTACCGATTTGGTAAATACCAAATCGGTAAATACCGATTCGGTATTTACCAAATCATCCCCTACATATGACATGGCTCAATACCGGTCGGTAAGCCTGAAATTTACCGACCAGTAATGGGCCACCTACATCGGGCCCTAAGTGAGCACGAGTTACTGAACGAAAGGTACTATGGGCCATATGTAGGTGGCCAAATACCAGTCGGTAACACCGAAAACGGGTCGATTTTGGCGTTACCGACCGGTATTTAGCCATGTGAGATGTACGTAATACCGAATTGAATCGATAATAACGAATCGGTAAACAATTATTGATTTTTTATTTACCGATCTGAGAATACCGAAACAATGAATACCGAATCGGAAATAACGATTCGGTAAAAACCCCAAAAACACGATGTAGCAAACCTCGTTATTACCGAATATAACCAATTTCGATAATAACGATTCGGTATTTACCACTTTTCCAGAGCAGGTGGTAATCAGGTGCAGTGCATAAAAACAGGCCCAAAATCCATCTGTGTGAACACAATGGCGGCCCTCTACCTCATAGCAAGGCGGCTACGCTTGAGAGCAGCAGGAGTGAGGATCTGGAGACGGGAAGAGCGGGTATACAAACTATGCATCACATTGTTCCAATTGACTGAACCCAGATACCATCCTTGACCTAATACGGGACCTAAAACCCTATCTGGAGCATCAGACACCAAGGGCCCACGCAATCCCAACCCATGTCCAGGTACTCTGTTGCCTGCACCTCCTTGCATCAGGAAGTTTCCAGGGTGTGATAGCCGCAGTGGGTGGTGTGTCACAGAGCTGTCTATCCGGTTTCTTCAAAACCTTCCTGGATGCCACGATGGACAGAATGGAACATTACATTACCTTCCCCAGTACACAGGCGGAGCTGCAGAGGACCAAGCTGGAGTACTACCAACTTGCACAGTTCCCACACGTAATTGGCTGCATTGATGGGACACATATACCCATCTGCCCACCTGCAGCAAGTGAATACATCTACAGAAACCGCAAGTCCACCCACTCCATCAATGTGCAGGTGATATGTAATGCCAAGTACATTATAACTGACATCGTGGCCAAATTCCCCGGGAGTAGCCACGACTCGTACATCTTCCGGAACAGTGGCATCCATACACGTCGGCTTGCTGGTGAATTCGGAGACGGATACCTACTAAGTAAGTAAATGTGACACACCCTGATGTACACCCTGGCTCAAGCTGTTGGTCACACAAATTCATGGCACTTACTTCTGTACATAGGTGACGGCGCATATGCCCTCCAACCTTATCTACTCACACCATATCTCAACCCAACCACTACAAGGGAGAGGAGATACAATGTGGCACATAGGAGCACACACAACGTGGTGGAGCGCACATTTGGATTGCTCAAAAGCAGATTCCGTTGTCTCCACAAAACTGGAGGTGCACGTCTGTACAGCCCCATCAAATGTTGCAAGATAATTGCTACATGTGCAATGCTACACAATCTGGCCACAGAAAAAGGAACAGCAGTGGAACTAACTGACTCAGAGGACGAGGACAACCCTCAGCCAGAGCCCTGCGCAGCTGGTGTTGCAAATGAACATGATGGGAGACAGAGACGGGCAGAGATTACGTCAAACTATTTCTGAGTGAGTAACGAGACAGAGCCAGTAACAGTTACATGTGAAGGTGTTTATTAAGCACACCTCCAGTATTGTGATCAATGTCCAATCGGACATGGGTTTCATCACCCATCTCATGTATGGCAACAGGCATAGGTCTATACTTTCTGCTTTCACGCGCTGCACGTGCACGTTCACTAGCTACACTGTCTGGTGTGTTGGACTGTTCCTGTGCAGCCCCGTGACGTTCAGTGCGCCTCCTGCACTCGGTGGGTGAGGCCGTAATGCTACCACGGCTGGCAGCCTCCTCACTGTCCCCCCCTTCCATTGTGGCCGCCTTAGCATTCTGCAGGAGCTCTAAAGCTGAGGTCATAGACACCATCCCCCTGGGCACATCCCTGCTGCAATGCGCCATCTCCTCCTGCATGGCGATGGACCTGCGACACATTAGTGATGTAGTAGTGGCCAGCCGGTTCACTGACTTGGCAAAGGAGAAGTGTGGCTCACCGGTTAGAGGCGGCAGACCCAGAAGCAGAGGTCAGCCCGGGACCACGGTTCAATTCCCGACACGGCAGGGTACGGGACCAATGTCAGCGGGCTCGATAAATCTCGCCTTGGTGCCTCTCTAACCATGGGTCCCACGCTGCAACTCTGGGCAATAGCTTGCTTATTCTCCACAACAGCCCCCTCGCTGCCGGGGATGCCTGGCTTCACCTTGGGGATGCCTAATAGGGACCATCTCACAGGGAAAGCCAGGACGGGTTCCCCAGCAGCATACAGGGCCAAGAAACCCTGGGGTGAACATGTGCTCTACAAATTCATACTGACATAACATAACATGCCAGTATAGCCAGCCAGGACTGACAAGGCCTGTAGCCTCTGCCTCCCCCTGCGCCTGCCAAGACGGTCCTGCTCAAGCTGGCTGAAGAGGTTGTCCACAGAGGTTGCTACTCTCTCCATTCCCGGACACAAGTTGTCTCCCATAGCACTGATGCCCTTTTCCATCCTGTGCATGTGCTTGTTGATGTGTGCCACCTCCCTGTGCATTGATTTCATCTCCCTCCATTGCAGGCACTGGACCTTCAGCATGTTGCCTTCCAGTCCAGCAGACACACTTCCACCCTGCTCGGATGCTTCTGGACTGTCCGGCCTTGCCCTGCGGCGTCGGGATGAACTGTGGGCGCCCTCGGATGGAGTACCAGCACTCTCCCTGTTGGATCACTCATGTATTGGACTTTGTTCGCCCACTGTGCCCTCCTCTAACGACTCCTCCATCTGCTGGAGGGTGGCCACGGCATGCCTCCTGCCTGAATGTGGTAGTGGTGGTGTTGGTGATCGTCGCAGTGGGGACTGGGTGAGAAGGGATTGCGGTCTTCCCTGACGCTGTGGTGATGGCTGTGGTGGAGGATTTGATGGCTGTGATGGCGTCGAGCTTGTGGTCCCTGCAGGCATGGTGTCATCCTCATGTTGCCTCCCCTCTGGCCTGGCTGACTTAGCTCTGCTGCCCTCTGCTGCACTGCGAGATGACTCGCCTGTAATGACACAAATGTAGATGTACTCACTGCTCTGTCTGCAATGGAATTACATTAAACATCATGCCTACAGAGCACAGTGATTGTCCTGAGGTAGCCAATTACTTTACCATGCTAGTGTGTTTGCTAGCCTGACTGTCCTATACATTAGTTCCCTCTGACTACATCACCCATAATGCATTGCAGGTAATCAGTAAGATGTGGAGTGGGAGCCCCAATGCCACTATGGGGATTGGGGAGGGGAGGGGGTAGCACAGCATGCTGGGCATGCTTCTTACCTTGTTTTCTTGCTCCTCTGGCGGAGCTGTCTGCGTCTCCCACACCACTCACACTCTCCGGCTGGATGGTGGACTCCACCATCACTTCCAGTGGTGTTGGTGCTGGGGCTCGGTTCTTTCCTCCACCTGTTTTGGCAGCCTGCCTCTGTCTCTCTGCCATCCTTTGTTTAGCTGTCTTCCTGAGGTCGTACCACCTCTTCCTGATGTCGTCTATGGTGTGCTGGGTCACACCTATGGCATTGATTTTGTCCCGGATGCCACTCCAGATTTATCTCTTCTGTGACTCGGGCACTTGGTGGGACTGGGCTCCAAAAAGCTTGTGATGGCCTTGGCTGACATCCTGGATAAGTACCTCCAGCTCCTTGTCACTGAACTTCAGTTTTCTTTTCCTGTCACCTCCCTCCTTCTCCCTGTCCCGGCTTGCCATTTCAATGCTTGTTATCTTGTTTTATTTTTCTTGCTTGTAGCTGTGAGGCTCTGTTGCTGCTCACTCCTCGGCTCACCTGCCTGCCTGCCTCACAGTGAGCTCCAGGTCCTGTCTAGCTGCCTGGGTGTGGCCACTTCCTGTCTGGGAGGTAATTGGGTGATGCCGGATTGGCTGATTCAACGAATTGCGATTTTTTGAATTACCGATTAGGTATATACCCAATCGGTAATGTATTCTGTAACTCCGATTCGGTATTCGTCTTTCGGTATTTTTTTTTTTACCGATTCGTTCACATTCGGTATTTATTACCGAATTTTAACGCATCGGTAATTTTTACCGATTTTTTATCTACATCGCGTATACCGAATTCTTAATACCGATTCGGTAAAATTCGGTATTAACACCTTGGCTGCTAAGGGGTTTTCCCCTCCTGTGCTGCATTTTGGTGAACCCCATTGTTCATGACAAGGTCAACTTGACATAAGAACAGCTCCACTGTGCCTCATGACGAGCTGACCTTGTCATGAGCATGGAAGAGGTTAAGGATTCGGTATTCTTGATTTGCCTACATATGGCCCTAAATTTTGTTTCCACAATCCTGGGGGATCACAGTTGTCATGTTCTTAGTTTGCCAGAAACTATTCTCTCCCCGATAAGAGGAGATTCTAGTGCACTTATGCAAACAGGCTAACATATCCGGTGGGGGTGCTCAGAACCAGTCTGCCACCAATCCCACAGTTTATGTTATCCAAACCTCGCAGATCCTGTATGGGATATATAAGTACTGCACCATAGCGGCAGCGTGCATGCACTGCTCGCTCTGCGAGGCATGCAGTATTGATGTATGCTGTGGAAGCCTCGCCCACTTGCCTCCCATGTTTTTCATAGGCTAGTCTCATTGCCCTTGGTAAATGCTGACTTCCCATTGATAATGAGGCTTGTTAGTCCTCCTTGTTACCGCCTTGTCGCCATTTGTTACCTCCCACGAGGACTGGATCATTTACATGTGGTGTTACACGGTCTCCTTCACAAGTCGGTAAGCACAATTCATTTCTTTATTTGCAGTGCGGTCTGCTTTCACTTTAGCGACCGTGCTTGTTTATTCAATTAATTTTCTGCGCGGGCGGAAGGGAGCGTTTATACTCACTAATCTAACAAGCATTTCCAATGCAATAGGTCTCACATTTACGCACGTTTGAACTATTGACATTGCAAATAACAATGTCTTTTATTTTTGTTTTTGTTTTTAAAACATAAATAAAAGGTATTGTCATTTACAAAGCCAATAGCTTAAATTCGAGCAAATGCAAGACCTATTGCATTGCAAATGTTTGTTAATTCGGGGGTTGTCTCAGAAGCTATTTCTCCCATGTGGCCTACATTTGTTTGGCTCTGTGGCCCATAGGTTTTACCTATATTCTGGGCTCCATATGCTGGCTGGATTCTGTACCAGCCACCTCAAAGCTAACAATATCCAGCACTGAACAAAGAATGTTCCCTCAATGTCCTTTATGCATGTCCTGATATCATCCATATTGTGCCTCGGAACTTTCTCCTGCCAATACATGTATCTTTCCTGGACAAGGTCCATCTGAACACACGTGTATTCCCTTGAGGACTTTGACTGCAACCAACCGATTGCTTTCAGAAAAGCAGCCCATGTTGCATGTGTAGTGTCTCTGGCACAGTAGTGAACAAGTGCCTCAGAAAGACTGAACGGAGATATGAGAGTATTCATGACTGCTTGCATGACCAAATGTACTGCAAGAGCCTCTATAGTGTCCTTGAGCACACACAATCTGGACCAAGATGTCAACTGCTACATAGAGACGGATTGAGCACACTTTTGGTTGACAAAAATATCTTGAAAGCTATCACCTTATTTCTCATCTTTTAGATATGCTTTCAAATGCAGCCTTATTTATTTTTTATAAGGTAATAGCACTGAATGTACATTCAAAACATATTTCAGACTATTGAGTGGTTAACAATAACCATACATTATCCTACAAGACTGCTTGTTTTCTGTAGCTTAAGACTAAGGAAGGAGGTTCATTGAATTACGGTGAAATGTATAGTAGTACCCAGGCAACAGGGCTAAGAGAGAACAAACAGGCAACCATTGCCACAATGAATGCCTAAAATATTGGTTGTCCTCCTTAAGCTGTTCAAAGCTCAGACATAGCATCCGTTTGGAGGAATCGGAGTGGGTCTTTCTTTGGTTTATTTGGATGCCTCTGCATTCAAGTGTCACATTGCTTCTATGAAAACTTTACAAACTTCACTATTATTTCCTGTACTCTCTCCTGCGCTGGTGCACATTTTGCTGCCAAGGTGTCCCTTCCTGCACATAAACAATCTGAAATGACGTTTTTAAACTTCTATGTGTGCTGCGGTAAGCATATTTTTCAATGACTGTTTATGTGCAGGAAGGGACATCTTCCTGCACATAAACAATCACAAGAGGTGACTTCCTTGTTCTTTATGTACTGCAGAATGCAGCATGCATAGAAAGAGGAAAGAAAGAGGAGAAATTAAAAAATGTCTCCTCGTTGCGCCTCCCTGGAGAGGCTTAGCATTCTGATGCATTTCCAGGTTTACGATTTCTCGTAAATCTGGAAATATGGCAGAAGCCATGTGTTTTGCATGAGAACACCCACAGCAACACCGATGTGCGGCCCCTTTCACGCAAAGTGTTGCGTGTAAAGGAGCCTTCTTTACAAGGACATCAAAAGCAGCGCAGGGTGCATATGGGGCAGCAGGTTGCGCCGCCGGTGCGTCACAAAAAGTGACACACCGGCAACTCAAGGGGCTTGTAAATAAGCCCCTAAATGTATAGCTCACTGCACCATCAGGATTCAAGCAAGCCGGGCCGACGACCGCTGAAATGCCAGAAACCAGTCCCCGGAAGCTTGTCTCCTTTCTGGTGAAGAATTGGCTGGGTAGTTTGGTCTGCCCTGTTCCCTTGATGCACTGGGCCAGGGACAGACTAATTTGCATATAGCCAGGTTCTGAGCTGGGATGGTGCAGTGAGCTAAATAACGGTGATGGATCAAGCCCTGATCTTTGGACTGGGTAAGAGTGGTCTGCTTAATTCAGACACTCTGTTCATCACCACCCCCTCTTCTGAATCGTTTTTGGCCACTATAGGTGTGGCAGGGTATACTAAGACATGAGTCCCTTGCTCACTGCACCATCAGGATTCAAGCAAGCCGGGCCGACGACGGCTGAAATGCCAGAAACCGGTCCCCGGAAGCTTGTCTCCTTTCTGGTGAAGAATTGGCTTGGTAGTTTGGTCTGCCCTGTTCCCATGATGCACTGGGCCAGGGACAGACTAATTTGCATATAGCCAGGTTCTGAGCTGGGATGGTGCAGTGAGCTAAATAACGGTGATGGATCAAGCCCTGATCTTTGGACTGGGTAAGAGTGGTCTGCTTAATTCAGACACTCTGTTCATCACCACCCCCATTTTCTGAATCGTTTTTGGCCACTTTTGGTGTGGCAGGGTATACTCAGACATGAGTCCCTTGCTCACTGCACCATCAGGATTCAAGCAAGCCGGGCCGACGACGGCTGAAATGCCAGAAACCGGTCCCCGGAAGCTTGTCTCCTTTCTGGTGAAGAATTGGCTTGGTAGTTTGGTCTGCCCTGTTCCGATGATGCACTGGGCAAGGGAAAGACTAATTTGCATATAGCCAGGTTCTGAGCTGGGATGGTGCAGTGAGCTAAATAACGGTGATGGATCAAGCCCTGATCTTTGGACTGGGTAAGAGTGGTCTGCTTAATTCAGACACTCTGTTCATCACCACCCCCTTTTCTGAATCGTTTTTGGCCACTATAGGTGTGGCAGGGTATACTCAGACATGAGTCCCTTGCTCACTGCACCATCAGGATTCAAGCAAGACGGGCCGACGACGGCTGAAATGCCAGAAACCGGTCCATGGAAGCTTGTCTCCTTTCTGGTGAAGAATTGGCTTGGTAGTTTGGTCTGCCCTGTTCCCATGATGCACTGGGCCAGGGACAGACTAATTTGCATATAGCCAGGTTCTGAGCTGGGATGGTGCAGTGAGCTAAATAACGGTGATGGATCAGGCCCTGATCTTTGGACTGGGTAAGAGTGGTCTGCTTAATTCAGACACTCTGTTCATCACCACCCCCTTTTCTGAATCGTTTTTGGCCACTATAGGTGTGGCAGGGTATACTCAGACATGAGTCCCTTGCTCACTGCACCATCAGGATTCAAGCAAGCCGGGACGACGACGGCTGAAATGCCAGAAACCGGTCCCCGGAAGCTTGTCTCCTTTCTGGTGAAGAATTGGCTTGGTAGTTTGGTCTGCCCTGTTCCGATGATGCACTGGGCAAGGGACAGACTAATTTGCATATAGCCAGGTTCTGAGCTGGGATGGTGCAGTGAGCTAAATAACGGTGATGGATCAAGCCCTGATCTTTGGACTGGGTAAGAGTGGTCTGCTTAATTCAGACACTCTGTTCATCACCACCCCCTTTTCTGAATCGTTTTTGGCCACTATAGGTGTGGCAGGGTATACTCAGACATGAGTCCCTTGCTCACTGCACCATCAGGATTCAAGCAAGCCGGGCCGACGACGGCTGAAATGCCAGAAACCGGTCCTCGGAAGCTTGTCTCCTTACTGGTGAAGAATTGGCTTGGTAGTTTGGTCTGCCCTGTTCCCATGATGCACTGGGCCAGGGACAGACTAATTTGCATATAGCCAGGTTCTGAGCTGGGATGGTGCAGTGAGCTAACTAACGGTGATGGATCAAGCCCTGATCTTTGGACTGGGTAAGAGTGGTCTGCTTAATTCAGACACTCTGTTCATCACCACCCCCTTTTCTGAGTCATTTTTGGCCACTATAGGTGTGGCAGGGTATACTCAGACATGAGTCCCTTGCTCACTGCACCATCAGGATTCAAGCAAGCCGGGCCGACGACGGCTGAAATGCCAGAAACCGGTCCCCGGAAACTTGTCTCCTTTCTGGTGAAGAATTGGCTTGGTAGTTTGTCTGCCCTGTTCCCATGATGCCCTGGGCCATGGACAGACTAATTTGCATATAGCCAGGTTCTGAGCTGGGATGGTGCAGTGAGCTAAATAACGGTGATGGATCAAGCCCTGATCTTTGGACTGGGTAAGAGTGGTCTGCTTAATTCAGACACTCTGTTCATCACCACCCCCCTTTTCTGAATCCTAAATGTATAGCAGGCTCCTGTGTCAAGTTGCTGCTGCCTTTACTGTGGTGGCACTGGGGGTTGTTCCAACGTAGGGTATTGGTTCACATCATATACCAGGGAAGCTGTGCTCATTGCAGTCAACATCTGGTGATGTTTAATCAATGCTCCTAATGATATTGACACTGTCTCGCCCTTAAAGGTCATTAGCAGAGGGAGGAATTGGCCCGCATATAACATAAACCATTTGTGGCATGAAGTGCAGGGACAGCGCACATAGGGCAAGCTGTGCAGCCATTGGCATCAGCACGTATCACAATGTCAGCTCATGACTCACACTGGCTTTGTTCACAAAGCACAGCCAGTTCCTTCTGGGAAAAAAAACATTTGAAATATTTACTTTAAAAAACTAAATTCAGGCTCCAATACTTCCCTCCAGTTTAGTATTTCCAAAAACTCTGCAGAGTCAAACAAACTGGTAACTGTCCACACGGTCAGCGCATATTTTTATTTTATTTTGCAGGTTCCCTAACTTTAGTAGTTTAATTCACTTTTTAGGTCTTGCCTAGTGTTGCAGAGAATGCGCTGCTCGCTTTGCGATGCATGCAGTATTCAGTATAACATGGAAGCTTCATGGAAGGTTCACCCACTCTCCGCCCAATATTTTCACTGGCTTGTGTCTTAAATCCTGCCTTCCGATTAGTTGTAGGCTTGTTAGTCCCTCCTTATGACAGCCATCTTGTCATTAGTGTCCTTCCATAGCTACTGGCCCCTTTACTGCGCAGACTACTTTCTTCCCTTGCCCAGTCTTGATCACTTAAGAAGCAACACAACATGATTGATTTGTGCATATCAGGGCAAGAAGATTAGGCACAAATAAAGTGTTAAAGTGTTCAAACGTCAATCTCTGCCTGACGCAAAGATGGCAGCCACACAGCTGCATTGTCTGAGTTGACTGTGCTCTAGTTGCTGTGGGGGTGTACTCAGCTTCGAGGTGCATTTGCAAGGCTGCGGCAGGAGCCGGTGTGCGCGAGGGGCTGGGCGGGCAGCGAGTGCTGCTTGTTTTGTGCTCAAAGCCAGGGCAGCTCTTCAAAAAGCTGTGGCTGCAGCAGTAGGTGGAGGAAACCAAGTCCAGAGCCCCTGCCTCCGATGCCCCAAACAGAAGATGGCAGGGTGTGCAGCGACTTTTGGAATGACTGCCTGGGGGTTTCTGAGCATCTTCTCCAGTGTCTGGCTTGTGTGAAAGCGGCTGCCAGATTGTGCCCCGGGGCCTGGCGGTGCAGTGAGACAGGGGGAATTGCCCCGGGGCTGCCACCGTCGGGGTGTTGGGAGGCCGTGAAGGGGAAAACATGGGAGTGAGGAGACCCCCAGCTAGCAGAAGAAAGGGAAATAAACCCTTGAACAGCCCATCACTGCTCCACAGCTTCTCCACTGCCCTGGGTAGGAGGTCCGTCCCAGCCAAAGAGGGCGCAAAGGACACAGTCTCTCTAATGAGCCTTAGGACTCGGAATAGACTGTCCCCAAGAATCACTTTCCCTTCCCTAATTTCAGAGAGGGGTATTGCTTGCAAAGTACCCACCCCCTTGATCCAACCCTGTAAGACTGTTCCTTAAACAATATTTTCTAAACAAGATAGCCCTCAATTGAGAAAAGACCCGGAGAAGGGAACTAAGAAAGCTGTCATCCCTCCCCCCAGCCGCGGCCCGGATAGGCAAACAAACTGCATTCCAGAGAGCTGAGCTGGGGGTGGGGTAGGCAGAGTGGGCTGGGTACGTGTAAGGTGGAGTATCACAGGTTTTGTGTAGTGGGGTGGTTGGGTTTGTAGTCTGAAAGTTTTACGTTGTTTGGTGGGCGCTACGGTGGTTGTTAGACACCCTCTCCTAATAGCGAGTGGAGTATACTCTTCCAGGGGTTTCAAGTTGAACTGTTGGGTTTAGGCAGTCAAAATCTGGTGGTCAGTGCACTGGGTCTAAGGCTGCTTTGTTGGGTGTTGACCCTCTCCCCGGGCTGATGGCGGCCAGGCCTCCCGGGGACCTGTTCGATGGAAGTATGTTACCAGCTACTGGTTCTGCCCCTAGACAGGCCGGTGCCCAAGCACATCCTAAGCGGCAGAGGAGCCATCAGCTTCAGCTCAAGTTCAGCACTCTTTGCCTGTCCCAACCCACTGCAGCTTTCCCAGGTAAGAGGCCTCTTCTTCCTTATAGCCCCCCTGAGCCTAGTACTGTCCGACCCAGTCCCCGGTGCCATGCTTGCCTTGACGCTTGCTTATGCAGTGAACCCTGATTTACTGTCCATTCTTTGCATTATAACTGTCAACTCACTTTTCTTTTTGATAGCTCTCTTTCTGCTTTTCCTTATTGCCGGTTTGTGAGTACCATTAATATTTAAAACTTGACTTGGCATTAGGAGCCAGGTTTACCAAATTATTCATGAAATACAGTTCCATCGGGACACAGCATGATAGATGTGCCCCTTAGCATGCCCTTTACTCACAAACACGATGGCCAGGAGAAAAGACTGTGGATTGAAAGAGCTCACTGTAGCTCAAAACCAGTAACCAACTTTCTAAAATGTATTTTGTGTAGTGTCCAATCCTGGACACTCAAGTTTGCTATCCATTGAACCGGAAATCCAGGTTTCAGCAAAACAATGGAGGGGACTAAATAGTGTAGGTGATGTACTGTGGTCACAACATCATAAGGATTGTCAGAAACCTTTCGCACACTCTTTTTACTGGCATAGGTGTGGTTAAGAAATCAGCAATGTGTATTATATGTGCATGCAGATAATTGCTTTACTGTGCATAGTATCATATATAACCTACATGCAGGGGGTCAAGAGATGTATGATTTTTAGGTCGAGCATTCGAGACCTCTTGTATATACTTTAGTATATACCTATATATGTATTTACTTTGTAGGCTCTGGAGATCAGCCCTAGGACTTGTCTGCTTCAACTTAGGGACTTTTCTTTCTGTTCAACTGCCTCTATTTAACTGTCTTGATAGAAACAACCAGCAGAGGTCAGTAAAACACCAGAATCACTTTAGCTTCTCTAGATTCCAGGCAATAGAAATTGTCTTCCACGAGCACCCGTAGACAAAAAAAATTCAAATCCTGTATTTTAAGTGATATGACCACCGAAGGCCCTGATATTATATTAAAAACAGAGCTTTGGACTATTCCATTTCCAGCTGAAAGGCAACATTTCTCTCCATGTGCTCCCATAACTGGCATGTCACACAGTTTGGTGCTTAATTTCCCTTCATGTTAAAGAATAGTAGGTTTCAGCACCCAGGCTAATGTGCTTCATAGCTAAATACATATATGGTCCCAAAGGCGAGACCGATTGCATTGCAAATGCTTGTTATAGGAAGTAGCAAATGGTTTTTGTTTGAACACTCTCTAATAGAAAAACACAAATGCAAAAGAACATAAAATGAAAAGGGTAACATGATTTTACTATCCTCAAAGCCTTCCTTAATAATTGCAATGCCTCCTTTAGTGGCATCTATCTGTACTTTTAACACGTGACCCCCAAATGTGTTCCTACCCCTTTTCATACTATTCGCACTAACAGCGCATACTCCATCACTCACACCCACATGCCTACTTGGCTCAATGCCTGAGTGTAGTCCCTTTACCGCTGTCTGGTGCTCCTTCCCTTCTCCCCTGCACCTCCCTCGTATTGTTTTCACAATACCACCCCTCCTCCCCCTGTCCGTTAAGGTTATTGCTGCTTCCTCCCCCTACCATTTTTTTAAACATATTACACAGTAGCCCGGACTGCTCTGCAACATGGCTTAAAAAAACTGCTGGTATGAGACCAGTGCTGGTCGTTCATAGTGCTTTTTTTCTTAACTTTAAGCCATGTTGCACAACAGCCTGTGCTTTTTTGCAGCAGGTTTTAAAAACATTGACAAAGTCAATAGATCTCACATGGGCGAATAGGCACATTTAATATAAATTTCAAGCACGGGAATAGATATGTATTTGTCTGGAAGCAAAAAACTGTAGAATTTTGGTGTAGGTTACCAGGACAGGTAACAGTTGCACTGTCTAAACAGACTCAAAAATCCATGTAGGTTAATGCCATGAGCTCTGCAAATAACACTTAAATTCAGGCTGACACCTACACTCTACATAGATCCACTCTATTAAAAAATCAGTCTTTACATGTTTATCAATTTTGTATTTATTCTTCAATTTTATATTACGTAAACCAGATCCACTTGGGCTGCACAGTACATAGTCGGTGAATGCAGGGTTGGTATGGCATTGTATTTGGTTATAAACCACTAACTGTTAACACTGGCACACAAGTGCTTTATATTACCTCCACTTACTACACAGTATATTGCCTTTCTCAATAAACAAATCATAACACTGTTATGGACTTTCTTTAACTTATATTGCACAACTGCTCACCAAGCAAAAACTTTCAAAAAAATGTATTATTAATCACAAAGGCGAAAGAATAATGCATTTGCCAATGCTTGTTCAAACTGGGCACTGCGGTTTCGTGTTTTCCCTGCCTCTTCATTTTTAGGTCAAGCCTAGACAGCACATGTGCTGTCGCAAGACCTGTATTAAACAGAAATATGGAGGGCATTTTTCTCCTGCCGCTTGCCATTGGTTAATTCTGGCATTGCTGTTCTTATCTGGCTTATTGTTGACTTGCGATCGGATATGTCACTTCCGTTTTGCTTCCGTTTTGCAGGAAGAAGCACCGACCGAGGTGCTATCTTATTCTTCCATAAAAAGCACTGAAGGGCATCTTTTCTGTGAGGATGGGGTACATTTGTCTAAAATGGGGCAGGCCTTCTATTTACTCGAATTGAGGGATTTGATTGTGGAAATCTGGCAGGAGAATTTATGGTGTTCTAACACAATGTTATGAATTTTCTTCCTTGGTGGGGCAGGAAAACTCTATTTGGTTTCCTGATTGGTGGAATTAATCGGGGGGGCGGTGGGCAGCCTTGAGCGGGTTTGTCCATTCTCAAAGGGGGGAGGTGGGGTACACAGTCACGGGGGAAAGGAAATGAGAATGAAGGAGGATTTATCAATGGGGGTCAGTTCTTCTAAGTTTGGTGGGGAGTCAACATTTGGGGGGTTAGGTTGTAGATAGTTTGGTATAAGCTTGGTGATTGGATTGATCATAAAATGGCAAAATGTGTTTTTGAGAAAATAAATGGCACTGGTCTTAATAAAGTGGCCTTTTTTGCTAAACTAAGAACTTGTGGTCCGTGAGTCATTGTGCGAGGGGGACCTAGGGGGAGCAGGGCACAAGCCGGTTTCCCCCTGGGCTGTTTCGCACAGTGGGAGTGGCCGCACAGGTGGGGGGGCAAGGGGCCAATCAGGGCAGCTGGCACGCGGCAGGGAAAGCAATTAGCGGGGTGGGAAAATCACTGTGCCCTCGGAAGGCGGGAGGTTGTGGAGGAGTTTTTTGTCCCACCCACCCATCCCTCTTTTTTCTTCTTTTGTTTTCAATTTTTGTACAGAGTACAATTTTTCCTTGGCTACTGCCTGGGGGTTTTTGTCCAGGATTTCGTGTCACGATAAGACAGGTTTTTCTTTAGCCATTTTTTGGTAGGCAGAAGTTTTCTGGGGGATGGGCAGCCTTGAGCGGGTTTGTCCATCCTCAAAGGGGGGAGGTGGGGTGCACAGTAACGGGGGAAAGGAAATGAGAATGAAGGGGATTTATCAATGGGGGTCAGTTCTTCTGGGTTTGTTGGGGGGTCAACATTTGGGGGGTTTGGTTGTAGATAGTTTGGTATAAGCTTGGGGATTGGATTGATCATAAAATGGCAAAATGTGTTTTTGAGAAAATAAATGGCACCTGTCTTAATAAAGTGGCCTTTATTGCTAAACTAAGTGAGTCATTGTGCGAGTAATTATTTCGTCACACCCGGTCCTCATTCATATTTTCTTTCCATGCGTGATTATTCCGTAGATTGAAAACGGCCTGCGCTGTCGGACAGAGAGACTTTTGCAGAGAGGAAATTAAGGCCGAGGTAAAACAAAATAAATTAGTTTTATTATCCGACAGAGGAGAGGCGATGGTGCTGGGACGTGTGTTTTTCTGACGTGGCAATTAGTTTCCTGCCACATGTGCCACACGTGTGTGACTGACAGCCCCAACCACTGACGTGACCCTGTCCCAACCTTTGTTGCATTTGACAGACTTCATATGTGACTGTCCATCTGACGTGACTCTGTACGAACCTTTGCTGTATCTGACAAGCTGGACATGTGACCGTCTAGCTAGCCATTCAAGTCTAGTACGCAGATGACTTTCCAGGGACTCTGCCCCAGCTCTACCGACTTTCCAATCTTTAGAGGCGTGGTTTACACTGACTCAACTATTCTACTCATGAAAAGACCTGACTTGTGAGTTGAGTGGCTCTGCCAGGATTATTTGAGCCTTGCATGCGAGGGGCACTTCCCCCGCTCACAGGCACTTCAGTGACCATACATGTGAGCGACCTTCCAAGCTCAGAGCCCTGACTCCTACGTGACTGACTCTTCCACACCTTTGGCGCCAGCATGCATGTATGTGACTTTGGCCTTTCCGGGACTGAGTGTCTTTTCAATGCCGCTTTTAAGGGCCCTGACTGATGTTTGTTAGATTTGCCTAGCTCTCCCACCCTTTCAGAAAGGGTACATGTGAGCGACTGAGACCTGACATATGATATGCGGGACTCTGTCCTCCTGACCATGCCAGATTTTCAGACAACTGATTGCCATGCAGCCAACGAAGCCAGGTTCTCCAAGATATTGGTTGAGCTCAGGTCATACAACACTATATTGAATATAAATTGAGACAAGCATTTGCAATGCAATAGGTCTCGCATTTACAAGAGTTTGAGCTATTGCCGTTGTAAATTACAAAGCCTTTTATTTATGTTTTGGTTTTTAAAACATAAATAAAAGGAATTATCATTTACAATGCCAATAGCTTAAACGCGCGTAAATGCAAGACCTATTGCATTGCAAATGCTTGTTCAGCTCAGTCATTTCATTGAATTAAGGAGCGCTAGTAATACTGAAACACTTCATGTTATTCTTTTTAGTTTACAAGGGTACTCCATGTACAGCTCTTTTAACTCCCGTTCGAAACGGTCTCCGAATGATGTCCTTTACTGAAATCACACCCTAGTTTCTTTAACCTCTTGGATGCTCATGACGAGCTGAGCACGTCATGAGCAACAGCGCTCCGGTGCTCATGACGAGCTCAGCTCGTCATGGCCCGTGGAACGCTCAGGTGCGGGGAGAATTCCATTCTGCATCACTGTATGGGAGCAATACACAATGATTTACTGTCAGCTATATCTTGTCAAGTGACGAATAACAAGGCTGCGGGCAATAAATGGTTAGGACAAGAAAATCTCAAGTTTCAAAAATTGGTGTTATCATAATTACAAAGTCTTTAGAGACCAAACTCAATATTCCTACCTGCTCCCAATTGAAAGATGGCAATACAAAAGGGGATGATGGACGGAGCGTTTGAGCAAATCAAACACTCACCCCCAGTCAACTGATCTAGGATTAATCCATCACCATTCTTTAGCTCACTCCATCACCCCAGTTCAGAATTGGCATTATGCAAATCAGTCTGACCATGTGCCTCATGGGAACAGTCCAGCCTGAACTTCCCCGGACTGGAAACAAGCATCCTGGGACCGGCTTCGGGTTCATAACTCCCCTCAGCCAGGCTATCTTGAATCCAGATGCAAAGTGAGCAAGGGACTCATGTCTGAGCATACCCTGCCAACTTAGGGCAAACAAAGCGATACAAAAGGGGATGATGGACGGAGCGTTTGAGCAAATCAAACACTCACCCCCAGTCAATTGATCAGGGTTTAATCCATCGCCATTCTTTAGCTCACTTCGCCACCCCAGTTTAGACATGGCCATATGCAAATTAGTCTGACCCTATGCCTCATGGGAACAGTCCAGCCCGAACTGCCAAGCCATATCTTCCCTGGACCGGAAACAAGCATCCTTGGACCAGATTCGGGTTCATAACCCTCATCAGCCAGACGATTTTGAATCCAGATGCAAAGTGAGCAAGGGACTCACTTCAGAGCATACCATGCCAACTTAGGGCAAACAAAGCGATACAAAAGGGGATGATGGACGGAGCGTTTGAGCAAATCAAACACTCACCCCCAGTCAATTGATCAGGGTTTAATCCATCGCCATTCTTTAGCTCACTTCGCCACCCCAGTTTAGACATGGCCATATGCAAATTAGTCTGACCCTATGCCTCATGGGAACAGTCCAGCCCGAACTGCCAAGCCATATCTTCCCTGGACCGGAAACAAGCATCCTGGGACCGGTTTCGGGTTCATAACCCTCATCAGCCAGGCTATCTTGAATCCAGTGGCAAAGTGAGCAAGGGACTAATGTCTGAGCATACCCTGCCAACAAAGCGGTACAAAAGGGGATGATGGACGGAGCGTTTGAGCAAATCAAACATTCATCCCTAGTCAACTGATCTGGGTCCCGTGCTCTCCATGCCACTGAAATCAAGCTATCCAGGCCGAAGAGGGCTAAAAGCCTGAAACCGGTCCTAGGATGCTTGTTTCCAGTCCAGGGAAAACCTGGCTTGGCAGTTCGGGCTGGACTGTTCCCATGGGGCACAGGGTTAAGATTGATTTGCATATGGCTGGGTTCAAACTGGAATGGCATGGTGAGCAGAAAAACGATGGATTTAGGCCCAGATCTCTGCACTGGGGTGAATGTATGACATTGTTCTGCATTCTGTCCATCACCTGTTGTTTTAGCATTCGTCAACCCGAGTAGGACGGGTATGCTCAGACGTGAGTCCCCCGCTCTCCATGCCACTGGAATCAACCTACCCTGGCTGAAGAAAGCTGAAAGCCCGAAATCGGTCCTAGGATGCTTGTTTCCAGTCCAGGGAGAACATGGCTTGGCAGTTCGGGCTGGACTGTTCCCATGGGGCACAGGGTCAAGACTAGTTTGCATATGGCTGGGTTCAAACTGGAATGGCATGGTGAGCAAAAAAACTATGGATTTAGGCCCAGATCTCTGTACTGGGGTGAATGTATGACATTGTTCTGCATTCTGTCCATCACCTGTTATTTTAGCATTCGTCACCCCGAGTAGGACGGGTATGCTCAGACGTGAGTCCCGTGCTCTTCATGCCACTAAAATCAAACTACCCTGGCTGAAGAAGGCTGAAAGCCCGAAACCGGTCCTAGGATGCTTGTTTCCAGTCCAGGGAGAACCTTGTTTGGTAGTTCGGGCTGGACTGTTTCCATGGGGCACAGGGTCAAGACTTATTTGCATATGGCTGGGTTCAAACTGGAATGGCATGGTGAGCAAAACAAAGATGGATTTAGGCCCAGATCTCTGTACTGGGGTGAATGTATGACATTGTTCTGCATTCTGTCCTTCACCTGCTGTTTTTGCATTTGTCACCCGAGTGGGACAGGTATGCTCAGACGTGAGTCCCGTGCTCTCCATGCCACTGGAATCAAGCTATCCTGGCTGAAGAGGGCTGAAAGCCCGAAACCGGTCCTAGGATGCTTGTTTCCAGTCCAGGGAGAACCTGGTTTGGCAGTTCGGGATGGACTGTTTCCACGGGGCACAGGGTAAAGACTGATTTGCATATGGCTGGGTTCAAACTGGAATTTCATGGTGAGAAAAACAACAATGGATTTAGGCCCAGATCTCTGTACTGGGATGAATGTATGACATTGTTCTGCATTCTGTCCATCACCTGTTGTTTTTGCATTTTTTACCCCGAGTGGGATGGGTATGCTCAGACATGAGTCCCGAGCTCTCCATGTCATTGGAATCAAGCTATCCTGGCTGAAGAGGGCTGAAAACCCGAAACCGGTCATAGGCTGCTTGTTTCCAGTCCAGGGAGAACCTGGCTTGGCAGTTCGGGCTCGACTGTTCCCATGGGGCACAGGGACAAGATGGATTTGCATATGGCTGGGTTCAAACTGGAATGGAATGGTGAGCAAAAAAACGATGGATTTAGACCAGATCTCTATACTGGGGTGAATGTATGGCATTGTTCTGCATTCTGTCCATCAACAGTTGTTTTTGCATTTGTCACCCGAGTGGGACAGGTATGCTCAGACGTGAGTCCTGAGCTCTCCAATGCACTGGAATCAAGCTATCCTGGCTGAAGAGGGCTGAAAGCCCGAAACCAGTCCTAGGATGCTTGTTTCCAGTCCAGGGAGAACCTGGCTTGGCAGTTCGGGCTGGACTGTTTCCATGGGGCACAGGGTCAAGACTGATTTGGATATGGCTGGGTTCAAACTGGAATGGCATGGTGAGCAAAACAACAATAGATTTAGGCCAAGATCTCTGTACTGGGGTGAATGTATGACATTGTTCTGCATTCTGTCCATCACCTGTTGTTTTTGCATTTGTCACCCCGAGTGGGATGGGTATGCTCAGACGTGAGTCCCGTGCTCTCCATGCCACTGGAATCAATCTATCCTGGCTAAAGAGGGCTGAAAGCCCAAAACCGGTCCTAGGATGCTTGTTTCCAGTCCAGGGTGAACCTGGCTTGGTAGTTTGGGCTGGACTGTTCCCATGGGGCACAGGGTCAAGACTGATTTGCATATGGCTGGGTTCAAACTGGAATGGCATGGTGAGCAAAAAAACGATTGATTTAGGCCCAGATCTCTGTACTGGGGTGAATGTATGACATTGTTCTGCATTCTGTCCATCACCTGTTGTTTTTGCATTTGTCACCCCGAGTGGGATGGGTATGCTCAGATGTGAGTCCTGTGCTCTCAATGCCACTGGAATCAAGCTATCCTGGCTGAAGAGGGCTGAAAGCCCGAAATTGGCCCTAGGATGCTTGTTTCCAGTCCAGGGAGAACCTGGCTTGGCAGTTCGGTCTGGACTGTTCCCATGGGTACAGGGTCAAAACTGATTTGCATGTGGCTGGGTTCAAACTGGAATGGTATGGTGAGTAAAAAAACGATGGATTTAGGCCCAGATCTCTGTACTGGGGTGACATTGTTCTGGATTCTGTCCATCACCTGTGGGTTTTCCCAATTGAAAGATATCACTTATTAATTCTAATGAGGTAATTGTTAAAATTGGGATTTGTGGTTGGCTAGGGCATGCACCTAAGCCAGGCAGAAACCACCTCTTTAGTCAGGGCAAGGGAGTTACACACCGAAGATAACCCCGGCTCACCCCCTTGGTAGCCTGGCACGAGCATTCAGGTTTATCCCAGAGGTAAAGTGTTTGTGCAACACACTCACACAGCAGCGTCACAATAGGCACAACACAAATGGAACTCCACACAAGGTCATATAAAAATAGCCTTTGTATTACCCTAAAAACACATTAGAGCATAATCACATATATACACTGTGCCACCTAGCACTAGGTACCACTTTACAGGCGATTATATACACTTACAGGGCCATATGGGCCACTGTCATAACATCACAATGCACATTTAGCAAAGCAACCAGTAACTACTGGTAAACACTGTACTTAGTATAAACACATTATGCATGACCATCCTGGCATCGCCTAGTACAGCATGTTAGCTAAAACATAAGCAGCCGTAGTGCAGTGCATCACTATCACTACACAAATGGGCACTCAGCTTAGCACATTATGCATATTATCATTGGTAAGAGTCTACCACAGTACCCACTTTCAAAGGGGCCCATGTTAGGCAATATCTCAGCACAATATGGCCTAAGCCTCAACAGTAGTGCACGTAGCCAACATTGGAATGGGATGCACACATCATGGGCCCTCCTAGGTACAAACTGCACAACAGGTCACAATATCCTGAGGTGCTCACTGACCCCCTAATCGGCAGTCCTAGTGCCTTTGCACTCACCACTTGGACTGTGTGGTAGGTTTGTGAAGATTCCTTCCCACTTGTTGAGGATTCCAGCACAGTCACCTGCGTCCCGGGTGAATTGGACTCCTTGGGACCCCCCACAATGGGTGAAGCAGTCCGAACTCTGTTTTCAACAAGCCACTAAGGATGTAGCTGCCCGCAACCATGCGGCATAGCTGCTTAATTGCCAGGAAACACCCAATAGGGTCGGTCTAGAGCCCTCCCAATGCTTAGGGCTCACCTCCTCCTTGCCAGTCTCAGTCGGCTCTGCATATGCATCAGTCGCACCCCGCACCACGCCCACAACCAGGCAACAACAGCCTCGCCCCGTTTTCGGTCTGAGCTTCCTGCTGGGTTGCCGCGAGCCAAGGCTCCTGTTCCTAGCTCCACAGGTCTTCCTCAAATAGCGAGGCAGATCTCCTCACTACGATATGCAAGGCTGCACGGCTGTCTCTGAGTGACAACAGAGTCGGTGAGCCTCCGGTTCGGCCTCTCCTGTCGGCCCTGCTCACAAACAGGCTGTATCTGACTTCCGTCCTCAGCCATGGAGCAAAGTCTCCGCAACTTCTCCCTTGAAGACCTCTCCTCCCTGCTGGCTTTGCATACGAGACTCACTGCCCTCAAGGAGATCTGCACACCCCATGGTGGGGGCTCAGCCGAGACTTCCCTGGCACGCTTACCACTACCTTTGCGGTGTCAAGAGACGCGTGCCCGCAGGATCAGGCAAACAAAGGTAAAGTTTCCCCAAGGGAAAGGGGAGGCACCTCCAATTAATCCAGTGCTCTCTTAGCGCTAAGTCTGCTGAGACCTGCAGCCAGGATCTCCAGCCCTGCCATCACTGGGCCAGAGCTGGGCCCAGGCAGGAAAGGCTCACAGGGCCCTCCAGTAGAGGGGAAGTCCTTTGTGGCGTTTCCTCCTGTTACCCAGCAGTCCTCTTCGTCCATGTCCAAGCATGTCCAAGCACAAAGCACGTGCATGGGGTCACTGCCCCAATATTTATATTACCTATGTCCTTTGTTTTCCCCCTGGTACAGAGCCCTGTGCCCGGTCCAAACCAGTTCTGGGGGGCACTCAAGCATTTTCTTAGATGTGTACAACACCCCCCTTTGTCAGTGTAGGCTCTGGCCCCAGACACGCCATAGGGGGGTGGAACCAGCAGTGAGTAGTGCAGACACAGTCTTATTCAGGCCCAGGTGCTACTCCTCCCACTACTCCCAATGCAGATCAGCCTATTCAGCCTAGAGCTGATTCACCCAGCCCCTTTGGAGCCACTGCCCCTCCCTAGCCCTTGTCACTCCAGAGCCAGACATGCAATACACAACAGGCAGGCACAAAGACACATAGCACACAGAAATGCCCACTCTTAAAAGTGGCATTTCAAAAATGGTGATAATAAATCTGCGAACACCATTACACAGCATTTATTACCACTACTCCACACATACCAAACTTGATCACACTACTCCTCTCATATCAGGAATTACGACTGAAACACATATCAGGGAATCCCCAATAAATTCCTATGGGAGGGCAGCCTCACAGTAGTGAGAAACCAAAATGGATGTTTGTCACTACCAGAACATGCCATACAGTTAAGGCACATGTCCTACCTTTTACCTACAGGGCACCCTGCCCACAGGGATAGCTAGGGCCTACCTTAGGGGTGACTGATTTGTAGTAAAAGGGAGTCACAGACGTGGCGCCCACTTTATGTGCCACATGACGGCAGCAGTAAACTGCGCGCACAAGCCATGCAATGGAAGAGGCCTGAGGCAGGTTTGAAAGGCTACTTTGGTGGATGGTGCAAGCAGCACTGCAAGCCCACCAGTAGCATTTAATATACTGGCCCCGGGTATATGAGATACCTCTTTACAGGGGACTGATAGGTAATTTAAATATGCCAAACAGGTGTAGGACAATCTTACCACGTTTACCATGGAGAGAATATGCGCTTTACACTGGACAGCAGTGATAAAGTGCACAGAGTCCTAAAACCACTAACACCAGGTCAGAAAAAATACCAGGAGGAAGGCAAAAAAGTTCAGGGATGACCCTGCAAAAAGGGCCAAGTCCAACAGTAACCAAATGTTATCATATGGGAGAGGCAGAACTTGCAGTAGTGAAAAACAAATGTAAATGTTTTTTTATATCAAGAAATATAAAAGTCGAAAGTGCATATCCAACTCATTAAAAACACTGCACCATGCCCTATTGGCTGTTTAGAGTCTACCCCAGGTGTTACTTGTATGTGTTGAAAAGGAACGTTTAGGCCTGGCAAAAGGTTTATTTTGCCAGGTTGAAATGGCCTTTTAAAACTGCACACGCATGCTGCAGTGGCAGTCCTGAGATGTGTTTAAAGGGGTTACTTTAATAGGTGACAAAAAAAGTGCTGCAGGCATACTAGTAGCCTATAATTTACAGACCATGGGCACATGTAGTACTACTTTACTAGGGACTTACAAGTAAATAAAATGTGCAAGATGGGTGTAAGCCAATTTTACCATTTAGAGAGAGCACAATAACTTTATCACTAGTTAACAGTGGTAAAGTGGGCAGAGTCCCAAAGCCAACTCAAATGGGGTGCCTCCCAGACGAGGGGCTATACAGTGGGGAGTTTACTCCTGTATCCTTTGTCCAGTTTCATGCCAGAGCGTGAGCCTACAGCTCCTGACGGGTAGGAACAGGAGTATGCGAGGAGGGTACCAAATGTGTCTTTCAAGCAGTCTCAGTGGCACTGTCAATCGCTCCTACCCTGCCCCAATACACTAAACCCTGTCTGGAAGGTGGCCACACCTCCCTATGACAGGATATCTTTTGTTCTGCCTTCCCCTGCTCGAGCATGGCTCAGCCGCAGGAGGGCTGAAGGGTGTCACCGGTCGGCAGAAGCCTTAGCTTTCTGTCTAGTTTTGGAAGACTGGCACCGGGAGTACTGAGGGCCTCCCAGAAGAACTTTACAGTGCATGGAATCATACCTCCCACACCATTTAAGGTGTGGAGGTATGATTCCAACATGTTTGATACCAAACATGACAGGGTTTGTTACAGCCAATATAGAGATGGCCATCGCGTAATGACGCATGGCCACTCTACATGTCATAATGGCTGATGCTCTTACAACCCAGGAGAATGGACTCAGAATGTTGTTGGGGTGCCCCGCTCATGCATGGCCACCCTCACACTTAGGATAGAGCACCCTACCCTCAGGATGGAAAGGCCTACCTTAGGGGTGACTTATAGGTTTTAATTGTAGTGACCTCTAATATCTGTCATAAGTGGTGGTGCTAGCACAATCTTACACAGGCTGCAATGACAGGCCTGGAATCACAATTTGAGTGGTCTCCCATGGGTTGCATAATACATGCTTCAGCCCATGGGAGACCTCTTGGGTATACCTATGCCCTGGGTACCTCGGTACCATATTCTAGGGGCTTACAAGGGTACCCCAGTAGCCAATCTGGAGGGTACCTGAGCACGCACCATGTCCAATGTGGAGAAGAAGCACAGAGACTAGGGTCCTGATTAGCAGGTTCCCAGCCAGACTAGTCAGAAAACATAATGACACCAGCAAAAAGTGGGGGTGACCATGAAAGCAGATCCTACTTTCCTGCAACAGCATTTCCAGCTTCCCGTCTACGAGCTGTCCAGCCCTCCCCCTCACACTACTTAATGGTGGCCACGGCAGCAGGAAACAAAGGAGCAATTTCACTGACCTGTCAGTGAACTACTTCACTCCATGAGCAACTCCACCTGGTAGGTGCTGCCTCTAGCAGTTCCACTGACCCTTGCTGGTTGGTGTTCGAAGCCCCCCTCCACCCACAGGCTCCCACCTGCGCCTCCATCTCAAACAAATCGTGGTTGGTCCAACCCATAGAGAAGGCCATTTGCTTGACCACTTGTTTACCAATCTTGATAATATCTGTTGGGAAGAGTCTGTTATCGTCCCTTGGTCGGACCATGCTCTTTTATCCTTTATCTGGTCGCCTTTTGACCAAAGTTATCCGGTCAGAATAATCTGAAAATTGAGTCGGATATGGTCTAAACTCTCTTTGGATAACTGGGTAGATAATCTGAATTAGTCTCCTCCAGTCTTCTGTGCTAACCCCTTAATGCCGAATGCATCTTTTAACATATGGTTAGAGTCCTCATTGGATCTCACTCTGCCTAAAACAGATTTTTGCCATCGCATTGGCTCCAATAAAAAAGCCTGGTACTCCCAAGAATTAAAACTGCTCAAACAAGTTTGCAAGCAGTCTGAAAGGAAATGGAGGAAGGATTTTTATGAGGTTAGTAAGAGCAAATATAGAATGGCAATACTGATCTATAAAAATAAAATAAAAACTGCACAATCTTCCTATGATCAGGATAAGATTGCCTCTGCCTCCAATTCCCCTAGGGAAATTAACAACATTTTTAAATCATTGGTCACTCTGCCTAGTCCTCTAAATAAATTGTTGGACCCCCAGAAACGTTGTGATGAGTTGGCGAATATCTACTCAACGTTTCATCAATTGGAGCTTAATCCCTCTCCTTTCGCTACCACATTGCCTTTTGGGCTGGAGAAATTTCCTCTGCTTGATTTAGCTACTGTAGAAAGACTCATTGGGAATCTTAAGTCGGGCTCCCCTGTGGATGTTGCACCCCCATCTGTCCTAAAGTTGGTTTCTGCAACTGTTTACCCAGTCATTAGGGATGTTACTAACTCTTCTCTTGTTGCTGGGTTGGTTCCGCCATTTTGGAAACAGGCCAGAGTGAAGGCACTCCTAAAAAAAACTAACTTAGACCCTGAGGATTGGGCAAATTATCGCCCCATCTCGTTGCTGCCTGGGATAGGTAAACTCGCTGAGAAACATGTTAACTCCACATCATCATTGTTTGTGGAGAATAATGAAGCCCTGCACCCCACTCAGACGGGTTTCAAAAGTAGGCAGGGCAAAGGGACTGCCTTGGTTGCCGTGGTCGAGGAAGCAAGGACAATTGTTGATGCTGGAGGCTGCGCTGCTGTTGTCCTTTTGGGCCTCAGCGCAGCCTTCGACACTGTTAATCACCTGCTTATGATTCAGCGTCTGAGGGAGGTGAGGAGTTACAGGGACTGCCCTCAAGTGGTTGCAGTCCTTTCTTGCTGATAGAACTTTTGCTGTGTTTGAAGATGAAGTAACTTCTAAACAGCTCCCCCTGCAGTATGGCGTTCCCCAGGGATCCTCCCTGAGCCCTACCATGTTTAAAATCTACATGAGGCCTTTGGCTGATGTGGTTCTTCCCTGGGGAGTTCAGTTGGTCACCTACGCCGATGATACGCAGCTGGTGGTTTCTCTTTCACGGGCTGATACAGCCGAGACAGTGGAGCACAATTTTACCCCCTGTCTCAGTAAAGTTCTTGAATGGATGGACTCCTCCTTCCTCAAACTCAATGGCTCAAAAACCGAAATTATGATGTTAGGGTACAAGGCCCCTATCAATCTAGAACCTTGGTGGCCTGGGTGCCTCTGCCCTCCTCCTTCGCCAAAAAAACAAATTAAGAGTCTGGGCGTATGGCTAGATCCTAGAGTGGGTTTTCTAGTGCAAGCTTGTAAGGTCGCGGCTACGTGTTATGGTCTGCTTAGACTGTTGAGGAAGGTCCTCGTTCTTCTTCCTCTTGAGGCCAGAAGCCTTCAAGTCCAGACACTTATTTTATCACGTTTGGACTATGTGAATGCAGTCTATCTGGGTGCACCACAGGGAACCATCAAAATCTTACAGACTGTTGAGAACTGTGTTGCCCGACTTCTTATGGATGTCCCTAGACGTAGCTGCGACAACTACACTGGCTGCCTGTGCAGGAAAGGTTTTGGTTCAAGGCCATGTGTATGGTCCATAAGTCAACCACTGATAACGGCCCGGCCCTGTTGCGTCCTATGTTTCATCACCACCAGATTACTCGATCATTTAGATCGAACCACAAAAAATTGTTGATAGTCCCTAGGATTAAAAGGACATGCATGGGTGGCCGACATTTTTCATTTCATGCAGCGAAATTCTGGAATCAGCTCCCTGACTGTATTCAGCTGGAACCTAACCATCTCGCCTTCAGGAAACTGTTGAATAGTTAAAAACAGGCAAAAAAGGAACTCATATACTCATAAACTCCGCAAGTAATCAGGCTTCCCGGAACCCTGCCCGCCCCGACATTGTGCAACAGCCCGGCCCCCCGCCCGCCCTGACATTGTCAAGCAGCTTGGGCCCCTGCCCACCCTGTCCCCTGCCTGCTCTGACCCCTGCCTGCCCGGTGGCTTACCTCAGCCGTCGCTCCTCCCCCGCGCTTCCCCTTTCACTACTCCGCCGCTCCTCGCCGCTTACCGCTCCTCCCGCCTGTCCGCCGGTCCTCACCGCCATTCCGCCATTCGTCACTGCTCCTCCCCCGCGCCATGTCCGCCGCTCCTCTTCCGCTCCTCCCTGCGCTCCTGATGTCACCACGCAGGTTGCGGCCGACGCTACTTGCAAGGGACTACTTTTTTTAATCGTCAATTTTTTAAATAACGTATTTTTTTTAAATTTATATAGCCTATGTCCATCTGCACACCCTGACGATTACAATGATGTATCGGGTGTGTGGATTGGCGCTGTTGTCCTCGAGTTTACCTGCCTCAAAGGTGCAAAGTTCTTCCTTTATTATAGTAGTATAAATAGTCAGGTCTAGTCAGGTCGACATGTTTCACGCCTACTTGGTCCCTAGTGGATCCTATGGCATTTCAACAGGACCAGGAGAGTTTTAAAAGTAGAAAAATGTGGCACAGGGGTTCGAGAGAGAAACACACAATACACCCTGTGGTGTTACCCTGATTCAGGTATGTGGTCTAGACAGATGGATTACCAAAAAAGAGGCAAGTGTCCCGAACAACAAACAACCTTGCATACCATACTTCTACACCCTCCCCAAACTTCACAAGGGAGTCAACCCTTCACTAGAACGACCAATTGTCTCGGACATTGATTCGCTCCTGGAACCCCTCAACACATTTTGTGACTTTTTCCTGAGACCCATTGTAATTAAGACTCCAACATACCTCAAAGACACAACGTATGTTCTCAATCTTATATAAGCATTCCCAGCACCCAAGAGGATAGACCTGCTGGTGACACTGGACGTCGAAGCCTTGCATACCAAAATTACCAGGATGCTACCTTAGAAGTCCTGGAGAATATCCTCTACCTGGAGGATCCATGGCCACCCAAGACCCCCATTACATTAATTGTTGAGTGTGCCTCCTTGGCCCTCAAGGAAATGTCTTTGAATTCCAAGGCCATGTTATGCTGCTGATCTACAATTGACGAGCATGCAAGAAAGAAAGCAGGGATTATACTTAGCAGATGTTAGGCTATGGGTGGTGGTGTATTATGCATGAGGTCTCAGCGGTTTAGAAATTAAGTGGCTTCTATTGAAGCCCACTAATTCTAAGATTGTGGAGGTGGGAACATTAGCAACCACCTGGTTCTTAGGGAGGTAGGGATCACTAAGAGCAATCACTTCCAGAGCTGAGAGAGGGCAGTGTGCATCGTGCTGCCTGTCGGCCCACCGACAGGGGGGAATGGTAGGCAAAGGAGGCATTGTAAGGAATTCAAGTAACCTGTAGGTGAAGTTTCATAAGTGGGAGAGTGGGAAAGGATGTTCTGTTTTAGGAGATCCTGTCTTAAGTACGCTAAGTCCAGTTAAGAGAGTTGAGTTTACGATCCATTCTGTTAAGAATCTTTGCAAGAGATTTGGAGGTGCCTCCCGCATTGAGGGTGTGGGGAGACGCAGTGAGACCTGCGTAAAAGGGAGAGGAGATCACTGCGTTAAGGGGTGGTCCGTGTCGTTAGGACTAGAATTGAAGATAATATGAGTGGGATGGTTAGGAACTGCCTTGCGAACGGGTGGAGTGTCGGCTGAGTAATTAGTTGATGATGTTCTCGGGATAGGGGCCACATTGCAAAGACTGCAGTGGATCTCATTAGTTGCTGATTGATTGGCCACATTGCAAGGACTGTAGTGGATCTTATTAGTTGCTGAGAGATAGGACGTCAAGGTGGGACCAGGAGGTGACCATTTAGAAGGCAATTTTCTACGGTGAGTCGGGAAGACTCTAGGGGTGGGGTGTGTCAGGATCCGGCTCCCTCATACCCTGATCCCTTGGACGAGACTCAAACTCAATGGGCCCCACCTCTCTTTCCCTTTGAGCCTCTGGGAACCTTCATTTACCAAGGCACTGGGGACAATCCAGAGAGGTGGTACTGCAGGCCCTTTAACATCCAGGAAGGATGAGAAACAATCCACACCCCCTGGGGTGGGGTTACAATGCATCAGAGCAAGAACAGGAACAGGAAGGAGAGAAGAAGGCATTCCAAGAACGAGAGGAGGAGATCCACAGAGCTATCCCGGAAGAGAGGCCGAGACGAGTCCAAGGACCGCACGGGACCAAAAAGTACCCTCGATACCGGGATAAGCCCTCTGTAGGAGAGCCAGGAGACCGACGACACTGGAAGGTGCCCCACCACGTTCCTGGAGTGGCGTGTCTGGCACAGGTACAGGCGCGGTTCCTGGGAATTGGGAGACGGGTGGGAGTAACATCCCGGGGACGGGAGAAAGGGAAAACATAGGATGTCAATTTGGATTATCCAAAAGTCCTCTAACCTTTCCAACCTCGTTCTCCTTTACCTCTCTCACAGTGAGGATCTCCCACCTCAGTGCGCCCTGTGTTCAGGGTAGAGAAAGGGTGTTACGTCCCTCTTGCCCTTCCCGTGTACTTGTACCCGTACACTACTCTGACATGCTTTTTCTTTAATTTTTTATTCTTTTGGGTACCAACCGGTAATTGCCAAGCCACATCACCGAACGTACCCTGAGTGCAGAGGGACGACGTTAAAAAGAAGGAGGATAGAACAAAGAGACTATTTGTTTGAATCTGTTTAATTTTTTGCCTACTCAATTTGTCAATAAACCCTCACTAATGAGCAAGATGGGTCACGTGGTTCCTGCCCCTGGTGACAAGGGGGAATCAGGTATTTAGTTGTGCCCGGGGGAACCCGAGCGTTGGTGAGAGTGGGTGAATATGCTGCCTAGTCTGAGTGAAGGGGGGCAGAGAGCTCGAAGCTCTAGGGGTGATCCGTAACAAAGGTCCTGGTATTGTTCCTCGTCTGAGTGAGTAGAGTAAGTGTACCACTAGAAGGAAGGGCACCAGCAGTGGGAGTCTTGGAGGCAGGACTAGGTGGGGGGCCCACGACCTTGGGCATGGCATGCGTATTATCAAGGTTGGAATTAGTAAGGTTGCAAGATAGAGAGGGAGGGAGAGAAGTCATTTTTGAGGGTATTGATCTGCAGTGTGTGTTGGGGGACATGTTGAAGTTGATGTAAGTGTTCAGAGGAGTCTCAGGTAAAGAAGAAGGATTGTTGAGAGGAAGAAGGCAGGACTGTTCAGGGTGGTTGAGTTGAGTAACATGGGAGAGAGGCGATTGGTGGGATTGGTGAACTAGGCTTAAAGGGTACCTCTTAAAAGACCTATATTACTTTTGTCAAAGGAATATATCCAAAAATAATTTACATGTAAAGGATGCTATAGACAGAAGCCAAGACATATAGATATTACAAAAACATTGTTTTATTTTCTTTTTTTTGGGTTTTGATTTAAACTATTACTTTATAGAGATTTGTGCATCTGTAAATTTTATTTTATCACATAACAACACTAACAGAAATTCGTAAATAATCATTATACATTTTATAGATTTCAAACAGTGCAATTGAATAAAGTGTGATTAGAAAAAGGTGGTGCCCCTAACAATATAGTGTCTTACTAACATACATACTCTCTCACATACCAGTCATACATCTACATTAATTTAAAAATACATAGAAACATATAAACAGAACTTAACAAAATAAGACGGTAACCCGAAGGTACATTTGGTGGTTCACCTCTTCACCTGTAATACAATAATTGTGTATTATAGGGTTACAACTGGTTGGCGTTGTGAAATAATTGAATATCAACAAGGATAGGTTTTAACAGAATGATGACCATAACGGACCTAAGAGATGTCAAAAGGGTCCGTGAATTTGGCTTACTATTATTGCCTTTAGTGCGTAATGATTACCAACAGTTTCACACCGCCAACCAGTTGTAACCCTATAATACACAATTATTGTATTACAGGTGAAGAGGTCAATCTTCTCTATCAAATTCTGGCATCTGAATGTATAAAGCCAAATGTCCAGGTAAACCCAGTATTCTTATGCATCATGTCCTTAAAGTATAGTTGCTAGTTGTGTTCAAATACAGTCTGCAATAATAGTGATTGCATTTCTTTTATGCAGAACCATATGATGAAATAATACTAAAAATGTACACCGTCTAATTTATAAATATACGGAGTTCCCCATTCTACAATCAACTCCTGGATCATTTTATAATATCGACCTATCTTGCTTAGCAGGTAATGCCTTCTAGAATAATCCCTCTAGGTCCCCTCTTTTTTCTATAACACATTACCTTATCAGTCTATCATTTTTTCCAGACATTATCCCTCCTGAAGCTGCAAGAGGGTAAAAGAACCTCCTCCTTTGCACATATCATCTGTACATATGTGACTAAAAATAGGTAACCCCTTCAGGTGTCATCATTTTTTTGCTGATATCTATCATCCTTGGGAAGTGACTCGTTATGCTTGACTATCCTCAGCACTATCAATCCTTCTCAAATTAGCTATTAGTATGACCTCACTGGGTGTTTCCATGCTCAACCTCTCTGGTTATCTTTCTACTCTCCTCTCTCATTTCCGATTTCTTCATCAAAATTGTTATAGATCTTATACTATAGCAGTCTGTGCAAACCAGTTTTATGACAAAATAGCGATCTACTTGACCATTGTATGTATAGGATGCTAGTTTACAAAATGTCAAATGTTAAATATTTCTCTAAGCAAAACCTAATAGAATGAGTATATGTTTACAAATGTTTTCTTTTATTTTCAGAAAAGAAAAAATCGCACTGCCCCTGCTTTTTTAACCTTTGTATATTGATCGAGTATACATGTCAGTTTTTTGTGTTTAATTTTCCTGGCCCTGAGGAAGGTGATCCAACAATACACTATCACCGAAACGTACGTAGGCCGTACATCCCAATAAGACCTGGACAATGAATTAAAGATTGGTCAACAACACACAGATCAATGTTTAATTGGTGGAATTCTCAAATCTATGTACCAACAGTGAACCACCAAATGTACCTTCGGGTTACCGTCTTATTTTATTAAGTTCTGTTTATATGTTTCTATGTATTTTTAAACGAATGTAGATGTATGACTGGTATGTGAGAGAGTATGTATGTTAGTAAGACACTATATTGTTAGGGGCACCACCTTTTTCTAATCGCACTTTATTCAATTGCACTGTTTGAAATCTATAAAATGTGTAATGATTTTTTACGAATTTCTGTTAGTGTTGTTATGTGATAAAGTAAAATGTACAGATGCACAAATCTCTATAAAGTAATCGTTTAAATCAAAATCCAAAAAAAAGAAAATAAAACATGTTTTTGTAATATCTATATGTCTTGGCTTCTGTCTATAGCATCCTTTACATGTAAATGATTTTTGGATATATTCCTTTGACAAAAGCAATATAGGTCTTTTAAGAGGTACCCTTTATGCCTAGTTCACTTTTGTCTCCCCCCTCTGGACCTTAAACTAACTGGGAGAACTCCTCTTTATTTCTGATTGGTGGGATTGGCCCTGAATTGTGAGTAAAGTGACCAATGTATGGTAGTGTCTATCGAAGATGTTGAGGTAAGGATCAGTGGCTTCTATGAGTATATTACCAGTCCTGAAGATAGATATATTTATTTCCCCTTTAAAAGACGGAGAGGGGGTTGTCGTCATTTTAAATCCATTCAGAAGTTTGATTGTTTTAGTGACTAGAAGGAGGAGAAGGAAGATGTTTTTCCATTTAGCCGGATACTTGGAATAGAAGATAAAGTCAGTTTTCTTAGTGGCATTAGTCAAGCTGTCGTAGGTATCTGCTATTAGAGTTTCTGGGTGCTGTTTCAGGAGTTTACGTTTGAGATTCCTCTTGGCAGTTTTGAAGATATTTATCGGGTACATGATGTTCTATGAGTTAGAGCCATAACTCACAAGGGCTGTGATAGGGGGTTTGTGGGGAGTATTGCCGAAGACATGTTTGCATCAAGAATAGTATAGCACGCTGGTGGGGGTTGTCGCTAAGTGTAAAATGGAGTTACAAATTGTTACAGAGACCTTAGGAAAAGTCACTAAGGAGCAGCACAATATTGAAGTAGTTCTGCAAAATGTATTTCTTAGCCAGCTGGGAACGGAGGGTTAGCATGAATCACTAGGGTTAAACACAGGGTAGGGACAAAGAATCCTTTCTTTGATTATTGTACTGTAGATAACAGTTGTAAAGTTGTATGAGTGATTAGGTTGTGGAAAACTGTTCAAATATGGCAGATTTTTAGATGAGGTCGATAGTTTCTTGTACATTGGGTCTTGAGTCTTTCTTCAGTTTCTGTGATTGAGATTGCCTAGGAAAAAAGTCCTATTTTGATTTCTTTTTTAAAACTGTGCATCAAAGTCCTCTGTCCTTTTCACTGGGCAGTGGATCACCATCTTAGGACACCATGCATATAGTCAATGAGGAAGGGAGGTTCCAAAATGGAGTGCATGATGTGACCCCAAAAACGTAGCACCCCGACTAAAAGTATAATCACCAGAAAAAATTCAAGCAAGGCGAGCACGCATGGCGCTGCGCGTCCCAGCAACAGAAAATTAGCCCTAGTGATAAATCTTACCAGGGACAGAGCTGCGCCGTCTCGCGAGGCTCCTAAAGTACGAGCTGAGCAGGCGGCCCTCTTCAAACGCTGGTCTTAGTCACTGCCGCCTCAGCTCGTCTTCCGGGAAGTATAGGCGAGGCAAGGAGAGAGGCTGCTGCGCTGCAGCCAGTCAACATTGTCAGGGATACGTCATCCCAAGTACAGCAGCTCTTCTCCAGGCGAGTTCCAACAGGCGAGCAAGGATCATCCGATCAAATGCCTGCAGCCTACAAGGCGGACAAACGCCTACTCTGGAACACACACCCTTGCAGAGACCAATGGATTAGGTATCGGATTCAAATTAATTGAGCCAGAAGCCTCTGATTGTGAAGGCAGACAGCAAGGGGGAAGAGCATCTGTGTGGCATAATCACTGCAGTGGCTCAGGGAGGCATTTTTCTCTGATTTCGGCAGGGCTTTCAGAAAGTCATGACTTTGAGAGGCAAACAGCCAGCGAGGCCTCTACATGTGACAAAACCACCCCCGCAGGTCTGGGCGGTACAGCAGTTATTTGTACGATGGGGTGCAGCAGCCTGGGTGCATAGTTGCGGGCAGACACCTCTTGCAGTGGAAGTGGATGGGGTGCAGTAGCCTGGATGCACAAAGGCGGGACAGCGATTTAGGCGTGTGCAGTCGTATGTACTCTGCCGTTACTGATTCTGTACTATGTTTCAAATGAGTGAGCTTGAGGGCTCCACTATGTACCAGCACGTGGTTGGAGACACACCGGCGGCGGAAAAGTGAGCTGTGAGGATTTTCCCCACAGTGTCAACACTCTCCACCTCTTTCTCTCTCACTCTCTATTTTTTCCTTTTTCTCTCCCACACTCTTTCTTTATCTTGTCCTCTCTCTCTCATTCTTTCTCTTTCGCTCTCACTTCCTCTCTGACTCACTCTTTCTCTCTCTCTCTTCCTCTCTCTCACACTGTTTCTCTCTCTCTCTCTCTCTCGTCCTTGTACCTCACTCTTTCTCTTTCTCTTTCCTCCTCTCTCACTCTTTCTCTTTCTCTCTTCCTCTCTCTCTCACTCTTTCTTTCCTTCTTTATCTCTCTCTTCCTCTCAGCCTGGGTGCACAGGAGCGGGCAGACAACTCTAGACAGTGGAAGTGGATGTGGTGCAGCATTCTGGGTGCGCAGGAACAGACAGTCACCTCTGGGCAGTGGGAGTGGATGGGGTGCAGCAGCCTGGGTGCACAGCAGTGCGCAGACACCTCTGGGCAGTGGGAGTGGATGGGGTACAACAGCCTGGGCGAGCAGAGGCGGGCAGATACCTCTGGGCGGCTGGAGTCGATGGGGTGCAGCAGCCTGGGTGTGCAGGGGCGAAACAGAGAATTAGGCGTGTGCAGTTGTATGTACTCTGCCATTACTGATTCTATACTATGTTTCAGATGACTAAACTTGAGGGCTACACTATGTTCCGGCACGTGGATGGAGACACACCTGTGACAGAAAGGTGGGCTGTGAGGATTTTCTCTACAGTGTCAACACTCACTCTCCCTCTCCTTCTCTTCCTTTCTGTCACTCACACTCTTTCGCTCTCTCTCACTCTCTATCTCTTCCTTTCTCTCTCTCATACTCTTTCTCACTTTCTCAATTTCTCACTCTCTTTCTCATGCTTTCTCTTTCACTCTCCCTTCCTCTATGCCTCACTGTTTCTCTGTCTCTCTTCCTCTCTCTCACACTGTTTCTTTCTTCCTTGTATCTCACTCTTTCTCTCTCTCTTTCTCTATCTTCTTCCCTCTCTCACTCTTACTTTCTTTCTCTCTCTCTTCCTCTCTCTCACACTTCCTCTCTTTTTCTCTCTCACTCTCCTTTGATGGACTCATGACGCACAATCTTATTTTGCTTTTTGTCTTGCAGGCTGTGACTCACAAATGGTCCATGGATGACCCGCCATGGCTGTACATAGTTTTATTTGTTGTTGTTTTGTTTAAATAAAATGTTTTATATGTAAATCCATACATGACTGTGATTCTTATTTGTCCAACCTCACATGCATCTTCTTAATTATAATTGTGTGACATCAGCCAATTTGTTACCTTCCAGATTTCCTAAGGTTGCTGTCACATTTGTTTGAGGGGGGATGGCGGACAAGGGGCTGATGGCGGGGGGTGGCAGTGCAGTGTTGGGTGTCCGAGCTGCTTGATCGTTTGCTCCATTGCATCTGTTGTCATTCAGATGTGGCTCTGGGCTGGGCTCCCTTTCATGTTGCAGGTTGTAGTCTGACTTTACACCAGCAAAGAGCACGTGTAAACTTCCTGCTACTAACGCACCTTATCACCTGTTTTGTACTCTCTTCAACGATCTTTCTGGTGGTTGAGAAACTTGCAAAGTGATGTTTTCGCTGCTTTTTGCACAGGAACACCTACTCTACATCTCATTAGCAACATTTGCCGGGGTCATCTGTGACAATACTTTTTGAGGCTGCTATCGCTAGTAAACTGGTGATATGGGCTGTTTGACCAGCCTGTGAATGGTGCGTTAAATTTATCACCATTTTAGTTGCGATAAAGTGCTGTTAACTCGGCGATGTGTCCTTGAGAATATACCCCTCGGTGTTTGAAAGACTTAAGAAGTACTCGAGTGCCACGCTGAGAGCCGCGCACCCATCGCTTTCACACAAGGGGCTGTGCTGAGAGACACGACTTTTTTTTAAATGTCCACTTTCACTAATTTACATTTGCCTCGGGGACCCCATCCCCGGAGCATGCCGACATGTTCATTATACAACAAGAAGCGGGCCGCATCGGCCCCCCCTCCCATGGCCAATTCCGGCCCGAGAACCCCATCCCCGGGGCCTGGTCACACCGTTGGAGATCGTGAAGGGAGCCCCAATTCCCCCACGGTCCAGCCGGCTCCCCCGTCCTGCGGGAGCCAGCATTGCTTTTCCCAACGGGAAGCTGCTGACATGCACCTCCCCGTGTGGAAAAGCAATCAGCTTTGGTCTTTGGAAGCGCGAGCAGGTTTCCCAGCTCGCGCTTCCAAAATCCAAAGCAAGGGGCGGCTCCCCTACCAACATGAGTGAATCCCCGTGGAGGTGGTGGTCCCCGGAGTTGCGGGGGCCCTAGTGGGCCCCCGCTAATATTTTATAAGAAATGTCCCCGGGACCTAGCCCACCCGGGGGCTTCAATGTTTTTAAACAATTTCGGCGGCCTAGGGGGTCAGGGTGTTTCTACCCTGCCCCTTCTCTTGTTTTATATCTTTGTTTCTCTGTTTTCTGGTGACTCGCTTCTACCGGGTCACAAGATGGCTGCCAACACTTCCTGGTTTGGAGTGTCAGCAGCCAATCACAGTGAAGCTCGTGCTCGGGTGGTAGGCTCCGCCCAGATATCAAAACTTTTATTTTTTTAATTTCTCAGCAACTACTGAACAGATTTACACTATTTAAAAAAAGGTTGCTTTCTGATCCAAGCACTATCTTTTTGCCAAATGTGGGGTAATTAACTTCAGTAGTTTTGGCTGTAGCCTTGCCCAAAGTTTCCTATGGGAAATTGATTTTTTGACTCTTATTTTTTGAATTTCTCAAAAACTACGGAATAGATTTACACAATTTAAAATAAAGTCGCTTTCTGAACCAAGCTCTACCTTTTTGCTAAATTTGGGGTAATTCCATTCAGCAGTTCCTATGGAAATGAACATGGCGAAAACGCATTTTGTGACCCCCATTTTCTCTCAGCCTCCGCTTGACAAATCACCCCAAACTTTCAGGATAGCAGCGGACCTGGACAGACTTTTCTTTTGGAGAATTTCGTGAAGATTCGTCAAACGACCCCAAAGTTATTAGCAAATCAAAAAATGCATTTCCTATGGAAACTAGGTTCTAACTATAACTACCTACTGGCGACTGCAAGTAGGTAATATCTATGTATATGTGTGTATGTGTTTGTATAAATACATATATATATATATTCACTGAAAAAACCATAGGTTTCACACCAGTTATAGTTAGGAATTAGCATTTACAAAACCTATTAAATTCACTGAAAAAACCATAGGTTTGACACCAGTTATAGTTAGCTGGAGATTTTACTGACATAAAACCATTGAAATTCCCACGTTATAGTTAGTTGGACTCACTATAACTTGCGCGCCTGCAATGCACTGCTGATGACGTCACATATTACATCATTCATGACATGGTCATTGACATCACTCATGACATCACTGATGACACCATCCAGTGAATGTATGTCTTTCTGAAAAATAAATATGTTTTATATATGTATATGTAAAGATCGATGGAAGAATAAATGTTTAAATAAGTGTCTTAATGGATATTTAAAAAAAAATTGATTGGCTAACTGGCTTATTAAGTGTATCTTTGTGAATACATATATTAGCGAGTATTGTTTAAATATTTAAATGTTTGTATCAGTGTTTCACTTTGTGTATAAGTGGCTGCATGAGTTGGTGAGTAGCTACATGTGTGTGTATATGGGTTATTAGATGTTTTTTTAGTATCAGTATGAGTGTCTGTATGGTTTGGTGGGGGTGTTACTTAGCACATAGATGCATCAATGACTGACTCACTGTTTGTATGTGTTTTGAAGACTGCATATGTGCAGGAATGTATGGGTGGATGAGTGTGTATATGTGTGTGTTAGTGAGTGAATGACTGTCTCACTAGTGTCTTTATCAGTAACTACATATGTTTTAATCTAGTATATGTGAGTATTGATGTATATATGTGAGTATACGTGAGAGTGAGAGATTGAAAGAGTTCTTGTTTAAATAAGTATGTGTTTCTATAAGTGATTGTTTAAGAGAGTAATTATGTGTAAGTTTCCTTAAAAGTAAGGTAGTAGTGTGTCTATAGCTGTATATGCAAATAAATGGATGTTCAATAGTTTATTTGCAGGTGTGATTATGTGAGTGAGTAACTTTTGGATGACTGTCGGTGTGTCAGGATCCAACTTTATTCATTATCTGAATATGCTAGTTATTTGCCAAGGTCTGTTGTTGACTTATTGTTTGGCCTTGTGATCTTGTTTTGCATTTTGTACTTAGGTTTGCAGCGACGCTTTTAGCAATGCTTGTTTGTCTCTTACTACTGTGCCAATGCTTGTTATGCCAATGTCAGGTTACGGAGCATTAGTCTGCCAAAGCTTGTTGGATTTCTTTATGTGCTGCCATAGCTTTTTGTCCCTTTGCAGCTTTGGTACCAGGATACTGGGCTATAAATAGTGCCACGCCCTGGAAGCCGTGCGGATTATTAAAGAAGCTTCCCGAGTAAAGACGTCTTTCGTTCCGGTCCAGTTCTCGTCCAGTTCTCATCTTCAGATCCGTGAGCAGAGAAGTTCTACAGCTGTTCCTGATAAATGGTAGTAGTCTACCACGAATTTCTGCTTGCAGGAAATGCAGGTAGGATTTATCCATTTCTTCTTGAATACGAGCGCAAGATTTCCCGGCTGGTGATTACCTCGAGGCGCTCGTATTCTTAAACGCGGTTGACATTTTAAAGCATGTTTCGTTTCTCGAACGCTGCAGAATCATTTCTTGAAGCCCATTTCTGTTAATAACTTGGTCACACTCTTTCATACCCGAATTGAAAGCTCAGAATACCGCGTTTAAAACAAAAGACACCTTTTGAACTAATTTCTTTTCTTTTAGGAGCTCAATGTTTTTTTCCTTAAAATGGAACAAGACTATTATTTGATTTGTACTCAGTTATTTGATTAGAACTAAAATCTACAATTTGCTTATGTTTCTTGAGGGTATATTCCTCACTTCGCAAAGTTACCCTTTTCACATACTTGGAGCAATATAACTGCATCTCATTGCATGAGCACAATGCAAGATTAATGTGTGACATATTGTATTTGGTTTATTTAGTTATAGGCGAACATAATGCTGAATAGGAATTAATAGTCATTCTGCTTTGTTCTTGTTCCTGAATGTGGGTATAGTTTTGTCGAAAGTAAAGCAAGCGAGTTTAACTTCGCTCAGCTCAGTTTAATTAGATAATCTTTTCTTAGATTCAGGAATCTAACCCACTAAGGAGTTTTAGCTGGAAGAGCACAAGAGTTCGAGTGTTCCAGTTGTTTTATTCCAGATCTCCCTCCCCACAGTACCCTCCCTTACCTCCCCTCGTCTAGCCACTTCGATCCTCTGCGGAACTTTCTAAGTGCAGAGTTGAAGCTGCTGGAAGGTGGGCTTTTGGGTACTGCTCCTGAGGCCCTCGCAGGCGGTCGCTCCCTTCACGCTGCTCTGCCACTCGCCTGCCTGCTGCCCTAGCTGCTGCCTGGCCGCTACCTGCTCGCTGCTGACCTCCGCTCACCTCCTCCGCTGCCCTCCGCATCAGGCTCGCCTTCTGCCCGCAGCCTGCCGCCTCTGCCCCCGCTCCTCTCCGGCCCCGCTGCCCCGGTCACCTCCGTGATTTCCGCCGCCGCTGACCAGTAGCTCCGCCTCCCCTCCACTCCCATTGGTCCTCCCGCCTCCCGCCTCCCCGCTGACCCTCCCTCCCGGCTCTAGTTATGACGCCCCCTCAGCGATTGCGCAGCGGACGCGCGCAGCGGGAGCGCCGAATGAGCACCGAAGGTGCGCCAAATGTAAGCCCGTCCGCGCCTGTCCGCGCCTGGACCGCGCCCAGTGCCAGGACCCCTGGCCCCCGCCGTCACCAGCCCACCCACCGAACTCAACGCCCTCAACGCCGGCCGACTCCCGGGCTGTTACCGAGCCAACCCGAGGCACACACACGGACCCTTCTGCTGCAACGCCTGCAAGTTCACCTGCATCGGGACCTGCACCACTCCAGTAGTGCTCAAGACATCGACGAGCAACAGCAGCAACCACCTGAAGTGCATCCTGCTCAACACCCGCTCTGTCCACAGACACGCCGTCGAGCTCTGGAACCTGCTCGACACAACGTCACCAGACGTCGCCTTCCTCACGGAAACCTGGATGAACGCCTCATCAGCGCCCGACATAGCCATCGCCATCCCAGACGGCTACAAGATCATCAGGAGGGACCGCATCAACCACACCGGAGGAGGCATCGCCATCGTCCACAGGAACACCATCCGCATCACGACCAACACCGACGACACCCTCGCAACCGCCTGCACTTTCAGGTCCACATCAACCCCAAGACCACCCTCATCTACAGACCCCCGGGACAACGAACACAATTCAGCGAAGACATCGCCGACTTCATCAGCCCGCACGCCCTCTGCTCCGCTGACTACATCCTCCTCGGGGACCTCAACTTCCACATGGAGAACAACAACGACCGCAACACCACCACCCTGCTGGACAACCTTGCCAACCTGGGACTCAAGCAACTGGTGACCACCCCCACCCACTACGCCGGACACACACTCGACCCCGTCTTCTCATCCAGCAAGGACATCGCCTTCAGCCACGCCACCGGACTCCACTGGACGGACCACAGCTGCGTCCACTTCAGCTTCGCAAGGACCACGATCCACCACCACCAGCAACAGGCTGCACGCAGGAGCGGGAACAAGATCACAGCCGACCAGCTCGCGTCCTCCCTGAGCATGAACCCTCCCACCAGCACAACGAACACTAGCCAGGCGGCCACCAACCTCACGAAGTGGATCAGCGACTGCGCAGACGAGCTCGCCCCCCTGAGGACCCCGCCCAGCAGACCCGGTAGCAAAAAGCCCCATGGTTCACCGACAAACTCAAGAGCTCCAAGAAGAACTGCCGAGCCCTCGAGCGAACCTGGCGCAGAGACCCAACACCGGACAACATGACTGCCCTCAAGCTCGCCACCCGAAAACACCACCAACTCATCCGCGCCACCAGGAAAACTGCATTCAAGGAACGACTGGACAACAACGCACACAACAGCAAAGAACTCTTCAACATCGTCAAAGAGCTCTCCAACCCCAACGCCGGAAACAACGACATCACCCCTTCGCAAGACCTCTGCAAATCCCTCGCCTCCTACTTCCACAACAAGATCGTGGACATACACAACAGCTTCAGCACTCAACCGACGAACACCCCGACCGAACCACCGCCCCCCACCACCACCCTCCGCGCCTGGACTCCGACCAGCACCGAAGACACCGTCCGCACGATGAACTCCATCCACTCCGGACCTCCGACCGACCCCTGCCCTCACCACGTCTTCAACAAGGCCGACGCTGTCATCGCACCCCACCTGCGGGACATCATCAACATATCCTTCGACACCGCTTCCTTCCCGGAGAGCTGGAAGCACACCGAACTCAGCGCTCTACTCAAGAAGCCATCGGCTGACCCCACCGACCTCAAAAACTACCGCCCCATCTCGCTGCTCCCGTTTCCTGCAAAAGTCATCGAGAAGACCGTCAACAAGCAGCTGGCCGCCTTCCTCAAGACAAACAGATCCCTCGACCCCTCCCAGTCTGGCTTCCGGGCCAACCACAGCACCGAGACCGCCCTGATCGCAGTCACCGATGACATCCGAGCGCTGCTCGACAACGGAGAAACAGCGGCCCTCATCCTCCTAGACCTCTCCGCGGCCTTCAACACTGTCTGCCATCGTACCCTAGTACAACGCCTCAGCAACGTCGGAGTCCAGGAGAAGGCACTGGAGTGGATCATCTCCTTCCTCACCGGAAGGACACAGAGAGTCCGCCTCCCTCCGTTCAGACAGATCTGAAGCCACCGAAGTCATCTGCGGCATCCCTCAAGGCTCCTCGCTCAGTCCGACCCTCTTCAACATCTACATGAGCCCCCTCGCAGACATCGCAAGCCAGCACAACCTCAACATCATCTCCTACGCCGACGACACCCAGCTGATCCTCTCCCTTACCAACGACCCCGCCACCACCAGAGCCAACCTTCACGAAGGGATGAAAGAGGTAGCCGAATGGAAGAAGAACAGCCGCCTGAAACTGAACTCAGATAAGACGGAAGTCCTCATCTTAGGATCCTCACCCGCCGCTTGGGACGACTCCTGGTGGCCCCCCGCCCTAGGCAGCGCACCCAAACCAACAGACCACGCACGCGACCTGGGCTTCATCCTGGACTCCTCCCTCTCCATGACCAGACAAGTCAACGCCGTCTCCTCGTCGTGCTTCAACATCCTGCGCATGCTACGTAAGATCTTCCGGTGGATCCCCACCGAGACCAGGAAGACGGTCACCCAGGCCCTCGTCACCAGCCGTCTGGACTACGGCAACACCCTCTACGCCGGAACCACCACCAAACTCCAGAAGAGACTCCAGCGGATCCAGAACGCCTCAGCACGACTCATCCTGGACATCCCCCGCCGCAGCCACATCTCCGGACACCTGAGAGACATGCACAGGCTCCCGGTCAACAAGAGAATCACCTTCCGTCTCCTCACCCACGCACACAAAGCCCTACACAGCCAAGGCCCAGGATACCTCAACAGCCGCCTCAACTTCTACGCTCCCAAACGCCAGCTTCGATCGACCAGCCACGCCCTCGCCACCGTCCCCCGCATCCGTAGAGCCACCGCAGGGGGACGGTCCTTCTCCTACCTCGCCGCCAAGACATGGAACTCCCTCCCCACCCACCTCCGCCTGACCCAGGACCACCTCGCCTTCAGGAAACAACTCAAGACCTGGCTGTTCGAGCAGTAGCAGATCCCCCTCCCCCAGCGCCTTGAGACCCACTGAGTAAGTAGTGCGCTATATAAATGCGATGATTGATTGATTGATTAAAATAGGACTTAAAAAATTACGTTCGTGACAGAATAATCCGCCCAAGAATTTAGTTAATCCCGAGCAGTACTCAAAAGATGGCCACCATGAATGATCTCTGTGCTATGATGGGGAACCTGAAGAAGGAATTAACCGCTAGTAGACAGGAAACTGCTGCTTTAGCCAATAAAGTTACCCATTTACAGTCACGTTTAGACTCAGTGCCGCCACCTAGTCAATCTCAAACGAACGCTACTAGTTCTAATCCATCAGTTTCAGTTACCGTACCTACGTCGGTTCCTTTGGCCCAGCCTGAAAGGTTTGCTGGGGAACCAAACAAATTTCAGACCTTTTTAACTCAGGTACAATTGCATTTTATGGTAAAACCAGCTTCATTTCCAGATGCTCAATCTCGTATCGACTTTTTGATCTCTTTTTTAAGTGGAGATGCAGCTATGGGGGCGGTTCCTTTGGTTCAATCAGATGATCCTTTGTTATATGATTGGGTGCAGTTCAAACGTGAATTTGAAAGGATCTTTGATAGACGGACTATCACTGGATCAGCAGATAGAGAACTACTGGAATTAAAACAGGGAAACAAGGAGTTGATACACTACCTCACTCAGTTCAATCGTCTAGTAGCTGAGACCAAATGGCCCGAGGCAAAAAGAGCTGCCCTGTATTACCAAGGACTAAGAGATGAGTTGAAAGACCTCATTGCACCAATCGATCCTCAACCCCGATCATGTGCTGATTTGATAGCGCTTAGTCTTCTATTGGATCACCGGGTTGCGGATCGTAAAGGTGATAGAAAACGAACGGATGTCCGAATATTTACTAGGGCAAAAGACAGGTCACACCCAAGCACACAAGAATCCGTAGAACCCATGGAAATCGGAAGTTTGAGGAAACCGTTAACTTCTGAAGAAAAAGATACTCGGCGAAAAAATGGTCTTTGTCTGTACTGTGGAAAGAAAGGTCATTTCGTTAGAGATTGTTCTCTTAAACCCAAAAATTCGTGGTCATGTGACAAGAAAGAGAACAAGTCGGAAAACTAGATAACTCGAATTTGGATCTGGAGACTTTTTCGAGTTGGCAATCTCCTACTGAACAATCAGTAGCTAAAACTTTACAGCTAACTTTAAATGTTCAGTTCATTTTGCCAGATCAGAAACAAATTATGGTAGCAGTTATGATAGACTCAGGTGCTACTGGAAATTTCATCGATACTGCGTTCATTTCCAAGACAAACATACCAATAACCACAAAAGCAAAACCTGAAATAGTTTATGCAGTTGATGGGACTCAGTTAACCTCTGGAATGATCACCCACTGTACCAACTCTCTTTTAAGGATCTGTGATTCAGGCTACAGAAAACACCAAGAGACCATTTCGTTTGATATAATCGATGCACCTCAATTCGGAGTTATCCTTGGCATACCCTGGTTAACCCTACACAACCCTACCATCGATTGGGTTAAACGTTCAATTGAATTCACATCACTTTGGTGCAAGCAAGAATGTTTTTGTCCAAAGCAATACTTGAAAGAATCTCCAAGTTCTTTCCTTCATAATGCTTCTGCTCTTTATGTGTCTACAGCCGCCGAGCAAGACATAGACTTACCACTTACTTATGAAACTTTCGCTGATGTTTTTTGTGAACAGAAAGCTGAAATTCTACCACCACATAGAGATTATGATTGTACTATTGATCTAGTGCCTGGAGCCAAAATACCCTGTAGTAGAATCTACGCACTGACTGATCAAGAAAACAAACATGTTCGAGAATACCTAGACAAATTTTTGAAAAATGGTTTTGTCCGACCCTCCAAATCTCCTGCAGCCTCTCCACTCTTCTTTGTGCCTAAAAGTAATGGAGAATTACACACTTGTATTGACTACAGAGCACTAAATAATATCACCATTAAGAATCGGTATCCACTACCATTGATCCCGGTACTTCTTGACCTAGTGCGATCTGCCACGATTTTTACTAAACTTGATTTACGAGGCGCCTACCACTTAGTACACATAAGACCTGGCGACGAATGGAAAACAGAGTTTTGAACTCGCTTCGGCTTGTTTGAATATTGTGTAATGCCATTTGGCTTATGCAACGCCCCAGCCGCCTTTCAATTTTTTATTAATGATGTCCTTCGAGACTATCTTGACAGATTCGACATAGCATACATTGATGATCTTCTAATTTTTTCTTCTTCAACTGAGGAACATGTGCAACATGTTAAGACCATTTTAACCACCTTGCGAACCCATGGTTTGTTTTGTAAATTGTCCAAATGTGAGTTCCATACTACAAAGGTTGAATTTCTTGGCTTCATACTTTCTCCATCAGGTATCATAATGGCTCCTAGGAAAATTCAGGCAGTTCTTGATTGGCCAACTCTAACGTCTGCAAAAGATATTCAACGTTTCTTAGGGTTCGCTAATTTTTACCGTTGATTTATCAAAGATTTTTCGACCTGGGCCACTCCTTTAACCCAGTTACTGAGAAAGAACGTGAAATTTGTTTGGACTACAGACACTGAATCTTCTTTTCAGACTCTCAAGAAAACGTTTACCCAAGCACCTATTCTGCGACATCCGGACACAGAAATGCCTTTTATAGTAGAAGCCGATTCTTCAGCCTTCGCAATAGGAGCTATCTTATCACAAAAAGATCAGAAAACCAATGAATTACATCCCATCGCTTTTTTGACTAGAAAATTTTTGCCTGCTGAATCCAACTATACTATAGCAGAGAAAGAACTCTTAGCCATTCGTTATGCTTTCAAAGAATGGCGTCATTATTTATTAGGAACAAAGCATACAGTGACAGTATATACGGACCACCGGAACCTACAATTTTTGAGATGTGCAAAGGCTTTGACTCCCAGACAACTTCATTGGACGCTGTTCTTTGCAGAGTTTGATTTCAATATAACTTTCAGACCAGGTACTAAGAACAACAAAGCAGATTCAATATCACGATATGACTACAAACAAGATGACCTCCTTCTAATTCCCAAGCCTACGAACATGCTGTCAAATAATCAAATCATTGGTGCCACAATGTCGGATGTTTTCTTTCAACAAATAAGACAGGCAATGCCAATACCTAAACTGTTATCCTGGGTACAAGAAGGTTCAAATAGAACAATCCATCAAAATCTACCCTTTAACTCGAATCTTTTGTTTGTTCCAACGAAGAAATTACAAACACAGGTTCTACAGTGGTGTCATACCAGACAGTTGGCGTCCCATCCAGGGATAGCAAAAAAAAAAAACCTGATACAGAGAAATTTCTGGTGGCCAACTTGGAAAAAAGATGTGATTTCTTTCATTCAATCTTGTGACATTTGTGCTCAAGCTAAGGGAGATCATGGGCGCAAAAAAGGCCTTTTATTTCCTCTTCCTACACCAACACAAGTCTGGGAAGACATAGCGATGGACTTCATTACCGATTTACCAGAAGATCAAGGTATGACTACCATCCTTGTAGTAGCAGATCGTTTATCTAACATGGCTCATTTTGTTGCCTGCAACAAACTTCCCAGTTCTTCTCAACTTGTGCAACTCATTTTATAACACGTGGTACGTTTGCATGGCCTTCTCCGGTCCATCCCTTCAGACCGAGGTCCACAATTTATTTCACAGTTTTGGAAGACCTGGTGTGAGGCTCTTCACATTAAAAGTAACACATCTACTAGCTTCCATCCTGAAACGGATGGACAAACGGAACGAGTTAACCAGATTCTGAAACAATACTTAAGATGTTTTTGTTCAAGAAACAAGGGTCCTGGACGACACTTTTGTGGGAAGCAGAATTTGCATACAACTTGCAAAATGCTTCCACCGGTTTATCACCGTTTTTTGCTGTGTATGGTCGGCATCCAAATTTCACTCCATTACTTTTGGCTCAGCAAAAAACTAAAATACCATCCTTGGATTCACATTTCCGAGATATGAAACGGATTACTGAGAACTTACGAAGCAATGTTTTAAAAGCTAAGGCTGCTTACAAAATATTTGCAGACAGGAAAAGACAAAAGGGCCCTGACCTCCAAGTGGGGGACGTGGTTTGGCTTTCTACAAAAAATTTCCAGTTCAGAAAACGTTATAAATTTCATCTGAAATTTATTGGTCCTTACAAAATTGTTCAACATGTAAATCCAGTAACGTATAAACTACTAACTAAATCCATGAAAATATACCCAGTATTTCATATCTCCTTGTTGAAACAAGCAACCATAAAGAGAAGATCTCGTCTTCCTGCAATACAGGTGAATGATCAAGAGGAATTTGAAGTTTGTTGTTTTAAAGACTGTAAACGCATCAGAGGAAAGCTATGGTATTTACTGTCCTGGAAAGGTTACGGACCTGAAGAAGACTAATGGGTATCCCAGGACAATGTTCATGCTCCTCGTTTGGTGCGACGGTTCCATGCCAAGCATCCAAATGCTCCGTCTTAGTCTTCAGAGGAGGGTGTCCCCATTTTTGTTGGGAGACACTGTCAGGATCCAACTTTATTCATTATCTGAATATGCTTGTTATTTGTCAAGGTCTATTGTTGACTTCTTGTTTGGCCTTGTGATCTTGTTTTGCATTTTGTACTTAGGTTTGCAGCAATGTTTTTAGCAATGCTTGTTTGCCTCTTACTACTGTGCCAATGCTTGTTATGCCAATGTCAGGTTACGGAGAATTAGTCGGCCAAAGCTTGTTGGATTTCTTTATGTGCTGCCGTAGCTTTTTGTCCCTTTGCAGCTTCGGTACCAGGATACTGGGCTATAAATAGTGCCACGCCCTGGAAGCCGTGCAGATTATTAAAGAAGCTTCCCGAGTAAAGACGTCTTTTGTTCCGGTCCGGTTCTCGTCTTCAGATCCGTGAGCAGAGAAGTTCTACAGCTGTTCCTGATAAATGGTAGTAGTCTACCACGAATTTCCGCTTGCAGGAAATGCAGGTAGGATTTATCCATTTCTTCTTGAATACGAGCGCAAGATGTCCCGGCTGGTGATTACCTCCAGGCGCTCGTATTCTTAAACGCGGTTGACATTTTAAAGCATGTTTCGTTTCTCAAACGCTGCAGAATCATTTCTTGAAGCCCATTTCTGTTAATAACTTGGTCACACTCTTTCATTGCCGAATTGAAAGCTCAGAATACCGCGTTTAAAACAAAAGACACCTTTTGAACTAATTGCTTTTCTTTTAGGAACTCAATGTTTTTTTCCTTAAAATGGAACAAGACTATTATTTGATTTGTACTCAGTTATTTGATTAGAACTACAATCTACAATTTGCTTATGTTTCTTAAGGGTATATTCCTCACTTCGCAACGTTACCCTTTTCACATACTTGGAGCAATATAACTGCATCTCATTGCACAATGCAAGATTAATGTGTGACATATTGTATTTGGTTTATTTAGTTATAGGCGAACATAATGCTGAATAGGAATTAATAGTCATTCTGCTTTGTTCTTGTTCCTGAATGTGGGTATAGTTTTGTCGAAAGTAAAGCAAGAGAGTTTAACTTCGCTCAGCTCAGTTTAATTAGATAATCTTTTCTTAGATTCGGGAATCTAGCCCACTAAGGAGTTTTAGCTGGAAGAGCACAAGAGTTTGAGTGTTTCAGTTGTTTTATTTCTTCTCGATCCAGATCTCCCTCCCCACAGTACCCTCCCTTACCTCCCCTCGTCTAGCCACTTCGATCCTCTGCGGAACTTTCTAAGTGCAGAGTCGAAGCTGCTGGAAAGTGGGCTTTTGGGTACTGCTCCTGAGGAACATAAAATAGGACTTCAAAAATTACGTTTGTGACAGGTGTGTAACAGGATGTGTAGGTGTTTCACTACATATGATGAGTCAATATATGTATGATTGACTATTTAGAACTGTTGGTGAATGAGTGGATGTGTATATAGATGGTGGTATTACTGAATTGGTTGTTGTAACTGGTATGGGTATCTCTATTTTTTTGAAAATTTTAGTTTCTATTTTTGAATATGTGTTTCAAGGGTTACATTACACTGAAAGGAGGTCTATCACTCTGTCACAAGGATGGTGTCATCATTGATGTCATGAGTGATGTCATTGACCATGTCATGAGTGATGTAATATGTGACGTCATCAGCAGTGCATTGCAGGCGCGCAAGTTATAGTGAGTCCAACTAACTATAACGTGGGAATTTCAATGGTTTTATGTCAGTAAAATTTCCAGCTAACTATAACTGGTGTCAAACCTATGGTTTTTTCAGTGAATTTAATAGGCTTTTTAAATGCTAATTCCCAACTATAACTGGTGTGAAACCTATGTTTTTTTCAGTGAATTTCATAGGTTTTTTAAATGCTAATTCCTAACTATATAAGGCCTGAAACCTATGTTTTTTTCAGTGAATTTCAAAGGTTTTTTTAATGCTAATTCCTAACTATATAAGACCTGAAAGCGCACCAGGAATCTCCAGTATGCGCCAGGGGACTGCATTGCAGAGAGGTGTAATGAAGCCACGCCCCTTTTTACACCTCTCTGCAACGCAGCCCCCGTGCATGTTTGAAGAGGGGGAACTAATTCCCCTTGCATACTGGGGGCCCCTGGGGGCTAACTAGCCCACCTGGAACCTCCAGTATGCACCAGGGGGCTGCATTGCAGGTGTGTAATGAGGCTATGCCCCTTGTTACACCTCTCTGCAACGCAGCCCCCTGCCACGTTTGCAGAGGGGGAACTAGTTCCCCTTGCATACTGGGGTCCCTGGGGGCCAACTAGCCCAACAGGAGCCTCCATTATGCGCCAGGGGGCTGCATTGCAGAGAGGTGTAATGAGGCCACACAATGCAGCCCCCGTGCATGTTTGAAGAGGGGGAACTAATTCCCCTTGCATACTAGGGGTCCCTGGGGGCCAACTAGCCCACCTGGAACCTCCAGTATGCGCCAGGGGGCTGCATTGCACAGAGGTGTAATGAGCCTATGCCCCTTTTTACACCTCTCTGCAACGCAGGCCACTGGCGCGTTTGCAGAGGGGGGACTAATTCCCCTTGCATACTGGGGGTCCCTGGGTCATATCTGCACAAACACTGATATTTCAAACGATTGAAAATGACTTTTCTTGAGAAACATTTGGATTTGGATTATCATGTCCTATACTTTGGAATTTTTGAAAGACTGACTTTGAGGATGCTATAAATCACTCAAGTCTGCCCGAATTGTGTGGGTAAAATTGATACCTAGTCACTTTGAATAAGAATGTACTTACGTCTCGTCTAACATTTGGAAGAAATATCTAGTTATATGACAACAGGATACCGACATAACTTAAAGGAAATAAGAACGCCCTGAAGAAGTTCTGTTGTACAGAACGAAACGTTTCGGCTGGCTGTGGTACATAAACTTAAGGAAAATAAAAGCATTTGAATATACACCAAGATTCAGCGCTTCAATAAGGACTCTAAGTGATATGATTTGATTGGACTTATTGTGCAAGTGGTGCTGTGCCAAACTTTGGAATATTCTCCACTACTCTCTACTACTACTCGATTGGCTCAGATCCTTCCTGGACCATCGGACTCAAGCGGTACACCTGTCTACCTTTTCCGCACCCTATTCGTCTCTAACCTGCGGGGTCCCTCAGGGCTCTGCGATATCACCCTTACTGTTTAATTTGTCCTTACAGCCCCTTTTAGCTTCCCTCCGCAATACCCCGGTCACTATTTTCAATTATGCGGACGATCTTCAGTTAATCTTTCCCATTGATTCTCTTCCCTCTTCCCGTTCTAATTTTCAGTCTACCATGCTTGACATCGCAGAGTGGATGTCTCACAGCCAATTAAAACTGAACCCCACAAAAACAGAGCTTGTACTGGTAGGGGGTCCCATTAACCCGTGGAATTCCACTTTCTGGCCATCATCCCTGGGGGCGCCACCCAGTCCTGTTAGCACTGTGAAGAGTCTCGGGGTGGTCATCTCCGATGACCTTTCTATGAGACTACAAATCAACGCAGTCACCTCATCCTGTTTTTTCCATCTAAGGCGGATTCGAAAAATTAGCAGGTTCCTCACCAGAGATGCCCTGACTTTGGTCATCCTTGCTCTTATTACCTCCAGACTTGACTATGCTAACACGCTGTATGTCGGGATTCCAGCAATCCACCTCCACAGGCTACAACTGGTGCAGAACCAGGCAGCCCGCCTGATCTTCCACCAGCCGAAACATCAGCACGTTACCCCCCCTTCTGCGTAGCCTCCACTGGCTCCCTATCACCAGACGCTGCACTTTCAAGCTTGGATGTATCATCTTCAAAGCCTTATCAGATCTAGCCCCTGCCTTTATCTCCTCTTGCCTAACACGTTATGTTCCCCACAGAGATCTCCGCTCAGCATCTCTTAATCTTCTTGTTGTTCCCAAAACCAGAAGGAAAAAGCATGGAGGTTTGAGTTTCTCTGTCATGGCCCCCACCACTTGGAACTCCCTCCCAACAGCACTTCGTCTATGCCCCAGCTACGATTGTTTTCGCAGACTGTTAAAAACCCTTCTGTTTCATTCAGCATTTGAGTAAATCCTCCGCCCTAGTCACCACTTTGTCAGGAGCGCCAAGAAACCGTTTGGTGAACATGCGCGGTACAAATGCTTTTAACGTAACGTAACGTAACGTAACGTTTAACGTAACTTACTCTCTCCTACTCCACTACTCTCAAATACTCACTCTCTACTACTCATTCTCTACTACTCTACTACTCTCTACTACTCTCTCTCTGCTACTCACTCCCTACTACTCACTATCTACTACTCTCTACTACTCACTCTCTACTACTCTCTCTCTACTACTCACTCTTTACTACTCACTCTCTACTACTCTCTACTACTCACTCTCTACTTCTCACTCTCTACTACTCACCTCTCTACTACTCTCTCTCTACTACTCACTCTCTACTACTCACTCTACTACTCACTCTCTACTACTCTCTACTACTCACTCTCTACTACTCTCTTTCTACTAGTCTCTACTACTCACTCTACTAATCACTCTCTACTACTCTCTACTATTCTCTCTCTATACTACTCACTCTCTACTACTCTCTACTACTCACTCTCTACTACTCACTCTCTACTACTATCTACTACTTACTCTCTACTGCTCTCTACTACTCTCTACTACTTACTCTCTACTACTCTCTACTACTCACTCTCTACTACTCACTCTACTATTCACTCTACTACTCTCTACTACTCACTCTCTGCTACTCTCTCTACTGCTCTCTACTACTCACTCTCTATTACTCACGCTCTACTCTCTACCTCTCTACCTCTCTCTACTTCTCTCTCTACTAGTCTCTACCTCTCTACCGCTACCTCTCTACCTCTACCTCTCTACCTCTGCACCTCTCTCTACACGCACACATATACACATATATGTATGCATATATATATGCATATGCATTTATATATATATGTATGTGTATGTATATATATATATATACATACATATATAAACATATATAATCTGTATATCTATATAAATACAAATATAAATGCATGCATACATATACATATATGCATACAGATGCATGTTATTTACATGAAAGTTTAAAAAACACTAATAAAAGCAAAGCTAAAAAGCCACCTCATTACAAACAGAATGGCTTTAACTTAAACGAGGGCGAGATCTATTGCATTTTCAATGCTTGTTTACTTTGGTTCCATCAAGAAGGCATTCAGATGTGTCACACATTTGCCATAAATTCTGAATGTAAGCACTCTAGTTGCTCATTAGATCACTGTAGTAAAGCTACTGCTCACCAGGGAAGTCTGCTGCTGGTATTCAAAGTGAATGTTTCAGTCTGCATGTCAGAATTTTTTTAATGAAATAGAAGAGGATTTGAGAACTCACTCAAAATGATCCCTAATTTTTTTTCTGAAGCACTAATCATACTTTCTATGGCAAAATGAACCCCCTCATTTTGTTCCTTTTTAAATTAAATGTTTTCAGACTTACCACTTCATTCCAATCAAGATGGCTTCTGGTGTGCCATACTTTTGTCATAAGTAAGACTGTTAGCGCTCTAGTTGTTCTTTAGAACACTCTGGGACATTCTGTCATTGGATTATACTTGGGCTACATCTGGGTGATATTTGGGCTACATTTAGGCTCTTTTGTCTCTGGTGGCCATCTTGGGAGACTGTATGTCAGAATTTTATAATGAAATTGAAGAGGATTTCAAAAGTCACTAAAAATGTGCCCTAATTTTTCTTTCTGCAGCATTAATCATACTTTCTATGGCAAAATATACCCCCTCATTTTGTTCCTTTTTAAATTAAATGTTTTAAGAGTTACCACTTTATTCCAATCAAGATGGCTTCAGGTGTGCCATACATTTGTAATAAGTAGGACCGTTAGCGCTCTAGTTGTTCTTTAGAACACTCTGGGACATTCTGTCATTGGGCTATACTTGAGCTACATCTGGGTGATATTTGGGCTTCATTTGGGCTCTTTTGTCTCTGGTGGCCATCTTGGGAGACTGCATGTCAGAATTTTTGAATGAAATAGAAGAGGATTTGAGAAGTCACTCAAAATGTGCCCTAATCTTTCTTTCTGCAGCACTAATAATACTTTCTATGGCATAATATACCCCCTCATTTTGTTCCTTTTTAAATTAAATGTTTTAAGAGTTACCACTTTATTCCCATCACGATGGCTTCAGGTGTGCTATATCTTTGTAATAAGTAGGACTGTTAGCGCTCTAGTTGTTCTTTAGAACACTCTAGGAGGCTGCAGTAGAACACAAAGGAATCAACTGACAGTCTCTGTCCTTGTTGGATGTACATGTTTTACTGAGAATGTCAGACTTCATTCTCACATGACTGAGAAAGATAATGTGAATTTACAGAAAATATGCTTTCAATTTAGCTTATAGATCCCCTTCCAAACCACTGTGGGAAAATCATGAGATATTAGATTTCTTTCAAACATGATTCATGATATCACAGCAGAAGGCTTTTTCACAAGGTAAAATCACCTTAGAACACACCACAATTCTTAAAATGAGTATGGTACCATCAACAAATGATTTATAATGTAACTAAAGTCCTAAAACCCTCTATTAACTACCATGCTTTTTAATGAGGTGCTATCATGTATATTGGTCCCAAGATGGCTGCCAACACTTCTTGAATGAAGAGCTGACAGCCAATCAGATCAGATGTGTGGTTAGGCTCCGCCCAGATATATATATTTTTTTGAACCTAAATTACTCAAAATCCACTGGAGCACATATCTTGAGACATAGCAAAGGCACATTGGGCTACCATTCCCTACAATTTTGCCAAGTTTGGTGGAAATCCATTCAGCCGTTCGGGCTAAAAGTGAGTCCAACCGCCCTATGGAAATTAACATGGGGAAAACACGTTTTGGGACCCCCCTTTTATCTCGGCCCCCGCTTGACGAATCCCCCCCAAACTTTCAGGGAAGGAGCGGAGCGCAGCGAGGCAAATTTAAGGAACATTACAGGCAGATTCCTTAACCGGTGCCAAAGTTATTCCCAATAGAATGTTGCGGATTTCCTATAGAAAACAATCCTAACTATAACTACCTACTGGCGACTGCCAGTAGGTAATATATATATATATATATATATATCGTTATACTCCGTCCTTCATCGCATTTGTGCAAGAGACAGAGACGGACCACTTGGATTGTGCAAAATTAATTTATTAGATGTTGCTTGGTCGGTCCCGACGCGTTTCGGCTCGGGGTGAGCCTTGATCACATGACATATATATATATATATATATATATATATATATATATATATATATATATATATATATCCTGGGCTAAACTGTGAAGTGTTGTAACTTAGCTGATTACTTAGCCCATCCAGGGCATCATAATTTGTTTATTGCATTTTATTTTATAAGTTGTCTAGAATTACGATAGCTGATGTAGGCTATGTATGAACATTTACTTTAATGCTTTATTTTGCATGTTTAGTAATGTCCGACACCTTTGAAATAAGTTGCAGGGTGTCCTTTGTTTATGTTTATGCTTGTGACCTCTGATGTATGTGTACACTTTAAATACCAGCCTCAGTTCGGCGCCGGCCACTATTGACAAAGGCGGCAAGCCGAAACGCGTCTAGTGATGCAGCATTAACCCAATAAACTTACCGGGTTAATAACGTTCCTGCGATTGCTGTGCATCTTTGTGCGAGAGAGCATTGGAGGTTAATCCCACACAGAGTCTGTCATGAAGAAAGCCAGAGGACACAGCGGGGAGCTTTCGGGAACACTTTAATGATAGCTTAGTGTGGCATAATGCATTTCGGCGTTAGCCATCCTCAGATGCTGATAGCTTAACCAGGAACACACCTCCTTACACCTTTGATATTAACAGGTCATCCCAACCAGCGGAGGTCAGCTAGCTCCTCCCATTAATCACTTACAGCTGCAGTTAGTTTTAGAGAACTACAGCTCCCATGATACAATGTTCCGGTAAGTACCGTGTGGGGAGACATAGTGTTTGATTAAAATGAAAGCTGTAAAATCTGGCAAGTAGTGGGGATATTGCAAATGTTCAAAACTCCCATGAATGACAGTCTAGCATTCCCTTGGGTCCCCAATGTTCCAGCCGTATTACCAAAGCCAAACTGGGCCATGAAACTGGGATACAGTGATCCCGCTTCCCCGTGAAGTCACGGGCTGTGCCTGACAGTGGCCACTCGCCTGTCTTGATTCTGTGGCGGTCCTGTGAAATCCGATCCCTCGGGTGAACAACTGCAGCGATGTCAACATTCACAGGAGACTTCATGGAACGGGTCCTCTTAACGTGCTGCTGGCAAGCACGTAAACTATCCAACAAAAGACCCCTTCATGAAGAAAGCCAGAGGACACAGCGGGGAGCTTTCGGGAACGCTGTCATTAAAGCAGTCAGTCACTCACCTACTAAATCATCCATTCAGACTCTCATATGCCCACTCATTCTTCAATACACATTGGCATATGTATATATATAAAACATATTTAAACTTTACAGACACACACAGTCACTGGATGATGTCATCAGTGATGTCATCAGTAATGTCATTTGAGATGTCATCAGTGATGTCACTGACAATGTCATGAATGATATAATATGTGACATCATCAGCAGTGCATTGCGGGGGCTTGAGTTATAGTTAGCTCAACTAACTATAACGGCCGAATACCTCTGCTTTTGTAGGAGTGATATGTCCAACTAACTATAACATCCCTGAAACCAGTGTTTTTTTTCTGTGAATTTCTAAGGTTTTTAAATGGTAACTTCTATCTATAACGTCCCTGACACCTATGGTTTTTTCAGTGAATCTCAAAGGTTTTTCAAATGATAATTTCTAACTATAATATCCCTGAAAGCTATGGTTTTTTCAGTGAATATATATATATATATATATATATATATATATAAGTAACACCTCCTCTCAAAGAAAGAAGCAGGAGCCTCAGTGGGGATGAGAAGCGGCAGCACCTTTATTCCAAACAAATGGCGTATGCATTTCGGCCGGTGTGGCCTCGTCAGCGCCTGCGGTAGTAAATGCGGAAGTCCTGGCGTTCTGCAGCTTGATAAGGCACCCAACCCCACAGTGATAGGTGCAATGTCCCAGCTCCGCCCTTCAGCACAAAAGTCCTCAATATCAAGGGTCCGTGTATATCGGCGGACTCCTTGTCCCAGGATGCACCAGTGGCTCCCAGGTGAGTGTGGCTGTGGAGCGGTCTTGAAAAATTCAAGAAAATAGCGGAGGGAAAGGTGCGCTGCAAAGCGTTCGTGAAAACCGCAGAATGAAACACGGGGTGCAGCCTCAAGTCCCCAACGCCTCATCGACCATAGGTCCAAGCCCCAATTGTAGCGTGAGCAGGGAAGATTAGACCCAGCTCAATTGGTGAAAAAATGTCTCACAATGACGCATCAGGTGCGAGGTCTGCCGGCGGGTCAGGAGAAATTTCAATAACTTGAAGTAACAAACGATGCCGAAGCAGGTTCCAGAGTCTCCGGACCACTTTAAGATGAGGGAGCTCCTGAATCGCACTTCTGGAAAGCGCGCAGAAATGTAAGTAACACCTCCTCTCAAAGAAAGAAGCAGGAGCCTCAGTGGGGATGAGAAGCGGCAGCACCTTTATTCCAAACAAATGGCGTATGCATTTCGGCCGGTGTGGCCTCGTCAGCGCCTGCGGTAGTAAATGCGGAAGTCCTGGCGTTCTGCAGCTTGATAAGGCACCCAACCCCACAGTGATAGGTGCAATGTCCCAGCTCCGCCCTTCAGCACAAAAGTCCTCAATATCAAGGGTCCGTGTATATATATCTCAAATCCCCTCACTCGGAGGAAGAAGCCAGCACTCACGAGAGACGTTTACAGGTCTTGTTTATTCCAAGCTGAACAGACGCATTTCGGCAATGCCTTCCTCGGTGTTTACAAACACACAGAGAGGCCGCCATCCTATTTATTCATTACAATTCATTATTTTAGCGAAAAGGGACTATGCCGCAGTGCCAGTGTACTCGCCATTTTAACATGTCTTCATATACATGAGTAAAATAGTCAATGCACTGTTCTGCAATATTTTAATACAATCATCGCATTTCGACTTCATTCTTGTACATTATCAATTGCGTTTTGGCGTCCAAACGTTTGTACAAAATTCCCTCTACAATTCTTTACAAGAGCGAACTTTCGCAAACAGCGATATGCACCATATTTGCGACATTCTTACACTTATATGTCACCCAGGTAGCATTGTAACATTTGGCAGGTCTCTACTGCCGTCAATCGTCTAATAGACCTTTCTCAGTAACTAGGACACCAAACACTCCAAACCCATCGGCCATCTTATAAAGGGCTATTTCTCCTACCATATCCATGGCACAGTTAAATCTCTAGTGGAATATTCCCAGTGCAACTTATAATCAATGGCACTGCTTGAACATTTAAAATTATTTCACGTACATTCAACAACAGTAAATGCTTTTTCATCACATCATCTGTGACTTTTTTTTTTTTACTCATATGAAACAGTCATCCTCTGAGTTCATCTGCTTTCCTTTCATACTCCTGACAGGTTACATTCTGGTTTGATACACATTGCAAACTTACATTAGTTGACTTTATTGCCAATTCAGGTCAAGTTTTGACTTATTGCTGTATTGTGCAATTCTAAGTTTACCTTCAGATCCCCAAATGTGATGGTAACTCCTCCCCACTATTCAGGCCCTTAGGGTACTTCGTCTGGCAGTCCACAATATACCGTAACTCTAATATCCGTAATTATTTGTCTATATACATATATACACATCCTTTTCCAGTTGTTCGTAAATACCGCCGCTCTCTGCTGGGTGAGTGCTGCTCAATCTTGGGTGGCAAACCGCATACTTTCAAGCAACAATTGTATTGCTGAAGCAATGTTAGTGACGCACACAGAAGTCAATCTTTTTAATTAATTCATTTCTCCAGTTCTGACAAACGCATTCCGGACGTAACGGTCTTTCTCAATGTCAGCGTAGGATAGTGCATCAAATATTTTTAAAGTAATTAGACATGATAATGGAAAACGGACTTTCACAATATCCTGATTTATTCCAGAAGTGCTTTACCATCTTAATAGAGTCATGTATTTCCCAGTGCATAAACACAACCGGAAAATAACAGGTTTCAACAGTGCCATAGTAAATTACCATATTGTACATCTGATAATATATATATAATTAGTCAAGTACTTTCAAAGATATCTTCAAAAATTCCCATTTTCTATTTCATCAATATTATACAGATTATAATATCCTATTAGATACTTTACAGTAATTCTAACCTTAATATGCAAAAAGGCAAGCGAATGAAACTCAAACGTTTACTTATAATTCAATTGCTTGATTAAGCAAGCCCCAAACGAGCTGTATCAATCTCCCAACTTGTTTTGACATTGTCACTGCTTCCTTCACAGGCGGTTGTAAAACTGATAATTACTACTCTTCAATAAGTACCAGTATAAATTAAGCCCTGAATGGGCTCTCACAGTAGTAGTTATGCAAATAAAAGGAAAACTACAAAATAATTAAAAATAGAACCCATATATTCACTGTATATAAAATGTGTCCTAAATCTAAGAGGAATTAGCATTAGAGCATCTGCTAGCTTCTTCTTGTTTTTCCTCCTCTCTCTTTCCTATTTTTACGTTGTTGAAGGCCTCAAGACCAAATGTATGGATGTAAATTTTATAACAATATGACATTTTATTTTCTAGGCATATGCACTTTAAAAACTGATATACTGTGAATTTGGGTAACGTGCAATATTGTGACACTTTATTTTCTTGGCACTTGCACTTTAAACTCGATGACCGGAGTAAATATGGGTGTTATGGGTAATAAGCAGTGACTGGATGGGGTGCAGAGTTATACATTGAAGTCATGTTCTATTATGCACTTGTACAGAGCACTTTATGATAGAGACTGTGATAATGAAATGGCACCAGCATCCAGTATGAATTTGAACCAGTAGAATTGTTTGCACCTGGAATATCTCCAATTACCCAATACATTTGAGTTGTATAATATCGAGGGACTGAGTCCTACATGCATATGCACTTTACAATCATGAAATGTCATTTAATCTATCAATGATGGAGCAGTTTTGGATCTGTGAGCACACACGCTATTTCAATTAATTAGAACAAACACAATTGTGTATTAAGTAGTGGATTAAATGTATCCCAGATTAATTGCTGTAAAACATGGCAAAAATGTTTTATGAGAATTGATGTTTGTAATGCCAATTTTTGTTTCTTCAAAAAATGAGCTAAATGATAAAATTAAATAGAAAAAATATAAAATGAATTGTAAAATTAACCCTAAGAAAAACATGTAATTGTAAGAAGAGCAATATGAGGAAACGTAATGGTTTTGGCATTCATTCGTATTGTAACCTTTTCTGTTTAGAAGTGAGTCTTCTATGTGAGTTGAATCATGTCACTGACTGATCCCAACAAGGAATGGGGAGAAATGGTGCTCAGTGTGTGAGCAAGGCAGGAGATACTGGCGAAATGCGTAACAGCAAGCATTAAATAAATTGTGCGGAAAACTGCTACAGTCTGCTGTGTCAATGTCTGGTTTGGAAGAGTAACTGAAGAATCGTATTTATGTTTAGCCGCTGACCACCGAGCGTGGTGACTGCACCATCACACCTTTGTTCAGGCACTTAATGGAGATCGGCAGAGCTTTGGAAGAACTGCTATATATATATATATATATATATATATATATATATATATATATATATATCTTTCAGCAAAGACGTTTCAATGAAGAAACACGCCGCACACTACTCCGTTTGTTAAGTATTTCGGTTTATTTTCTGTAGGCTCCCCACCCGAAACCGAAATACTTAACAAACGGAGTAGTGTGCGGCGTGTTTCTTCATTGAAACGTCTTTGCTGAAAGGTATCTTGCAAGGGTGTCCCGAACCTTGCCGCCGGCACCAGCTTTGGATTGCTCCTCTCATTTTGGGACATTTGCTTGTGATATATATATATATATATATATATTACCTACTGGCGGTCGCCAGTAGGTAGTTATGGTTAGGATCTACTTTCCATAGGAAATCCGCAACATTCTATTGGGAATAACTTTGGCGCCGGTGGACGAATCTCCAAGAAAATGGCCCGCTCCGCTCCGCTCCGTCCCTGAAAGTTTGGGGGGGATTCGTCAAGCGGGGGCCGAGATAAAAGGGGGGTCCCAAAATGTTTTTCCCCATGTTAATTTCCATAGGGCGGTCAACTTCACTTTTAGCCCGAACGGCTGAATGGATTTCCACCAAACTTGGCAAAATTGTAGGGACTGGTAGCCCGATGTGCCTTTGCTATGTCTCAAGATATGTGCTCCAGTGGATTTTGAGTACTTTAGGTTCCAAAAAATATATATATCTATGGCAGCGTCCCGGTACGCGCACCGGGGTGCGCCCCGGGCACGACCCGCGACTTGCGCATGGAAAGCTGATTGTCTCTCGGGTGTCTGTAAACATTCGAAACCGTCCGGAGCGGCCGCCATCTTGTGTCGGTAGGATCGAGACACAAGAGGTGGCCAAAACAAAGGGGGAAATTACCATAAGGGGGCAGGGTAGACCCCCCCTGATCCCCTAGGTTTGATGTGGGGGCTATAAAAGGGCCCCGCGGGGCAAAAATATATATATTTTTTTTTCCGTTTTGCGCGGGGGGAGCACCCGGTACGCGCACCGGGGAGCGGACCAGGGAGCGTACCAAGAGGAAAAAAGAATGACAGAGTTTTTTTAAAATGAAGCCTTTTTTTATAAATTGGAGGTATTATTATTATTATTATTATTATTATTATTATTATTATTATTATTAAGTCTAGAAAGCGCTCAGCTACCCGTAGGTTTCCCGGCACTAAAACCAAAAATGAGAGGGGAGAGTCAGAAGAAAGGCTGTTACATGTTGAATAACCAGGTTTTTACTTGTCTGCGAAACCTAAGGTAACTGGGTTCAGTTCGTAAGTGGAGGGGAAGGGAATTCCAGAGTGAGGGGGCCAGCCAGGCGAAAGAGCGCCACCCATTCTGGATTTTTTTATTCTGGGAACCGAGAATAAGTGTTGATTAGATGATTGCAGAGTGCGGAGGGGACAGTAGTGCTGTACCAAGGAATTAAGATAGTGTGCAGCTTTCAATGCGAAGCCAGTGCAGAGTGCGTAGGGAAGTAGAGGTAGGTGAAGTGTTGGGTAATTTACAGAGCAGTTGCGCTGCCATATTCTGGACTGTCTGAAGTTTACGAGTCACCTCTTTGCAGGCTCCCAGGAGAAGGATGTTCCCGTAGTCCAATCTAGAGGTGATTAGAGCCTGGACCACGGTTTTCTGAGTATCCTGGGGGAGCATCCAGATGATCTTGCGCAACCACTTAATAATAGTAATGCAAGTGGAAGAAGTTTTAACCACGTGGTTCTTCATAGATAACTGGTCGTCAAAAATGCCGCCGAGGTTGCGTGCTGTTTTAGATGGGGTGGGTAAAGTGCCCATTTGAGAGGGCCAGTGTTGGGGTCCCCATAAGGTGGTGTTATGGCCAAACATAAGAAGTTCTTTTTTCCCCCCGTTCAGTTTCAATTTGTTAACCAACATCCAGGCTGTGATGTTGCTCAGTCCTGTACAGAGGGAAGAGGGAGAGGAGAGAGGATCCGAGGAAAGAGAGTAGATCACCTGGGTATCATTGGCGTACGAGTAAATAGTGAGCCCAGCTTACTCCGCAATAGTAGCCAAAGGTCTGACATACAAATTGAAGAGCAAGGGGCTCAAGATGGAACCCTGCGGAACACCGTACGCCGATGTAAAGGTTTGGGAAGCATATGAGGAAGAGAAGACTTGGAAGATGGGGTCCGATAGTTGAGGGCAGTGCCGGTGATGCCAGAAGATCTAAGGGCATTGATAAGAATGGGGTGGGAAACCGTATCAAATGCGTATCAAATGAGGTAGTTCTAGAAAGAACTGTTTTTTTTATTCTTTTTGTTGTTTTATATTTTTTGTTATGTTTTTTGAACATTTTGTACTTTTTTAGGCTTTTCAAAACAGTTTTATATTTTTTTGTATTTTTTTAGGGGGAGAAACAAAAAAAGGGAATTGAAACTGGCTCAACTGGAGAAAAAAACAAAAAACGGAAACAATTACTTCTTTTTGGGGCACTTGTGATTGTCACCAGCAAGGACGATGAGCTTTACGCTCTTTTGACCATAGGCGATAAGCTTGCCACATTCAGTACAAGTGATTTTAAAATAAGCAAATCGTTGCTGAATACAAGGCATCATCTCTGATGTTTCTGGTCCCGATGAAGTGGGTTCGTTTCGTTGGGAGGTGGTCCTTGAAGACTGGGGGAGGTTACTGGTCAGTTCCCTGAGCTCTGCACGAGAATAGTTGTTAGGGTGCTTACGGATCATATGTCGAACCATGGTATTGTTACCAAAGGAATACTTTTTGTTTGGGTTGCCCCTTGAGAGTTGTTCCTTACAGTTTAGGCAAGTTACCTTGGCCGCATTCACTTTTTTCTTGCCCTCTGGGAGTGAAAAAAACTCCCATACAATGTGTGACTTGGGCTTGTATGGGATATTTTGTTCAGGCAGCCATCTTCTCCCATCCTCCTCTTCCTCTTCCTCCTCCTCCTCTTCTTGACCACCAATGTAGTGTTGTGGTGGTCCTCTTGGTGGTTGTGGTGGTGGTGCTGCAGATGCTCCAGCTGTTGCAGCTACAGTAGCCATTAGAAAGTACAAAATAGTTCTGTCTCTATTACTGAAACAGGTCTTCCTCAGTCAAAGGAAAAAAGGTGGGGTCTTTCATCATTTGGAATAAAAAGGCCTGAACCAATGAGAAGTGTTATTTTCCGGTCACAAGACCAGGGATTTCATCATTATGAAAGTAAAACTGTTCTGCACCAATTAAAAGTGTTATTTTCAGGTCTCATGACCGACGCGCTTACGCGACGCGCCCACGGGCGCGCCCCGGGTCGCGTCGCTTAAGCGCGTCGGAAGTTTACGTTGCGAGATCGTATTCGCTCGAGTGCTTCCGGGTGCGCTTACGCCGTGCGTATCACGCGGACTCGGCTACGCGATATGTCACGATCATGTTTTCGTTCGCGACATTGGCGCTAACGGGACGCTTCCCGGTTCGCGCACGGGGGCGCTTCAAACGACTACTCTCGCCGGGGCGCTCACCGGGGCGCGCCCCGGGAGCGCTCCAGGGTCGAGAAAAAAAAAAATGTTTAAAATACAAATAAAATATAGGATTCATTCATTTTCAAAAATATTACATTTCATAGCTATAGACATTTGCTATTAACCAAATTTTGAACTTCAAAGAAAAAAACATAGCTTTGGGGCCTTTTATATAGTTAGGAATTATCATTTAAAAAACCTATGAAATTCACTGAAAAAACCATAGGTTTCACACCAGTTATAGTTAGGAATTAGCATATATAAAACCTATTAAATTCACTGAAAAAACCATATGTTTCACACCAGTTATAGTTAGCTGCAAATTTTATTGACATAAAACCATTGAAATTCCACGTTATAGTTAGTTGGACTCACTATAACTTGCGCGTGTAATGCACTGCTGATGACGTCACATATTACATCACTCATGACATGGTTAGTGACATCACTCATGACATCACTGATGACACCATCTTTGCGACAGAGTGACAGACCTCCTTTCAGTGTAATGTAACCCTTGAAACACATATTCAAAAATAGAAATTAACATTTTCAAAAAAATTTAGATATCCATACCAGTTACAACAACCAATTCAGTAATACCACCATCTATATGCAAATCCACTCATTCACCAACAGTTCTATATAGTCACTCATACATATACTCACTCATCATATGTAGTGATACACCAATACATCCTGTTACACACCGACAGTCATCCAAAAGTTACTCACACACATACTCACACATGCATATAAACTATTGAACATCCATTTATTTGCATATACAACTATAAACACACTACCACCTTACTTCTAAGGAAACTTACACATACTTATTCTCTTAAACAATCACTTATAGAAACACATACTCTTACAATCTCACATATACTCACTTATAAACATCAATACTCACATATACTAGATTAAAACATATGTCGTTACTGATAAAGACACTAGTGAGACAGTCATTCACTCACTAACACACACATATACACACTCATCCACCCATATAGTCCTGCACATATGCTGTCTTCAAAACACATACAAACAGTGAGTCAGTCATTGATGCATCTATGTGCAAAGTAATACCCCCACCAAACCATACAGACACTCATAATGATACTAAAAAAAATCTAATAACCCATATACACACACATGTAGCTACTCACCAACCCATGTAGCCAATTATACACAAAGTGAAACACTGATACATATATTTAAATATTTAAATATTACTCGCTAATATATGTATTCACTAAGATACACTTAATAAGCCAGTTAACCAATCAATTTTTTTTTAAAAAACATCCATTAAGACACTTATTTAAACATTTATTCTTCCATCGACCTTTACATATACATATATAAAAAATATTTATTTTTCAGAAAGATACACATTCACTGGATGGTGTCATCAGTGATGTCATGAGTGATGTCACTGACCATGTCATGAGTGATGTAATATGTGGCGTCATCAGCAGTGCATCACACGCGCAAGTTATAGTGAGTCCAACTAACTATAACGTGGAATTTCAATGGTTTTATGTCAGTAAAATTTGCAGCTAACTATAACTGGTGTGAAACCTATGGTTTTTTCAGTGAATTTAATAGGTTTTTTATATGCTAATTCCTAACTATAACTGGTGTGAAACCTATGGTTTTTTCAGTAAATATATATATATATATATATATATATATATATATATATATATATATATATATATATATATATATATATATATATATATATATATATATATATATATATATATATATATATATATATATATCACACAGGTCTTGACATGCAAAACAGAATTTGCTATTTATGTATTACAGTACCCATGCTTGCTGAAGTGTGTTGGGAGTACAAAATTAGCTGTACAGAAGCGCATACTTCAGCATTTAAGAGCAATAGCTAACCAGGACAACACATATCCGGTGGTGCGGCATTTCTGTGATTACCATCAAGGTGATAACACCAGCCTGAAATACTATTTCATTGACGCAGGCAAGGCCAGCAGACACGGGTGTGATAAGGAGGCCAAATTTCAGAAACTTGAGACCCAATACATATTGTAGCTAGATACTAAGGTACCGGGAGGCCTCAATATAACTGAGGACATGTACACATGTATACCCTAGCTCCAGGACACCTTAGTCTAATTCATTGAGAGTGACTTATACCCAGCCTCGGATCTAATGGGGCAGCCGGCAGGCGACGCCATAGAATCATGAGGTCTTAGTATATTGGTCATCATACACTATATATGGGCATAGTTCCGTTGTTTTCTGATGCAGATCAAAGGCATCCCCAGCTGGGGATTACTCAAACTGAATATTAGGGACGAGTTTTGACTGTTTACCATTTTTGCTTAAATGTTGAATTTTACTGTATATATGTGCCTATGATATAACTAGTATGCAATTTATGCAATTTGACGCACTGCTGTAGCTATGACTAGTAGAAATTAGAGGTAAAAGATCAACACACAGGTTTTAATATCATAATTTTGGAAGTAAAGATACCCAATTCTTTTCTTTTTTTTTTTACACATTTTCCACTGTATGGGTTTGTCACAGGTAGTCTTTATGGAAGGTTTCCGGATGACATTTCTGTATTCAACACATCATGTCCAATCCAGTTTGTTAAAGAGACTTGAAGAGTAGGGGTAAGACCAGCAGTCGATCATCCATTAAAACGTGTTTGGTATGTGGCCATTAGGCAACTGTTATTCGTACTGTATTCATAAGTCCAAAATATTGCATTCCTATAGTGGTCTCAGGTCTGTTCGTAAGAAGATGATGAGTATATGTTTACTATTGGCATAATTTGCACATATAAAGATACTTTTGTACTTTGCGATTTTGCACAATTTGATATGCACTTGCACTTTATTAGTACAACTATATCAGTAGTACGATGTATCAAGTTGTTTACATTGCATATTTGCACAACTGGCGGTATTTTGCACTCCAACGGACAGACTGGGCTGTGGGGAGTGTGACAATATAAATATTTTATCCATAGGACATGTAGCCCAATTGTGAGCAGCAGTTTAGGATTCCATTAGTTAACCATATAGGAATCCGTCATAAATATATGACTGATACCAAACTGTTTAGGTATTTTACTGGCATTGTAAATAATCATGACTATTGGAATATGATGCTAAATGATTGGCATTGGTACGCTCTGTTTTTAATGGATTTGCATATATATATGGTCAAATTAGCCTTTCTTCCATGTCTACTATGTGCAAGTATCACGTGGTGTTGATGCAATTTGACACTGGCACTTTTGAAAATGAGCATTTGTATGAGGGACGTTGTCATGTGAGCAAGGCTCTACGGAGCCGAAACGTCATGCGCCATACTCTGCTTCAATAAAATTACTACGCACTGAACTGGTCCATGTCCGAGAAGTCTTTGGCGGCAGGGCGGGAGCTGCTTGTTGCCTGTACTAAGACGCTGTACTTCATGATATATATGTATATATATATATATATATATATATATATATATATATATATATATATATATATATATATATACACACACACACTTTGGCCTCGCTTGATGAACCTTCACAAAATTTTCAAAACGTATACTTTAGTCAATTCAGCTGCTGTGTTGAAAGTTGACTGGTTTTGAATTATGCAGGTCGTGCTGGTGCGGCACTCAACATGCCACATCCCCATGGCAAATGTTTCTAAATAAATGCGGGGGTGCCCACATGCCCCCCGAAGCCTGTGGAACGCCACCTCCCTGGGGTATGTATCAAATATATGTGATCTGGCCAGCTAGGCCCGCCCACGGCCTAAGGGACCGCCACGTCCGAGGGGTAAACAATGTTAAGAAAATTGAGAGGGACCACATTCCCCCTCCGGAGACTGCCACCTCAATGGGACTCAGCGAAAATAATGAAGGGGATCAGTCATAGACCCCCAGCCCTAGGCACCTCCCAGGGGCTAAAATTGGAGGCGGGCTGCGCGGACTCCCCATGGAGCCATAGATGGCCCTGGGGACAGCCACCCCACAGGGCGGGCTCCTGCTCCCTCCTGAGGTGCTCAACCTTGTGAGGTAGATGTTTGCTTTTGCTAACAGCTTCCACCAAGCAAAGCCAAACATAACTCTGCAAGCTGTAGATGTCAAACAGCTCTGTCTTGCAGAAACAGAGTTTTCATCTGTTTCCTTGCATGCAAATATGCGTGCAAGGAAATAGTTGAAAACATTGGTCCTGCAAGCAGGACACTGCTATTTAAAGCAGCTCCCTGTTTGTGGTCGCAAGGCCTGCTCCCATAAGAGTAGGGAGCCGGCTGAGACTGGTCTCGGGTGAGGAGAAAGAGGTAGACTAAAGGCCAGCAATGAGCAGAAAGATGCAACAAGATTAAGGTCAGAAATAAGCAGAAAAAGGCAGAATAAATGTGAGAAACATGCAGAAAGCGGCAGAATAGAGGTCAGAAACCAGCAGCAGGAGGTATAGTTAATATCAGTAATGAGCATCAATATATATATATTATACCATCTAGGGAAAGCCAGTAGGTATTTATCAGTTCAGTTCAGTTCAGTTCAACTTTATTCAGATTCAGCAGTACGCATAAAAGCACACAAGACAAATACATCACATAATAAATACGGAAGATTAAAATACAATATACAAATTCAAAAGTGACTTGTGCAAAACTATCAGGCATCTCAGTGTATATAATTATTAAAAGGAGAAACACTTCTCAGTTTATATTAAACGATGTCAAGGGTCCATCATAGTTCTCCGTGCCCTTGTTGCTGCTTTCAGGAAAGTGCTAGTGCGAAAGATAAGATCAACATCCTCTAAATCTAATATTCATCGGTATGCGGCCTCCAGGCTAATTGGTTTTCTTTTGTTAAAAAAGGGGCATAAAAACTGTTTAAAATATTTGATATAGTGTTTACAAAAGTGCATAATAGTTTTCTCACTTCTCCCATCACAAGAGCACAAGTTAAAATTCATATTTGGGCTATGACCTAGTAGGAAGCAAAGTGCGAATTGAATTGTGCTAGCTCTTAAACAAAACAGTAGGCTCATCTCCCAACGGCTCATTGGTAAGATCAAATATCTATGAAGCGGGTGACCATACAGTTCAATGGCCATATAGTTGCGCACAGTTATTTTCCTGGCCTCCTTCACCTCCCGCTCATCCTTATACAGGGAATACAGGGTGTTTTGCAAATCCTTTTTTGTGACTGAGGCTGCTAATGTGGTGTCCCAGAAAATACTTTCCATGTTTATGCTGCGCAAACTAATCTTAGCCAATGGATTTCTAAGCCCTTATCACAGCATAGACAATCCTTAATAATCCGTTGTGTCAAGGTGACAGCTTAGTTTTTCCATACTGCAATCCACATTCATACTGGACGTGCCCGAATAAAATCAGTTATCAAATTAATGTTAAGCTCTTTGTGACAAATGTATTGAGGGGTAGAAATTGGGGTGTGCAATAATTTCCTGCAAAACCTATTTTCTTCCTGCTGGATTCTTGAGCAGTTGGCCGTTCCCCAAATCTCAGCTCCATATGTGGCCACCGGTGTGCACTGAAGTTTAAAAATTTTCTGTACAGCTAATATTGCACCAGTGGTCTTCGCTCGGGGTAAGCTTAAGATCGAATTGGTGGCCTTTGTGAACTTGCTCCTGGCGTGAGCTAAATGCTCACTCCAGGAGCTGTTCGCAGCAAAGGCCAATCCCAAATAAACAAAAGATCTTACCGAGGGCATTTTATGACCGTCTCTTATAATCGCGCGTATAACATGCTTCCCCGGACCACTGTTCATTAAGAATGATTTCTTAAAATTTACCCGCAGGTCTAAATTTTTCATATAACTGTTAAAGTTTTGGACAAGAAGACGCAGTGAGTTTGGGGTTCGGCCAATGAGAACCGCGTCGTCTGCGTAAAGCAGCACGGGAATCGGTTCTTTATTGATATATGGGACATCATGAGTGGCCAGTCTCAGGGAGGTGTTTAGGCCGTGATATATAAGATAAAAAGCAGGGGGGCCAACACACAACCTTGTCTGACCCCCCTGCCAATGTCAATGGGCCCGAGACCTCTCTGCCCACCCCGAATCTTACTTGGGCCTTAAGGTCTCTGTGCAAAAATGCCAGAAAATTTGCCAGGCTTTCATCCAGGCCTCCTTCCAAAAGGAAGGCCCACAGCCTTGACCTATTCACTAGGTCAAAGGCTGTGGACAGATCCATAAAAGCCATATATACCGTGGATTTTTTGGCAATAGCATATTTACAGATAATTAGATTTAGGTTGAGACATTGTTCCTTAGTTCCTACCTTACTCCTAAAACCCAGCTGGCAAGGGTCCAAGATGTTGCTTGTTTTAATCCAATCCACAATTTTGTTATAGAGGACTCTACCTAAAATTTTGAGGGTGTTGTCTATTAAGGAGATAGGTCGGTAGTTGCATGGAAGAGATCTATCTCCCTTCTTGAAGATCGGGATTATTATACTTCTGACTCAAGTCTCAGGTATCTTTGCCAATGATAAGTAGTTAAAAATATTCAGAAGCAGCGGGGTCCAAAAGGCCGGATTCCATTAAATCAGATCTATAGGCAGCCCGTCCGCGCCAGGCGCTTTGTTTCCTAAACTTTGATTAATTGCTTCTACAACTTCTGAAATGCTAATATCTATGGGGATTGGATTACCTGGAATACGGGTTAAATCACATGGGGGTGGGGCAGAATAAATGGCTGAGAAATAGTCCACCCATGCGTCGCTAGCTATGTTACAGCTAATAGGCGTCAGTGAATAGCCCATAGAGCGGACTTCCCTGACCACCGCCCAAGAGATGTTTCCATTTTTTTAATTTGCTGCGTCAGACAATTTGTCCCAACGTTCCCTTAAAACTTCATTTTTCCTACGTTTAATAGCCTCCTTATATTCATCTCTTGCCCGCTTTACTCCCATAGCGCACCTAGGGGTGGTAGGTAATGCCCTTCGTAGGTTCTTATTCGCTTGGGAACATTCATTATTGAACCATCTGGGGGTGAACATTACCTTCTGGGGAGGTTTGGAAAGGATGGTTTTAACCGTTTGGCAAATCTTCCCAAATCCTCAATAACCTGCACAGGTGGGGATTCTAATGAAAGGCAGGAATCGATTAGTGGCATATTACCCTTTACCAATTTCCTAAAAATATCCAAATTATCGGCCCCCTTCCAGCACAATCTTAGGTTATCAGTTGATGCGAATAAATTGGATGCCCCGCATTCGGTCTGAAAAATTGGCCGACGGGCTGTACATATTGTTACCTTAATGGGGTTGTGGTCTCCGAAGTCAGAAAGTACAACTTCGGCAGAGGTCAACTGTTTTTCAATTAGAAGGCGAACAAAAATATAATCAATTGTGTGTTAACCCAGTCGATGTTATCAAGTCTTGATCGAAGACCTGTCACGTTCCAGCTCAATACACTCAAGCTAGCACCATTGTGACTATTTGCTGGTTGTATCTTCCCTTGGGCACGGTTAAGACCGGTCAGTGTGTCTTTGGCTGGGGTGATTCTATTGTCTGCAGTGTCTAGCGTTTTTGATGGTCAATCTTGCTGGTCTAGACTGGAGAGGGCTTGGTAATCATTTGACAAAGGCATAACTGAGGTTAGGTCTCTATCTGGAGTGAGTGGCGGCTTGTAAAAATAGCCAAAGGTAGTGAACAGATGTCAGTGGGAGGATTAAATGTTGCATTAGTAACAGATAAAAGGTGACGAACCTGATGGGGCCTTCTAAAATTAAGAACAATACAGTCCCCCAGGATAATTTTGCGTGAGGAACCTACCCACCCAACTCTCCTTACCATAATTATATCCTCCCTTCTATTTGGATCAAAATGTTTGTGTTTATGAAGCTAGTCTACTGACTTTCTTTGCAAATCAGACAAGGACTCCCTCTGTCCCTCTTTGAGTGCTGGGACACCACTTAGGACCAGCACATACGGCGCAGAGGCCAGTGGAAGATGTAAGACATCCGGATTATTAATGGCACTAGACTTACTGAGTTCCCTATTCACTTTATTACTTCCATGAGTAGGGCTTTTACTCTGCTTAGGGGACCTGCTTTGATAAGTGCCTCCCTTATGACTATTTTAATGACATTCCTGCTGGCAACCTGCCATTTCTGTTACTATTAGTAAGGGGATGGAGGGGCTCCCCCAACCCCAACCCCACGTACATTGCCCGGCAAAACTTGGGAGACATCATAGAATCGGCTGCACGTGTAAAGTGCGAGTCCGCGTCACAGGATATGCCAGACAACATGGGTTGCAGAGCAATAATGTCTTACCCCACCCTATTTATATTTACAGCTGCATCATTAATCTTAGACACATACTTCCATAGAACATCGAGTTGTTTTGCAAAAATCTCCATTAAGTCATCAATCTCAATTCAAAGCTTTCCATTAAGGTGTCCAGAATTTCAATGCCCATGCCAGTTGTATTAATACCATTGCCAAGGGGGACTTCAGTCTGAGTAGAGATGGTATTTGACGTCCTAGCCTCCATTGTTCCTTTTTTGGTCCTCCCTTCGTTGCTGCTCGGGGCATCTATATTAGGAACAATTAAAGTACGCCTGGATTCTGCCTGGTTGGGCTTTCCTGCGTTTTCTTTCCTCCTGGTACTAAAATGGTGGGTGTCCGCCGTCTAGTTGCCTTGCCTCGTGTGTTAAAAGCTGGGGCAAGTGAGTCCTGGATAATTAGAGAAGTGGTGGGTAAGGTGTTCATTACTTCTATGTCCGGAATCAAAGGCACGGGGGTAGGGCTCAAATTATCTAAAAAGAGCGGATCCTTAATGCCTCGAATTGACAAGCATGGTTGGGGCAGGGCGAGGTCTAGGGATAATCGACTCTCGGTTGCCTTGATCTCATGGATGAGCACCGATTCGGACCTTAAGATAAAGTCATCCAGTGTACCGGTTACCCCCTTCCGTTTACTCATTTTGGAAGTAAAGCGCAAGACAGACTTTATAAAATAGCGGTAAGACCCCAATGTTTTCAAATGAAATCGAGTTACCTTACTATCAGGAGTTTGTTAGTCCTTTAGGTGAAACACCAAGGGGGGGTGGGGGCCCAGCCCGGCCTCTTCCGGCCCCTGACGGCCGCAGACGGCCCCGCCCTTGTCCCAGGCTTCTCCCAGCGACGCCCGCGCGCTTCCCGTGATGCGGGAGAAGCGTCTCTCTTTTGAAAGCCTCTGGCCGCGGAAGTGGGCGGAAGTGGCCGTGCTTGTGGCCACGGAAACCTGGGAGCTGTAGTCTCCCCCCATGGCGGCCGCGCGATGGTGCAGGCAGCTGCGTCAAGGGAGACCGGCAGCAAGTGGCCCCAAGTTCAGGCAACAGGCAGGGCAGGTAGGTGGATGTCTGATTTAGAAAGCAACCCCGCAGACAGAGCCCCCGCTCCACCGAAGAAGCGTCTCTCCTTTGAACGCCTCCGGGCGCAGAAGTGAGCGTGCTTGTGGCCGCAGGGAAACCTGGGAGCTGTAGTCTCCCCCCTCGGAGGTCGAGGGATGTTGCAGGCAGTGGCGGCAAGGGAGACCGGCAGCAAGTGGCCCCAAGTTCAGGCAACAGTCAGGGCAGGTAGGTGGATGTCCGATTTAGAAAGCAACCCCGCAGACAGAGCCACCCGGTAGGTATTTATAGTTAGGACCAAAGTTTCCATAGGAAATTCGTTTTTAGATCTCGCCTGGGCGTGGCAGGGTGGACCCTGCCCCGCCTCTCCGAGAGATCTTGTAAATACAAGATTTGTAAAAGGGACTCTAAGCCCCGCCCCTCTTTTCCATTGAGTAGCTTCAGCGTTTATGGTAAACACTGGCATCCCATTGGCTTCCCACTGTCCGTTTTTCGTACTGCCCCTACGGACACAATAGCCTGCTTTATGGCTGCCGTAAAGACTTCTTATCTGCTTGTTTTGTTAACAAGCTGATAAGAAAATTCTTCAGTACAGCCCTGAAGCAGAGGAGCTGTTCTGAGCACTCCCCCTCCTCTGGAATTCCAGCAAAGACGAGCCTCGGCTTTGATATCCCGTGCCACCCCCTCCCCGAGCCCACTCAGCCGGAATGGAGTTAAGAGATGACAAAGTTACAGGACAGCAATGAGAGAACCAAAAGTGAGAGAAACGAAAGTCACGGATTTCAGAGAAACAAGGAGGAGCGCTCACCCACTGAGGCCCAGACAGCTCCGCTGGTGCACCGTGAGCATTCCCTAAAGCGCTCCCGCTGCTCCGTGCACAGCACTCCCGCTGCTCCGTGCACAGCACTCCTGCTGTTCAGGGCCAGTGCACCTAAACCCCGCAACATTCCCTGCTGCTCTGTGCACTCATTTGCCGGTGCACCATGAGCATTACCTGCAGCTCTCCAGGCTGTTCCATGCACAGCACCCCGAGCACCAACTCCAGGCTCCTGCGGTGATTCAGAGGGGGAAAGGGAGGCAGAGATCACTAGTGCTGCAGCGGATACGCTCAGTCTCAGGCGGGGGAGGGGCGGATGGATGATTCACTGTGTGATCCTGTGGCCTGCAGAGGACTGTGCAGGGTTACTCACAATCCAGTCCAGGGTTAATCCACAACCAATAACCACCCAATACCCAAAGCATCAATACAGAACTGACCAGTTTTGCTGGAAGATGCGCACAACAAGGTGGATAAGTTGTGGAGCAGGTTCAAGTCTGTTCCTAAGGGCCTGTGGTACCTGCTACATGGGTCCTCCAGTCTTACAGGCTCCCACAGCAGAGCTATCCCTCGGGTTACACAGCCTCTTCCTCCAGTCTTACAGGCTCACAGCGGAGCTATCTCTCAGGTTACGCAGCCTCTTCCTCTAGTCTTACAGGCTCCCACAGCAGAGCTATCCCTCGGGTTACAGCACCTCTTCCTCCAGTCTTACAGGCTCAGAGCAGAGCGATCTCTCAGGTTACACAGCATCTTCCTCCAGTCTTACAGGCTCCCACAGCAGTGCTATCTCTCAGGTTACACAGCCCCTATCTCCAGTCTTACAGGCTCACAGCAAAGCTATCTCTCAGGTTACACAGCCTCTTCTCCCAGTCTTACAGGCTCCCATAGCATTGCTATCTCTCAGGTTACACAGCCTCTTCCTCCACTCTTACATGCTCACAGCAGAGCTATCTCTCAGGTTACACAGCATCTTCCTCCAGTTTTACAGGCTACCACAGCAGTGCTATCTCTCAGGTTACACAGCCCCTTCCTCCAATCTTACAGGCTCACAGCAAAGCTATCTCTCAGGTTACACAGCCTCTTCTCCCAGTCTTCCAGGCTCCCAGAGCAGAGCTATCCCTCGGGTTACACATCCTCTTCCTCCAGTCTTGGTCGCAAAGCTATCCCTCAGGTTACACTGCCTCTTCCTCCAGTCTTAGTTTCACAGCAGAGCTATCCCTCACGTTACACAGCCTCTTCCTCCAGTCTTGGTCGCAAAGCTATCCCTCAGGTTACACTGCCTCTTCCTCCAGTCTTAGTTTCACAGCAGAGCTATCTCGCAGGTTACACAGCCTCTTCTTACAGGCACCCACAGCAGAGCCATACCTCAGGTTACACAGCCTCTTCCTCCAGTCTCACAGGCTCCCACAGCAGAGCTATCCCTCGGGTTAGACAGCCTCTTCCTTCAGTCCTACAGGCTCACAGCAGAGCTATCTCTCAGGTTACGCAGCCTCTTCCTCCAGTTTTACAGACTCCCACAGCAGTGCTATCTCTCAGGTTGCACAGCCTCTTCCTCCAGTCTTACAGGCTCCTAGCAGAGCTATCTCTCAGGTTGCGCAGCCTCTTCCTCTAGTCTTACAGGCTTCCACTACAGAGATATCCCTCGGGTTACACAGCTTCTTCCTCCAGTCTTACAGGCTCCAGCAGCAGAGCTATCGCTCAGGTTACACAGCCTCTTCCTCCAGTCTTACAGGCTCCCACAGCAGTGCTATCCCTCAGGTTACACAGCCCCTTCCTCCAGTCTTACAGGCTCCCCGAGCAGAGCTATCCCTCGGGTTACACAGCCTCTTCCTCCAGTCTTAGTCTCACAGCAGAGCTATACCTCACATTACACAGCCTCTTCCTCCAGTCTTAGTCTCTGAGCAGAGCTATCCCTCAGGTTACACAACCTCTTCCTCCAGTTTTAGTCTCACAATAGAGCTATCTCTCAGGTTACACAGCCTTTTCCTCCATTGTGGTAAATTTTAATTACCTATACGGAATTTATGCGGTACAGTTCAATAGGAATAACTCAGTCAAAATGAAGAGGCAGAATCCGTGGTATCTGAGGTTTAAAAGGGGTTTTATTCCTTAAAAAGGAATTGGTTCGAACCAGGTAGCATGACTCATCGCCACGAGGGTTCAGAGTGGGAATTGCAATGGACATGTACAATGATTTATTAACAGGTAATCATATATATAGTCATTTCATACAGTAATATTGAATGCAGAAGGCGTAACAGCTGAGAGAAACGAGATAAGAACAGAAATACGTAACAGAAGGCGTGCATTAGGGCGTACACGGAGGTGTGTGCAAGAAACGTCACATAAAGGTGTCATAAGTGGGTGGATCCCTAGAAGGATCCTGCAGAGTCAGCAAAAACATGTGGCAGAGATGCGCGCGCAGCAGCATGACGTATGAGTGACGTGTAACTGGAGGGTGAAGGGGACTTGACATTTAGCCCTACATGTGGAGACAGAAGTCTGGAGTGTCAGAACAACCTAATCCCAAATCATATCTAATATCTTGTGTTTGAGGAACTGTATTATCTAGAAGGAAAGGTCTCTCGGGCAGAGGCTATTCTATACTGACTGCTAATGCGTGCATATGCGACTGCGTGTCTACAGGAGATATGAGGGGCCATGGGCCTACCATGGTAACGGAAGCTATGAATTACTTGCATGGAGACAGAAAGGCCGGGCCCTTTGCTCTGCAGCTGGGAAGGATGTTTACCTAAACTACTAGACAGGAATGTATTTTTTCGAGGAGCGGAGCAGATAACTTGAAGGCTGAATACAGTCTTGGCAGGCCGGCAGGCTGAGCCAGGCACCGCTAGCCGCGCAGGGAGTGAGTGAAAGGTCATGGATACAGATGCAGGTCCAGGCTGCAGCTTCCAGAGGCAGAAGGCAGGAGAAAGCTTGAATGGCAGAAAACAAGGCCCAACTCGCCAGGGCCAGAAAAACGTGAAAGTGCACCATGTAAAGACGTTGGCAAGGCACACTTAGGAACTGAATATCGGACCCATTCATGGTGGATCTGAAAGAGGACATGTTAACGTTGGACGCAAATGTATTTGCGTCTTCATAGCTGGTTGTGGAGGGAACTTACATGTACTAGGAGCATGTACATGGAGCCGTTGGGGTCTACGATAGGGGACACAATTGACCATAAAAATTCATATTACCTCACCATTCTTACAGGCTCCCACAGCAGAGCTATCCCTCAGGCTGCAGAGCCTCTTTCTCCAGTCTTACAGGCTCGCACAGCGGAGCTATCTCTCAGGTTACACAGCCTAGTCCTCCAGTCTTACAGGCTCACAGCAGAGCTATCTCTCAGATTACACAGCCTCTTCCTCCAGTGGAGCAGGCATGCTCCTGGCCCTACCCCCTCTCTTGCCTTGCCTTACAGTCTCACAGCAGAGCTATCACTCAGGTTACACAGCCTCTTCCTCCAGTCTTACAGGCTCCCACAGCAGAGCTATCTCTCAGGTTACAGAGTCTCTTCTTACAGGCTCCAACAGCAGACCGATATCTCAGGTTACACAGCCTCTTCCTCCAGTCTTGAAGGCTCCCACAACAGAGCTATCTCTCAGGTTACACAGCCTCTTCCTCCAGTCTTACAAGCTCCCACAGCAGAGCTATCTCTCAGGTTACACAGCTTCTTCCTTCAGTCTTACAGGTTCACAGCAGAGCTATCTCTCAGATTACACAGCCTCTTCCTCCAGTATTACAGGCTCACAGCAGAGGTATCTCTCAGGTAACACAACCTCTTCCTCCAGACTTACTGGCTCACAGCAGAGCTAACTCTCAGGTTACACAGTCTTTTTTTCCAGTCTTACAGGCTCCCACAGCAGAGCTACCTCTTACGTTACACAGCCTCTTCCTCCAGTCTTACAGGCTCCCACAGCAGAGCTATCTCTCAGGTTACACAGCCTCTTCCTCCAGTCTCACAGGTTCACACAGCAGAGCTATCCATCAGGTTACACAGCCTCTTCCTCCAGTGAAGCAGGCTCACAACAGAGCTATCTCTCACGTTACATAGCTTCTTCCTCCAGTCTTACAGGCTCCCATAGCAGTGCTATCTCTCAGGTTACACAGCCTTTTCCTCCACTCTTACATACTCACAGCAGAGCTATCTCCAAGATTACACAGCATCTTCCTCCAGTCTTACAGGCTCCCACAGCAGTGCTATCTCTCAGGTTCCACAGCCCCTTCCTCCAGTCTTACAGGCTCACAGCAGAGCTATCTCTCATGTTACAAAGCCTCTTCTCCGAGTCTTACAGGCTCCCAGAGCAGAGCTATCCCTCGGGTTACACAGCCTGTTCTTCTAGTCTTAGTCTCACAGCAGAGCTATCCCTCATGTTAGACAGCCTCTTCCTCCAGTCTTAGTCGCAGAGCTATCCCTCAGGTTACACGGCCTCTTCCTTCAGTCTTAGTCTCACAGCAGAGCTATCTCGCAGGTTACACAGCCTCTTCTTACAGGCACCCACAGCAGAGCCATGCCTTGGGTTAAACAGCCTCTTCCTCCAGTCTCACAGGCTCCCACAGCAGAGCTATCCCTCGGGTTAGACAGCCTCTTCCTTCAGTCTTACAGGCTCACAGCAGAGCTATCTCTCAGGTTACACAGCCTCTTCCTTCAGTCATACAGGCTCACAGCAGAGCGATCGCTCAGGTTACGCAGCCTCTTCCTCCAGTTTTACAGGCTCCCACAGCAGTGCTATCTCTCAGGTTGCACAGCCTCTTCCTCCAGTCTTACAGGCTCATAGCTGAGCTATCTCTTAGGTTACGCAGCCTCTTCCTCTAGTCTTACAGGCTGCCACTGCAGAGATATTTATTTATTTATTTATTTTTGATATTTAATAGAGCGCAAACAATTGCCCGCAGGCGTCTCGGCGCTATTACTATTGTAGGCTTCTCCTATACTGGGCTTCATACTTTTAAAGGTTAAACAACCAAGTTTTCAATTGCTTTCTAAATGACAAGAGGTTTGGGCTTGTTCTGATAGATTGGGGGAGTGTGTTCCACAATTTGGGGGCAGCGACCAGAAAGCGACGATCTCCCCAAGTGACCAATTTAGTACGGGGCACCACCAAGTCATTCGAGTTGGCTGAACGGAGAGGTCGGGGAGGATTGTATGGGATGAGCTGCTTGTTGGTGCAGTGATTTATAAACTATGCATAAGGTCTTAAATTTAACTCTGTTCCTGATGGGGAGCCAATGATAGCTTCTAATGGTGTTGGCTATAGGTTTGTATCTGGGCATTCCCGAAAGAAGTCTGGCAGCTGCGTTCTGCACTGTCTGCATTTTCTTAATGACCCTGATTTGGGCATTGGCTAACAAGCCATTGCAATAATCTAACGCGGACAGTACTAGCGCGCTTACCAGTGTCTTGCCTATGCTCTTTGGGAGAAAAGGAAGGATCTTTTTTACCAGACGTGATTTATAGAAAGCAGTGGTGGCTGTCTGGTTAGCGTGAGCCATGAAATTCAAGTCGTTATCGAAGATAACACCCAAGTTCCTCACCTTGGGGGTTGGTGTCGGCAAGGTTCCAAAAGATGCTGGCCACCAAACTGGGGACCAGCTGGGACAAAGAGGTCCAAAAGTTACCACCTCTGTTTTTTCGGAGTTCAGTTTTAAACAGTTTGCCGACATCCAGTGTCCAATTGCCAGCATACCTGTTTTAAAACTCTCCGCCACCGTTTCTCCATCATTTTTGATGGTTAGAATCAGCTGAGTGTCATCCGCGTAGGAGGTAAGGTTCATCCCATGGGTTTTGATGGTTTTAGCTAGGTCCGACACATAGATATTAAATAGTGTCGGACTTAGGGATGTACCTTGAGGTACCCCACAAGGCAAGGACAACTCAGCTGATTCAAACGGTCCTAGCGTCACTGCTTGTGATCTTTCCGTCAGAAATTACGTCAGTAGGTCCTTGGCTAGGCCCTGCACACCCATCTTTTCGACACGGTCGACCAGACTCTGATGGTCGACCGTGTCGAAGGCTGCCGAGAGGTCCAATAGCACCAATAGTGCTGAGCCTCCTTGGTCTCGGATGACTCTAATGTCATCCGCAGCCTTGATTATAGCCGTTTCTGTTCCATGAAACTTGCGAAACCCAAATTGGGTTTCATCGAGAAGGTGGTATTCCTCGATAAAAGCTGCAAGTTGGAAGTTCATAGCCTTTTCGGCCACTTTTGCCAGAAAAGGAAGGTTGGCAATAGGTCTGTAATTTTTTTGCTCTATTTTATCTAGGCCTGATTTTTTCAAAAGGGGCTTCAAAAGGGTTTTTTTTTAACGGACTAGGATAGATTCCAGTACTGAACATAAGGTTACAGATTGGTGTTATAACTGGAATCAAAGTATCCATGATTGGGAGCAAGGTCTTCAAGGGGCATTGATCCAATGCTGAACCTGATTTGATAGAGCTTATAATATCTCTAACTTGGGTCTCTGAGATTTCCACAAACTGTGAGAGTGCATTACTAATAAGTGGCATATTTATATCGTTGGTGCTATAAGTAGCAGAAGAGGTGAACGCTGAATAAATATCATTCATTTTTGTGAAAAAGAATGATGCTAGAGAATCACAAAAGATTTGTGAGGTTGGGGGATTTAGGTCAGGGGCATTTCCTGCCAGCTGCTTGGTTATCTCATAAAGCCTTTTATTGGAGTTTTTTGCGCTCTCAATTTGCTCACTGAAATACTTTTTTTTGGCCTCCGTAATCAAAGATTTGTAATGGCTAAAAGTTCCTTATAAATGTTTTTACTTTCATCATCATAGTTTTTCCTCCAGTGCCTTTCTCTGTTTCTGCAGAGTTGTTTATGTTTTCTTAATTCCTCAGAATACCAAGGTGCTGAAGGGGAATTCCTGTTCCTAGAAATAAGTTTAATCGGTACTAATTTACTAATGGCTTGATCCAGCCAATCTTGGTATTCCTTTATTGCCATGACTGGGTCATTGGACAGGGTTGGTTTGGTACTATCCAGTGAGACCTTAAGGTTCGGAATATTAATGTCTTTCCTGACTTTAAAAGGTTCACGTCTGAGGGGAGATTTTCTTGAAATAGGTGCCTCTTTAATTATTATAGTACCTAAGACCAAATGATGGTCAGTCCAGGTCATGGGGAGGACATCAGTGATTTGCAGATCTTCCAAACTAGTAAAGATACCATCCAATGTATGCCCTGCAGCATGGGTAGGTTTATTCACCAGTTGTGAGAGCCCCAACACCTCCATCTCTGATAGAAGAGCCAAGGAGTCTTTATCCTCAATTCTGTCTAGATGGAAGTTAAAGTCTCCCAGTACTGTTATGGACTTCTCCGTTGCCAGTGATTCCAAGATGGTGGCAACCTCCGTGAGGAATCCCGACCGGGCTCCTGGCCGTCTATACAATACCATGCCTCTAAAATTATATGAAGAGGATAGGTAAATGTCAAACTGTAACGCTTCACATGTCGCTGTGGGTATTGGTAAAGTCCGGATATTATATGTATCTCAGGCAATTATGGCTATCCCACCTCCTCTTTTGCCCTGTCTATTTTGTCTATAGACTCTGAATCCGTTAGGAACGGCTATCACAAGATCTGGATCTGATGACTTGTCCATCCAGGCTTCTGTCAGAAACATTATATCAATGTTCCTGTCTAGGAGTGGGTCAGCTATTTCTTGCCTATGCTTAGCCAGAGAGCGGACATTAATGAGGGCTATTATGGTTCTTTGTTTAACGTGTCTCTGATTATTGCTTTCCACAGGATTATTTATTAGGGGAATGGATGCCTGACAGTGCTTACAATCTAAAGAGGTAATGTGTGTAGCAGATTCCAAGCTATATTTAGTACATCTATCTGTGGGCAGTGGACGTAGATCGGTCAGCGTTAAGGATGAGTAAGGAGGGAGGCGGGTTATATCGGGGGAACCAGGGGTTGTGGCCCTAGGCCCAGGTCCGGCCCGGACGGGCGCAGACGGGCTTGCCTTTGGCGCGCCTTCGGCGTGCCCGCTGCACCCGTCCACTGCGCGGACGGAAAGGCATCATCTATTTGTACTATCTGGAGGAGGGTGGGAGGCGTCCTGCAACTGGACCGCCAACCCTTTCTCCCTCCAAGATGGGTTACACAGCCTCTTCCTCCAGTCTTACAGGCACCCACAGCAGAGCCATGCCTCAGGTTACACAGCCTCTTCCTCCAGTCTCACAGGCTCCCACAGCAGAGCTATATCTCGGGTTAGACAGCCTCTTCCTTCAGTCTTACAGGCTCACAGCAGAGCTATCTCTCAGGTTACACAGCCTCTTCCTTCAGTCGTACAGGCTCACAGCAGAGCTATCGCTCAGGTTACGCAGCCTCTTCCTCCAGTTTTACAGGCTCCCACAGCAGTGCTATCTTTCAGGTATCACAGCCTCTTCCCCCAGTCATTCAAGCTCCCACAGCAGAGCTATCCCTCAAGTACACATCCTCTTCCTCCAGTCTTACAGGCTCCCACAGCAGAGCTATCCCTCGGGTTACACAGCCTCTTCATCCAGTCTTACAGTCTCACAGCAGAGCTATCCCTTGGGTTACACAGCCTCTTCCTCCAGTCTTACAGGCTCCCCCCACAGCAGAGCTATCCCTCAGGTTACACAGCCTCTTCCCCCAGTCTTACAGTCTAACTGCAGAGCTATCCTTCGGGTTGCACAGCCTCTTCCTCCAGGGGAGCAGGCTCACAGCAGAGCTATCTCTCAGGTTACATAGCCTCTTCCTCCAGTTTTACAGGCTCCCACAGCAGAGCTTTCCCTGGGGGATGAAGCAAATTTGTAATTACCTCTGACGAAGGACAGACAAGTACGAAATACATTGGGTTGTGACAATCTGGCTACCAAGGATGAATGATGTATTTCAGCAGGCTATAGTACAAGGCCTGGATAGGCATATCTATAGCATTGTGTAAGCAATGGAAACACATGTTGCCTTCGATGAGAAAAATAAAGAAAATAATAATTTGACAAACAAAGGATTAAGAGTGATTAATATGGATTATTAAATTCTATTAAATACCCATGGATGTTGCTGTACAGCTGGATATGGAGTGTAAATTCGCTCATTTTTTTGTGGATTCTTATTTTCCGTGAATGCGAGGCAAGGCATGGACCAGGTCATCACGTGAAAGATAAAAAAAGTTAAATCATTGAAACATAGAAAGAAAGGCGTGCATTCTATTAGATATTTGGATAAAGTTAATGTATTCCATTGCATTTGAATTCAAGCAAATCTATATGTACCTTGTATAATACTTTGCTTACTTCGCTTATAACCGATCCATATTCAGAAACTCAAACAATTAAAGTGATTAGTGTTCTTATTACGCAACCCCTAATAAAGTACATAGTGATAATAAAGTGCTCACTGCATATTAAAGTGCAAAGCCTGCTTTTTCACCATCTACTGAAGCCTCCTATTTAGTTCAAGCTGAAAAAATATATTGGATCACATTGATCAATTACCAAAGGATTAATAGTTATTGCAATGTTCAAAAACATAAACTTGTATCATACCTGTCGGTTGTTAGCATATTAAAGTGCTAAAGTGGAATTTACAGAGATACAATCCCTACTGTTAAAGTGACCTGTGCTTGCCATATCCAATAATATTACATTTTCAAACAATGTTGTGTTACAAAACATCCTTTTTCCTTGGATATGTCAGATGTAGCAGTAATAGGGCTACCCATACGTGCACCAGGTAACTCTACAGACTAGAGACAATTTACAGAATAGACAGATCCAATTAAAATCATAAGAAATTATGGAGGTCTTTACTCATGTTTAAACCATTCAGCATTTTTGTGTCCAACTCAATTATGAATTTAGATTCCATCTGCTGCAATACTCTCTCCCTGTTCCCTCCTCTTCTTAGTACAGCTAATGCCCCAATAACGAAATATTTAAGATCCTTTAAGTTGTTCTGATGGACAAGTTTAACATTTCTTGCTACCAGGTACGTGGGATCAGAGTTTACAATAGCCCGGATGATGGAATCAGTGATGTCATTTGAGATGTCATGAGTGATGTCACTGACCATGTCATGAGTGATGTAATATGTGAGGTCATGAGCAGTGCACTGCAGGGGCACAAGTTATAGTTAGCTCAGATATATATATCCACCTCCAACCTCCGACTTTGAGCCCCCGACCTCAACAGGGCGGTCTTGGTGCATAGGGACCGGAGCACCTCGCCAAACATCCACAGAAACCTCCTTTGTAAGGACAAAAGAAGAGCGCCGAAACCAGACTCGGCAAACATGTGCTTTTATTCACGAAAAACTCCTCATGACAGTATGGAAATCCTTACGCTTTTCAACTCGTGTAGAGTCTTGGTCACAGGTGAGCCTTGGATAATTGAGGGTGTGACCTTCCTCGTGCCCCCTTTATCTACGACTGTGACGTCACTTTGCAGTCCTAGTGTACTCTAATGTCCATAATGCACTGGGAAGTTCAAAATATGTTTTGGATCCAGTCAGCAATTCGTTTTCACAAGTATTACTTATTTCAGTGAAATTGCAGGCTGAACAGTCTTTTTTCATTTTTCATTTTTCCACAAGTGCACAAAACGGCTCAATGTTGTCAAATAAGCATGGGCGAAATGAATTTGTGGATTTCCCAGTGAAATCGCAAAAAAAAGCAGCGAATTCGCAAATTTCCCCGCGAAATCACGGATTTTTTTGCGATTTGCCCTGGAGTACTTTCTAATGGCCAATCTAGTAAGTGCTCCCCATTGCGTAAATGTATAGTGCTTTTACTACACTGCAGCTGCGTAAAGGGCCAGAAGATGTGTCTCCAGTGACCATGTGTGCCTGTAACACAGGCACAGGCACACATGGTCACTGGAGACACATCTTCTGGCCCTTTACGCAGCTACAGTGTAGGAAAAGCACTATGGGGCACATTTACAAGCCACTTGCGCCTCTTTTGCGCCGCAGTTGAGTCACTTTTGTGACGCAGCGGCAGCACAAAAGATGCGCCATGGTGCTGGGTGTTAACAACGTGAATTATCTGAGAGATGCGTCAAGTTGTAAAGCCCTGCGCCATCAGGAGGTGTTCCGGCGCAGGGGAGGGCGTTCCGACACAGGAACGCCTCCTAAAAGTGGCTGAGTGAAATCTACAAGATTTCACTCAGTCACTTTTAGGCCATTGCTGCGTCAAAACCCTGTGCCTGCTTGAAGCAGGCGCAAGGCTTGACGCAGTATTGGGGAGATAGGGCCCCCGAGAGCATTGCTGGAGCTGCGTCGCGCTTGCGACGCAGCTCCAGCAATGCGCTGCTTTTACGGCACAGATGCGTGATGCATCTGTGCCATTTTTGCCACATGGTGCGCCGCATTGTAAATGTGGCGCACCATGGGTGGCGGAGCTGTGGCGCACAATAACTGGCGCATCCCTGGGGATGCACCAGTTATTGAAAATCTGCCCCTATACATTTAGCCAACGAGGGAGCACTTACTGATTAGACAGTAGAAAGTACTCCAGTTGAGTAGGGGTATTGCACAAAAAGGTGGCATCTTCGTGGACAAACACGCAGGGCAGGATTCATTTTGCCCCCTGTTCGACTCGTTTTTTGTGCCCTTCTGCCGTCTATTAGACTCGTTTTTCCCTTGTCTTTCTGCCCTTCTGCCCACTGTTAGACTCGTTTTTACCTTGTTTTTCTGCCCTTCTGCCCCCTGTTAGACTCATTTTTTGTGCCCTTCTGCCCTGTGTTAGACTAATTTTTCCCATGTTTTTCTGCCCTTCTGCCCTCTGTTAAACTCGGTTTTGTGCCCTTCTGCCCTCTGCTATTCCCTTGTTTTTGTGCCCTTCTGACCTCTGTTAGACTCGCTTTTTGGTGCCCTTCTGCCCTCTGTTAGACTCTTTTTTCCTCGTTTTTCTGCCCTTCTGTCCTCTGTCAGACTGGTTTTTTGTGCCCTTCTGCCCTCTGTTGGACTAGTTTTTCCCTTGTTTTTCTGCCTTTCTGCCCTTGTTAGACTGCTTTTTTTGCCTTTCTGCCCTCTGCATCACCACATCATCACTCAGCGCTACCTCAACATCACTCAGCACCACCACATTATCACTCAGCACCACCACATTATCACTCAGCACCACCACAGCATCACTCAGCACCACTAAAGCACCACTCAGCACCACCACAGCACCACTCAGCACCACCACAGCACCACTCAGCACTACTCAGTGCCACCACAGCATCACTCAGCACCACCACAGCATCACTCAGCACCACCACATTATCACTCAGCACCACCACAGCACCACTCAGCACCACCACAGCCTCACTCAGCACCACCACAGCATCACTCAGCACCACCACAGCACCACTAAGCACCACCACAGCATCACTCAGCACCACAACAGCACCACTCAGCACCACCACAGCACCACTCAGTGCAACCACAGCATCACTCAGCGCCGCCACAGCATCACTCAGCACCACCACATTATCACTCAGCACCACCACATTATCACTCAGCACCACCACATTATCACTCAGCACCACCACAGCACCACTCAGCACCACCACAGCATCACTCAGCACCACCACAGCATCACTCAGCACCACCACAACACCAATCAGGACCACCACAGCACCACTCAGTGCCACCACAGCATCAATCAGCACCACCACATTATCACTCAGCACCACCACAACACCACTCAGTACCGCCACAGCATCACTCAGCACCACCACAGCATCACTCAGCACCACCATAGCACCACTCAGCATTCCCAGCATCAATCTGTACAACCATTCAACATTTTCCCTGCCAGCCTCTCCGAGTATCTGATTCCAGGGGTCCATCTTGCGTTCTTTTGTAGTGTAAATTTTCTTATGGGAAATTGCATGGGGAAAACACGTTTTGGGACCCCCTTTTTTCTTGGCTCCCCCTTGACAAATCACCCTGAAACTTTCAAGATAGGAGCGGACCGAAGCGACCCACGAGTTTTGAAAATGTCACGAGATTCGTTAACTGGCGCCAAAGTTATTGGGAATAGAGTCTCCTATGGAAAATAGGTCCTAACTATAACTACCAACTGGCGACCGCCAGTAGGAAATATGTTTTATATATATGTATATATTGTGGTGTATTGCCTTACGTGTCCGTGCAACCCACGATATGTAAGGAGCACAATTAATCAAGTAAAGATGAGAGTGTTAGAACATCAAAGAGCTATTTCCAGCAATGACTCAAACTATCCCGTTGCGAGACATTTTGCAATCTATCACAACAGTGATAGAACATTGCTACAATTCTTCTGCCTGGATCACGTCCCAAGGGATGTTGGAGGAGGTGACAGGGAGAGGAAACTGAGAAGGCTCGAATCAATGTTTATTATAAATCTCCAAAGCAAGTCTCCGGGGGGACTGAATAGCGGGGAGGAACTCGCTGTTCATTTGGGATCCCGATAAGAGTGTAAGTCACAAGAAGGCACATATTGGGAGTGTGTGGATTAAGGTACAGGAGTTCTTCACTGACCATGTCATGAATGATTTGATATGTGCCATCATCAGCAGTTGATTGCGGGCGCATGAGTTACAGTTAGTACAACTAACTATAACGGAGGAATTTCAATGGTTTTGTATGAGTGAAATGTCCAGCTAACTATAACACCCCTGAAACCTAAGGTTTTTTCAGTGAATTTCTAAGGTTTTTTAAATGCTAATTCCTAACTATAACATACCTGAAACCTATGTTTATTTCAGTGAATTTCAAAGGTTTTTTAAATGATAATTCCTAACTATAACATACCTGAAACCTATGGTTTTTTCATTGAATTTCAACTGTTTTTTAAATGCTAATTTCTTATTATTTTTCTATCGTTTTTAATTAGCATCCCATTCTCAACCTAGTAAAAACTGCAAATATCACAACTCTTCAATTGATTCCTTCCGCCAACAAAATCGCCACAAACCAGAACCACAACTAACGTTAATGATATACAAACTAGGTGTTCCCGTTGAAAAAAAACACAAAAACACCGCTTCCCCATATTTTCAACAACCAGCCAAATCTGCAATGCTACCTAAAAAAACAGGCGACAGCTACACTTACCAGTAACAAATTAACATCAACATTTAACTGGTGTAAGGAGGGCGACTATCTCTTGAGTGAATTACACACAACTCACACCAAATTTTAAAGACAAATATGTGATAGAGGTACTAATCAGGCACCTCCGACACCAAACAAAATCACAACACCCAGCGCCACCACCACCATAAACACCACCACAACCACCCCCGAGCCCGTCCCCCCCACTACCTCAGAGGCAGCGCAAAACAGGACAACGAACCTTCCCAAAATACCATATCCCCTCAACCACACAATAGCTGAATGTTCAGAGATGTGTCAACCAACTATGTATAAGGGAGGGAACTCGCACATCGACAATAATTTACACAATCCCAAGTGTACCTGTTATATGCTATATACAACCGACTATACAAACAAAAAACTTTTCTATGTGGAGATGTAGTATTGATATGTGTAGTGTACTACACAGTGGACGCAACCATATTATCTCAGACACTGGGGAATATCTCGGTTATGTAGATGTGTTGTCCCCACCCTTGAAGCAGAAGCGGAGTGGGCTGGTCAAACGTACCCAACTCCAGCGTAAGAGTATAAATACATAGGCCACACCTTGGGCGTGGTTCATTTGTGCGAAGACAAAAGACTCTGCCACAGCGATGGTCCTCACCCTGCCAGATGACCAAGTGCCTTCTCGATACAGGCCCATTGCGAACTCAGCGCCACAGCACCGCAGACTTATGTCTGTACCGACTACTGCCTTCGATCTACACTGCGGACAGCATTGTTCACAACTTGAATGCAGATTTGGATCTACACTACGGCCAACATTGAATATAGCCCTGATTCATATAACTCCTCCCATGCTCATGACGAGCTGAGCTCGTCATGAGCCACGGTGGTCATGTGCTCATGACGAGCTGAGCTCGTCATGACCGTTGCGCTGTGCCCACGCGGGGATAATTCCCCTGCTGTGCTGGGCGTTCCATTGGAACAGGCGTGGTCATGATGAGCTCAGCTTGTCATGCGCACACAGCCACCGTGGCTCATGCATCACAAGTCATCGCCACGTGGCCTTATTAGGGCAGAATTCCCAAAACAGAAAACATTGCTACCAGTGTGGCCCCCCGGACTACGCATCATCTCAAGGTGCGTACAAACTCAGCGCAAAAGGTACTACTAACTCAGTTCACCATAAATCATCGCCAAGAAGAGTGAACAGTTGTATGTTAGCAATGAGGCGTTCTACCACCCGAAAATCAAATTGATACAGAATTTAAAAGACAAAAGACATTGGTCCGAGTATGGCCCCCCACCGGACCACGCATCATCGCAGGGTACATACACTTTAAGCACCGAAGGTACTACTAACTCAGTGCACCATAAATCATGCCACGTGGCTTACTAACGGTACAAAAGGGGGTGGTGATGGACGGAGCATCTGAATCAATCAAACACTCACACCCAGTCAAAAGATCTGGGTTTAATCCATCACCGTTCTTTAGCCCACTCTGCCACCCCAGTTCAGACATGGTTATATGCAAATCAGTCTGACCCTGTGCCTCATGGGAACAGTCCAGCCCGAACTGCCAAGCCATGTCTTCCCTGGACCGGAAACAAGCTTCCGAGGACCGGTTTCTGGCATTCCAGCCGTCTTCAGCCCGGCTTTGCTTGAATCCAGTGGCAAAGTGAGCAAGGCACTCACGTCTGAGCATACCCTGCCACACTTATGGCGGCCAAAAGCGGTACAAAAGGGGGTGGTGATGGACGGAACATCTGAATCAATCAAACACTCACACCCAGTCAAAAGATCTGGGTTTAATCCATCACTGTTCTTTAGCCCACTCTGCCACCCCGGTCCAGGGAAGACATGACTTGGCAGTTCGGGCTGGACTGTTCCCATGAGGCACAGGGTCAGACTGATTTGCATATAGCCATGTCTGAACTGGGGTGGCAGAGTGGGCTAAAGAATGGTGATGGATTAAACCTAGATCTTTTGACTGGGTGTGAGTGTTTGATTTATTCACATGCTCCGTCCATCACCACCCCCTTTTTGTACCACGTGGCTTATTAAGGCAGAAATCACAAGATAAAAAACATTGCTACCAGTGCGGCTTGCTTGGACCGCCCACCATCAAAGGCTCCACAGAACCTTGCTGCAGGTGCCACTAACTCAGTGCACCACTTATCATTGCTGGCTGCACACACGCTAAATTACCAATACTGTGCAGCTCTACTCAATGCCACATGGTTGTGGGACCTTTCTAACCTCTGCCTCCTGCCTACACTGCGGTCATCAGAGCTCACAATTAAATTGACCCTTCATTCATTATTTGCAGAGTGCAGTACCAAACTAAGTATAACGTCCCTCAAACTTACACAATATCCCTTTAGTATCCTTCCTTCAAGAACTTCTTTTATATCAGTTATAGGTTTAGTACAATAACCAAATTCATCCTGCAAGTCCAAAGGATCACTGACTGGCAATCTACACTGTGGACAGCACAGCTCACAATTTGAACTATAATGTCCCTGAAACCTACATATTTCGACAATGTATTCCATACATGTTCATCTTTTATTTGAATCTCGATTACAGATGATGCAGTCCAGAAGGCAACAATGCTTCCAGTGCAGCCCGCTCTGACCACGCATCGTCGCATGTTGTGTGCACGCTGAGCGCCAGACGTACCACTAACTCAGTGCACCATAAATAATTGCCACGTAGCCTAATTAAGGCAAAATTCAGTAGGCAAAAGCCATTGGTACCAGTGCAGCCTGCCTGGACCATGCATCATCGCAAGGTCCACACAAGCCGCCCCTACCGCAGCGCACCACAAGTCATGAACTCTTTACCACAGAATCTGTTGTGTATTATTTCACATGTAATGCTCCTACCTTTGTGGAGCACAAGTCATAAACCGTTTATTATGGAATATCTGTGTATGATATGATGATTACTATTGTACTGGTTACCAACAGCAATGATTTTCAGAGGGCTGGCTTACACTCACCCCACATTTAAACAGCACCGACATCACTAGACATGTAACCCTGGTAATAAAATGGAGTAGTGCCCCTACCCACTTCAACTATCTATCTGTGTCTGTGTATTTATTATGTTTGTAAAATGCTGCCCCTGGGCCCTACCGCATTACATTGTGCTGTAAACAGCATATGCAACCATCTTACCTCTGGCAGTAAGAAAAACTTCGGTTTTGTAACATTCTCTCGCTCATTCTACAATACAAACGCAGAAACTGGATCATTAGAGTACTGCAAGCAAAGTGTATAGTAAATTTATAAGTGTCTGTGATTGCTGGAGTTTTTTTTTTGTAGCATATCTATATAGCGCGAAGTCGACCCAAAACTATTTCAGCGGTTTACATGAGTACTGTATTTACAGTACATTTTCAGGCACGCTGAGATTATGTGATTTGTCTACAATAACAGGATGTGGACGCGACTCCGAGGCTCGAACACTGATTTCCAGCACCAAGTTCAACAATATACCCGAATGACCACATAAGTATATATATTAGCTGCCCTTCATGTGCCAAAAACTGCAACCTAAAGCTTTCATAGACCTGTATTGCTACAGCTACATCACTCAACTGAATGTACAACAAACATTCATATTCACAGAAATGCGTCATGTCCACCTTTTGCTAAGCATGGAACTATGGATGAATATAGGGTCAGTGATACCCCGTACCTTCCATGTTGTGGGACTTCACAGACATAATGACACATTTGCATTGAAGACCCGGGTGACAGCATAACTACAACACGAACACCCGAATCAGTTGATTTCTGAAATAGCTCACAACAAAGCCAAGCCCATAGTTCCGGAGTCATTGTTCACAGCCTTATGCAGCACTGGCATACGCCAGGCCAGCCCACTCCACTTACGCTTACAGGAAATCACAACAACGCTACATGGCCCAGATTTTCATTGTAGTGATCTGCTAGTTACAGGTCTAGTTGGCAGAACGGCACACACACTCTCTCATGGCTGGTATACTCCCACACCACACCCATCCAGCACAGGCGTCACAAGACACGTGACCCTACCAATAAAAAAGACCGGACGCACATGCTCAATGCCATTTTAGAGTTGCTACCATCGCCTAATGTAGGCCCGAACCACCGAACAGGGGGGCCCACCACCACGTGTGTGGCCTCTTTAGTCACAGAGTTAGTGGTACCGCAAGGACTGACCGGTGAGCAAACTGCGATGATGATGGGTGCACGAGTATGTCCTTTGCCTTAGTGAATTCAAGACTCAGGACCAAATAAGAGACTTTGTGGTGGCAGAGAGGGACTGCATGAAGTAGAAAGTACCCTGTCCATGAAAAGGTGAGCAGTGAGGCCTGGATGTTGCCCGTAGGGAGTAGATGGGGTGCAGCAGACTGGATACAAAAAGGCAACACAGCGATTTAGCCGAACGCAGTCCTATATACCCTGTCTTATTGAATTTTAATTTTTTTTTCCAATAGCAGGAAAGTTTTTATAGTCGGTCAAATGTCCATCACTCCCACATGTGTAGCAAAGTAGATGAGTATTTATATTTTTTCATACTATGTACCCTTAAATTTACCATCTTATTTTGACAACCATTTCTTTCTCAATTATTTTAGGATTGACGCCTGCGTTGCTGTGCGCAGGACAGCTCATGCCTTCGTTGTAGTGCACAGCACTGCTCACGCAGAGCAAGACATTTTGTAAGTGAAAAAACAGGGATATGAACCTAACCTACGAATCGCACACGGTCGTCCATGTCCGTTTCCTTCTGTGCTACCCCATTGGCCTTTGCGTGCGACTTATTCTAAAAGACTGCACGCAATTGGCCAGAGGCGGGCGCATTGCTCCGCCCATGGCCTATTGTTGTCTATTACGCGCTTGCTGTGCCCAGACACGGGCGTGATGAATGAAACCACATGTATGGCTGCGCACCACTTGTTTTCTATAACTGGATGGAAAACATTACTACTTATACTAATTGTTGATAAATCAAAGCCCATTAAAAAAGTTGGAACCGTGCAGATGGTTGTGTTTTTAATGGGGGAGGGGTGTGAGAGGGCGGTGTTATTCTACTCCACATTAAGATAGTGGCAATTACCAATCATAACACCTTCCTTCGTGTTATTCCTGTTAAAGAATCTGTGTCATACATAATGGTTTCTGCTATATCACTTTAAGTTCAACTGTACAATAGAACAAGCATTTGCAATGCAATAGGTCTCACAATACTAAAGTTTGAACTACTGGTGTTGCATTATTTAGCAATGCCAATAGCTCAAACTTTAATAATACGAGACCTATTGTATTGCAAATGCTTGTTTTTAAAGAGGTATGGTGTGTTGCGAGCATCGAAGTATGTAGACACGAGCGTAAGATTCGTGTCACAGCTGGTGGCTGCTTCACGTCGCTTTCGGAATGTTATGTTTTAAATATGAGAAGGTTGAGAAGTAGAAATTTACGGGTGTTCAGTCATTCTTGCTTTAAATTTGCTGCATACAACACATGTTCTGAGGATCAATTGAAATCAATATAATTACCGTCTCTGACTTTTTATTCCTGCTGTATATATGACTTTTCTACAATTACTAATTCTCTACTATCTTTTAGATGTGGAGCTTCAGGGTGCACTATGTCTCTGCACATGGTGGAAGACACACCGGTGACAGAACGGTGAGCTGCGAATATTCTTTTCAGTGTCACTCCCTCACTCTCTCTCTTCCTCTCTCCTTTGATGAACAAATGACACACAATCTTATCTTCCTTTTTATTTAACAGGTTTTGTTTCTCGAATTGGCGTCCCCTCCTACACCCCCCTAACACCACCAAAGCTCAACGTCTGAGGAATCTGCGATGATACGTGGCCATCCTAACAACGCCTGAGAAAGTTGCTTCGACACGTGGTGGACCCTCTTTGAAACACGGCGGTGGCACAAGGAGAGCAGAGAAGCTTCTTTCCGCAGCAATGAGAAGTCACCTCTGGGCGGGGAGAGTGGATAGTGTGCAGCAACCTGAGTGTGTAGGAATGTACAATCACTTCCGGGCAGTGGGAGTGGATACGTTGCAGCAGTCTGGGTGCGCAGGAACGGCCACTCACCTCCGGACACTGGGAGTGGATGGGGTGCAGCAGTCTGGGTGTGCAGTAATGAGAACTCACCGCTATGCAATGGGAGAGCATGGGGTATAGCACCCTGGGAGGAAAAGAGCTCACAGACGCCTCCTTGCAGTGGGAGTTGATGGAATACAGCAGCCTGGGTGTGCAGAGGCATAACGCAGAAATATATACGTGTGCAGTTGTATGTACTCTGCAATTACTAATTGTATACTATCTTTCAGATCACTAAACCTCAGGGTGCACTATAACCCGGCACGTGGTTGGACACACACCGGTGGCAAAAAGGTGAGCTGAAAAGACTTTCTCTAGTGTCAACACTACCTCTCCTGCTCCATCTATTCCTTTCTCTCTCTCACACTTTCAATGTCTTTCTTTCTATCTTCCTCTCTCTCATTCTTTCTTTCTCTCTCTTCCTCTCTTCACTCTTTCTCTCTCTCTCTTCCTCTCTCTCACACTTATGAACCCTGCTGTCCACAGTGCAGATTAATAAATCAAGGCTAAATTCAACGCTGTGTTCAGTATAGATCCAAAGCAGAATTCAAGTTGTGAGCTCTGCTAAATGCAGTGTTTGCAACAGGTAAGAAGAGCGGCCTAGGTGCACAAGGCCTCCAATTAAACGTGGTGCGAACAAACGATATTGTCCTGCATCATGACGTGATCTCTCACCTCATTCAGTCCAATTTCTGAATCATTTTAAAGACCTGCTGGACCATACTATAGATCTGAGCCAGCGGGCACTTCCCTACAGACACCTCTTCAGCGCGGGTCTACGAGAGGGGTGGGATGCATCAGGCACGCTGTACACGTACAAATAAGCAATATTACCAAGTGTTATGTTAATTTGTGATCTTTGACCTCATTCAGTCACATCTCTGTCTCATTTTAAATACCATCTGTACCATAAGTTAGGCCTCAGCCTACGGGCAGCTCTGCCCTCCAGACTCCTGTTGAGGTTGGTTCTGCGGGAGGGGTGGGGTGCACTACCCTGAATGTGCATGTGATAAAAAACAATCTTGCCTTCCGTGATGATGTAATCTCTCACCTCATTCAATCACATAGATCTAATTTTAAGGACCTACTGGACCGTACTATAGAACTCAGCCAGCAACAAGCGCTGCTCTACAGACACGTGGCGTTGGCTTTTAGGACACTTTAGTCAGCTCCTTACTGAGTGTACATGTACACAGGCTCCCGCCAGTGCATTACACATGAACATTAAGCTTCTAGCATACGCTCTATTCCTATGTATATAAACATTACCATAATATATTTTATTTTACCTTAATCGTACTTCAAAAACGGATGCACTCAACTCCTATTTTCTATCAAGATTAAAATCAACATTCATTTACCTCCAAACGTTTCCACCATCAAATTATTTCTCTCTTTACAGAAAATCATTCATTGGCTGAAAGGGGCTGAGCGGGAACTCTCTCCCGCAATGATGCCCTGAGCACTCCAACACCTACTATTGCAGTATCAAGACACTGTTCCATTGTGGAGACCTGCTCTTCTATACAAATGTACCCCGGACTCGGAACTTGCGCCAACACCAGTTGTGGCAGGTGAGCTGTGAAGCCTCAGTGAGCAAGACCTACAATTGAGCAAATTGCGGGGTAGGGACTGGGGTGCAGCACTCTGGGTGCACAGGTGCATCTAAGCAATTTTCCAGTAAGCAATAATGTAGGACTATCTTATCAAACAACGGCGATAACATTATCACAACTTTAGCAACAGGAAACTGCCGCTTAAGTGACGATAAAGTGTTGATAATATGGACTTGTGAATACCCATAGAATTCCAGGTTCACACCAAAACCTGAGCTTCTAAGAGAATTCACAACACCATATTATTAACCTCTTATTGTTGCTTTGGCAGTTTCCTGCCGTTAGAACTGCAATAATATTATCGCCCTTCCTTCATAATATGGCTCAAAATATCTGGCTTCATGCATTTAACTTTAAGGACTTCTTAAACCACACTCTATCTGGCAGATCCCTGCATCATAGACAATCGAGTGACAGACAGTAAACACTAAGGACTGAGTGCAATATGCTGATGCTCTATCTCCTCCTGCCTCCACTCTTTTAACTCTCCCTCCCCTTCTCACTTCCACCCACTGCCCCTCCCTTACATTTTCACTATGGTCCTTTCATTCGACCTAGCTTTCTTTACCTCTTCCCCATAGCAGACATACTTATATTTTATTTTTGTCTTGCAGGTTACCTACACTGCTTCCACTGGAGTCCAACCCATGTTTCTTTGTAATATACTGTTCTGTTAAAGTTACATTTTGATTCATTTCTGTTTTAATAAAGGTTACTTAAAAAAAATGAAACGGTTTCGCTGACAACACTTTACTATTATTTATTGTGATAATAATCTGTTTATAGAAAATGTTAAAATCAATACTATTTAACATTACAGTGCACCTACAATAAATAACGTAACTATTATGCACATGAATCCTCTGTAATTATACAAGTCCAAGAGTTCTATGAGTGTATCACTTTATAAAACCATAAGTACTGCCCGTTTGATTCCAAAACAAATAAGGCACTGCCTAGAGCCATGAGGCTTCAGAGACTGCCGAGGCACACACTGCATATTTAAATAAAAATCCTGAGTATGACGATCCCCGGACTTAATTTGGCCTCGAACTATTAGTAAATAATACCCAGGAATGTGGAGCTCTGATAGACTGCAAAACGTCTCTGTACCCTTCTGCAACCAATTCACATGTGGCATTAAGACAGTACTTAATTTGTAAAAGAATAAGTGCAGCGGCTCAAAGTTTTATTAAGAAAACAATGGTGTTTATGACTGGAAGTGTAATACCCAGGCTGACTCTTTACCAGCTCTTCTACCTTTTCAGAGGTGCTGGCTGTAGGTAAGCCATCATATTTACCCAGGGGCCTCTACATGACAGAGAGGAAACTAAACAAAGACGATTGAGTGCTGTCTACATTAGGAGCAAAAGGAGTACACAACTCATAGAATTAACCTCAAGAGAGGGCATGAGCAGCAACCACTGGCATTACAAAACCCCATGTACAACTTGCCTACTCTGTACTCAACAATCACCAATTCTTTATCGATCCCAATCAGACACTGCCGTTTCGCAATTTGTGAAAGGCTTCACAGTGTGGGCTTCACTAAATACTTTGTCGCTATTTAATTGGAAGGCCGGATTGTCAACATTCCAAAATTTAGAGACTCCCAATTTTACCATAAAACAAAATTACCACCTACCACTAATTTGTATTGTACCCAGGAACCCCATCCCCCCGGGTCTATATACAACATTGGGGACTGTGGGGGGAACCCCAATGCCCCCACTGTCCCAGCCTGCTCCATTGCTTTTCCACACGGGGAGCTGCTAACATGCAGCTCCCCGTGGGGAAAAGCAATCTGCTTTGTATTTAGAAGAGAGAGCTAGTTTCCCTGCTCTCTCTTTCAAAATCCAAACCAAGTTTGCTATAGCAGGGCGGGAGCCTCTGCTCTCACCCTGCCACAGCAAACAGCAGAATCCCGAGGGTGGGCACCCGGAGACACTGCAGGACCTGCCCCTGGGGAGTGGCGGTCCCCAGGGCCCTAGACAGCTCCAGGAGAGGAGCCACGTGGCCCCCCCTCACACAATATAAAAAGCCCCAGAGGTGCTCATCCCCAGGGCTTGGGGGGCCTTTTAACCCCCACACCCATTTTATTTTAAAACCCCGGGCAGTATCAGTCCCCGGGGCTGCGGAGGAGCTTTGAACCCCCCGCACCCATTTATTTTGTAGCCCCGACGAATGGCATTTCCCGGGGCTAGGGAGCCCATCTGGGCCCCCATCACATTTAATATATTAGCCCCCAAGATTTGTCCCACCGGGGGCTAATATTTAAACAAACATGGGAGCCAGCGCTTCGTTGTTTTTTTTTAATAGGGGATCTGCGCACCCTGCATACATTTTTCCATTTTTTCCAACACAAAAAATAAATATTCCGGCCCTGGGGGTCCTTGTGGTACCCCTTAAACAGGTCTAGAGGGTCAGGATATTTCTACCCTGCCCCTTTATACGTTTTGCATACTTGTTCCACTGATTTCTTGAGCCTCGCTTGTACCGAGGCACAATATGGCTGCCAACACTTCCTGGTTTGAAGTGTTGAGAAACAGTTAACAGCCAATTAGCATGCAGCTCGTGATCGTAAGGGTGCCCTGAGGGTGCGCTCAGGATGCGCGGATCCACCTCAGCCATAGATATATCTATGATTTTACTTTATATTTTCTCAGCAACTACTGAATGGATTTACACAATTTAACCAAAAGGCACTAGGCTAAGCCAAGGGCTACCTCTGTGCCAAATTTGGTGTAATTCCGTTCAGCCATTTGGACTGTAGCCACGATTAATGGTTCCTATGGAAAATTGCATGGGGAAAACATGTTTTGGGACCCCTCTTTTTTCTCGGCCCCTGCTTCACAAATCACCCCGAGACTTTCAGGAAAGGAGCGGACCGGAGCTGGCCACCAGTTTCGAAAATCTCACGAAGATTCGTCAACCGGTGCCAAAGTTATACCAAATAGAATGTTGCCGATTTCCTATAGATAATAGGTCCTAAATATAACTACCTACTGGCGACTGCTAGTAGGTAATATATATATATATATATATATATATATATATGCGGTATGTGTCGTCCTTAGCTTGTTAAAGCTCAGCTACTTGCAGCTCAAGGAAGATGCGAGACCCGGTTTCTTAGGTGTTGTTATTTATTTATTTTGAACCCAAACACCAGTTTGCCACTAGTATATATATATATATTCAATGAAAAAACCATAGGTTATAGGCCATATATAGTTAGGAATTCGCATTTACAAAACCTTATTTTACTCGCATAAAACCATTGAAATTCCATATATAGTTAGAAGCGCTAACTATATATCGCGCACCCGCAATCCACTGCTGATGATGTCACATATTACATCATTCATGACATGGTCAGTGACATCACTGATGACATCACTGATGACATCTCAAATGACATCACTGATGACATCACTGATCACAACATTCAGTGATTGTATGTGTCTGTAAAGTTTAAATATGTTTCACATATTGAAGAATGAGTGGATGTATAAGTGTCTGGATGAAGAATTTAGTAGGTGCATGACTGACTGTATGAGTGAGTGATTAAATGTGTCTCACTGAGTGCATGGGTTAGTGACTAAACTGTCTTAATTTGTGCATCAGTATGTTTGTTGTTGTGTAAGCTGCTGCATGTGTTGATCAGTAGCTATAAGAGTGGCCATATGGGTTATTGATTGGTTGCCCAAGTATTTGAATGGGAGGCTGAGTGTGTGTGTGGGTGGCTGGGAGGTGCGTGACTCTTTGCATAGATGTGTAAGCAGTTGATTCACTAGGAGTATGAGTTCAAGAGTGCATGTGGAAACAGCTATATGGGCGGTTGACTGTGCATGGGTGTGTTGGTGAGTGAATGGATTTCTCATTGCTACATGTGCAAGTAAGTACGTATGTAAAACACAATACATGTGAGAGTTGAGATATATAAATAACTGAACATAAGAGCCAGTGAATGTGTGAGTGGCTGTATCGATCACTGTGAGCTTGTATCAGGGATTATATAAGAGAATAAATATGTGTTATTATATGTTTGAATAAGTAAGATGTGTATAACTTTATAGTTGAGGAAATGGAGGTGTGATTGATTCTTTGCATGACTGACTAGGTGTGTGAGTAACTCCATGGATGAGTGACAGTCTGTGAGTGTCTGTTTATACTGAGTGTATGTAAGGTTATATTAGAGTCTGAAGAGGTTCATTGTATTATCACATGAGTGATGTGATCAGTGATGACAAATGAGATGTCATCAGTGATGTCATTTGAGTTGTCATCAGTGATGTCATCAGTGATGTCATTTGAGATGTCATCAGTGATGTCATTTGAGTTGTCATCAGTGATGTCATTTGAGATGTCATCAGTGATGTCATCAGTGATGTCACTGACCATGTCATGAATGATGTAATATGTGACATCATCAGCAGTGGATTGCGGGTGCGCGATATATAGTTAGCGCTTCTAACTATATATGGAATTTCAATGGTTTTATGCGAGTAAAATAAGGTTTTGTAAATGCGAATTCCTAACTATATATGGCCTATAACCTATGGTTTTTTCATTGAATTTTCAAGGTTTTGTAAATGCAAATTCCTAACTATATATCCACTATAACCTATGGTTTTTTCTGTGAATTTCATTGGTTTTTTAATAGCAAATATGAAAAGCTTTAAAATGTCAAGTACGTGATAGATAAAAACATTTTCGTATTTATGCACGCTGATGTGCTTTGAACGCTGCACCCCCCCCCCCTCCCCTCTTTTGCCTTAGTAGTACTCTCTCTTTGCAGATACTGAAGGGTAGTTAACGCAGGCCTTTACCCCCGTTGTAATCCGTCGTGCCTCCTTGTCTCTCCATTTGATTGATTGTTGTCCAAGCATTTACTGTTTTAGAATTGGTTCTCTTTGGATCATTCTCTATTTACAAACAAGCACAAAGGCGCAATACTCTGTTTAGTCTTTGCAGATAGTGAAAAATCGTGTAAAAAAATAAAAGTAATCGAGCAAAATCAGTAGGCCACTAATTGGATCTCTTTTTGACCTCGCTAAAATAGAAATATTAGGAACAACCCTTCATGAGAAATACGAAAATAGTGAGATGAACTGAGCTCCACACCATGAGGGCTGCAAGACAGCTCGGCTCCATCACCCACCCCGCCCAAAATAACGACAAACCCTATGCAAATATTAAAAATGTAGACAACACACCAGCAAAGAAACAGGGTAAAACATTTTATTAAAAAACTATTTACATAACGTTGGTTTATAAGATGATGTCAGTAGTGGACCGATGTGTGAATAGAACGAAAACAGCACAAGGCTCCAAGATATGGATGGCAAGCTCCTGGATGTTGGGTGCCATAGTTTAGAGTTCTGAATTTCAGCCTTTTTCAATGCCTGTGCTTTGTTGAATCAAAATGGCGGCTTGACACAAAGCTGACTCAAGCGTTGCTACTGATGCTATGCAGACCAAAACTGGTTTTCAGTTTGTACATTTTTCTAGATTTTTCAATCCAAGTTTGGTTGACTTTGTAGAACGATGGCTTCAGATTTTCAACATACGGTGTGGTGGCGCTGACTGGGAGGGGGCGCTTCGCTCCTGCCCCCTCCCCAAGTAAGATTTTCATACGTGAAAGTACGTTAATGGTTTTGGTCCCTGAGATGCTTCGATGTCACTACCATTCTCAAATAGCATAAGTTCTGGATGTTGGGTGCCATAGTTAAGAGTTCTGAGCAGTGCTTGTAACACTGTCTGAAGCTTATTTCCACCTACTGCAGCTTCACTATTCTCAAAGTAAGTGAGTGTCGTTTGTGGACCTGACTGCATTAGAAAACAATGTGATATGTTACCTTCCTAAATAGCTTGACGGAGGCCCCTGAGGGGCGGTGTGATGGCCATGGACTCGGAGAAGACGCTTGGCTCTGACACCCTCCCCAAGTCTTATAGCACTGGTGTAGCCTGAGATCGCCCCCGACATAGGCGGCCGGCTCCCGGGGTCCGGCGGAACTTTTTGCCTTTTGATGACTCTTCAATTCTGGACCTTGTCCCACAATCCGTTTGACCTGAAGACAAGCTGTAGTGGGGCGCCCCTTTATCGTTTTAGTTGCCAATCCGCCCGCTTTTGCTACACTGTGCCTCTTCCGCCATTCAGCTGTTTACCGCCCGCTCTTGCGACTACAGCGTCTCGCTCACCATGTAGTTGAGATGCGCCCGCTCTTGCGGTGCAGCGATAGGCGGCTGCCACAGGACTCTCAAAATGGCGGCCGGCTCTTCGGTTTTGGGCCTGGTCCACTAAAATGGCCCTGGGACACCTTGGAACTCGGACGCTTGTCTGCTAGGGCTTGGGTCCCATTCTCGAAAAGCGTCCCCTCAGCCGTGAAGATTCTACAAAAGTCTTGGGGGCCTCCGACTCCCGCAGGCTTCTGGTGGGGAGCGGCTGCCATGATTGCTCGTGGAATGGCCACGACGGAGCTACGAGATGGTAGTGGTCTCATGCTGACGCCAGCTTTAGTCTGAAACATCCAGAAACACTATAGACTACCAATTCGATCAGTTCCGGTAGCGCCCCAACATGAACCGGAAGAGAAGAACTTGCCCTCCCCTCTTTGACTGATGGTTCTTGTTGCCTGTCCCCTCTGTTGTCATTTAACAGAACTTTTTGGACTGCTGAAAGGGGTTGTGTTCTGAACGCTGGTTGGTGGAGACATTTAGACTATATTCTTGACCTACGTTGTCGCGTAATGCGTTTTATGACACGCCGCGTTAGCGCACCCGGAAGTGATCCGAGGCGCGGCGCGCAGCGCGTAACGTAAGCATAACAGGTCATGTGACTTGTTAATAAAACTTTTCATTGGTTCATTTTACTTTTCTTAATTTAATGATGAAAAGCTTGGTCATATGACCTAAAAATTACGCTTTTTATTATTTTCGAACAATATTTTTTTTTCATACATTTGTTTTAATATTCCAGGCTAATGTACTTTCCCGGAAAATTTACAACTGTCTTGCAAGTAAAATATATTCCTTTTTCGAGAAAAAGGGCGTTTCTTCCTTCCATGACGGAGCCGTTGAGTAAAAGAGATTCGGCCTGCTGTCTTAGTCGCCGATACGCCTGATTATCAGATTCTTATCGATCACTTTATGTTGCAGACATGAAAAACACAACTGCCCTTGACCATTTATCTTTACTGCGTTCCTACATATTATACCTTTTATCCGTCATTTAATTGGACTGCTTTATTTCACTTGCCTTTTACTGATTCGAAAACAGTCACTAAAAGTAAAAACTTTACAAATGTAAATACTACTACCGTGTTTTGTTTTAAAAACCTTTATTGTGAAAATGTCAGTATACAAATACGGGCCTATAACCACGTGGGCCGGCCACGGAGCAAACTGAAATCGTATATGATGAGGAGACATTTACACTGTAGAAGAACGTAACGAGCGGGCCATTAGGTTGCAAGAACAAAGGTGTCTAACAGTTGCGGAATCGGTGGACGTACATTTTGTAATTAAAATACGACAGGGCCACTTACAATAACATTTTCTAGATATACATTTGCGGGCAAGGAGTTACGAGTCCCATTTATACCGGCGCCATTTTGGGCGAGGCCGGGCAGGTCCAAGATATAGTCAAAATGTCTCCACCAACCATCGGCCAGACCAGAACCCCTTTCGGCCCTTTATGCTACAAGATGGTGTCTTCCATTCAGAAAATATTGGTGGCAGCATTTTAAAAAGAAACAGAAACAGCCATTCTCCTAGTGAGTTTCACATTGTTACATTTAGGAAGAATGTTGAAGAGTAGTATGTGGAAAATCTGAAGCCATTTTTCTACAAACTCTCAATCAGACTTGGATGGAAAAAAAAAACCTAAAGAATGTACAAACTGAAAACCAATTTTTGTCTATATAGCACCAACAGTAACGCTTGAGTCAGCTTTGTGTCAAGCCGCCATTTTCATTCAATCAATAGCGTCCCCCTGCACACATTCAGGGACCTGGTCGTGTCTTCAGATGAAACGCATTGTAGGAAAAGAAGCAGAAAGGAAAAGGAAAAAAGTTCCGCCGGACCTCGGGAGCCGGCCGCCTATGTCATGTGCCACCTTTGGCCACACCAGGGCAATAGTGAAGCTGCAGCAGGTGCAAATAAGCTTCAGACAGTCCTACAAGCACTGCTCAGAAATCTCAACTGAGGCACTCAACATCCAGGACTTGCCATTCGGATCTTGGCGCCTTGTGCTGGTTCCGACCTATTCACACATCAGTCCACTACTGACATCACCTCATAAGCCAACGGGGCACCCCACGCCGACTTTCGGCGCAGCATTGTAGGATGGCCACACCAGTGCAGCCACTTGCTGGACACCACCTCGGTGCCATCCGGATCTCGGCGCGTTCGAGTCACTGTGCCGGAAGAGTGACCGGAACTCAGCTGAACACGCCGTCTTTCGGCGCAGCATTGTAGGATGGCCACACCAGTACGGCAATTTGCTGGACACCACCTCGGCGCCATCCGGATCTCGGCGCGTTCGAGTCACTGTACCGCAACAGTGACCGCAATTCAGCTGGACACGCCGTCTTTCGGCGCAGCATTGTAGGACGGCCACACCAGTGCGGCAATTTGCTGGACACCACCTCGGTGCCATCCGGATCTCGGCGCGTTCGAGTCACTGTACCGCAACAGTGACCGCAATTCAGCTGGACACGCCGTCTTTCGGCGCAGCATTGTAGGATGGCCACACCAGTGCGGCAATTTGCTGGATACCACCTCGGTACCATCCGGATCTCGGCCCGTTGTGCTGCCTTCGGCCTATTCGCACATCGGTCCGCTACTGACGCCGCCTCACGTGCCAACGGATTTTCTACGCTTTTTGTAGCCCTATGCCGCATAACAGGTCATGTGACTTGTTTATAAAACTTTTCATTGGTTCATTTTACTTTTGGTTTCCTAAAGATGGAAGGCTTGGTCATATGACCTAAAAATAACACTTTTCATTGGTTTAGAACATTTTTTTTTCCCAAACGATGAAAGCCCCACCTTGTTTCTGGATCATTCAGACTGAAGCTGGCGTCAGCATGAGAGCACCACCATCTCGTGGCTCCGTCGTGGTCATTCCGCGAGCAATCATGGCAGCCGCTCCCCACCGGAAGCCTGCGGGAGTCGGGGGCCCCCAAGACTTTTATACAATCTTCACGGCTGAGGGGACGCTTTTCGAGAATGGAGCCCAAGCCCTAGCAGGCAAGCGTCCGAGTTCCAAAGTGTCCCAGGGCCATTTCAGTGGACCAGGCCTAAAACCGAGGAGCTGTCCGCCATTTTAAGAGCCATGTGGCAGCCGCCTATCGCTGCACTGCAAGAGTGGGAGCAACTCAACAACATGGTGAGGGAGACGCTGTGGCCGCAAGAGCGAGCGCAACTCAGCTAGATGGCCGCCACCTGGGGAGGCCCGTTCACGCCGGCTCCCCCACGCCCCCCCCCCCGGGCCGCCGCACGCCAATTTTCGGAGCAGCATTGTAGGATACCAAAACCAGTGCGGCAGTTTACTGGACATCACCTGGGTGCCTGTCGTACATGTTGTGTCAGCCATGTGACACTGGACACAGACCGCTACTGACGAGGCCTCCCCCCGCACCACCCGGGACGCCCCACGCTGTTTTTCTGTGCTGCATTGTAGGATCCCTAAACCAGTGCGGCACCCAGGCGACATCACCTGGGTGCCGTCCAGAACTCTGCACGTTGTGCTACCTTGGGACTATTCGCACAACAGACCGCTACTGACGAGGCCTCCCCCCGCCCCACCCGGGACGCCCCACGCCAATTTTCGGAGCAGCATTGTAGGATCCCTAAACCAGTGCGGCACCCAGGCGACATCACCTGGGTGCCGTCCAGAACTCTGCACGTTGTGCTGCCTTGGGACTATTCGCACAAAAGACAGCTTCTAACCATTGTTGCTTTTTGTGTTGAGAAATGTTTAAATGTTTTTAGTTTTTGTTCCGTTCGTTAAAGTTAGTAGTTAATAAAGTTTTATAACCTTACTTTGTTGGAGTGTTATCTATTTTTTTAAAAACGGGTGAATGGGGCCTTGAATCGGGTTATTGTCATGTGTGGGCTTTGGAAGTGTGCTGCTGCAGGATCGGACATTTCAAACTCAAATGCACGTTCTTTTTCTTACCTTTCCGAAGCATGGAGCGCAATAGCAGGCAGAGAAAGGGTGATGCACGTGTTGAACACTACCTGACCTGGCAAGTTGCTGGCAGTGCCCCCCCGCCCGCTCCTGAAAGAGGGCACACACACACCGCCGCCCCGAGTACTTCACAAATCTTTAAAAGACCATGCGCTTGTTCATGAGGCTTAAATGGTTTATCACCTCTTCTAGAACCCCTGCATCGACCCTCTGACGTTTCATGGAAAAATTACCATGTAACACAATACCAAGCCCTGTCAGCTGAAACCCCAAGGAATCGTGGGGCATATTATCAAGGGGGTTTATCTCCGCTTTTTTGGCTTTAAAAGCCATGAAAGCGGAGATAAAATTAGTTAGTGACAGCTAAAAGGAGATAGCGACCATCTTGGGCCCCGCTTTGCATGTCAGTGATACTTATCACTAATGACATGCAAAGTGGCGTGCCAAGATGTTAGCGACTGGAAACAGTCCCTAACATCGCTACCTTCTATTACCAACTTTTGGAGATATTCGCGCTAAGCGCGAATATCTCCAAAATCTAACACCTGCCCTGAGCAGTTCTTAGCCATGTTATCCAATGGGAGGTGGATAACATGGCTAAGAGCATTAGGTCGATAATACATGAATATCGCTGACTTTTCAGCGATAATAGCAAGGTTTATCTGCGATAAAAATCGCCGATGTGCGGCGATAATTTTTGTCTCTAAACAAGTTAGAGACAAAAATTATCGCTAGTTGTTCGTAATATGCCCCCGGGTTTTTGCTTGCAGAAATCGGGAGGCGGGAGACTAGCACTGAAATCAGTACTCACACGCCTGAATCAGGAGGATTGGCATGTCTGAATTCTCTACAGCTGGGGCCATAAACTACATCCGCAGGGTTAGGTGATAGCCTGGGACCAGCCTGGCATCTAAACTGGCTGCCGTGCACGACAAAATTGTGGCATTCAAAAAAAGGCAAGATGGCGCAGCCGCTGGAAGAGATGTATCAACATATATCAGCCTCCTCAGCCACCCTCAGGAAACATAGGGGATTAGGATACGTCTCCCGCACCCCCTTATACCTAGTACTTTAATTAACGAAGCACAAAATGGCGAATTCCCGTTTCGCTACCAGTTTGCGGCCCAGTTCGCGGCCCGTGAAGCGCTTCTACCGTGAAAAATCATTTTTTTTTTATTTTCCCCACGGGACCCTTTAATAACCCCAACAACATTCCTAGGGGGTCAAGAGGGGGATACCTTGCCCCCTTTCATTAAATTCCCCCTTAGTTTTTCACCTTTTCTTCTCTCTCGATCCTACCGAGAGACAAGATGGCGGCCGCTCCGGACTGTCACGCAGCAAAAAAAAAAAAAAAGCTCACGCACAGCCGCTGGAAGAGATGTATCAACATATATCAGCCTCCTCAGCCACCCTCAGGAAACATAGGGGATTAGGATACGTCTCCCGCACCCACTTATAACTAGTAATTTAATTAACGAAGCACAAAATGGCGAATTCCCGTTTCGCTACCAGTTCGCGGCCGCGCTTCTACCGTGAAAAATCATTTTTTTTTTATTTTCCCCACGGGACCCTTTAATAACCCCAACAACATTCCTAGGGGGTTAAGAGGGGGATACCTTGCCCCCTTTCATTAAATTCCCCTTTCGTTTTCCACCTCTTCTTCTCTCTCGATCCTACCGAGAGACAAGATGGCGGCCGCTCCGGACTGTTTAGAATGTTGACAGACACCGGAGAGCCAATCAGCTTTCTGCGCGCAAAGTTCCGATAAGCGAAAAGTAAGCGGACCGGATCGCTGCCCAGAGCGCTGTTACAGATATATATCTTGGTTTGAACGTTAATTTCTCAAAAACTACTGGAGCACATATATTGAGACCTAGCAAAGGCACATCGGGCTAACAGTCCCTACAATTTTGCCAAGTTTCGTGCAAATCCATTCAGCCGTTCGAGCTAAAAGTGAGTCCAACCGCCCTATGGAAAACTCAATGCAAAAAACGCGTTTTGGGACCCCCCTTTTTTCTCAGCCCCCCCTTGACGAAACCCCACCAAATTTTCAGGGGCTGCTCAGAAACAAAATGTGCCATTTTCCTGAAAATTTCAGCCGATTCCGTCCACAAACGCCAAAGTTATTAGACATAGAATTTTCAAAAGTCCCATAGAGAAAAAATTCTAACTATATATACCTACTGGCGATAGCCAGTAGGTAATATATATATATATATATATATATATATATATATATATATATATATATATATATATATATATATATATATATATATATATATATATATATATATATATATATATATATATATAAATTCACTTATGTAAAACATATTTAAACTTTACAGAAACACAGTCACTGGATGATGTCATCAGTGATGTCATCGGTGTTGTCAAATGAGATGTCATCAGTGATGTCATCAGGGATGTCATTTGAGATGTCATCAGTGATGTCATCAGTGATATCACTGACCATGTCATGAATGATGTAATATGTGACATCATCAGCAGTGGATTGCGGGTGCGCGAAATATAGTTAGTACAACTAACTATATAGGAGCAATTTCAATTGTTTTTTAAAAGCTAATTCCTAACTATATAAGGCCTGAAACCTATCGTTTTTTAAGTGAATTTGCAATGTTTTTTAAATGCTTATTCCTAACTATATAAGTCCTGAAAACTATGGTTTGTTAAGTGAATTTGCAAGGTTTTTTAAATGCTAATTCCTAACTATATAAGTCTTGAAACCTATGGTTTTTTCAGTGACTTTGCAAGGTTTTTTAAATGCTAATTCCTAACTATATCAGCCGTGAAACCTATATTTTTTTTCAATAGATTTCAAAGGTTTTGTAAATGCTAATTCTATTAGTGGATAATGTTTATATATGCTATTATCCTTCTGGGTCCACCTGAGCAGCCATCTTGTTTCTCAGGAGAAGTGAGGCACAAGAGAGCACAAAACAAGAGTGGAAAATGCGAAAAGAGGGCAGGGTTGAGACCCCCTGACCCCCTTAAGGGACTCATTTGACAACACCGATGACATCACTGATGACATCATCCAGTGACTACTCAATGTATATAAATGTATACCTTATTCTACAAAGGGTTGTTTTACAGCCTGATTTCTATTCACGGGCAGAATCAAGAAGGTATTTGCCGAACTTCCAAGGAAGATCAAGGAATAAATTCCTTACCTTTTCGGACACTTCATCATCCTCAGGAGGGGAAACTGACACTAGTGATTCTCGTCCAAATCTGAATAGAAGAGGCAACCAGCCCCAACAACAAAATCCACCTCCTTTTTTGGGCCGGGCCAACAAGGACAAAGAGATCGAAACCGATACAACAACCAGCCATGGGAAATGACCACCCTGAGACAGTATTATAAGAACTAAAGCTATCTCCAAATTTTAATCTATGAGACCGTGTGTTGTCGGTGGCTGAAATTGCTGTGTTGGAAAAGGGACTCTCCTTTGTTCCACCGAGACCAACTGACTTTGTGAAGATAAATCTGGAGGCAATAGAATGTTGTCAAAAAATCAGCCTTAAAACATTTTTTGATGAGAACTTCATTCCTAATAATGTGGAAATATGAAGCTTACGGAAGAAATCAGGGTTTTGCCCGCCTTCAAATAAAATCCCGAAGGATGAGGTGAATTTTGAAAAAACTGTTCTATCAGCAATTGTAGAAATGGAAAACCACAGACAGTATGTTAAATATAATCTTTCCAAGACTCAAAAGGAAGCAATTTTCTCCCTTAAGAATGACACATCGCTAGTGATTAAGCAAGCAGATAAAGGGCATTCAGTTGTCGTCTGGGATACCATAAAATGTACAGCTGAGGTTATGAGACAACTTGATGACAATAGATGCTATAGAAAAGTGGGTAAGAATCCCACTTTGGCACTTCAAGGACAATTGTTTGTTATCCTTGAAAAGGGTTTCAAACAAACGATATTGGGCCCAAAACAATATTCCTTTTTACAGAATAAACATCCTAGGGTCCCGGAGTTCTATGTTTTACCGAAAATCCATAAAGACGAAAAAAGTCCTCCTGGCAGGCCAAACGTCTCAGGGTGCAACTTCCTAATTGAACCTATTTCTAAGTACATCAATCTTTTTCTAAAACCTTTCATTCAGAACATTCCGGCTCATTTGCAGGACACCACAGCCTTCATCAACAGGCTAGCTACAGTCAAGTTTGATGATACCAGGGACATCATGGTAACAATGGATGTAGTATCATTCTATACTCAGATTCCACCGGAAGATGCCTTAGAGGTACTGACGTACTTTTTGGAAACAAGAGCTAGACCCACTAGAGTCCCCACAGATTTTATCATTGAGTTGGCTAAGTGTGTATTACAGAAGAACTATTTCAGCTTCGGCTCGTACTTCTTTTATCAGATAAAGGGAGTCGCCATGGGCTGTCCGTTTGCACTGGAACTGGAGTGCTATTCATGGGGCTACATGAAGAGAAATTAGTCTATAAAAACAACCCATTTCAAGAGGGCATATCAAGTTGGATGCGCTATATAGACGATGTCTTTTTTTTAGTTCAGAAAGAATTTTATTGATCAAAAGAAGGGTGTCGATACAAAATACAAAAGCGATACAAGAAAAAAGTGATACCAATCAAATAAAGCAATGACGCAATAATAACAATAAAAATGGGCTCTAAGAAAAAAACAAATGGGATAAAATATCATAAAAATGAGACAATGTAAATAGTAATGAGACATAATAAAAAAGTGAAAAAAGAAGGAACTTCAAGGTCAATTAAGGGGGTTTTGAGACTTTTTGTTGGGCAGGCCTTAAATGAAATGAACGTTTAGCACATATATCAAGGTATAACGTAATAGGAAGCCACCAATCCATACATTTCGTCGCCATATGAATATGAAAGACAAAAGCAGTATCCAATGTATGATTGTGACAAACATTGTACTACCATGCTCTAAAAGAAATATTCGAAAAGTTTTTCCAATTACCTGTAATCTGTTGGAATGCAACAGCTAGCAATAAATCAATAATTTGAACATTTAGTGCAGTGTCCTCCCAACAGGAAGAGAGACTTCCCAGGAAAATACGAGTGAAAGAAAAAGGAATTTGAGTGTGGAAGATTGCATTGATTTGGGACCAAACTTGTTTCCAGAAATCATGAACAAAGCAACATGAAAATAACGTATGAAATAAAGTGGCGTGCGGGGGAGAGCAAGTCCAACAAAGGTCCGGAGTTGTGGATTTTTTTTTACTCAAAGCATGTGGTGTAAAGAGAAGTCTGTTATAAATAAAGAACAGCGATTGCGTTATAGTTGCTGCTCTGGATGTTTTACGAATTTTGGTCCATATCCTATTCCACAAAGACATAGGCCAAGACGTGACAAAATCCCATTCCCATTGCTCTTCCACCTTAGATTTTGGCCTAATAGCGTCTATAGTGTGAAGGTATTTGTAAATAGTGGAGACTTTGGATGTGGTACGTAAAAAAGAATGGAGCTGTGAAGTAGGATTAGGAGATGTGGGAGGAGCATGAGAGTGTAAGAGACGAGTGTGAGTCATCAGTACCGCTTCTTTGAGCAAAAGGTATTTGCGAGTAAAAGAAGAAGGTAGATTGAAAGTTTTGCTAAGTGTTGAGAAAGGTACAAAGGTAGAATGTGAGAATAGTTGAGATATCCAAAGTAATCCCTTTTGCCGCTAGGACTTCCAATAGAAGGGATTATTGTTAATTAACAAGCAATTTGGTAGTAAATCTGTGTATGGGAGTGGATAGTGCTTGTGGTTTACGAGAGAAAGAAAGATATGCAGCAAAGGAGAAGGGGGAGAGTTAGAGACGTTCAATCGTTACCCACAAAGGACAGTTATCAGCAGGATCCGGTAGCCAAAAAGAGGCTTGCCATAGGAGGAATACATTTTGGTAGGCCGGGAAGTCCGGGAAATTAACTCCACCTTCCGACTTGGGACGTATTATTATGAGAATAGACATTCAGGTTTCTTACCGTTCCAGAGAAAGGTAGAAAGAATTGAGTTGATTTTTCTGAAAAATGTTGTGGGAATGGGGACTGTAATATTAGAAATCGTGTAGAGGATTATGGGGGACAACATCATCTTAATAGTATCAAGACGACCCCATCATGATAGATAAAGAGGATGCCATCTAGTTGTCAGATCCGATAGCTTCTGAATGCATTTGTTCAGACAGAGTGAGACTGTGTCCGAAATTGAGGGGGTAACATGCACTCCTAAGTACTTAATGTGAGAGGGACTCCAAGTGAAATTAGAAGCACTGAAATCGGGTTTAAAAGTATATTTTGTTAAGGGTAGGATATTGCATTTGTCATATGTTAGTTTATATCCGGAAATCATGGAGTATGCACGTACCTCTTCTAGGAAAGCAGGTATAGATTCATTGGGGTTGGACAAAAAAAGCAATATATCGTCAGCATAAGCGGCGAGTTTGATATGAGAATGTGGCGTCTGAGAACCATATATGTTAGGATTTCGACTGAGCTTGGAAAGGAAGGATTCCAGAGCTAAATTAAAAAGAAACGGGGAAAGGGGACATCCTTGACGAACGCCTCTTCCTAAGTTAAAAAAAGAAGAGACTAAGCCATTGGCACAAACTGCTGCTCGTGGGTTGGAGTAGAGAAGGGAAATTAAGGAAATAAATTTAGGCCCGAAACCGAACCATTTGAGGGTAGAGAAGAGATAGGTCCATTCACCTCTATCAAATGCTTTTTTGGCATCCAATGCAATCGCTGCAAGGGAGTGTTGTAAACGTGAGGATTTGGACAGGACATTAAACAAGAGTCTAGTGTTATCAGTAATAAAACACCCTTTAACGAATCCAGACTGTTCCGCACCCAACAGGTCTGGTAAAAAGAGATCGAGCCTCGCTGCAAGTGACTTGGCAAATATTTTATAGTCAATGTTAACCAGAGAAATGGGTCTGTAGTTTTTACATTATCTGGAATACTTCCCTTCTTTAGGTATAAGGCAAATGTGAGCGTCAGAAAAGGAACCGGAGGAACTACCTAATGTGACAATGGGTCTATGAGAGAGGGCAATTTTGGTATGAGGAATTTAGAAAATTGAAGATAAAATTAAACGGTGAAACCATCCAGTCCAGGGGCTTTGTCTTTTTTAAGGTGTTGAAGTGCAGTGAGTAATTCTTGCTGGGATATGTCGGACTCTAGAGAGGTTAAATCAAGAGGGAAATGGTGAGGTTGATGTATGCCAGAAAAGAAAGCTGATAAGGATTGGGTGGAGGGTTGAGTATCAGAAGAATAGAGAGTGTTGTAAAAACGAGAAAATTCTGTTAAAATGTCAACATCCTTATGTATAAGATCAGAGTGATCACCATAAATAGATTCAATATTTAACTTATTATGTTTAACTTTTAAGTAATTAGCCAACATTTTTCCCGCTTTGTTCTAACCCCCGTAAAATGTTACTCTATACAGATACAAAGAAGCATCTTCCGTGGATTTTTTGTTGAATTGCATCTTAGCATCAATAAGAGCTGTCAAACTATCTTGAGAATGTGAAGTATAATAGGAGTGCTCCAATTTCTTAATTTTTTGGAGAAGATCTCCAGTAAATTTGCAGGCAATTTTCAGTTTTTTGGCGACATAACTAATTATAAACTCCCTCGCCGCAGCTTTAAAGGCATCCCAAATGGTATGCTTGGGAATAGAGTGAGTCTCATTAATCTAAAAAAAATTCATCAAAAAAAATTTGTAAAAGAGGCGTTGAATTTAGGATCTAAAAGAAGAGTATTATTGAAACGCTACCTCCTAGGTCCCATAATTTTAGGCAGAATATCAATATTAATCGAGACAGGGGCGTGATCTGACAATAAGATAGGACCAATTTCTGCATTAGTGAGAGTTTGTGCAATGTGATGGGAAACGAAAATATAATCGATCCTAGACTGAGAGTGATGGGAGGGTGATTAGAAAGTAAACTCTTTAGCTGTCGGATTACAAAGGCGCCAAGCATCAACAAGCTTGTGTTGTGAAACTGCCTGAGCAAAGAATGTGTGAGGTTTGTTAGGAATGAAGGAGGCTTTGGAATGTCTGTCAAGAAAGGGATCAAGATGTGATTACAATCTTGCCATAAGCTGAAATTGTTATCCACAAATTTAGTGATGCGTGTAGCCATCGCATGCCAAACATTGGGGTCGCCTCCTGTGGGAGCATATACATTTAAAAGAGAGATTGGAACACCCCTTTGAGAGAGTTTGACATATAGCCATCTGCCATCAGTATCTGATGATGTAGTGACTAAGGAGTAAGAAAGGGATTTACGACATAAAATTACTACTCCATTACGTTAACCATCACCAGGAGCATACAAAACTTCACCCCCACACCGCCTCTTGAGTTTTACAGATTCAACATCAGAGTGATGAGTTTCTTGCAGAAATGCAAAATCTACATTCAGTTTGGCTAGATGGGATAAAATCCTTTATCTTTTAATGGGAGAATTGAGACCTTAAACATTCCACGAAATAATTCCTAATGACATACAATATGATACAAGAAATGATAGCCAAATTGGATAAAGTCACAGAGAAAACCCACGAGAAGAAGATAACCCAAAACTAGTGAAGATATATGACAAAGAGAAAGTAGAAAGAGAAAGGGGAGGTCAATAGAACACATTGCAACGTAACAAAGAGTATAAAAATCAGAGGGAAAGAAGAAAGAAGTATCGAGAACGATAAGGAGGTGCAAGGAAATAAGAGCCATATCGCCAGTGAATAGACAAGATGATAAGAGGAAGAGAGTAGTAGAAAAGATGAAAAGATAGAACGAGAAATGAAACCCACTGAAAAGAGGGAGCGAAAGAAAAAGGAGGAGAGAAGGGTGACATATAAGGAAAAACAAATGTGAAATATTTGAGGGTAAAACATACCTACAAAAGGGGGAAGGCGAGGGAACACAACCAGGAACAAAATCAGGAGTGAAAGTGGGGGGTTGGAGCCACATGGAGCAGGCAAGACTTCCAGGGTCAGCAAGGCGCACAACCGGGAGAACACCACGGAACGAGGTACAGAATCTATGGAGACATGAGGAAAACATTGAGTGAAAATACCAAAAAAGGAAAAGGAACCAACAGTGTCAAAATCACTAAAAATGTAGGGAGTAAACAAGAGAAACTACAACTATAACATAATCACTTCAAAAGCGTTCACAAACATGGAGAACATAGGAAGTGACAATAAAAATTAGGAAGCATGCAAAAAGGGGAACATAGATGAGGAGAGTCAGATGAAAATCAAGGGGGTCAGGTAGGAAAGGAGGAAGAAGGACCAGAAAGATCCATATCGGCTGTTCTGTAGGAATTCAGGAAACTTTGAAGACGCACAGGATCCTCGTATGTTGTTGTTTTGTTGTTGTAGGTGACTTTAAAAAGACACAGGTGAAAAATTCCATATCTGGTGCCTATGGATCGGAGATCAGCTCGCATGAGAAGTGTGGCTCAGTATTTCTACGGTACATTGATGGCATCTTGGTCATCTGGACAGGTACCAGAGAATTATTAGAAGACAGCATTAATAAGTTGAACGAGTTGAATCCCAGAATTAAGTTCACTCATGACATTGATAAGGATAAAATCCACTTTTTGGATATTGAGATAAGGAAAACAAGGAATGGCTTAGAAACGTCTGTATACAGGAAACCCACAGATGTCAACAATGCTCTCTTTTTTACGAGTGCTCACCCATACAGTTTGAAAAAACATCTTTCCATATCACAGATGATGCGCATCAAGAGGATCACATCAGACAAGGATCAATGTCAATGAGACATCCAAAGACAAACACAAGAGTACAAGGAGCGTGGGTATCCGGATGTAATACTCAATGAAGCTGTTCAAACCTTATCGCAAAAAACCCGAGATGAACTTTTAACACCTAAAGTTAAGACTCCAATGAAACGAGAAGTATTTGTAATAAAAAACTCAGTGCAAATTTCTCAGATTAAATCCATTATCAGAAACCGCTGGGAACTAATTGAGAATGAACCAGACTTTCTAACAGTATTTCATGGTTTTCCACTATTCGCACACACTAGGACAAAAAATCTGAGAGAATTTTTGAAACCTTCCAAGAGAAGCAGTAAATTAGAAGTAAGAGGAATGATGAAATGTTATAATTGCGGACAATGTGGTAATGTTATCATTGGTGACCAATTCATGCATCCACATACAGGCCAAAGCATAAAATTAAGACACAATGCAGACTGTACTATGGAAGGAGTGGTATACGCGATTAAATGCCCAAGCGAGTTGGTTTATGTGGGATGAACCAGCAGGAAGAATAAGACAAGAATAGTGGAACATAAGAGTCGCATTAGGAACTAGAATACCACCTCTTCACTAGCCAAACATTGGGTAGAAGCAAAACACACTATTCCCCTATTGAGGTATACAGTTCTAGAACGAATTGAACGCACCCCAGGTATAGAATTCAACACTCTCCTTGCTAGGAGGGAAACACATTGGATAAAGTTGTTAGAAACTGTTTTTCCTGCAGGTCTCAATGACCACTATGAAATATTATGTTTTCTTTAAAGGTAGAAATGTCTTCTCAAGATTGTAAGGGAGTACACTGGGATTCATCCCACACTGGTCTACCTATGCATTCACTTTAGTTGCATGTCTCTGCACGCATAAGCACTTTTTCATCAGATTAACCACCGTGGTTTAACTCTTTTCTTATTTTAATTATTATGGTTTCATACCTTTTTCACGGCATGTTAGACTATAGGCTCCACTGTGTTACTCTATCGCTTTTAGGTAATTGAACAGATTGTATTTGCATCACCATTTTAGTCTTTTTTTAAATCCTTTTTAGGATTTCTCCCGTACTTTCGATAATTGACTTTCCCAGTATTTACCCCGAGAGTTTGCTCTGTTTTCCTTTAGAACCACGTAATTGACAGGGCGAGCATAGGTTGGGTTTCTTCCACAACAGAAAGTCCTCTTTCAGTTTCCCGGCTTTCTCTTTACAAACCGGCGAGTTCCGCACCACGTGACCTGATGGGCGGACTCGCGTCTATTGTGGGAATCAGAGTGTCGGCGTCGACAGTTACAGGTCGGTGAACGGACTGCAGTCCGATATGTATAATCTATTTAGAGATACTTGTATCTTTTGGTTTCTATTTTACACCTATGGTGTATGTATCGTTACAGATTGTTTACCACTTAGCTGTTCGTAGCAGCCTGACTTTTTGGCAACGTAGGCGGTAAGCGGACCTAATATCTCTGTGCACGGTGGCTTCTTTAAATCCCATACCTTTGGGCCATTTATTTTTGCTCGTTTTTCCGTCAGGTTACAGGACTGGTATGAGCATTAAGACAAGAAACTATTCTGGGAAATACGACTTGGGCGTATTATAGTGAGAGTACAAGTACGTTTGAATTCACCATGTAGCTTCTTACTCAGAATTTTGTTTTGGTTTTTTGGTTAAATCTTCACCCACATCACTAGTTCCTCTTCCTTTAGGGCACTTTTAACTTTTGTATGAAACTCACCTAAATTAACTCGGTCTCCCACTATCTTCAAGGTGAACCACACACTTTTCCTCACTCGAAGGTTTTCATCTGTCACAATTAAACGGCAAGTTTCCTACTTTAAGGGACTCTTTCTCAGTGGCACTCCCCAGTTCTTTTTTAGTATTAAATCTTTTTATTTAAAGCCAATACACCGACCAGTGCTTTTGGAGACAAAGGCCGAACAGTGACAAAACAGTTGCTGCGTCATCGCCAGTGCAAGTGTCTTACGATGCATTTTAAACACAGCATGCCGCCTACAACCCAGCTGGGCCGGCCGCGTTTGAAAGACTGAGAATCAGTCGGTCGCAACAACAATGCATACAATATACGAAAAAAACCCTACCATCCCTCCCCCACCCCACCCCCCCCCCCCTTGTCCGCTGAGGTAAAAGAAAGGGAACACTAAAGAAACCAGTAGTAGTGGCTAGAGCATCACGGAGGGTATCCTAGTTCTGGGGCACCTTTTTGCGGGGCTTTGTCTTGGGCTCTGAGATGGGTGTGTCGGCAAGATGCAGCAATCGCAGGTATCGGGGACAGCTCAGTTCCCTGAATTCCCCGGTAAGGAGTGTCAGAAATGGCCTCCAGAGGTCTGCAAATTCGTCTCCTCTACCCGCCGTGGTCAGCGACAGCTTCTCCATTCCCAGAATGGTCCAGAGTCTGTGCAGCCAGCCCGTCTGCACCAGCGGTTGAGGATTTCTCCAACGGGCCACAATGTTTTGCACAGCTGCCCCTAATGCAAGCGCTATTAGTCTCCCTCTCATAGACTTTAGGGGATACATCAATGCATTGGGTAGTCCCAGTAACACATAGGCAGGAAATCAGGGGAGTTGGGTGTCTAAATGGAGGTCTATCAGGTCTAGAATAGAGGTCCAATATTTCTGCAGCCGCTCACAACTCCACAGCAGGTGTTCCAGCGTGCCCAACCCTCCGCAACCTCTCCAACAGCGGTCACTGACTTGGGGATCCCAGCGGTGTATGCGTTCCAGGGTGTGATACCAGTAGGTAGCCACTTTTGTGAGTGTCTCAGTGAGGCCCGTGTGGTAGGCCGAATGACGGACCCTGTGATAGATCCCCTCCCACTCTTTGCGTGTGAGCTGCCTTCCAAGGTCTTTGTCCCATCTAGCCTGCCCCGCGCTATAGGTGTATATGTTAGTGAGAAGCAGGTGTTGGTATATGTCCGAGAGCAGTTTCTTCTCCGACGTGTGTGTCAGGAGCCATTTTTCATAGGGTGTAAGAAAGCGCTGCGCTCCCGGTTTGACCGGCGGCTGTAGGACCCAATGCCGGACCTGCAGATAGAAAATTACAAAAAACAATTTGATGGACAGAATGTAGATCAATGTCTTACATTCACCCCAGTACAAGGATCTGGGCCTAAATCCATCGTTTTTTGCACTCCACACCACCCTGGGTCAGATAATGGCTTTATGCAAATCAGCTCTGACCCTGTGCCCCATGGGAACAGTCCAGTCCGAACTACAACAGCCATATCTTTCCCAGACCGGAATCAAGCATCCGAGGACCGGACGGTTTCGAGGTAACACCTCTCATCAGCCCGGCTAGCTTGACTCCAGTGGTGTGGAGGCTCTGGGACCCACGTCTGAGCTACCCCAGTACACTCAGGGAGAAAATTACAAAAAACAATTTGATGGACAGAATGTAGATCAATGTCTTACATTCACCCCAGTACAAGGATCTGGGCCTAAATCCATCGTTTTTTGCACTCCACACCACCCTGGGTCAGATAATGGCTTTATGCAAATCAGCTCTGACCCTGTGCCCCATGGGAACAGTCCAGTCCGAACTACAACAGCCATATCTTTCCCAGACCGGAATCAAGCATCCGAGGACCGGACCGGTTTCGAGGTAACACCACTCATCAGCCCGGCTAGCTTGACTCCAGTGGTGTGGAGGCTCTGGGACCCACGTCTGAGCTACCCCAGTACACTCAGGGAGAAAATTACAAAAAACAATTTGATGGACAGAATGTAGATCAATGTCTTACATTCACCCCAGTACAAGGATCTGGGCCTAAATCCATCGTTTTTTGCACTCCACACCACCCTGGGTCAGATAATGGCTTCATGCAAATCAGCTCTGACCCTGTGCCCCATGGGAACAGTCCAGTCCGAACTACAACAGCCATATCTTTCCCAGACCGGAATCAAGCATCCGAGGACCGGACCGGTTTCGAGGTAACACCTCTCATCAGCCCGGCTAGCTTGACTCCAGTGGTGTGGAGGCTCTGGGACCCACGTCTGAGCTACCCCAGTACACTCAGGGAGAAAATTACAAAAAACAATTTGATGGACAGAATGTAGATCAATGTCTTACATTCACCCCAGTACAAGGATCTGGGCCTAAATCCATCGTTTTTTGCACTCCACACCACCCTGGGTCAGATAATGGCTTTATGCAAATCAGCTCTGACCCTGTGCCCCATGGGAACAGTCCAGTCCGAACTACAACAGCCATATCTTTCCCAGACCGGAATCAAGCATCCGAGGACCGGACCGGTTTCGAGGTAACACCTCTCATCAGCCCGGCTAGCTTGACTCCAGTGGTGTGGAGGCTCTGGGACCCACGTCTGAGCTACCCCAGTACACTCAGGGAGAAAATTACAAAAAACAATTTGATGGACAGAATGTAGATCAATGTCTTACATTCACCCCAGTACAAGGATCTGGGCCTAAATCCATCGTTTTTTGCACTCCACACCACCCTGGGTCAGATAATGGCTTTATGCAAATCAGCTCTGACCCTGTGCCCCATGGGAACAGTCCAGTCCGAACTACAACAGCCATATCTTTCCCAGACCGGAATCAAGCATCCGAGGACCGGACCGGTTTCGAGGTAACACCTCTCATCAGCCCGGCTAGCTTGACTCCAGTGGTGTGGAGGCTCTGGGACCCACGTCTGAGCTACCCCAGTACACTCAGGGAGAAAATTACAAAAAACAATTTGATGGACAGAATGTAGATCAATGTCTTACATTCACCCCAGTACAAGGATCTGGGCCTAAATCCATCGTTTTTTGCACTCCACACCACCCTGGGTCAGATAATGGCTTGCGATCAGCTTCTGGTATGCCATAGGCCTCCTTCACCTTCTGAAAAGGGAGGATGCCCTGAAGGTCAAACATGTGGCCTATCTCCCGGCAAGGCGTAGCTCTCCAAGTCGCGAATGCCTGTGTATCCAGGCCCGGGGTAAACTCCGGGTTGTCGAATATCGGTGTTAGCGGGGAAGGAAAGGAAGTGAGGTTTCTCCGGACCGCCACTTTATCCCACACTTCCATGACCGTACCGGTGATATACGACGCATATAGGTTAGGAGGCCTATGGTGCCGCAGTAGGAAGGGCGCACCCTGGAGTGTGCGGCCCGCCACCGCCTGGTCTTGAAAAAGCCAGTGTTTGCTGGACTCCAGCTGGTACCACTCTACAAGCGTGCGTAATTGTGCCGCTTGAAAGTACAGGGCGAGGTCGGGCAGTCCAACTCCCCCGTGTGCTGGGGGAAGTGTGGCGATTTGGTGCTTAAATCGGGGGCGGCGACCATTCCAAACAAAGCGGGATAGATCAGCCTGCGTTTTCTGGAGCCAACCCGCTGGGGGGCGCAGTGGGAGAGTCTGGAAGACTTATAGGGCCTGGGGGAGCAGCGTCATCTTAATAGCAGCAATACGGCCCAGCCAGGACAACGTGAGGTGTTTCCATTTCCTAAGAGTCTCGGTAAGGTGTGTGCTAAGTCTGGTGTAGTTGACCTCTGCTGTGGCCCGTATCGTGGGCGCCAGTAAGACTCCCAGGTAGGGTGCAGTAGACGTAGACCACCGTTGGTCAAATTCCGCTTTAGCTTCCGCCAACACCTCTGGGGGCAGGGACACATTCAGTGCTTCTGATTTATCCACATCAATTTTAAAGCCCGAGGCCAGGGCAAATGTATGCAGCTCGATAAAGAGCGCTCTCAGAGATTGCATTGAGTCCATGAGCGAGAGCAGGATGTCATCGGCGTATAGACTGATTTTGTGTGTATCTCCACCAAAGGGGATGCCTCGGATAAGTCGGTGTTGTCTAATCCGCTGTGCCAATGGCTCCATGTAGAGCACGAATAAAAGGGGGAAGAGCGGGTAGCCCTGTCTGGTCCCCCTGCTAATTGGGAATCGTGGCGAAGTGTGGCCATTCACCCGGACCGTGGCGTTAGGTTGCCTGTAGCAGTTAAAAATGCGGTTTCGGAGAGTGGCCCCGAAGCCGAACTGCTGTAGTGCCAGGTCAAGATAGGGCCAGTGCACCCGATCAAACGCTTTCTCAGCGTCGACGGTGAGGAGCATGCAGCCCGGCCGTGCCCGTGAACCAGCCTTGATCAGGTGGAGGACGCGTTTGGTGTTATCACTCGTCTGTCTTTGAGGGATGAAGCCAGCTTGGTCCGGGTCCACCAGCTGTTGCATATATGGGGCCAGTCGGCCAGATATGATACTTGTATATAGTTTGAGGTCAATATTTAATAGGGATATCGGCCTGTAGGAACCGCACCAAGTCGGGTCCTTACCGGACTTGGGTATCACTGAGATTGCGGCTTCCAGTAGTTCTGGGGGGATGGCTCCGGGCTGATCAAATGTATTAAACAGATCTCGCAATAAGGGGGCCACCTGTGGGCAGAATTTCTTATAGAAAGCGGCGGGGTAGCCATCCGGACAAGGGGATTTTCCTAGCTTGAGGCGGGATATCGCAGAGATGATTTCCTCTAAGGCAATGGGCCTATCTAGGAACTTCGCTTGCGCCTCGTTCAAGGACGGGAGGTTCGCCCCATCTAGATAATCGCTGCCCGCTTGGAGGTCTAGAGTGTCTGCGTCGTACAGGTCGGCATAAAAGTTACCGAACTCTGCCGCTATGGCCGCATCCTCAGTGATCGGGTCCCCCGTGCTAGGTTGAATAGTCCGAATGTGTTGCCTCTGGCGTTGCTCTCTCAGCTTGCTCGCCAGCAATTTCCCACATCGGTCCCCCCCGGTGTAGTAGGCATGTTTCAGGCGCAGGGCTGCAAATTCTGCTACATCTTGATCTAAGGCCGCTAACATCTTTCTCTCCGTGCACAGTTGGCGCAAGGCCCTGGCTGCCCCCGTGCGTTGATGCATCGGCTCCAGCTCTGCCACCCTTTGCGTGAGTTCGGCCCTCTTCTGTGCACGCTCCCTATTGTTGGCCGCGGCCACCGAGATAAACTCACCTCGCAGGACAGCCTTAAGTGCGGCCCATTGAGTGGCTTTGGAGGTGTCATCATTGGCATTGTGAGCAAGGAAGTGGCTGATGGCTGTCGTTATTTTCTCGATCGTGGCAGGGTTTTGCAGTAGGCGAATACGCAGGCGCCAGTGTCGCTGCGGGCTGGGAGTGTCTGGTACTAGGAATGACGCCACCACTGGGGAGTGATCCGACAGCGAGGCTGGGAGGATCTCGACGTCCCTCGCGCGCTCCGCTAGCTGGGTAGAGCATAAGAAATAGTCTAGCCGCGCGTATGATTTATGGGCTGCTGAATAGTGTGTGTAGGCTGTAGCTCGGGGATGGGAGAGTCTCCACAGGTCAACCAGGCCCAAATCTGCAAGATGTGTGTGTCCCTCTGGGGAGAGTGCCCCGACCTGACCGAAGCGCTGGTTAGAGCGGTCTGCTGTGTTATGAAATACCAGGTTTAGATCTCCCCCAATCAGTAAGTGAGGGTGTGTGTTGGCTGTGGACGCTTCTAGCGCTGTGTGTAGGTATCGCTCCTGACCATCATTAGGTGCGTACGCTGAGCCAATCAACAACGTCTGTCCCGCCACCAGGAAGCGATGGACTAGTAGTCTACCCTTAATCTCTGCTTCTTTTTGCAACACCCGTCCCCTAAAGGTTCTCGCTACAAGGATCGCCACTCCCGCCACTTTCTATGATGCCGATGAGAAGAACTGCTCTGGGAAGAAGCGGGATCTAAGCCTATGGTGATCTTTGGGCAGCAGGTGCGTCTCTTGCAGTAGGCAGATGTCAGCTCGTGAGTTTCTCAGGAAAGAGAGAATCGCCCTGCGTTTGTTCGGGTTATTAAGCCATCTCACATTTAGTGAGAGAACAGTCAAGTGTTGAGTCATCCCGGGCATGTATCAAGGGCAGGTGCGCTATGCGTGTGTGTTGTCAGTGCTATAGGAAAGAAGGGAAAAAGGGAAAAATGGTTCCTCTCAGCACTAGTGGACAAGGGGGGCCCTCCCCCCACCCCACCCGAACCCCAAAAAAGAGCCCCTCCCGGCAACCCCAACTGTGCCTCTCCCCCCCTTCCAAAACCCACCCATTGCCCCTTCCCCCTCAATCCCAACCAAAGAAACCCAAGCAAAAGTCATAGTCCCAGGTTGGTCAAATGTAGAGTAGACCTGTAGAGTAACCAAAGTCAGGTTAGACCCAAACCTGTGGAGTCAAAAATAGACGGGGAATGTGGCATCAGCAACCTTCGTGGCCCCCTACACCTCCTCTCTCTTTGTGGCGACTGCCAATGTATGTCCCCTCTGTGGCTGTCCTAAGAAGGCCCTGAGGTGTCTTTCGCCACTTCTTGGACTGCTGCAGCATGCTCCTTGGCAATTGTCGTCTGGTCTGGGCGCGCACGCGACTTGGGTTGTCGCCGTCTTCGGACTTTCTGCCAGCCATCACGTCGGGTCTGTGACTGAGTTTCTTGTGACGACTCCATGTTAGTGTCGTCGCTGTGTTCTTGGTCCGGTAGCTCAAGCCCCAGCAGATCGCAGGTGTCCTGGAGGGAGCGTATCTGGTGAAGGACTCCGTCCCACCGAAAGATGAGTCTAAACGGGTGGCCCCAGGAATAGGACACCCCTTTGTCCCTCAGGAATGTGGTGGCAATCTTGAAGTCTCTCCTCTTTTGGAGTGTTATCACAGAGAGGTCTTGAAAGAGTTCCACTGATGCTTCTCTGAACCGGAGAGGCTGTGACTGACCCGCCTCTCTAAGAATCCTCTCTTTGAATAGAAAGTCCGGGAGGAAAGCTAGTATGTCGGGAGGGGGGGCCGGAGCACGGCGTGGCAGACCCACTCGGTGCGCCTGGTCAATGCGGATGGGGAAGTCTGTGGGTTCCTTGAGGATTTCCCGGAACAGATCCTGGAGGTACATAGTGACACTATTCCCTTCCGCTTTTGATGGCACTCCCCGGACCCTTATGTTGTTCCGCCGGGAGCGGTTCTCTAGATCCTCATTATGGGCTTGGAGGTCCATTTGCTGGTCGCGTAGTCGCAGGACCTCTTGCTGGAGATGCGCCAGCTCTTCACAGCGGAAGTGGTTGGAATCTTCCATCGTTGCCACTCTCTCCCCTAGTCCATCCAAGTCCCTGCGTAGCTCCCTCTGTTCGCTCACCAGTTCCTGTTTGAGGGTTTGGAAGTCTTCTCGCAGTGTGCCGAACAAGGATTCAAGAAAGGACCTCGTGACAGGGGCCTCCTCCTGGGTCGCACCTACGTTAGCGGCGGGCGTGGACGACGGCGATGCTGCTTGGGATTTGTCCCCTTTAGGCGGCTGTTTCACCAGTAGATCAGTGATGGAGTTGCCTCCCCTGCGGTTAGCGTTCGCCATTGTGACAGTACCTGCTGTGCCCCACACCTGCGGCCACGTCTGTGGTTCTGCGCTCAAGCCGGTCACCAGGCCGCGAGGAGGGGCCTATCGGATTCTGCTCACCTGTGTGGCGGTTGCGGGGGTGGACGTCTCCAACCCAGGGGCTTGTCTACTGTGCTCCTCACCCGCGCTGTCTCTTCTGGTCTGGGATTTGCAACCTCTTTTGCCCCCGTGTTCGGGCCTATCGCCTTCGTTCCCTGTCTTCGGAGCGCTCCACGCGTCTCTCTGCTATGACTCCGCCGTCTGCTTTCGGCGCCTTAGCTCCTCCATCGTCCCGGGCTCCACCACCGGACCCTGTGTGTGTCCTGCTGCGTGCCGTCTGGCGCCTGCCTGTCATGGGGCTCTCTGCCAAGGCCGGGCCCGGGTGTTCAAGACCGGCCTGTCGCAGGTTGGTGTCGTCGGTTCCCCGTTGGCTCTGGTGTTTGTCCGGTTCTGTGACTCCAGGGCTCGGTACCGGGGCTTCGTTCAGGCAGGGAATCCAGCAGCTCCACCACTCCTCACCCCCGCGTGCCCTAGGTGTGTCTCTGGTCTCAGGGGGTCACTAGGGCCTGGTCTGCAAGAGCCGTCGCGGGGCTTCCAGGTGAGAGCTCTCTCCGTGGGGGCGAACTGCGTCCTATGTCCCTCTGGTCTGGGCCCGGGGTTGCTTTACGCCCTCGTGGGGAGCCCCTCTCAGGGGGTCTCCCCGGGGCATCTGACCGCTTGCGGCGCAGGGCCTACCTTCACCGCGCGACCGTGCTGTCCCGCGTATGCTGTGGCTACCCCGCGTATGGCGTGCAGGACACCCACTGCTAGCCGCTCTTCACCGGGCCCGGTAATTGCCCTCCTGGGTTCGCTGGGGACTGCGCGGTGTCACACAGCGGGGCCGGCCGCACCCTCGTATGCAGGACCCCCTGGGCTGCCCGGCTCCGCTAGGCCTCGACTAGGCCCTCAGGCAGTTTGCGTCTGGTCCGCTCAGTCGCCCCTCACCGGAAGGTCTACGACTCCCGCCAAGGCCTCCATCCCGGGGCTGCTTCAGGCGTCTCAGGGGGACCCAACCCTACACCAGCGCAGTCCACGCCAGCCCGCTAGGCCCCGATCGGGCCCTCAATTTACGAGCCCCCGGCATGCCCCGTCACTCACCGCCGGGGGCTCCACGGGCCGCTCGAGACTCTCCTCTTCCGGCCAGTTGCTGCTAGGGCCAGGCGTCCGCTGTCCATGGGTTAAATCCTCCCGTGCTCCGCCGGTGCTCCGTCGCGTAGGCCCAGACCGGGCCCTCGATTTCCGCGCTCCCAGCGCTCTCAATGACCAGCCGCTGGGAGCTCAGCGCACCAGGCCCGCCCCCTGCACACTCTCTGCTTCCAGAGGTTGAGGGAGGGTGCGCAGCGTCCTCCGATTCGGTCTCCCGCCGTCGAGCACCTCTCCGGTCGGTCCGCCTAGGCCCAGCCCAGGGCCTCGATTTTGGCGCTGTCCGTGCCACTCGCTTCTCCTGGTCAGGGTTCCACCCATGCAGGGTCCACTGTCAGTTTCCCCGGCCTCCAGGCGACGCCGCTGGTCCCACAGTAGCGTCGGGGGTGCTCGTGGTGGTAGTGGACAGCAGGGCCCCCCAAAGGCTGGTGTTTAGGGGGCAATAAGCTACGTTTATGAAGGGGAATCAGGGCAGGGAGCCACGCAGACCTGCGTCTGTTCAAGTCACCATCTTGGCCACGCCCCCCCTAACCAGTTCTTTTTACATTGAATTTTGTATTACCAATGTGAGAATTGGATACAGTTTCTCTTTGTTGCTGTCTTATAGATCCCGTAGAATCTGCACTACAGGACGCTGACATTTGCAAGAATTTTGTACCTACATCCACACATTATTAATCCCCTGACGAAGGGTTCATCTTGTAACCCAAAATGCATTGGGATCCTGGACATTAATTTTGTGTATCTACACGTATGAGATTTATTTCTAATTAGTGCAAACAGTATGTGATTTGGGAATATGATAAGTGAATATTTTCAATAATGTATCTTTTTGTTACATGTTTTTGATGATAATGCAAACGTTGAAAATAAATGTGATTTCTTAACATAGTAGAACTAGAGACTTAAATGTATGCTCTGAATCTTTAAAGGCCTTTGGCCCAACAGCTGTGCCTCTAGTAGTCTTAGGTTTTCCTTGGGCTCATATTTACATATTTGTTACCACGAAGGTGTTAAAAAGAATATCTATTTGAACAAATACAGGTGTGCAGATCCACCCCCTCCAAGAATATTTTTCGTTGGTTAGAGCGGCAGACCCTGATGCAGAGGTCTAGCCCGGGACCAGGGTTCAATTCCCCGCCTCGGCGGGTCTTGGGCTCAAAATTCCACGGACCTGATCATTCTCGCCTCGGTGCCTATTCCAATCATGGAGTCCCACTCTGCAACTCTAGGCAATAGCTTGCTTAATCTCCACAACGGCCCCCACAGCGCTAAGGATGCCTGGCCTCCACCTTGGGGGTGCCCAGGAGTGGACGCCTCACAGGGAAAGCCTTGTATTCGTACAAGCGCCTTGAGACCCTTGTGGGTGAGTAGTGCGCTATACAAGAATCAATTTACAAGTATCAATTTACATTTACATGTCTAGAAAAGCTTTACGCCGGTTTGCTGTAGCTTTAGCATAATACTGCGCGAAGAACAGAGAAGATCTTGAGCAAGTGAGCAGAGGAGAGGCTCTAGCCGCTGATAAAACTTTCAAGAGATCCGTGTATTCTAAGAAATACATAATAACTCCTCTCGGTCTTGATGCAGTGGAAGTTGAAGAAGGGATCCGGCCAAGTCTGTGGGCACGTTGGATATTGAGCACAGTGTCCTCAGGCAAGTGTAAGAGCTTTGGGAGAAAATATTTAAAGAAGGCGATAGGGTCGTTCCCCTCACATCCCTCCAATAGGCCGTAGATGCGCAGATTGTTGCGCCGGTTGCAATTCTCGAGCTCCTCCACTTGCCGCTGAAGGGAAGAGACCTGCGAGTTCAAGTGGGAGACTTTGGTAGACGTTTCTTGAAAAGAGGAAACACTCTGTTCCACTGATGTGACTCTTGCATTCATTTGCGACCAATTATCCGTCAACTCTTGTAGTTTGGCGTTAGTCTCCTCCATAAAAGAGCGAAGAGCCCTTATTTCCTCCAATAAAAGCTCCTTAGAGACTGATGATAGAGACTTAAGCGGAGAGGGAGGGTCCTTTTTCAGTCTTTTGGAGGTGGCTTTCCCTGAGACTGTCACAGACGATTCCATCATGGAATGTGTATCCTGAGTGGGAGACAGTTGAGAATCCTCAAACTTGGCGAATTCGGAAAACAGCTTGGAGTTTTTAAGAAGGCTATGTTTCGAGTTATTAGGGACAGAGTGCGGCTTGTTCCTGCCCATAAGATACAGACACTGACGAATACAGGCGGGACAGGTAAAAATATTATCGAAAACCAAAATACTGGCGAATGTAGGAGTCAATAGGAGGATGTGACGGAGAAACGAAACCTGCGTTGTAGTAAAATCAAGCGGCAAGAGCATTGTGGTCAAGGCTAGGACATAGGAGAGCAGGCATCCATAACAAGGAGCCAGGTAATATGCAGTGAGTCAAAAAATTAACTGCAAACAGGAAGAATGAAGCAGCAGCCAATAAAGAGAAGAAGGCATCAGTCATATTCCAGAGGACTGTATATATAGGCAATACCTTGAGGAGACGTAGAAAAGCAGTATAGAGGAGCAGCAATCAATAGGAAACATCAAACTGCCATAGGAAACCTGCAGGAGAAAAAGAGCTACTGTGTGGGTCATTGCAGAGTGGCAGCCAAAGCATGAAGCAAGCCGGGAGCTGAAGGGTCAAATCATGCGCATCGCGCTGAAGAGAGAAGAAAAAAAAATGACGGTCACGGCCGGCAAAGAGCCGCGACCGAACTTACTCCGGCAAAAAAGGAGATATTGCAGCCTCAGCAGGCATCGGATAAGGTATCAAGGCATGCCCGCCACCTTCCGATAGCAGAATCCGGCTTCTGTGAGGTTGAGGAGCGTCTCGAACCGCGGGTTCTCACCAAAAGGGGCGGAGCGCTCACCCCAGTGCCGCCATGCTCGTCCGGCGCCCCACCACACACCCCCCAGACGATGTCTTTTTAATATGGTCTGGGACTGATTTTTGCTGCTGGCTGAATGCTAGAACAGAGGACATCAAGTTCAGTTGTAACTCCTAAAAAAATCGGATTACTTTCCTTGATGTTGAAGTTTATCCCTCTGAGGGCGGTCTGGCAACAACTTTATTCCGCAAGTCGACGGATAGGAATAAGGCGTTACATTATTCAAGTAACCATCCAAGAGGCCTGAAACGAAACCTGCCCTTCGGCCAGTTTCTTAGAATTTGCCGCAATTGTTCTTTTAAAGATGAATATTTCTTCCATGCCAATAAACTAAGAGATCGATTGGCGGACAGAGGATATCCCAAAAAACTATTAAAGAATGCTCTACGTCGTGCATGGTGGGTGCCTAGAGAAACATTGCTGGAAAAGAGAGTGAAACCACAGCCAGAGAGGATGGTCTGTGTTATAACATTTTGCCCCAACGTTAACCAGCTGAAGAAAATAATCAATCAGAACTGGCATCTGGTTAAAAATCTAGATGAAACATTGAAACAAGCTCCATTATTTGCTTTTAAGAAGGAGAAAAGCATTGCGAACCACATTGTACGCGCAGAGATGCGGAAACCAGACAGAATGACTTCGAGAAGTCTGGTAGGATTAGCCCCAGTTTTTGGACATCATAAATGTGGGTCCTGTTCATGTTGCGATCAAACAATGGAAGGCACATTATTCTCACATGAAAGAACAAATTGGAGACACAACACTTTTACTAACTGTAAATCAAAAAGCTTGGTGTATGGTATTCTGTGCCCATGTCCCAAATGACACAACACAAGTCACAAATTAGGCGAAATATTGAAAAGGCACCCTTGGTGAATCATTGGAAACTGAAAGGTCATGTGGAAAGAGATTTGAAATGGACCGTGATTTCTAACATTGAAGTAGATGCCCGGGGAGGTGACACTGAGGCACGTTTGGCACAACGGGAAGCTTTACTAATTATGAAGTTCAATACTGTCATTAATGGGCTTAATGAGTTTTCCGAAATATTTAAACTGCAATAGGACATGGCTATGGTCTGGTACATGTGAGGAAGATGATACGGGGAAGTCCACCCAAAGTGCACTAACATTCTGCATTTTAACAGCATTAGGTGACTTTCTTGAGTTTATAGATCATGATGTTTTACATACAAATAGGGTAGTTATTATGGGAGATGACAGGGCATTAAGTACATTTTAATGGCGAAAATGTGTATGGTATAATGCTTTAGTCAACTAGTATTGGATAGTGTTGCATGAAAATAAAGGAATCGTTTTTGTGAAGACATCATTCATGGAAGGTGTTAATTTAGACACTGACAGCGTACCACGCATCGTCTGAATCATGCAGGGGCTAAAATCGTTTGTTAAAAGCTTTTATTGTGAGTACACCGGTGTGATGGTTACGCTTTAACTTGTATGGTTTAAGGTTGTCAATAAAGTTTAGCCGCGTTTCAAAATTACGTTATACGCTGGTCATTGGTATCCCAGAAGGCTTTTGGGTATGCAGTGTTGTGGAGGTACTGAGGCATTTAATTAGGTCCAGCCGCGGGTAAAACTACAGTTCCTGTCGGCCTGAGATCCTAGAAGATTGTCGCAAACTCAGCGTCTATCTCTGGCATTAATTGCGACACGCACAATAATCCCCGGATACTGGTAAACATAGATTACTTCTACGAAGCATAACACAATAACAAGGATTTGGATGGTTTTTTTTAAACACAAACTCTCCCCTCCCTTTTTCTTCTAGAGCCTGGGGGCTTCTAAGAAAGTGGAAACGACAACATGAGGCGTGACTGTTACACTTGGGCTTTGTAGCTACAAGGTATGCATTTATATACATTGAGTTGAAGCCATTACGATCATTACTTCTTTGGCTGTCCAGCAACACAATACATAAATTGAGACCTTTATTTGACAGGCACCACCACGTAATTAGGACTCTTTGTAGACACCGCACTGTGAGTCCCTTAATTTATTAGTTATTTATTTACAAAGGGTGACTAGGGAGGATGTGTTTTCAAGTGAGAACCATAGGTGGTAAGAGTGTCTTGTCCTTGTCTATTTGCTTCCTTTCAGACACCCCGGCACTTTGAGCTTCGTTGAGACTAGCAGCTTTATTTCTGCTGTGAGACTGAGGTAGGTTGACTCGCCTTTGGTGCGCGCTCGACCCTGGAGCTGTATTTAAATTTAACAAGACTACCTGCTGTTTCTTTTTTTCACAATAGATTATGTGGTCCTGATGAGAACCCCTGAACTTATTGGGTTCGAAACGCGTCGGCCTTTGTTTTTGGCTATGGTCAAACAAACCTACTTGTTATATAGGAGTGTCCACTGGTGCATTGTAAATATTTGTTGGACATTGTGTATTATTAAACCTTGAGCAGGGTTTTGCGCCAATGTGAGATTGATATACAATTTGGTGATTTGTTGGTTGTTTGACTGGAGTAGACCTGGGCTTGCCGTCTGAGCCGGACGTAGGTCGTCTCGGCTCCCGGCCCACGCGCTATTCCCGACGAGTTTTCTGCAGCTGCTAACAGTCTCACCAGTGAGAAATTACATTGTTGGAGTGAAGCTGATGTGGGGCACTCGTTCAGGGCTCTGGTTTACTCCGTTCATGCCTTTACAGCCCGAACTAGAGTCCAGTACCGGACCGCCGGGGCTCCCTAAAAATGGCGCCCGTAACTTTGTGAGACTCGACTGGCCTCGTCTTGAACCGCGACCCGCAGGACTGCGGGACCGACAGAGGTGATGACCAGGGCGCTGCTTCCCAAATTCAGGCTGCATGATCACACCAACAGTGAGTACCGATGGCCCCACGGGAGCTGCCGTTTTGTTAGATTTCCCGATTGAATGTACAGGGTTGGTGCCTGAGCATTTTAGCAATTGTGCGGGCTATGGGTGAGATCGGAGGCGAATCCCCATAGGAGGTGACAACATAGAGCTCTGGTGATTGGACTTTGGTTGAGAGGGGAGAACAATCTGCTATGTTAACCGCTACGAGCATCGCGCCTGACTTTAAGATGGCGGTTCCACTTTTACGGCAGGAGGCGATTTGGCTCTCTCTAGGACCTGTGGCCGGTGCTCGTTCCGTGATCACAGGGCCCACACAGCAGTGACACTGAAGCCAGCGGACCGGGAAAACGATAACTGCATTGTGGTCCCACACCCTGACCCCCGCTGGCACACTTCGGATGCCTCCGGGCAGCACACCTGCTTTACAAAATGGCGCTCCATGAGTCCTGTACAGAGCAGGATGTGAAGGTCCGACCATCCATGCTACAAACAGCCCATCTCATGAGGGCAAATTAAATATGTATCAACCCCTGCTGCTCCAAGTTTTTCCTTGCGGGTACCGGTCTGCCAACTAAGGAGGCACAATCCCTGAGACCCTCTACGGTTTGAAGAGGTGAAGTGCCACACGACGAGCAAGTGGTTGCCCTGTATGTGTGACTGCCCTACGCACTCACTGTGGCGCCAGGACCAAGGCAGCCTTTATTGATCATCCCACGGCCAGCTTCTATAGTCCTACTTCCCTTAAGCCCAAGACCTCTCTCTGCCATCACAGCGGGGTCCTCTGGGACCCGCCCATATGCCGCCAAAGAAGACGACCAGCAAATCACCCAACAAGGTCTCGAACTTTTTCGCACCGGCTGAAAAGCGCCCCTCGCCGAACCCTGCGGAGATAGCGGACAACATGGCCCTGACGAAAGACGTTTTTCTGAGCATGTTTAGGGACTTTAAGACAAAACTTCGGAAGGACCTCAGCCAAGACATCCAGTATCTGTTTATAATCATGTAACTCTTACTGAACTACCTACGCCATACCGCTCCCCGCTCTACTCCTCTCCACTTTCCTGCTACTGATTTCTGTTCTTACCTGTCCTGGCCCTAGTCACCACCCTGTTTACCTGTGAATTTTTCCTGCGTCATTTGAGAGCTAGCTATTCTGTTTGATGCCCGATGGAGCTACCAGGTTTAGCTATAGGGAAGACAGGTCGGGGATTTCCTCCTTGGACGTCACCTACCAAGTCGGGGTTTAGCCAGACTTCCTTGTGTCTCTCCTGTCGTCTCTTCCAGCTTCCTCCTTCTAGTTATTAACCCTGCTTCTCACCTTTCTCAATGTATTGAGACTAAACTTTTCTGTCTGATGCCCGATGGAGCTACCTGGTTTAGCTGTAGGGGAGATGGGCCGTGGACTCCCTCCTTGGTCGTCACCTACCCAGTTGGCCTTTAAACAGTTTTAATTTCATCTCTCCTTGTTGTCTCTTCCCCTATCCTCCCTTTCTCACCCCCCTCTTCTCTACGCTTAATTTATTTTGCGATCCATGTTCCTTAAATTGTTTCTTATTGAGACCTAGCTATTTGGCCAAAGCCTGATGGAGCTACCTGATAGCTTTAGAGGAGATGGGTTTTGGGACTCCCCCTCGACCGTCACCTACCCAGCCGGTCTTTGGGCAGACTTTCCTTCGTCTTTCTGCCGTATCCCCCTCCCATCCTGTTTTTCTGCAAACCTCTTCCCTCGACACCTGAGACCGAACTACTTTGTCTGATGCCCGATGGAGCTACCTGGTTTAGCTATAGGGGAGACGGACTGTGGATTCCCTCCCTGGTTGTCACCTACCCAGTAGGTCTTTAGACAGATTTCCTCTTGTCTCTACGGTTGTCTCTTCCCTTATTCTCACTTTCTCACCTCACCTACTCCCCACTTCTTTTGTCTCTCCTTTCTCTCCTCTCCTATAGTATTGCTGACTGTTTGTTGTAAGGTATAATTGTTGATCTTGTTCTGTTATACTGTTAAACCACATTGTTGCACTTCCTTTCGTCCCTCCTGCTGTCTCCTCCCGCATCCTCCCTCTTTTTATGTCTCTCCTTCTCCCTTCTCTCAATGTATTGAGACTGAACTTTTTTGTCTGATGCCTGATGGAGCTACCTGGTTTAGCTATAGGTGCGATAGGCAGTGGATTCTCTCTTTTGTCTTCACCTTACCCAGTCGGTCCTTAGACAGATCTCTTTTCATCTCTCAATATTGTCTCTTCCCTTATCCTCCCTTTCTCGCCTCCCCTGCCCCCTCCACTACCTCTCTCTCTCCTTTCTCCCATCTCCTAATTGATTTGCCTATTCTTTTTTCGGGATTTAATGTGTAATTTTTTAACTTTTTCTGTTACATTGTTTATTCTCATGTAAAGCGCTCTGATACCTCTGGGTCTAGCCAGCGCTATATTAAACTCTTTAAATAAATAAATAGTGGCCAGCCTGAAATTTGAGTAGCATGAGGTGGCCCTGCCCAGATAGACGTAGTGTGTGAGTTCTTGTTTGAATGGGTTTGACTGTATGAAGGAGTGAATGAAGGGATGTGTAGAATAAATGTGGGGGTCTTTATGGTTAATTATTTTCATCACATGCTCTGTTTTGTTGTTGTCTTGTAAATATACATTTTGTATTGAGCTGTTCTCATATGTATTATATGTATGGAAAACGTTTGCTGCCAAATAAAAGTAAATAATGGCACTTTAAAGAGTGTGGACCTGTTGATTGGGTTTCAGAGGTCTTAGCATTAAGTAATCTAGGGATTAGTACTCAGTACTGGCAATTGTGTTGTTTTGTTGGTATTTTGACTCAGCCTTACTGAGTAGAGTCAAGGCCCTTTGGTGTTTCTTGACATCTCAAATGACATCACTGATAACATCATCTAGTAACTCTGTGTTTCTGTAAAGTTTAAATATGTTTAATATATATAGGGAAAGGCGCATTGAAGAATGAATGGGTGTATAAGTGTCTGAATGGATGATTTAGTAGGTGCGTTACTGACTCCATAAGTGAGTGATTAAACATATCTCACTGAATGCATGGGTTAGTGACTAAACTGTGTGAATGTCTGTATCCGTCTATCTGTTGGTGTGTAATCGGCTGCATGGGTTTGTGAGTAGCTACACGCGTGTCTATATGAGTTATTGATTGGTTGTCTGAGTATCTGGATTGGTGCCTGAGTGTTTATGTGAGTAGGGTTTGTGTGACTCTGTGAATAGATGTGTGAGTGGGTCATTCACTGGGTGCATGGTTTCAAGAGTGCATCTGTGATGGATTGTATGGGTGGGTGAGTGTGTGTATGGGTGTATTAGTGATTGAATTTATATCTCAGTGGTACATGTGTGAGTAACTACATATGTGAAAGGCAGTATATATGTGTGTGTTCGAGTATATAATATGGCTATAAGTGAGAGAGTGTGATTATGAGAGAGGCTGTATGGATGAGTGTGTGCTTATATCAGTGATTGTATAAGAGCGTAAGAATGTGTTAGTATTTGTAGGTGAGCTGGTGTGTGTATAACTGTTTAGGTGAGTAAATGGCCCCCATCCCCCGGGGCATGGCCATTTTTTTTATATTATTTTGGAGGGAGGCTGTATGGCCCCCCTCCTCAGGCCATTTATAGCCCCAGGGACCCCATCCCCTGGGGCCTGGCCACCTCGTTGGGGACCGTGGGCGGAGCCCCAATCCCCCCATGGTCCCGCCGGCTCCCAGCATCCTGCGGGAGCCGGCATTGCTTTTGCACATGGGGAGCTGCTGACATGCAGCTCCCCGTGTGGAAAAGCAATGTGGTTTGAATTTTGGAAGAGAGAAAAGGTTTCCTGCTCTCTCTTCCAAAACCCAACCCCCTGTTTTCTATGACAGAGTGGGAGCCGCGAGGCTCCTGCCCTATCATAGCAAACAGCTGTGTCCCAGGGGTGGGCACCCGGGACACTGCAGAAGCCGGCCCAGGGGGGTAGCGGTCCCCAGGGCCATCACAGGTCCAAGAGGGCGAGCCGCGTGGCCCCACTCCCAACATCTCAAAAGCCCCGGGGAGGTGGTCACCCGCAATCATAATTATTCAGAGCCCTGGGGGGGGGGGCGGTCCCAGGGGTTTGGGAGGGAATTAGAGACCCCCCCCCCAATTTTAAAAAAACAAGCCCCGGGGGTGGCGGTCCCCAGGGCTGTGGATGCCCCCGCAAATTTTGTTTCAAAGCCCCTGGGGGTGGCGGTCCCCGGGGCAGTGTGAGGGGGATTGGGGCCCCACACTTTTTTTTCAGCCCCCAGGGACCTGGCCCACCCAAGGGCTTCAATGAAATGAAGCGCGGGAGCCTGCACTTGTTTTTTTTTATTTTTGCAGCCAGATCCGCAGATCCTCCACGCATCCACAATTTTTTCTAATGCTTTTTTTGGCCCTGGTGGTCCTTTTGGGACCCCCTGAGCATGCCTAGGGGTCAGGGTGTTTCTACCCTGCCCCCTTTTCTTGTTTTTGCGCTAGTTTTACTGTTTTCTTGTGCCTCGGTTCTACCGAGGCACAAGATGGCTGCCAACACTTCCTGGTTTAGAGTGTTGACAGCCAATTAGAATACAGCTTGTGATCTGCAGGGTGCGCGGATCCTCCGCGCCTCTATATATCAAAACTTTTATTTGTTTATTTTCTCAGCAACTACTGAACTGATTTACACCATTTAAAACAAAGAGTTCTTTCTGAGGCAAGAGCTACCTTCATGCCAAATTTGGTGTAATTCTGTTCAGCAGTTCGGGCTGCAGCTGTGTCTAAATTTTCCCTCTGAAAATTAACATGGAGAAAACACATTTTGGGACACCCCTTTTATCTCGGCCCCTGCTTGACAAATCACCCTGAAACGTTCAAGATAGGAGTGGACCTGAGTGGGCCATAAGTTTTGAAAATGTTGTGAAAATTCGTCAACTGGCGCCAGAGTTATCAGGAAAAGAATGTTACGAATTTCCTATGGATAATAGGTTCTAACTATAACTACCCACTGGTGACTGCCAGTAGGTTATATATATATATATATATATATATATATATATATATATATATATATATATATATATAAGTATATATATATATATATATATATATATATATATATATATATATATATATATATATATATATATATATATATATATATATACACACACACACACATACAGAGCCAAATTTTGAAACACCAAACTCTTAAATTAAACAACACAATCATGTGATTTTTTTTAACCCAAAGATATCTTTAAAATAAATATATGCGTATAACAAAAAAAGCACACCAAAGGCATGGTCGTTATCATATTTTTATTTTATTGTCTAATTGAATACAGTGTCAGTTGTAACACTGCTTTAGAATACTATTCTTCATACTCAAGGTACAGTAGATGAACGATTTTGCTTGATATTCTTTTCCTTGCTACCATGCTTGTCCTCTAAAGAAAGAAAAATAAACAGTGTTATCAACTCAAACATATAGACAATGTAAACACCTACATATTGCAAACATATGCACTGTTAAGGTTTACTAAAGATTACATCAACTGTGAATTCAATTTTTAAAACCCTTGTTTGATCAGTTAAGAATCTCATATAAAATTATGATACACTTAACTGAGGAAAGTACAACGTAGAATCTCAGAAAAGGGCAAATTAAGAGTGACTGAATCTAGTTATAACGCAAGAACTGCTCTATTTGGGTCTTTCTGTGCAGATTTAAATGCCATACTGAATAGTAGAGCCGCCTCTTCAAATTACTTTATGCTGAAAAGGCCTTTGGGACATTCAAATGTGCACTCATTTTGTTGTGCAAAGGTAGAGCTAGGCAACACTATGTAATCCTATTTTGTACACAGAAAGGACATAGCCAATGAAATCATTTGGTTGTAAAACAGGCTATTTTGAATCAGGACCAGTAGTAAAGAGGAATACACATCATCAAACTCAAAAGTGTTCCTGGTTTGCATAATGTCACTGGTGGCTCACTCCAGAAGTCCCTCCTTTAAAGACATTTCACTTGCGCCTCAACTGACCAGGAAGTCATATCACCTGTGACTCCTGACCCGGAAGCACTCCCCCTCCCCCAAAAATGATAATCAGTGGACCTTGAGCAAGAAATTCTCTAGCTCCTGCACCAGCCCCACCCAAGGTAGTGATGTCACTTCCAACCCAGGTGACCAAGAAGTGAGATCACACATGAATCTGGCCCAGAAGTTGCGCGGAAGTCAACCTTGGCTTTTAAACTGGAAGTTTGCCATGGACCTTACACTTTCTATGATTTTTGAATCGTATGTAATGCTTTTGTAGAGGCATCAGCCTTCATGATACAACGTGCATGAAGAGACCTCGTTGAAAGAGAGGTTTTTGAGCTAAAGTTAGAGATATAAGGAGATCTTGAGTCAGTTGCAGCCAAAGCCAGTGCTTTGCTACAGGAGAGAGTTCCGCCCGCACAATGAAGAGATATAGCTATTATGACAAAAAATGCTTTCTGCTGGTGTTGTGAATACTATTAATAATTATTACAGTAAATTGACGCCGCCATTGCCAAATGGTGAGTCGCAGCACTCAAAATGTAAAGATTCTGGTCATAACATCACAGGGTCATACTGCTAATGGTTATCAAACATGAGCCTGTGTGATGTGCAGCAGCTAATTATCGCCTGGTATAGTTGGCAGATGCAGATGCAGTGATGTCTCTGATAATGAAAACCCTTGTGGGGACAACTCTGCTGACATGGAAACTGTGGAAGAGTCTATAAACCTTCCTAGCTCACTGATGTTTAAAAATATGGGGTTTATGCAGGGCGGACTGGTGATCACAACCGGCCCTTGCAAAGTGCTCGGCCGGCTCCCTCCCCGCTCGAGGGGGGGTCGTTGGAGGTGCCGCCAAGCTTTTTGCAGAGGCCGGTTTTTGGCCAATTTTGGTACATGGGCGATATTGTAGCTATGCTGCAAAAACCACCCTTTAACAAAAACAGCCCACACCCGTGCGGCGCACCGGGGAATTGCCCAGTGCCTGCTATGGCCAGTCCGGCCCTGGGTTTATGGATGAACTAGTTCCTGATGCTGCTGTCACACAGAGCCAGTGAATAAATCCTGTAGGAGGCTATGCATCTATGGAAATACGTAACTCTCATGAATTAGGAGGTGTCTGTGAACAAGCAGAATGGTCTGAAGGTGAGTAAAACATTTTTACTTGCGGTTTTAAACTGTATGCATGTACGTATTTATTATTAACATTCTTTCTTATTGAACTGCAGAAAGCATCAAAGAAAATCTATAGGGCTGAGGATCCACAATCGGCAGAAACACCGTTAATTTTTACTGCTTCTGCAGTTCAAAACAGAATGAAAGTTCCACTACCTGAACAGAGAAATGTGTTAGAACTGTTTTTATTTTGTCAATATTCGCAATTTTGAAAAGGAAGCTGGGTATGTACCACTCAAGTTAAGGGTTTTGAAGGCGCTGTACTTAATGCCTGTCTAAAGCATGATTTCTATATGCGCTGTTATGGACAATAAATAAAACAATCCTCAACAGAACTCCCACAGGTGTCTACAAACCTAATGCATATCAGGAACTGTTCACATATATGTTTTTGTTAGAACTCCATTAAGTTTACATATTGCTAATGCTGTAGTATAATTTAACTGGAAAAACCCCTCACAGGAAACATCAGTGGTTATAAGATCGAAATAGTTACAGAAAAAACTTGTGTGTTATGTTTATTTAAAAAATAGATACCTTGGAGGATGTTTAGCCTCCAGAAGGCTCCTTTAAGAAATTACTATGCCAACATGTCAATGCTACTTCTTTTTACACACTTATCTTTTATGATAAATTACAGAACAACCATTCACAGTCTAACTCTTATATAAGGCCTGGAAACACATGCATTGGAGGGTTGTTCTACCTGCTTCTTTAAGAAAAAATAGCAGAAGTACAATCTGCAAATTTTAACTATTCGAAGTTTTGTAGTCTACTAGATAATCCACAGTGGAATCACCTCTTGTGCATTGCAAGCTTTGGGGGAGAAACAAATTCTCGACAATGTTTTGAAAAGTAGGTCTGTGTGTGTGTGTCTCTAGAGATTCAAAATGAGAATAGGAACTGTAAAGAGTTAAAGGTTTCTTTATTCACAAAGGGTTTAAAATACACCTGTTCCTATACTGAATTAATTATAGTGCAGAAAAAAAACAGATTTGGAAAATTAAATACTCATATATAAATATATATACAAAAGAAAAAATATATATATATATTGTAGTAATCCGGATAAATTCCAAGTTCGTTTTTTTTTTAAATGTAGTTTACTGAGGAATACAATAAAGTCTGCAACCTTCAGCAGCAAAGAAAATACTGACCATTTTAGGAACCTTGGCTGTGATGCTGTTGTACAGCGTCACAGCTACATCATAAACATTCCAGCTACCACACATCTCCCCCCATATTATCCTAAAGAAGAGAAAGAAAGTTAACATACAGAGAACCTAATTAGCACAGAAATAAACTTAATAGAAGGCAATAGAAATTCATACAGCAATATACAATAACAAGAAAATACAGCAATGGCATGATACATTTCTTCAATGCAATACACAACAATTGCATTAAACCCTACTAGAATGGGATATTTTACACAAATCCCCAAAACTCAATTTCTTGCCGTCGTCTAACTGAGCTACTTACCCCATGATGAGAATGACTTTATGGGGCTCTGAAAATTTACTCTCTCCCTTTCTCACAAAACCAGCTTTTCTCACAACTATACATTCACAACTAACAATGTCCAAATCTTTCAACTTTGGGCGATTGTCAAAATTAATTTTGTTACGCCATTGACAATCAAAAACCCTTGACCTAATTTTTTCTTGATCAACTCACACTTGCTTCTTTTCATGAAGCCACACCGAAGATTCCTTAGAAGCAGCCTCTTTTCCTTTTAATGCTATAAAAGGGGAAACTCCTGTGACAGAATGAGGCTTCACTCTGTGAGCCCATATCATCTTCCATAACTCCTCCTTCCACAACAACCCATTTGCCAGTGAGAGTTGAATACTTTCCATTACAATTCGATTCACCCTCTCAACAAGTCTTATAGCCTGAGGATGGAATAAAGCCACTTTATCATGTTTAATTCGGAGTCTAGAAAGAAAATCTCCCATTTCTGAATAAACTAATTGAACACTGTTATCAGTCACGAGTACTCTAGGTACACCCTCTTCAAGAAAAATGTCCTCTAGAAATTTTATAACATTTCAAGTGGTGACTTGTCCCATGGATTTTCACTTAAACCAGTTGCTATGGTAATCCACCATCACAACCCAAATACTATGACTGCTGCCCAATTTGTCAATAGGACCCAATAAATCCAATGCCAATTTATCCCATGGCCTCACAGGCAAATCCACACATCTCAAAGGAGGTACCCTAACCCCTTTTACTTTATCACTATTACAGGATGAATGGCAATCCCATATTATATTCTCCACATCTCTGGCCTTTCCCAGCCACCAAAAAGATTGCCGCAGCCTCCTCTTTGTTAAACTCCTTCCCAAATGTCCCTCACGAAGAGTCTTGAACAGTCTCGATATCAACAAACCAGGAGGAACTATACGATCTAGCCTTAAAATGTTATCGCCTTGCACACTAAGCTTATCTCTCACCATCAAATACTGCTTAACCACTTCATCAAATTACTAGAATTCTCCCAACAATCAATAATGAGTTCCATCAATACCTTATTCTCCTTATCATTCTGTAATGCTTCCTTCCATTCTTCTTGTCCAATTGCAAACTCACCATCAACATTAACCACTTGGTCTTCCATTATCTGCATACATGAATCATCCTCCACCGGCATCCTAGACAAACAATCCGCAATAACCTTCTTAGTACCATGGACATACTCTACCACAAAGTTGTAGTCCAAAACAGAGAAAAGCCACCTTGAAATGCGAGGAGTTACACTGCCATCTAGAGCTTGACCACCTTTGACAATATGAATAAGGGGTTTGTGATCAGTTTTCAAAACGAAAGGCAAACACCACAAGTAACAACTAAACAACTAAATATCTAAACAAGCTAAGCCCTATTTTTCTATGGCAGAATAAGATCTCCCGGCACCTTGTAACCTACGTGGAATGAAACCTATAATTCTCTCACCTTCCTCCGACCTTTGCATCAGAACTGCGCCATGCCCAACATTACTTGCTTCTGTAACTAAAATGGATTTTTTATTTGAGTCAAAATGTCCAAGAGATGAATCTCAGGAGAGGAATCTTTTCACCCTAGCAATTGCATTTCCACATGTTTCATTCTATTCAAACTCACTACCTCTCTTAGGAAGAAGTCTCATTGGTTGTACCACCTCTGTAAAATTTGGTACGAATTTCGAGCAATATTCTGCAAGCCCTAAGAATTACTTTAACTTTTAATAGGGCAGGGAGCGTCCTCTGTAGCCTTTACAATGCTGCCTTTATTTCAAATACCCTCAACAGATATTGATTGATGCAAATAATTGACTTCCCTCAGTCTCAATTGATATTTCTCTTTTTTGATAGTTAATCAATGGCTAGCAATTCTATGCAAAACTTCCACCATTAATTTATCTTGTTCTTCAAATGATCTTCCTAAAACCATGATGTCATCCTGAAAACATAACACTCTTTCATCCCCTTAAAAATGTTTTGCATAATACGTTGAGATAAAGCAGAGGCTAATACCAGCCCAAAAGGCATTCTGCAATATCAAAATGCTCATAATGGTGTTATGAAAGAAGTCAAAGGACGTGAGTCTGGGTGTTAATTTACTTGATGATATGCTGAAGACATATCCAAAACACTACTGACACTTCCGCCTCCCATCATTCTTAACATTTCTCCAACATTTGGCAATGGTTGTCTATCCACCCATATGTTCTTATTAAGATCCCTCAAATATAAGCATAAAGGAATTTTATTACCATCCTTGGGGACAACCACTATGGGAGACAACCATTCTGATGAATCTATAGGTTCTTTGACATTGGCCTTGTAAAGTTCATTTAGAAGTTGTTTCCTCACCATATAAGGTATAGTTCTAACCATATGTACATCAGGGTTAGCGTTTTTCTTGAGGATTATTCGATGAGAAAATCCTTTTAATACTCCTAAATTATCAGAAAATACATGTGAATACTTTTTCATGAATGCTTTTCCCCACTGTTCCTTCACATTATGTTTTGTCGATATATGTTCAGTTACTGGTTCAACAACCATAACCGGTTCTGCAGCATTACGATGGAGTATAATGAGGGCTCCCGGTGTTATGGTATTTATTTTTTTCACATTACCGTCTGTATTTATCCATATTTATTTTTTGGTCATTTTATCTGTATGTATCCACATTTATTTTTGACGCAAGAAAAAAAGACGCTAAAGCTAGTATTTGTCCACATTTATTTAAGTTGGCATGCACACTTGCACTAAGTTGGTATAGCTGTTTTTTTTAATTGCTCCACTCCGTGTAGATGTCTTTTTCAAAGCATTATCTACCTGTTACAACTCTCTTTTGCAGTTCCAATTTTATATCAGGCAATTCTCTCCCTCTCTGTACATAATACAACAAAACTGTCTCCCAAGATACATTACCACTGCACCTGTCACAAGGCACATCAGCCATGCACCTCTCTTAAGGATCACCAGCCATTTAGCTATCTTTCCAGGCACAGATCTGCTTCACAACTTTTTCTATGGGCATTACTCATTTTCTGCAGCCGTCTCCCTTAAGGCACATCCCATTACATTTGGGTATCTATCTCGGGTATGTCACAGTCTGCAGATATGTTTCTACCACTAAGGATGCATCTCCAAGCTCAGAGCTTTCTTAGAGAGCACCAACCCCTGCAGCTCCCTCACCCAGGTCACGCCTTGCCTCCTGCGAATTTCGTTTCTAGTGCATGCGTAGCTCGCATCAATCAGATCTCACTCCCAGGTTGTCTCACCCCTAGCGCTCTCACGCTAAGCACATCAACCTTGCAGAATTGTATCTCATGGATGCGTCCACATCTCTTCTGGGCCTCTCTCTGTCTCCATGGCACCGCACTTCCTCTGCAGCTATTTCACTTTTGGAACAACACACCCTGAAGCGTAGCAAAACCAACTCTGCTTTATTTTTCCTCTAGCGTGGTCATGGTGGGTGCCGAGACATAACGGTCATCATGGTAGCTCCCGCTCCACATGAAAATTTTATGAAGATTTGAAGATTGTGCACAGGGCCCCGGCCTCTGGTATGTGCAGTTGAGCAGGCGCTGACCTTTGCCGCTGACAAGCATGGAAGAGTAAAAGTGTGTGTGTGCATCCAAGACAAAGCATTTACATAAACTAACTCAGGGTGGTTGGGAGCGGGCGCGGCCTGTGTCAGCACAGGGTTAAATTGCCCCAGTGCAGGGAACTACAGCCTAGCCGGGCAAGGGTTCAATGTATTTTAAAATGCCCAAAATTGTTTAAAACAAAGAGCTTGTAGACCAATTATCACGATAGGGCTGGGGTTAAGTTAAAGGCCCTGCCCTTCTTCCGGCCTTCTCCTGGCCTGGGCAGTGATATTGCACTTGTACACTGTGCCCTGCGCTGGAGGCATAATTGCTCAGGGCAGGCCTTGGACTCCTTACTCTATGGTTTACTTAATAATTCACTTTATACGCATGAAGTGAATTCTCTGTGTTAAGTGAACCATGGTGTGACGAGTCAAATATCGATTTTATGGAATGGTCTACCTCGCTGTGCATTAGGTGCAATAGCCACCCCACCCCCTCCTCTTCTCCTTTGTAGAACAACAGGTACATGGAAAAGAACCTCTAACAGGAAAGGAGCGGCTCATAGCAAAATTCGGCGAAGGTTTGAAGGGCTGGGAGACAGTATGTCACAGGTCAGATGAGGCTAACGTGTGACTGAATCTGCCGAACCCTACCAGCCCTTCAAAGGCCCTACTTGTTTGGATTTATGTGAATTTCTGTATGTCAGTCAGAACACAGCTTGGCTGGGTATCGCAGTGGGCGTGGATGGTCTGTGTGACACATGACATGAGCTCTCTATGGAGATGTTCGGCACCACCCGTAAAAGGGGTGGGGGGATTTATGAATCACCCCCTGTGGAAATGGACCACCCCGAGCTACCAGGCCAGCTGCTGGGCACTGGGAAAGCTCTGAATCATGAAATCTCGGTGGGAGAGGCATGTATGGGTGTCCCCTCTGCCTGTCTGTTGTTGTTTACTCCATATCAAATATCCTCGTGTCAACCCTGCATTTCCTGATGTCATCGATAGTTTTGTTTTGCTGTGGATAGAAAATTAGTTCATGCTCTGAGCACCCTACATGCATAGCTGCCTGTCTCATTTACTTATTTCAGGGTTATTAATGATGGTATAATAATGTGAGCAGAAAGTGGTACACACTAATGTGTTTTGCTGCTACCTGTAGCTGTCAGATTTTACAGCTTCCATGAGGCAAGAGTACTCCGTGCTAAATTTGAGTTGGTGGTTTCCAGTGATCAACACCCGCACTTAATCACCACCAGCGCTTTTCATAAGCATCAGCTAAGGACACATTTATTTAAGGGGAGATTACAGGATTTGCCCAGAATCACAGGATGTTGAGCCCACCCCAGACTCGAACCTGGTTCCTCGGCCTGAAGGCAGCTCTGCCTATTAAGCCACCCCACCACACACACTTTCATGATTAGTAGTTGGTCCTATTGTAGGTGGTGCTAACAAGAAAAATGGGCTGATGCCAGCTGCCTTTTGAGGAGGCCCCAGCACTAATTCTTTTTACAAATTAATCACTGAAGCGACCCACCCTTCTCACCGCCCCACTCCGATTTGTGGCAAAATACTCCCAATTCCAGTTGTGCCCTACATCCCCCACACGTGAGAGCTAAAAAACAAACAAAAGGTTGCTGGAGCTTCAGCCGATGTCCTGGGGTGTTTTCACACCTCTTAATGGACATAGACTGCTTGGCACTGCTCCAACAATTATCTTGTGTGAACTGCTGCTGTGAGGGGGTTCTGGAGTGTCTCTGCTGACACGGCGCTTCCAGTCCCCCCTGCCCCCCACTGTCTCTGGAGCAGTTTCAGTGCAGCAGTTTCCTGTTTCTTTTGGACGCCCCTCTGCATCACTGACTCGGATTTTACAGAGAAGTAAAGAGGCAGGAAGATTTGCTTTGTTAGTATTTTCCCGTTTTTATATATAAATACAGACAAAAAACGAAAAGCTTTCGGTCTGTATTTATATGTAAAAATCCGTTTAAATGGAAAACCGGGAGCCTTAAGTATAATGTTCAAGTCCTTCTGAAGTCGGCATCCCAAAAAATCTGAACCTTCATCTGTCACGTAAACCCTTCCATGAACACCATTCTGATTAAAAATGATATTCATCCATTGCATTCCCAAAATGTTCATTTTTGGTTCCACCAAATCCGACAGCTTTCACATCTGCTTGTAACAAATCCTTGATCTGACCACCCAAGTTCTTTTGGAAAGTTTCCTTGGAAATTAAAGTAAATAGACTACCAGAGTCACCCACAAATTTGACTCTTCCATTATCTAAAGTGATTTCACAATGCGGCCTTTCTAGATTCTCTGTACTTTCCTTCTTTATAATTAGGATCTTCACTTTTATCCTCCACTTCCTTGACACTGGTAGTTTGGGTTTTATCTTTTATCTGCAGGCTTTCGCTAAATGCCCCCTTTTACCACAAGATATACAAGTAGCATTTCTTGCTCCACACGCAAAACTAGAACCTACATGTCCAGGAGACCCACATCAATAACTAATTATAGGTCGCAGGCATAAATAACTTACAGTTCTGTGGTAAATAAAATATTACCCTGTCATAATTTCTATACTTAAACAAAGGGTCATGCATTAAATGAGAGGCAGAGTCCGTGGTGTCCGATTCAAAAGGGCTTTATTTCAATAACTGCAGTTAAGGGAGAATCGGGTTCCATCACCACTAAGGTTCAGGAAGGGTCGTCATCTGAAGTTTATTCACAGAGTACATTATTTATACATTATTCTCGTACATAGAAAAAAGAGGAGGACTTCAGGCGGAGCAGGAGAAAGAGAGAAGAGCATGTGGGCGTGCACTTTGAGGAGTCATAGGGGTGTCATAGGTGGGTGGATACATGGAGGGGGTTTGCATGGCCAGCTGGAACCTTTGCCCTACTGTGCAACTTGGTCATGACGTGCAATTGACGTGTAACTGGGGGAAGCTGGGGGGAGCTGACTTTCGGTCTAGTAGAGAGGCCTTCAGTGTCAGGGCGACCTGTACATCTAGTAATATCTGATATCTGATATCTTAGGTCCGGGGATGTATTATCTGAAGCAAAAGGTCGCTCATCACCACGAGCCAGTGTGGGCATATATTTCTTCGTTCATTGCGTGGGGGCTGTGGGCTTTCTATGGATGCAAGCTCTGTAAATCACTTACACTGAGACAGAAAAGCTAGTTCCTATCTCTGCAGACAGGTTCTGTTTACTTTCCTCACTAGGCAGGAATGTGATTCTGTAAAGCAAGCAGATAACTGTGTTTGCAAAATACTGTCTTGGCAACCTCGTGCGGGGCCTCTCTCAGCTGAGCCAGAAATAAGTGAAAGGTCAGGGATATGTAGCAGCAGCTTTCAGAGTGTCTTGAGCCAAGAAAACCTTAATTCGGGTCCTGGCTCAACTGAGCCACAAAAGGGTTCTTCGTGATATTTATTAAACGTGCAAAATGCAAAACACATGGGCAACATGGGCCTCAGTGCAGAATTAACATTTCTTTCATGGAAATCTTGATGACTGGCATCCTAATGCAGGACGCAAATGCAGAGGCATCATTATTGTGGCCATAGAGGGAAAATGCATGAGTGTCATGCACATATACTAAACGGTGGGGTACACGCAGGGGACATATTGGCCATATAAAATTTCATTTTCCTCAGTTCGATGAAAATGATGGAGGATGAAAGCAAGTACAATCCCTCAATAGCGCTAATTCATTCAATAGCTGCGTTCCAAAGAGGAAGGTTGAAGTCTCTCCTGCCCTCAGCGCAGGACCAACTCGACCCAAAATTTTGTAGTAACCTGGATAAATTCTAAGTTCAGTTTGTTTTAAATGTAGTTTATTGAGAAATACAATAGACGTCTACAGACTTCATCAGTAAAGAAAATACTGACCATTCTAGGAACCCTCTGCTGTGATGTTGTTCTACCGCATCACAGCTACATCTTAAACATTCCAGGTACCACATATATATATATATATATATATATATGTGTAGATATATCTCTCTCACTGAACATTTTATTCAACAAGAGTTCAGCTTTTTTTTTTAATCAGAGACTGATATTCTTCATTTGTTCATGAACCATGGATCTCAGGATGATGGGGGTTGAGAACGGATTGGTGAGTGTGGAGTTTTTTTCCCCAGTTTTTTTGTAAAGTACTGAAGAATGATTACACACAGTTTGGCTTTGACATCGGGTGTAAAAACAGTATAGGATAGTTAGATAGTTTTCATTTCAGCATCCATTCACTGAGTTTCATTTTTTCAACTGTCCCCGTTTTCATGCGTTGTAGACCCCAAATGTTCCAACTGATGTTGGCGTACCAAGTGCATCAGTTTCTGCTCAAAAGGCTTAACCCAACAAAATCCCAATAAATCTATTAGCTTCCACTCAAAAGATTTTATCCAACAAAGACCCTATAAAGCCACCAGACTGTTTCACCAATTTCTTGTTAGAAACCAATGACATATGTTTATTGCTAAGATTTTTTAATTATATGGCACTTACTCTTCAGAGCTTGCTACTGGTGATCTAATACTGGGACATTACCTTTTAGACTGTTTAATGCAATATCTGTAATTGCAGTCACTAAGTCATCAGAAGCGAAGAACAAGATAACTTTTCTTTGCTGATGGCTCGCTGTGACTAACTATTTTAGGAGGGCTAGATTTCAACCTATAAGAGCTGACTGACATAGTGACCTTTACTATAGCCTTTTGATTACATATGGCTTTGTTGATGCATAAACGATTCGTTTTGTAGGGTTTGATTTTTTTTTGATAATGTAAACAATCAGGAGATCAGGTGGAAAATATCTGCACGGAGTCTTTAGTCTGATAAAGTGGTTGTTTTTTAATCTACCAGTAAGTAGCCCTGGAGTTTTTCTGTGGCTACATTAAAAGCTTCCAAAGACAAATCTGAAATCTTCTCCTAACTTAATAAAACCAATTCTGTACCATATAGCAAATGCTTAGATTACAATTGTGTAAAAATATTGAGTAAATACTTTCTCTATTTCTTGGTTGTCACCAGCTTCACTCATTAGAACTTCTACAATAACTATTTTTACACAACTAGGGGAAATAAAATCACTGAGTCTATCATGTATTTCTTCAATAAATTCAATAAATATGTAATTACATGTAAGGGCTAGCTCTGTATATAGATTTTGCCACCATGATAAAAGCCATACAATATTGCTCTGGCTTGGCATTTTCTAAAAGGTTTTGCTTTTACCACAATTTGAAAGATCTGCTAAAACAAATAAAAATCGCTTGCTGTATTCGAGTGTCAATGGTGTGGGTAAAGACACTTATCTCTCTCAATACCCACAAGGCATGTTTTGTACTCCTCTCGTACTGTTTATCAAACCCCACTCAAAGGGTTTTATGGAAGAGACATTGTAATTTGCCACTGTTTTTGGACCTGACAATACTAGGCTTTTCTACAATATTAATAATAGTTTTATTTAAATTTCTTTATATTCTTATCAGGGAAACCATTGAGCATATCCTTAGGTGACTTTTGTATTGGCTTGAAAAGGCACTATAATACTGACTGTGATTTAATATCATAAGGAAGGTCCTTACGCTTTGATGATTAAGAATATCGTCCCAGAAGCCAGTAAATCCTATTTCAGTTCAGCCTATGGGGCCCATTAGGATGGCAAGCGGATTGCCCCCGCCAGTCCGGCGGTAGCCACTACCAGCCTGGCAGGGGCGATCCGACCGTCATCCATTTCAGAATGACCCCCCGCCATATTAGTATGGCTTGGGGGTCCGCGGCGGACAGAAAGACTGTCCGCCGCTTTTCCGCCCGGTCGCCTAGCGACCGGCGGAAAAGGGTTCTGTATGGTGGCGGTGTCTATCAGACACCGCCAGCCATATTAGGAGGGGCATTTTGCAATGCCGCCACGGAAAGGCATGTGGAGTCTTCTTTGGGGGCCCGTTGCGGGGTGGGGGTTGCACAAGGGGTGGGGGGTGCACATGGGGGTACCTGTGGTACCCCCCAGCAGTTCCATGGACAACATGGAAGCCACTGCCCAGGTTGTGCATGGAAGTGCAAAGCATGCCTTCCTACCATTGAGTCGGGCGGTGCTGAGTGCACCGCCTGCCACAATGGTAGGAATGCTGGATGCGCCCAACACTGTTGCGGGCACATCCTAATGCCACCAACAGGACCCCCGCCCTTCATCCTAATGGGGGCCTTTGTGTCTATAATATAAATGAATGATGGCAAGACATTGATCACCATCACAAATGTGGTGTAGAAGGAATAAAACTGTACTTTGAAAATTCTGGACAGAAGTGTCAAAATGCACCGGCAGTCAGTACAGCAATATCCAGGATGGCAGAGGAAGTCTCTGACTAAAGGTGTTATGATGACGAGTATTTCTTCCTTTGGACATTATAGCACAGTTTAAAGGTGTTGCACGCAAAGCAAATAGGCCTGGTTCTACCTCTAGAAAGCAGACTAATGTGCACAGAGAAGTGAGCACAGAAAACCTGTTTGCTTGGAGGGTTATTTACAGCAGGTGTACTGTGTGTCGGCTCTGTAGGGAACGTTGGAATTCTGCTTCTTGTATGTTCTATAGTTGCGGCGTTGGTAGGACAGGACTGGGAACCAAAACTGGCCCTGGCAAACTGCTTGGTTGCCCCCCCAGGGGGGAAGATAGTTAAGGGGGTGGGGCCGAGCTGTTTGCTAAGGCCAGTTTTGTCTGATTTTGTTACAGGGGGCCGACATTGCCGGCCCCAGGAAACAAATAAGGTGAACCAGGGGCTGGAAACCGGCCCCCACCAATGCAGCCCACCGGGGAAATGCCTGGTGCCTGCTATGGCCAGTCCAGCCCTAAACCATGGGCCACTGCTGGAAAACTGTTGTTCGAAATAGTCTCCTGCTCTAACACAATCAGGACACCGATGTCCTATATTGGTGACTGATAACTTAACCCCTTCGATGCTGATGACGGAGCTGTTCCGTCATCAGCATCGGTTGGGCTGTGCTGATGACGGAACCGCTCCGTCATCGGCACAGCCCTCGGGGGGAGCGCTGGCGCTCCCCCCCGGGGCATCGATCGTTTTAGCAGGGGTGGCAGCGGAAGACTTTCCGCTGCCACCCCTGGCCCCCCCCACGCTACCTGGTGACGTAAGCATGCTCAGCGTGCGCCGCCATCATCATGGAAGCCCTGGACGCACTGGAAGCCATTTCTTTCCAGTGAGTCCAACGAACAAGGTAGGTTTGTGCTCTCAGGTGGGGCGGGGGCCGTTTCTCGGTGCCTTGAGGCATCGGGGGGAGGAAACACTGTTTCCTCTCCCCTGATGTCCTAATGCAGGGCATTCATGGTGCAGGATCGCGCACAGTGTCACGATCCTGCACCAGGAATGCCCCCACCAGACACCAGGGATTTTTTTTCCGCAAAAAGGAAGCGACCCCTTGGGCAAGGGTCGCTTCCAGTGGGGCATATAATTATTCTGAGTTTTCTGCCCCCCGGGGGCAGATCAGGTGTTTTTTTTCGCCGAATCTGGACCCGGGGGGGCAGAAAAGCCCACTAGACACCAGGGATTGTTGATTTAATGAAAAGGAAGCAAACCCTTGGGCAAGGGTCACTTCCTGGGGGCAAAATTATTATTTTAGACTTTTCTGCCCCCCTGGGGGCAGATCAGTGTTTTTTGGGTCGAATCTGGACCCAGGGGGGTAGAAAAGCCCGCTAGACACCAGGGATGGTTTTTTTTTTGCAAAGGAAGCGACCCCTTGGGCAAGGGTCGCTTCCAGGGGGCGAAATATTTATTTTAGACTTTTCTGCACCCCTGGGGGCAGATCGGGCATTTTTTTGCCGAATCTGGAACCAGGGGGGGCAGAAAAGCCCACTAGACACCAGGGATTAGCTGTTTTTTTTTGGCCGATTCTGGACCCTGGAGGGGGGGGGGGGGGCGGTAGAAAAGCCCACTAGACACCAGGTTTTTTTTTTTGTAAAGGAAACGACCCCTTGGATAAGGGTCGCTTCCAGGGGGCATTGTAAATATTTTAGACTTTTCTGCCCCCCCTCCCTTCCAATTTTGGACCCAGGGGGGGTTAAAAAGCCCACTAGACACCAGGGATTTTGTTGCTCTGCAAAATGAAAGTGACTCCTTGGCCAAGGGTCTCTTCCTTAGGCCCATAGTTTTTATTGAATATATTCTGCCCCTTAATTTGGCCTTTCTGCCCTCCGGGGGGAGCAAAAAACCCTACTAGACACCAGGGAAATATTTTTTTTTTAATGGAAGCGACCCCTTGGGCTGGGTTGCTTCCAGGGGGTCCAAATTTAAAAAGATTTATATTCTGCCCCCCATTGGGACAAACACCCCATTTGTGACATTCCCCCGTGACATAGCCTGTTGTAATGTGTATTGTTTTTGTATTGTTTTTGTTTTGTAAAGTGTAATGTTTTATTTTCTCATTAGACTGTTGCAGTGTGCGGTTTTGTTACTGGTGGTTCTGCTGTTTGTGTAGTTGCATGTGTTTGGTAAGAGACCTTTTTTGTACAATTTTAATGTAAATGTTTTTTTTGCCGAGTGTGTAGTAATACGAGTATGTTTGGTTTCTCTTTTTTGTGATTATGAAACATGTTTTGCATTTGTGCTTGATGTGTATTTTGCTTTCTGTAGATGTAAGTTTTTTTTTCTTCTTTCTAGTGGGATATCGTTGACTATTTGCTGTGTCTTTGCAGAGTAGGTGCTGGTGAGTGTGGCTGTATTTTGTAAGTGAATTTTATAGTTTTTCAGTTTATAGATTTTTGTGATAAAGGCTTACATTTTTTTACCTGCTTTGCACAGTGTTGGTTGTCGAGTTGTTTGTGCAGTCTCCTTTCTTAGTGAGGATAATGGCTAGCCGCCGGATTACTGCTCAGCAAGTTGTTGGAATGCTTTTTGATTCTTCCTCTGACCATGGTGCTGTGACTGACTCTGATTTTGAGGCAGAGGTGGGAGGTGAAGAATCTGGTAGTGAGTTTTCTCTCCACATGGCATCGTCTGATGATGAAGATACTCTGAATGCTGATGAAGCTACTTTTGGTGTGGATGAAGTGCCTGTGTTAGAGGTCACTTGTGTGGGTAGGCCAAAGCAGAACAGGCCAAAAAAGTATTTTAAAAAAATTGTAGCGTTCGGTATTTACAAGAAAGCACCGAGAATTCTACTGTTTCGGGGTCATCCTAGTCACAGGCCTTTGGCCCACCCACACATGTGAGGTATCATTTTACTCAGGAAAACAAGGGAAACACTGGGTGGTAGGACAATTGTGCCAGCACGGAGATCCCACGCAAAAATGTATGGAAAAGTGTTTTTTTAACCTAATTTTAAGGTTTGCAGGGAATTTTGGGTAGGAAAACGTTAGGCGACCCACGCATGCCATACCTCGCTGGACTCCCCCGGGTGTCTAGTTTTCAGAACTGTTTGGGTTTGGTAGTTTCCCAAGATGGTCGCCGAGCCCCGTGCCAAAAACTCAGGTGCCCCCCTCAAAAATAAGGTAGTTTTGCTATAGGTAGTTTTTAAGTCTCCACCGTACGATTTGGGCCTTTTCCTGTTGCAGCCACTATGCCTACCCATGCAAGTGAGGTACCATTGTTATTGGGAGACCTAGGGGAATGCTGGGTGGGAGGAAATTTGAGGACCCACGCAGATTCCACAACTTTACCACACAGAAATGTGAGAAAAAAGCGATTTTTTTGCAAAATGTGAGCTTTGCAGTGGATTCTGGGTAGGAGAATAATGAGGGACCCACGCAAGCCATACCTCGCTGGAGTCCCCTGGGTGTCTAGTTTCTAGAAATGTGTGGGTTTGGTAGGTTTCCCTAGATGGCCGTCTAGCACGGGGCCAAAAACCCAGGTAATGCCCCTTGCAAAAGCTGGTGGTTTTGACATCGGCAATTTTGAAGTTGCCTATGTCAAAACCACCAGCTTTTGCAAGGGGGGGTTACCTGGGTTTTTGGCCCAGTGCTAGACGGCCATCTAGGGAAACCTACCAAACCCTCACATTTCTGCAAAGTAGACACCCGAGGGCTTCCAAGGAGATATGGCTTGCGTGGATCCTCCAATGTTACTTTACCCAGAATCCCTCGCAAACCTCAATTTTAGCTGAAAAAATCTGTTTTTTCACACATTTTTGTGTGGGAAAGCGTGGAATCACTGGGCTCAAACAAATTTCCTCCCACCCAGCGTTCCCCCAGGTCTTCCGATAAAAATGGTACCTCACTTGCGTGGGTGGTTCAAGGTCCCGCAACAGGCAAGGGCCCAAAACCTGAGGCGACATCAAAATTACCTATCACAAACCAACCTGGTTTTCCAAGGGGGTTCCCATGAGTTTTTGGCCCGGGGCTCGGCGGCCATCTAGGGAAACCTAGATAACCCGCACATTTCTGGAAACAAGACACCTGGGGGACTCCAGCGAGGTATGGCTTGCATGGATCTCCGTGCCGGCACAAATGTCCTTCCAGTTTGCTTTCGAACTCATTTCTACCATTAACTGGAAGGAGGTTGAAAGCACTAAAAATAGCAAAAATTGTCTATGTCCCAGGAAAATGCCAAAACTGTGTGAAAAATGTTGGTTCTCTGACAAAAGACTGTCATTTCCTAAAAGCTGAGAAAATGCTGATTTCAGCCCCAGAACCTCCTTTTGATAACATTTGCAGGGAAAAACCCAAAGGCTTTCATTTGCAACCCGTTTTCCCCATTTTTCTGAAAAAAACAAAGATTTTAATGTATTTTGCTTAATTTCTGGGACCCCTCCAAAGGAATCCACAAACCATGGGTATCTTTAGAATCCCCATGATGTTGGAAGAAAAGGACGCAAATTTGGCATGGATACCTTATGTGGTCAAAAAGTTACAGGGGCCTAAGCGCGCACTGACCCAAATCGCTAAAAAATGGCTTAGCACAGGAGGGGAAAAGGCCTAGCAGCGAAGGGGTTAATGTCAATAGGTGCTAGGGCAATTTTCTACTTTCCTTCCCTAGGAACTTACAGTATAACTCTGAAGTGCTACACACATACTATCTGATCTAAAATAAGACATTGAACAAACAGCAAATGATAATATGCAAAAAATTATAATCTTTTCCTTTGAAAGGTCTGGCTTAGTGCACAGCTGCAATAATTAGCGAGACAGTTTGGACATGGTCAGAAAAAGTAACAGGGTTTGCTAACGCAAATTTAATTATTTACAAAATGCTTTCTATATTAATAATGTACAGAATTTACATTTAAAAATTAAGGGGCCCATTAGGATGTCGGGCGGATCGCCACCGCCATGCGGGCCATCCTTGCCCGCCCGCCACCCATTCCCCCCCACCTTATTACTATGGTTACGCTTTTCCGCCCTGGTCGCCTTGCGGCCGAGGCGGAAAAGGGTTTATATAGTGGGGGTGTCCATCAGACACCGCCAGCCATATTAGGATGGGCTGTTGCAGATGCCTTTCCGTGGCGCAGGTGGGAATTGCTTGTGGGGGCCCATTACGGGCCCCCAAGGATTCCGGGAGGTCGGGAGTGCACATGGGGGCTACCTATGGTACCCCCAGCAGTTCCATGCACAGCATGGCGGGCACCGCACGTTGCCTGCCATGCTGTGCATGGAAGTGCACAGCATGCCTTCCTGCCATTGTGGCGGGCGGTGCTGAGTGCACCGCCCGCCACAATGGTTGGAATGCTGGATGCAACTGCCACTGTGGCGGGCGAATCCTAATGCTGGCCACAGGACCACTGCCCTTATGGCGGGCGGTTCAAATCACCAGTAGGATGACGGGCGGACAAAATCTGGCTGTCATCCTAATGGCCTCCTAAGTGTGTTAAATGAAAAAATAGTAGTAGGCAACCATACTTAAAACTGTAGGCCTGTAACATAGAAATGAAGGTTAGCTTCTTAAATTGACAACTGAAGACGCCATGCTATAACATGAAGGCACATTAATACTAAAATGCTTGTTTTTCACTTTTAAATAAAGTGGTACAAGATGTTTTTTTTATTGTTCTGTTTACTGCAATTTTGGAAGCTAAGGTTTATTAAATAATAAATCGACATTGTTGTATTAGAAGACAGTGAGTGTAGTAGCGGCCAGTAGTGGCAGGACAGGTGGGGATAAGGTCCATTGGTGTGCAAAATAAAAAAAAAAGATTTATAAAACATACCTGCAGACGGTCACGTTGTGCTCTTCAGCTCCTCCTCTCCAGGCATAGGCTAACAGACTGCCCTGTGGCTAATCCTGAAGCTGCTCTCAAGCATGAGAGCAGCTTCAGGATTTGACTGACTGCCCTCGATTTGTGCTCACAGACAGACTGGGAGTCCAGACTGTGCCTGCTCTCTTTAGCCCAAACATAAAGAGATGACGGACGGAGTGCTGAAACTTTTCAGATACTCACCCCCAGTCACAGATCTGGGTTGATTCCATTAGACCCTGTGCCTCATGGGAACAGTCCAGACCACACTGCCAAGCCAGGTCTTCCCTGGACTGAAAACAAGCATCCTGGGACCAGTTGCGGGGAAACACCCTCATCGGCCACCAGGCTAGCGTGAATCCAGTGGCAAAGTGAGCCAGGGATTCACGTCAGGGCATACCCTGCCAAATTAGGACGAACAAAGCAATCACAAAGTGATGATAGACAGAGAGATTAAACTTTTCAGACACTCAACCCCAGTCACAGATCCGGGTTGAATCCATCATCGTTCTTTAGCTCACTTCGCCACTCCAGTTCAGACCCAGCCATATGGATATCAGTCTTGCCCCGGTGCCTCATGGGAACAGTCCAGACCGAACTGCCAAGCCAGGTCTTCCCTGGACCAGAAGCATGAATCTTAGGACCGGCTTTGGGGTAACACCTCCCATCAGTCAGGCTAGCTTGAATCCAGTGGAAAAGTGAGCCACTGATCCACATCTAGGCATACCCTGCCAGCTTAGGGCAAACAAAGCAAACACAAAGAGAGGATGGACGGAGCACTGAAACTTTTTAGACACTCACCCAAAGTCACAGAGCAGGGTTGAATCCGTCATAGTTCTTTGGCTCACTTTGCCATCTCAGTTCAGACCCAGCCATATGAAAATCAGTCTTGTCCCTGTGCCTCATGGTAACAGTCCAGACCAAACTGCCAAGTGTAGTAACGAAATCCAAGCAGGTAAGATGTGATTCAAGATGTTTTATTGTAATAAGTTACAGGATATGTAGATCAGCCACACTAGGAGCAGACAGAAAGCTGCTCAGCTCAATCTCAACTGTGACTTCTCCTAACAGGCTCCGAACATTCCAAAACGCTACATCACTGCAACATTCCACTGGCTGAGCATGTGGTGAAAATAGCATAACCATAGACAGAATACTACATATCCCCCTTTCTTATATAACAAAAACAAGTAATATGCTAAACAGAAAAAGGAGAATCATAAATGAGGAAAGAATAAGAGGAATGCATAAACAGCATAAATGATGCAAAGAAGGCAGAGGAGTTGGCCTAACGGCTAGGGTGCTCGACCTCGGACCTGGGGATCTGGGTTTGAGTCTCGGTAACGACGCCAAAACCTCATCGCAACGCAAATCACTTAGGGGCATATGATGGAAGGGGTTTGCGATTAGCAAACGCCGGAATTCTGCCGTTTGCGAATCGCAAACAGCGTTTTGGAATGTAGGTGCCACATAGCAAAATAAGGAATCGCATACTGTGCAGTGTAGTAATGGTACTAAAACTCATACAACACACCTGTGGACAGAAAACCCCTGACCTACCTTAAGACGAAAAAGAGGTTAAATATTGAAAACTAATGTATGTGGGTCTAAACTCTTGATGTTTTTTTACCTAGCATCCATGTGCGTACAACGTTGAGCCCAAAAAAAACAATTATACAATCCTATGAAGGATAAAAGTGGAGACAAACAATAACTTCATGAAATGTACTACAAGCAAAAACATAGATACATATGGTAAAACACAACCACTCATAGAACAGGCTTAAATTACAATCGACATTAACATTATATTTGATGACAGTTACAGCTATGTGAGTATGTGTCACATATCCATGTGACACACACCAGTGTTTGAACAAACTCACTTAGACGACATAGTCCGGAGCGGACTATACTTAAAGAGATTCTTGTGCAGAGACAGTTTATGTGGAAGAAAATAAAACTACAGATGACCTCGGTTAGGACTGTATGACCCAAGTTTGCAAAGTACTCATACAAAGCACCCCACTTCCATGTAAACACAATTTTAATGTTCCTGAGCAGTTCCAGAGTCCCACAGCAACCCAGGAAACAACCATGGGGTGAGCACTGAAAGATGAATAGAAGCAACTGGTGGATGGCGCTCTATCCGGTGCGTGTAGAAGTTAATCGTGAGATTGTCACTTGAATACAGGTTTCCACTGTCCAGTGTGGAGTAAAAAAAAAACAGCATGCGTGAAGGATGTAGACAAACCTATAGTGAACACATTAATGGAGACCTCTGCAGATTTGAGAAACATCATAATATGTAGAGACTTGCCAAACATGATGTCAACTGTTACTATGCAGCTACACAAAAACATTCAATATGTAAACACTGCCTCGATAATGTTCCTTAACTTTTCTTCAATCATGGAGTGACGATTCCACTTCAAGACCCCTTTTTACAGTCAGGAACAGGCACTATAAAGAGAGAAAAGAGAGTACCTGCAACATCACAATGCTCAACATAACCATCCACTAACAAACAAGAAGTGAATAAGAACATCCAAACTTCAAACCACCACAATTCTGCTCAGCTGACACCGTCCAAGAACTTTATTCACACGACACAAACGTGGTGGGCACATTAGAAAGAAATGTGGAATATCCGCAGCCTCCAATCGAAGAATGGCGGCAGGCTATCATGCCAGCGCCGGGTGGTCACGGCTTGCGCCCAACGTTGCTGCGCTGGACAGCTGAATCGTAACAAGTGTTCCGGAGGCTTGTTCCATGAATGATGAGAAGGTAAGAGCGCATGCAAAGAGCACGGCACATGCTTGTTTTTCAAACTGCAGACCTACGGTTGAAGTGCCAGTAGTTTAGGGGAAGTTAAATTGATGATTATTTTTTAAGAAAATAAAATGACCTCACCCCTCAAATATCACAACTACTGCAAACAAGGCTCGGTACAACAATTGTCAAGGACATCTCGAGTAGCGATCAAGGTCAGAATAAAATTAACTCACCCCTCAAAGATCACAACTACTGTAAACAAGGCTCTTTACCACAATTGTCAGGGACAACTCAAGTAGCAATGAAGGTTTGAAGTAACATTTGAAAGTACCTAGATACAAACTCCAGTTGAAAATCATGCAAGATCACGGTGAAATCCCAAAACAAAGTATTCACATGTAGATTGCCAGAACAAAACACCAAAACACAACAGGGCTTCGTGTCAGTCGTTGCTGAGCTGTTGAAATACTTGCTGTGAATGTAGTACACCTTGGTGCAGCATAACATACAAATGAAATGTCATTGAATTCATATCAGAGATGCCATGTAGAATACCCCAAAAAAATATGATGCTTACTTCACTTGAAGCCGCAGATCTTGTTGATATGGGCCAGATGAACAGAGTACAGCACGCTTGGGCTGCGGCTGTCCGACGTAATGGACACTGGTGGGGCTGCAAGACGTGCAGTTTCCTTCGTTTCCTTTACGGCTTCTTTGTGGCCTTTTGTGACCCAGACTTGTTGCATATTTTTTTGAGTATTGCCTGATCTTGTACATCTTGACGCTTCTCCCCAACAGATGTCATCTTAAGATAGCTTCAGACCAACTTCAAAGCGTGAGAAAGTCTCCAGCTCGTTGCCAAATAATTGTAGTAACAAGATCCAAGTAGGTAAGATGTGGTTCAAGATGTTTTATTGTGGTAAATTACAAGATATGTAGATGAGCCCCACCAGGAGCAGCCAGCAAGCTGCTCAGCCCAATCTCAAAATTCCGAAAATGCTGCAACATTCCACTGGCTGAGCATGTGGTGAAAATAGCATAACATTAATATGGAGAGGATACTACACCAAGCCAGGTCTTCCCTGGACCGGAAACAAGGATCCTGGGACCGGTTCTGGGGTAACACCCTTCATCAGCCAGGCTAGCTTGAATCCAGTGGCAAAGTGAGCAAATGATCCACATCCAGGCATACCCTGCCAACTTAGGGAAAACAAAGCAAATACAAAGAGATGATGGACGGAGCGCTGACATTTTTCAGACACTCACCCCCAGAGACCAATCTGGGATGAATCGGTTCAGGTCTAGCCATATGCAAATCTGTCTTGACCCTGTGCATCATGGGAGCAGTCCACACTGAACTGCCAAAGTAAGGTCTTCCCTTGAAAGATAACAAGCATCCGGGGACCAGTTTCGGGGTAACACCACTCATCAGCCAGGCTAGCTTGAATCAAGTGGCAAAGTAAGCAAAGGACCAATGCCTGAGCATACCCTGCCAACTTAGGGCAAACAAACCAAACACAAAGAGATGATGGACAGAGAGATGAAACTTTTCAGATACTCAACCCCAGTCACAGATCTGAGTTGAATCCATCGTTTTTTAGCTCATTTCACCACGCCAGTTCCGACCCAGCCATATGCAAATCAGTCTTGTCCCTGTGCCTCATGGGAACAGTCCAGACCCAACTGCCATGTAGGTCTTCACTGGACCGGAAACAAGCATCCTGGGGCTGGTTTCGGGGGTAACACCCCCTCATCAGCCAGGCTGGTACACAGTGTAAATATCAATCAGTCGATATTACAAATTCATCCAGGACTCATCCCTCACGATGACCAAGCAAGTCAACGCCGTCTCATCATCCTGTTTCAACACCCTGCGCATGCTCCGAAAAAATCTTCCAATGGATCCCCACCGCAACCAGGAAGACGGTTACCCAGGCCCTTGTCACCAGCCGCCTGGACTACGGAAACACCCTCTTCCCCAGAACCACAGCCAAGCTCCAGAAAAGACTACAGCGCATACAGAACGCCTCAGCAAGACTCATCCTGGACATCCCCCGCCACAGCCACATCGCTGCCCATCTGAAGGACCTGCATTGGCTCCCCTTCAGCAAGAAATTCACATTCCGACTCCTCACCCACGCACACAAGGCTCTCTACGATGCGGGCCCCATGTACCTCAATAACCGCCTCGCATTCTACACACCGACCCGTCAGCTCCGCTCCGGCAGCCTCGCCCTCGCCCTCGCCACTGTCCCACGAATTCGCAAAGCCACCGCCGGAAGAAGATCCTTCTCCTATCTGGCAGCCAAGACATGGAACTCCCTCCCCACCCACCTCCGACTGACCCAGGGCCATAATTGATAATTAATGTTTTATAAAAAGTATTTTTTGGTATAAAAAATAATTTTAATAATTCAAAGTTTTTTAATTGCTAATCAATTTTTAATAATACATATGTTTTTTGTTTTGAAAAATATGTTATTGTTCAATATTTATTATTTGGTAACTAATATTAATTAATTTATATTTATTGGTTTTTATTGTTAATTTATTGTTAATTAATTATTCAATTTTAATTATGTTCTTAATAATTATTAATGGGTATTTGTAAATGATGTTGAGTGAAATACAAACATTATTTATAAGTATGTTATATTAAATTTCTATTCTATCCTATCCAACGCTTTCCCTACTGTTGCACTCTCTGGAGTGGGAATAGTAATTTTTACCCCTACGCTATCCAACGTTTTACCTACTGTTTCACTCTCTGGAGTTGGAATAGTACTTTTTACCCACCGGCTATCCAACGCTTTCCCTACTGTTGCACTCACTGGAATGGGAATAGTAATTTTTACCCACCTGCTATGTAACGCTTTCTCTACTGTTGCACTCTCTGGAGCAGGAATAGTCATTTTTACCCCTACCCTATCAAATGCTTTACCCACTGTTGCACTCACTGGAGTGGGAATAGTAATTTTTACTCCTACGCTATCCAACGCTTTCCCTACTGTTGCACTCACTGGAAAGGGAATAGTAATTTTTACCCACCCGTTATGTAACGCTTTCTCTACTGTTGCACTCTCTGGAGCAGGAATAGTCATTTTTAACCCTACCCTAGCAAATGCTTTACCTTCTGTTGTACTCTCTGGAGTTGATATTCTGTCGGTGATTCAGCCAGGTTAGCTTGAATCCAGTGGCAAAGTGAGAAAGCGACCCATGTTTGGGCATACCCTGCCAACTTAGGGCGAAGAAAGCAAACACAAAGAGATGATGGACGGAGTGCAGACACTTTTCAGCCACTCACCCCCCAGTCACAGATCTGGGCTGAATCCATATTGTTCTTCAGCTCACTTTGCCACCCCAGTTCAGACCCTACCACATGCAAATCAGTCTTGACCCTGTGCCTCATGTGAACAGTCCAGACTGATTTGCCATGCCAGGTCTTCCCTGGACCGGAAACAAGCATCCTGAGACAGGTTTCGGAGTAACGCCCTTCATCAGCCAGGCTAGCTTGAATCAAGTGGCGAAGTGAGCAAGGGACCCACATCTGGACATACCCTGACAACTTAAGGTGAACAAAGCAAACACAAAGAGATGATGGAAGGAGTGCTGAAACTTTTCAAACACTCACAGATCTGGGTTGATTCCATCATTATTCTTTAGCTCGCTTCATCACCCTAGTTCAAACCCAGCCATATGCAAATCAGTCTTGCCTCACCAGAACAGTCCATACCGAACTGCCAAGCCAGGTCTTCCCTGGACCGGAAACAGGCATCCTGGGAAAAGTTTCGGGGTTACACCCTTCATCAAGCTAGGCTAGCTTGACTCTAGTGGCATGGAGAGCACGGGACCCATATCTGGGAATACCCATTCCATGCTGGGTGACAAATGCAAAAAAACCCAATTAATATACAGAATGCAGAACAATGTCATACATTCACCCCAGTGTAGAGATCTGGGCCCAAATTCATTGTGTTTTGGCTTACCTTGCCATTCCAATTTGAACCCAGCCAAACGCAAATCAGTTTTGACCCTGGAAAGGAATCAGTGCATGCTTACAAACAATTGTTACAGATATTTCAGCAGTACGGTGGAAATTCTGAGAAAAGTGATATGTGGAGTTTTGTGTCACAGTTTGTTTTTTGGTTTGCGACCAGGGATCACATACAGAAAAATGTGATTAGTTGGCAGACAAAACCATTAGATAAAAACATGCGGTATGCAAATACTGTAATGATGAGCAAGAAATGCAGCAGAATAGGCTGAAGAAATGTACGCTTGCACAGACAAAGTTGGCACAGAAATTATTTCAGAATGTTATTTGGAGGGAACGCATTAGTGTAATGCAAGGTGTTGTTTTTCAAACTCGAGGTCAGATTGCTCATGGATGAACTGATCAGGGCCGTAGCGTGCACCTGGCATTTCCCCGTTGGGCTTCCAGGGTGGGACCAGTTTTGGGCCCCTGGGGGCCATTTTTGTTACCGGGGGCCGGCAATATCACCCCCCAGTAACAAAATCTCCTGAAACCAGACCTGGAAAACAGTTCATCTGCACCTCCTCCTGCCCCATAAGGGGGCCGGCCGAGCAGTTTGCCAGAGCCAAGAACTTACAGGGTTACAGCAGCAGGTGCAAAAGTTGAAGCTAATTTTTTGTAACCTTTTACAAAAGGGTTACAAAGAAATTAACTTCAACTTGGGCACCTGCTGCTGTAAGCCTGTAAGTGCTTCCTGACGCCTCGTTGCCTACTTGCAACTATTCTCTGACCCTGCTCTGACCCTTCAAGCAGGGTCAGAGAATAGTTACAAGTAGGCAATGAGGCGCCTGTCACGAAAATTAAACCTCAATAGGAAGCACTGACAGATCTAAAAACAAGCATTTGCAATGCAATAGGTCTCGCATTAGGAAAGTTTGAGCTATTGGTTTTGTAAATTACAATTTTTTTTATTTATGTGTTGGTTTTGAAAATAGCTAAATTAATAGTTTTGTCATTTACAATGCCAATAGTTATAACTTTCGCAAATATGACACCTATAGCATTTGTAATGCAACATGTTTTGTATTTACGTAACTTAGATGTATTGATATTACAAATTACAATGGCTTTTAATTTTTTTTAATGATTAATACTTAAATAAAAGTGATTTTAATTTATAATGGCAATAGCTTAAACTTTTGTAAATAACTTTTGTGAAAATTATGTTCAGTGTATTTTATTGTGACGAAAATCCAAGAACAGAAGTGAAATATTAACATCTTTTTGTGACATTTGTAATAAAGCTTGAAACATTGAGAGAACATATTTGAACCAGTTGTTGTTGAATGGTTGCGCAGATTGATGCTCGGGTGGCGCTGAGTGGTGCTGTGGTGGTGCTGAGTGGTGCTGTGGTGATGCTCAGTCGTGCTGTGGTGGTGCTGAGTGATACTGGGAAGGTGCTGAGTGATGCTGTGGAGGTGCTGAGTGATACTGGGAAGGTGCTGAGTGATGCTGGGGTGGTGCTGTGGTGCTGCTGAGTGATGCTGTGGTGGTGCTGAGTGATGCTGTGGTGGTGCTGAGTGGTGCTGTGGTGGTGCTGAGTGATAATGTGGTGGTGCTGAGTGATGCTGTGGTGGTGCTGAGTGGTGCTGTGGTGGTGCTGAGTGATAATGTGGTGGTGCTGAGTGATGCTGTGGTGGTGCTTAGTGATGCTGTGGTGGCTCTGAGTGGTGCTGTGGTGGTGCTGTTTGGTGCTGTGGTGGTGCTGAGTGATTCTGTGGTGGTGCTGAGTGATGCTGTGGTGGTGATGAGTGGTACTGTGGTGGTGCTGAATGATAATTTGGTGGCGTTGAGTGATGCTGTGGTGGCACTGAGTGATTCTGTGGTGGCACTGAGTGGCACTGAGTGGTGCTGTGGGGGTGCTGAGTGGTGCTGTGGTGGTGCTGAGTGATTCTGTGGTGGTAATGAGTGGTGCTGTGATGTTGCTGAGTGATGCTGTGGTGGTGCTGAGTGATGCTGTGGTGGTGCTGAGTGGTGCTGTGGTGATGCTGAGTGATAATGTGGTGGTGCTGAGTGATGCTGTGGTGGTGCTGAGTGATGCTGTGGTGGCGCTGAGTAGTGCTGTGGTGGTGCTGAGTGGTGCTGTGGTGATGCTGAGTCGTGCTGTGGTGGTGCTGAGTCATACTGGGATGGTGTTGAGTGATGCTGGGGTGGTGCTAAGGGGTGCTGTGGTGGTGCTGAGTGATGCTGTGGTGGTGCTGAGTGGTGCTGTGGTGGTGCTTATTGGTACTGTGGTGCTGTGGTTGTGCTGAGTGATAATGTGGTGCTGCTGAGTGATGCTGTGGTGGTGCTGAGTGGTACTGTGGTGGTGCTGAGTGATAATGTGGTGGCATTGAGTGATGCTGTGGTAGCGCTGAGTGATTCTGTGGTGGCGCTGAGTGGTGCTGTGGTGGTGCTGAGTGGTGCTGTGGTGGTGCTGAGTGATTCTGTGGTGGTGCTGAGTGGTGCTGTGGTGGTGCTGAGTGATGCTGTGGTGGTGCTGAGTGATGCTGTGGTGGCACTGAGTGGTGCTGTGGTGGTGCTGAGTGATAATGTGGTGGTGCTGATTGATGCTGTGGTGGTGCTAAATGATGCTGTGGTTCCACTGAGTGGTGCTGTGGTGGTGCTGAGTGGTGCTGCTGAGTGATGCTGTGGTGGTGCTGAGGGATGCCGTGGTGGTGCTGTGGTGGTGCTGAGTGATAATATGGTGGTGCTGAGTGATAATGTGGTGGTGCTGAGTGATGCTGGGGTAGCGCTGAGTGATGATGTGGTGATGCAGTGGGCAGAAAGGCACAAAAAGCAGTCTAACAAAGGGCAGAAGGGCAGAAAAACAAGTGAAAAACGAGTCTAACAGAGGGCAGAAGGGCACAAAAAACCAGTCTAACAGAGGACAGAAGGGCAGAAAAACAAGGGGAAAACGAGTTTAACAGAGGGCAGAAGGGCTCAAAAAACGAGTCTAACAGGGGGCAGAAAGGCACAAAAACGAGTCAAACAGAGGGCAGAAGGGCACAACAAACGTGTCTAACAGAGGGCAGAAGGGCACAAAAACAAGGGAATAACAGAGGGCAGAAGGGCACAAAAAACGACTTTAACAGAGTCCATGAAGATGCCACCTTTTTGTGCAAGACCTCTACTCAACTGGAATACTTTCTACTGTCTAATCAATAAGTGCTCCCTCATTGGCTAAATGTATAGGGGCAGATTTACAATAACTGGCGCATCCCCATGGATGCGCCAGTTATTTTGCGCCACAGCACCGCCACCCATGGTGCACCGCATTTACAATGTGGCGCACCATGTGGCAAAAACGGCACAGATGCATCACGCATCTGTGCCGTAAAAGCAGCACATTGCTGGAGCTGCGTTGCAAGCGCGACGCAGCTCCAGCAATGCTTTGGGGGGCCCTATCTCCCCAATGCTGCGTCAAGCCTTGCGCCTGCTTCAAGAAGGCGCAGGGTTTTGACGCAGCATTGTTCTAAAATTGACTGAGTGAAATCTTGTAAATTTCATTCAGCCACTTTTAGGAGGCGTTCCTGCGCAGGAGCGCCCTCCCCTGCGCCGGAACGCCTCCTGATGGCGCAGGGTTTTACAACGTGACGCATCTCTCAGATTCGTCACGTTGTTAATACCCAGCACCATGGCGCATCTTTTGTGCTGCCGCTGCGTCACAAAAGTGATGCAATTGCGGCGCAAAAGAGGCGCAAGCGACTTGTAAATCTGCCCCATAGGGCTTTTACTACACTGTAGCTGCGTAAAGGGCCAGAAGATGTGTCTCCAGTGGCCATGTGTGCCTGTGTTACAGGCACACATGGCCACTGGAGACACATCTTCTGGCCCTTTACGCAGCTGCAGTGTAGTAAAAGCACTAGACATTTACCCAATAATGGAGCACTTACTGGATTAGCCAGTAGAAAGTACTCCAGGGCAAATCGCAAAAAAATCCGCGATTTCGCGGCAACATTCGCAAATTTGCGTTTTTTTTTGCGATTTCGCAGGGAAATCCGCGAATTCGCAGAACGCGAATTCGCAAATTTCGCCCATGCTTAGTGAGCAGTGATGAGCAAATACAGGGAGTGAACCAAATGAAATTGGAGAATTTTCCATTGCAGGTGCCGGCACAATGAATACAAATGGCCAATACAAATGACACACCTCCAACTACCTCCAGTTCCGAAAAAAACTAAAAACACACCTATTACCTAAACTCTAAGCAACAGCCCTGCAGAATTACCAGCAAATTTGGTTGTCAGCGCCTTGATATCCCTCGGAATGAGTGTTGCACTCTACAAATAACATTAAAAAAATAAAAAAATGCAAGTTTCTATGACACAGGTCCCACAAACTCCAATGGCCCCACTGTTATATTCCCGGGTTAGGCCCATTTAGCAAAGCAGATTATTTCTTACATTGTCCTCGCGAATAACATTTCCAAGCTGTGACCTTTTGCATACATTTGCATGCACGACAATGTTGGATTAGGTTCTCTGAAACTAAACTTGTTTCACATCTAGCTTCACACAACATTATCATAATGCTCTGAACATATTGTACAAGTACTCGTTTCTTATACAAATGCCATCACTATCTTCGTCCATGTGGCGATAGGGCTAACTACATATCCACAACATCACTAATATTTGCATACATTATAAGGCTGCTTTCTATTATAAAATATGAGCATTCCAATAGATTAGTAGAAGAGGTACTTACAGTGACACTGAGGGTCCTTGAATGCTGAGAAATCACCATGCGGCAACCGAACATCTCATTAGGGGTGTCCAGTTCATGACCAAGATGTGGTCCTTCACTCTATGCCATCAGGTAATGGGGTTGGATCGTTCTTATGGGGGATGCTTGTCTCTACACCTACACACACTCTAGTTACACTTAGAGTAGGGTTCGCATAGTAGGAGTACACTTGATTACTGCCTTGTTTATATGCCCGCATATATACAATTGTTTAGCACCATGGTAGAACTATATCTACTATTTATGCTTTTGGTGCTTATAATCACGTTTACCTGCTTCTGTCTACTATTCATTGCAGCACATATCTTTTATGGAAGAATAACGTTGGTTCAATAAAGATCATTGAAAATGACTCAATTTGTATTCTCTGTATATTTCTCTGAGAAGAAGTAAGCACGAGTGACTCAGTGAAAGGTACTTTACTGTTTCAATAATTCCTGAGGATTCAGGGTTGTCATTTTCAGTGGTTGCCAGAAATCATTCACTCCCTGGTAGGTTAGGGGGGCTTACAGTGGTGTTGTGAGCTAGCTGGTGTCAGCCGGCCCGGACCAAATCCTGCCATTTATCCTGATCCCCGATGCCAAAAAACCACAGCAGTAGTGATCAGAATGTGTCCAGAGGCTGTGGCTTTCTGAACAACCTAAGAGCTGTGGTTTTCAGCTGTAAACAAAGCCGTTCTCAAACCGAGGCCGGTGAGCCGCGTTGCAAGATGGCGCCTCACCGGAGCTGAAAGCTGTGATGTCCTACGCCTGCGGGTGAGACTGTGTGAAGGCCATTGGATGTTCCGGTTTCAGCCTTAAGACACCCGATGTGATACCGGGGGCACACTGCAGCCCCCGGAGCAGCCGTGAGCGAGGCCAATCTTGCTGTGACATCGGTGGGCCACGCCTCAAGATGGCGCTTTGCTGGAGCGGAGTGCCAGGATCTACAAAGAGCCTGGGCAGCAGTGAGCGGCACTGACGGAGTCAGGGACGCTGGATCTTGCCAGCACTATATAATAACTCATTAATTAAATTGGTTCCCATTTAGTACTCTTTCTCTCTTTGTCTACTTCCCTAGCTCCTATCCCCTCTCCCCTGAATCTCTCCTCGTGCCTGCTACTCTGCCTAGCCCCCTGCCATTTGTGCCCTTTGACTAAGCACTCCTTCTCCCCTTGGGGAAAGATACAATATTTATACTCTGGAGTCTCAGCGAACCCGCTGAGACAGTCCGCTGCACCAAGGGAGCCACTCACAGCTGAGGTATGGTATGGCACCCCTTGCCAAAGCACTCCCTCTCCCCTTTTTGGGGTAGGATCCAGTATGTAGGCCTTGGAGTCCCAGAGACCCCTCTGAGAGAGTCCACTGCATATAGGGAGCCTCTCGCAACAGAGATAGGGAAGTGATACCACTTCCCCTGGGATCACTGCTTACTGGACTTTGGACGTTGCTTTGACTCGTCTACCGGTTTGTGTCCCCGTCGCCCTTCCCCTTCTCTTTTCATGCAGGGTCTCTCGCCCTCCCCTCCTCTTTCCCGACTTAATTATATGTCTATTTCCCCTGCTCCTACCCCTCCCCTGAATCTCTCCCCTTGCCTGCTTTTCCCCTTACGTATTTGTGCTTATTGTTTATCTCGACCTTACAAGTAACTATGTTGCCATGCTCTAATAACTGTGTAACCTTTGTAACGATGTAACCTGTAACTATGATCTGATACTCATGTAAAGTGCTCTGATACCTCCGGGTCTAGCCAGCGCTATATAAAACCTTTAAAATAAATAAATAAAAATAATGCATGGATGTCTGGAATCAGTCTTGACACCAAGGCTTTAGTTTATGTTGCCCGAACAATGCCAGGTCCTACAGATTGGTAGGAACTACACAGCATGGCACTGCCAGCGCTGGTTGGGCTCTTATTTATTGGTCAAATCTAAGTAGTTCAGTCGTCCTGTCTCAGGAGCCCCTACTCTAATTTTTCATTGGAGACGTCAGTACTGGAAGAGAAGCAAATCCACCTCAGCTGAGTAGGTATACCGTATTTACTTGCTGCAGATTAAATGAAGCTTGGAGGATTAGAAGTTCCCACACTGTGCAAACCATATCTATATAACAAATTGGATAAGTACCACTGCTCTAACAATGACCAAATAGGATGAAAATATTTTGAGAAAAGATAGATTGACTAAATATTTCAGAAAATTGCAGACAGGTAGTTACCATGAAATTGCTACAACATGGCCTCCTTGCAAAGAGTGGCAATGTTACCTTCGTGGGTGAGGCACACAAAGCATTCAGAACAGAGGTATTAAATTCTTGGGTTAAATTTCCACTTGCAGATGCACGCAAAAGGTTGAAAATTAACCACCTGATGAGTATTTTCCATACGTATACTTAAAAGTCCCTTTAACATACCAAGAGCATGTTAATTGGTTCAAAGGTGCCCTATCCAATACAACAGAACACATGAGAAGGAGCAACTTTGCCAGTCTTAACATCATACACACCACATCCAGATATTGCTACCTTAACACTAGCAGGAATGGGCAAACTTTACAGAGATTTAGTAAGAATTTACAGATATCTTACACAATATGTAATGAGAATAAAGACAGTCAAACCTGCTCAGGCGGCTCAGGATGAACAACCACAGATGGCTACCACAGGTATTAGCCTCTAAAAATCTAAGTGCCATTATGGAAAAGGTTCACACCAGCCGGAAGCAAATCCCTTTCTGGGTGGCTCGAAAAAGAGGATAGCTTGAGGCAGTTTTTCCCCAAACAGACTCACAAAAAAAACACAAAATACTGACAATTCAATAGCAGATCTACCAGATGTACTGAAACATATTCATATTCAGAATGAGTACAGGGAAGAGCCTGCCTTAGATCTGGGAATAAAACTGATAGGCAATTTTGGCCACGTATCTACCATTATGTTAAGTAACATCAAAAGGAGAGGCAGCAGCAGTGGCTATATGCCAAAGCCTGTAGGAATTCACTCCCGCACAGCAAGAGTGAGAATTACCTGAAATTACCGAAGATACATATGCCTCTCTAGGCAAGGATAATCTGGGAGTCAAACCTGGGAAACCAATAGTTAAGGGTAGCTCTCAAAGAGATAACTCTAAGCAAGCACCTGATTCTTCAAAGAAGAAATGGGATAATAAACAAAACAAAACACAGTCACTAGGTAGGTCTCCTCAACAGGAACACGCCATCCAGAGATATATTTAGCAAATCTGTGAAAATAATAGAAAGCCTGAAAGATTTCAGGATACTCATGCACGTTCATCTCATTCCTTTCAGGAAAATTCGAAACACATTCAGAGAGAGCCGGCCGGTCAGAGTACAGATTGGAAGAGCGAGTCAAGCCAAAAAGGGACACACATCGCACTTCGGATTACATCATTAAACAGGAAGACAAACAAAAGACTTCAAAACCTCAATTTAAAAAGAAGTAGTTTGCAGGAATTACAATTAGAAATTCCCAGGCTCCTGAGGACTCTGCTTCTAAACGGGGCAAGGGCAGTGACAATGCTGGACAGTGTGGCCGCAGTCACCATAGCCTACCAGAACCAGATCGACATTGTGGGGGTAGTAGCGCTGAGTGAGCATATCACTGTGGAAACACCTGACACAAGGGTAAGCGTCTCACATTGTTTATACAAAATAATGCTCCATATAGAGGGGGACATACCTAGGAAAATGAAAGGTCTCTTTTTGGAGAACCTGCCCTATGGTTACAACATTATTTTGGACGAAAAGGATTTGCCAAATGAGTTTGTAATGGATTGCCCAATGGGAGAAGAAGTCATTTTACCTGCTTTTTCCGTACCAGAGTCAGTTAAAAATTCATGTGTGCAGGAGTGGGAGTTAGCATTAGCTCCTGTAGTTTACTGCAACCATGTTGGTTGGGATGATGAGACAATACCTGAATAAACATGAAGCAAAGAAACAAGTCATGTGGATATAATAATCCAACTCTCTCACTGCAACAGATGTAGAATACATATTTTATTCACCATTACAAACACAAGTATTCTTGCAGTATGAACAAGAATATCCTCTACAGAATGAAATAATGCCTCTGGATTGATACAAATGTATCATTTATATTGTTAAACACAGACGGAGCCCAACCCTGCAAACATTCAGGAGGAGTCTCAAGACCTGGCTCTTTGAATGAGCGGAGCTGCCCGAAACCCCTCTCCCCCTGGCACCATGAGACCCTCATGGGTGAGTAGTGTGCTCTACAAGTCCTTGATTGTTTGATTGATGGATCTTCCCAGAAAGACGTAGCAACAAAACAACAATATTATGCGGCATGTGCAATTGTATAAAAGCGCAGGCAGGGCAGAAAGTTTATTTCTGGAAAAACACAAACACAGCCTCTAGGAGACCGTATGGCACAGCCGGCTGAACTAAAAGCCCTGATAGTGGCACTACATATTATGGATCCTTAATTCCCCACACTCATAGGGGTTGATTCCGATTCGGGAAAGAAAACCATCCTCCGATTCGTATTCGTAGCCGTTTCCGTACGATTCGTACAAAGCCGTCCGAATTGCATAGTACGATCCGTTTTCAAAGAATCCGTCCGAATGTTTATGAACCGTATGAAAAACTATCGAAGAACCGTATGATACAGACTCGGCTAGTGAACCATACCATTTGTAAGCATCCCATACGGCCCGCCAAGTATGATCTGGACCGGGGACCGTGAACGCTATTCGTACGGGAAAACACCGTCACGTATGAACTGCGATTTGTACGGAAAACATCGCTTATGAACGAGCCGCACAATCAAATAAAAAGCGAACCCCCCTCAACGAAGCGCACGTTTACCCTGTAAATACGTCGCGTATGAGAGAGCTACACAATAAAGTACGAAATGAACCCCCTCAACGAAGCGCATGCGTACCCCCTAAAAACATTGCGTATGAGAGAGTTATGCAATAAAGTATGAAACGAACCCTCCCTCAACGAAGCGCACGCGTACCCCGTAAAAACGTTCCCTTTGAGAGAGCTACAAAATAAAGTACAAAACGAACCGCCCCTCAACGAAACACACGTATACCCCGTAAGTACATCACATATGAGAGAGCTACACAATAAAGTACAAAACGTACCCCACCCTCAAAAAAAGTCATGCGTACCCCTAAAACAGCACAAGGAGTGTCCAAACGAGTCGCAAAACACCGCAAAACATATTTCCTGTGTACAAACCATTGCAAATCAATGTCCTGGCCAAATCCAAAGTGGCAAACAGAGGGCCCAACTCAGACCCACCCCTTATAACACACCCACCAAAAATTCAAACTAAGCCACACCCACAAATGGACCAATAAAAAGGGCCCACACACACAAACCAGCATCCTTTGCAACATACCCATTTACCTACAGAGACTGACAACACACCAACAACTGCGCACATCCACCTTCACACATACCCCCAATCACATTCAGACCCATACCCTCCGTCACAGTCAGACCCACAGAGGTGGAGCTTAAATTGTACCTCTCCAATTGCATTGGTTTTCTTGAAGGCCATGCAATCTGATCTTCTCCTTGTCCTTCTGGGAAAGCATATAATGCAAACATTATGAGGGTTTGCATGGGTCTTTTATCTGCAAGAAAACGGCATTTGACTAAAAGGGAAGGCATTCTGCAAAATAAGTTGAATGTCCTTAAAGATATTGAGTAAATGTGTTCCTGAAGATTTGGAAAGATTTTACAAGAAAATAAAACCTCAAAAAGGTAGACTCACAGCTCCAGAATCCTGTCAGCAGGGGGGGGTGTAAACGAAAGGACTCAGTTGTAATTCGTAGACCATGATGGGATCCTGATGGTATGCTAGTCCTTAAAGGTGCAGTATCGTTTTTTTCAGCTTTTTGAGCTAAACTACATTGTTGCCTTTTTCCCCCTCCCTTCTTTCAAAAAAGGGTTTATGAAAAAGTTTTCTTGTTACTGTCTTTAATACTGACACATTTCTTGCATGTCCCTGTTATATCTTTTTAAAGAAAATAGGCAAAAACTGGCCACTATAGCCTTTTTATAGGATTTCAAAATGAAATTGACACTGAATTATATACATATATATATATCGAAAACAGTCTCGTCCACTAACCACGCGGACTTAGCAGGAGCAAACCACTCTCCCCAAGTATCAAATCCAGGATTTTAGTACATCGCCATCACACCAAAATCGTGTCAGCAGTGGTAAGTTTTATTCTGCAATCATAGAGCGAGTACTCTCCTCAACGATATATATGTATATATATATATATATATATATATATATATATATATATATATACACACACACATATATATACAGGTGCGTGTGCCTTTGACCACACCAACAACGCCAAACAACCGTGAAATAATTTATAAATAGTCCTTCGTCCATGTTCATTGTGAGGACTAGACCGTCAACCTTGCATCTATATCTGTCCATCTATGGGCACCATTATCATTTTTCTTTTAATTCAGTGTTCCAGACATATTATTCCCAGCACAATGCAGTAGTATAAAACTCTACATACACATACTCATTGTCTATTATATATTCACCACATACAAGGATATCTTTCATATATGTCTGATCATGTATTGATCAATGTTAAAAGCATGAGATCAAGATGTAAAATAACGAATAGTTTCTTACCTGTCGGTGTAGTTTTGCAGCTTGAAGATCTTTCTGGATTCACTATGCTCTGCATATTCTGCTATCTGGTGGTTGGGTCCGGAATCATAGTCTTTTTTCTCTTATTTTTTTTTTCGTAGCCCAGGCAGGCGTTTACGTCCCACCATTTGGTGTACCTTCGGTGACGTCGGCATGCTTCCGGCGGAAGCTCCCACCCTTGGGCACCATCTTCGGATTCTTTTTTTTTTTTGTCCTTGTAGTGAATCCATGGCTATGTTTGTTAAACCTTTCTCCAACGTAATTCTTTTCACGTATCTTGTAAGCTTCAACATGCTTTCTATTCCATGTGTTGCCACCTTCTTGCTGGCGGAGGCGGGTGGGTTCGCTAGTGAATCCAGAAAGATCTTCAAGCTGCAAAACTACACTGACAGGTAAGAAACTATTCGTTTTACCGCGTGAATCTTTCTGGATTCACTATGATGTGCATAGATTTTGTGGCGGCTGGGTGGAAGATGAGCGTTGGTTGTTGAATATATGTTGAAGCACTCTTTGTCCTACTTGTGCTTCCTTGTTCATCTGTACATCCACGCAATAGTGCTTAGTGAACGTGTACACTGAAGCTCCAGTTGCCGCCAGGCATATGTCCTGAATTGGTGTGTTGGACAGAAAAGCAATTGCTGCTCCTTTCTTTCTGGTCGAGTGGGCCTGTGCCCCTTCTGTTAGCTCCTGACCCGCTTGCTTGTGGCAGAATTGTATCGTTTGTGCGCTCCATCGAGCTACGGTGTTCTTAGTTACTGGTCTACCCAGGTAACTGTTTGCGAAGGATACGAAGAACTGTTTTGTCTTCCTGTGTTCTGTCGTCCTTTCAATGTAGTGCATCACTGCCCTTCTTGCGTCTAAAGTGTGGAGCGCCCTCTCAGCGCTTGTCGTGGGGTTCTGGAAGAAGCTAGGAATTTGAATACTCTGATTCATGTGGAACCTTGACACCACCTTTGGCATGAAGTGTGGGTCTGTTCTCATCACGACCCTGTCACTGTGTATCTGGATGTAGGGTTCCTGCAGTGTTTGTGCCTGTAGTTCACTTGTCCTGCGTAGAGAGGTGATTGCTACCAGGTGTTCCGATGCCGACCAGCCAAACACCGCAGGAGTGAAGAATGTCCCAATCCCCTACCCTCGCTGTAATCCCCAACACCCACAGATACATACAGGGTGATGGAGAACACGACACCGGGAGAAGGTGGGTAAACAAAACAAGGGAACTCCAGGTCTTGGGGAACACAGCATGTCTTCTCTAATTTCCTGACCCCAGTCGAGACCACTGAAAAAGAAAAGGGGGATAAGATTAGACACACCCCATTAACAAAACAAGTGCCAAGTACACACACGAATCACTGGCCTCCCTGCTTACCCCAGACAAAACTCAGGAGTAGCTTAAAACGAATCAGGAAGCAATCAACAGCTTTCGTATTGGATCTTTCTTCCGTAACCCCAGACCACGCCCCCTCGGGAAACACCGAGAATGTCAAAGGGGGTGGAATCAGCAAGAAACAAAAAATAAGGACTGGGAAGGGATAGGGGAAAAAAGGTGTCCAAGAACATAAAAGACACCCAAAAAAAACCTATATTTAAACGAACACGAAGGTAGCACAAAAAACGGCCGTTATTCAGCTCCTTCGTGATACCACTCAAAAGACACACAACAAGATGGTTTAGTTACAAAAACAAGTGAAAAAACGGGAAGCCCAGCTCTCAAGGGAAACGCAGCCGCGTATTCCGAAGCGTCACCAATTACAAAACAGGTCCCACTAAGGGTTAAAAAATACCCCAAAGGTTAAGAAAAACAGGATAAATAGTGAAAAAGGAGCCAAATGCCATCCCTCTAAAAGCCCGCTGTCATGAACCACAAACAAGAGGGAACAAAGTAGGTAAACAGGAACAAGAAACACACGGCAAGGGACCATCAAAGAAACCAAGCACCCGTTTCCTGCGGGCAAGCCCTTTTAAAGCGAGCCCAAGGGAGCGTTCATAAATTCACCCATGCACTTGGCACTACACGCTAAACCAGTGACTGGGGGTCTAGACAGAAGGCACCCGCCCCCCCCCCGAACCTCGATACCAGGAAGGCTGCTTTCATTGTCAGCATTTGCAGTGATGCCTTGTGGATGGGTTCAAAAGGTGCTTTCATGAGCTCTGTCAGTAACACATTCAGGTTCCAAGGCGGCGGCGTCATCCTTTTTGATGGCGCTATTCTTTTAGCCCCTTCCAGGAATCTTTTTACTACTTGAGATGTAAAGAAGCTTCTCCCGGTTTCTCCTCTTGTGTATGTCACAATCGCTGCCAGGTGTACCCTCAGCGAGGATGAGCTTAGCTTAGCTTTTATTAGGTGCCTGAGGTATCTTAGCACCGTTGATTCCCTGGTCAGCTTTCTATGGAGTTTTTTCTCGCAGCACCATTGAGTGAATCTTTTCCATTTTTCCCCATAGCACTTGCGTGTGCTGGGCCTTATTGCCTCCCGCAGCACCCGCAGGGTACTCTCTGGTAGTTTTAGATGTGCAAACTCGAAGTCCTCAGGAGCCAAGCTGAGAGGCTGAGGCTCTCCAGCTCTGGGTGTAGAACTTTTCTGTTTTCCATGGAGAGTAGGTCTCTTCTTTTTGAGAACTTGTGGGGTGGGCCCTGCGCCATCTCCATTATCTGCGAGTACCAGGTCTGCCTGGCCCATTGTGGTGCCACCAGGATGAGCGTCATGTTGATCGTCATGCATTTGTTAAGAACCCTGGGGCTCAGTGGTATCGGGGGAATGCGTAGGCAAATGTTTTTGACCAGCTTATCCATAGGGCATTCTCCTGGGACAGTGCCTCTGGTTGTCTGGATGCAAAGTATTGGCATTTTGCATTCTGGCGTGTTGCAAACAGGTCTATTGTCGGAGTGCCCCACCTCTTGAATAGTCTTTCAGTTTCCTGTATGTTGAGGTTCCCACTCGTGGGATGCTGAAGTCTGCCTGCTGAGCCAATCCGGTTCTACATTGTCCTTCCCTTGCAGGTGTATGGCTAGCAGGTCTATTTTGAGTGGTATTGCCCATCTCCAGATTTCCTGTGCCAAGCTTGACAGAGGGAATGATTGAGTTCCCCCCTGCTTGTTGATGTAAAACATTGTTGTGGTGTTGTCTGTTCGTATCAGCACCTTTTGGTTCTACAGTTGTTTCTGAAAGGCCTTGAGGGCAAGCAACACTGTTTTCAGCTCTAGGTAATTGAGGTGTTTGACCGCATCCGCTGGGCTTCACAGACCCCTCACTCTGAGCCTGTTCATGTGTGCGCCCCATTCACTTGCTTCGGTTCCATCGAGCATTTTCCCCAGTGTATGGAGGCTTGCTAGCGTTCTTGTGACCTGTTCTGCATGATCCTTACATGTCCTGTAAAAGCTTGCCTTTACGAGCCAGTCGTCGAGGTAGGGGTACACGTGTATCCACTCTCTTCGCAGATGTGCGGCCGCTGCTGAGAGGCATTTGGTGAATACCCTTGGTGCGGACTTTAGACCGAATGCCAGGGTTGTGAATTGGTAGTGATCCTTGTTTACTGTGACTCTTAGCATGTGCTTGTGCTGCCTGTTAATGGGGATGTGCAGGTACGCATCTTTGAGTTCTATGGTGGACAAGAGGTCCCCGGCCTTTATCTGTGGGATGATCTCTTGTAGGGACGTCATCTTGAATTTTTTAGTCTTTACATATTTGTTTAGGAACCGTAGATCCAGGATGGGTCTTAGGCTTTCGTCCACTTTTGGCGCCAGGAAGTAGTTTGAGTACACTCCCCTGTTCTGTTCTTTGAATGGGACCGGTTCGATGGCCTCTTTGAGGAGGAGTTCTTGAGCTTCCTCTTGGAGCAATTGCAGCTCCCTTCCTGAGTGCTCTCTTTTCTTTGGCTTTCTGTTTGGTGGTCTCTTTTCCAACTCTATGCAGGATCCGAACTGTATGATGTTGAGTATCCACTTGTCTGTGGTTATTTTCCTTCACTCTTGGAGGAAAAATCTCAGCCTGCCTCCTACTGGTGTTGCATGTTCTTTTGTGTCTTGTCTGTGTAGCCCTCTCCTCTTTGCTTTTCCGTGCTCTTTCCTCGGAGGGTTTGAGTGGGTGAGCACGTTTTCCTGTGTGAAGTCACTTAGAGGGGGGTTGTTCACCGCCTCTCCTTCTCTGGCCTCGTACGTTTCCTCTCCCGCGAAAGGACTGGCCCCTGTTCTGGTAGTTCCAGTTTTGATTCTGCTGGCCCTGGTGACCTTGGTTGTCACTCTGTTGACCCTGGTGGAACGCCTGGTGTGGTTGTCCTTGCTGGTTTCCACCCCTTCCATTCGGCCTCCACATAGGAGTGCCTCTTCTCATCCCCCTGAATTGCAGGGCCCCCATGGACCTTGCCGTCTCGTTGTCTTTCTTCAGTTGGGTGAGTTTCTCATCGGCTGGGGCTCCGAACAGTGTTTCTCCATTGAAAGGGGTGTTCAGGATGTTGTTTTGAACCTCTGTCTTGAAGCCTGAGATCCTGAGCCAGGCTTGCCTTCTCTCTGTGATTCCTATAGCCATCAGCCTGCTGGATGTTTCTGCCCCGTCCAAGGCTGTCTTCAGGCACGAGTTTGCGATGCTTTTCCCCTCTTCCACGAGGTGAGCGGCTCTCTACTGGTGTTCCTCTGGCAGGTGCTTGAGCAATTGGTTCATCTTGTCCCAATTCTGGTAGTACTGGTGCCTGTTGAGAAGGGCGTTGGAGTTTGCCATCCTCCAGTGCATTGCTGCGTTTCTCTCAATTTTTCTGCCTGTTAGGTCCATTCTCCTGCTTTCCTTGTCAGGTGGTGGCCCAGATGTTGTTGGGACGTTGGTCCTTCTTCTGGCCGTTGCGGCTATAATTGAGTCTGCTGAAACTGTCCCCTGCATGTAAGGGGGGTCCTGGGAGGAGAACTTGTACTTTTTCTCCGCCCTTGGCGTGACTGACCTGCAGGTAGCTGGTTCTCTGAACGCCTCTTTGCCCTGTGCCATGATACTCTTCAGCATGGGCAGGAAGTGGCTTTTTGTCTGTGCGGGGAGCAAGGTTTCCAGCAGGAAATCTGCCTTAGCCTTCTCCTCCTCCAATTTGACTCCATAAGCTGCTGCAGCATTCTTGACGACCTCATAGTAGGCCCCAATGTCGTTTGGCGGCGAAGGCCTCGAGGGGTATGTCTCCATAGCCTCCTCTGGGTTTTCGGCCTCGATGTCCTGCCAATCCTGGTCCTGAGCCGTCGAGGATCCCGAGTCGTAGCTCGAACGCGGGTCCCCATAATCACCCTCTGTGTAATAGAGGTCCTCCTCTTCTCCCTGCTCCGAGGGCTCCGGAATTTTCAAGGGCTCTTCGGCGTCAAACTCCTCGTGTTCTTCTATCTCTTCGAGGACCGTCGTGGGCTTCGAAGGGATCCTGTATCTTTTCATTTTGTTTTCGAAGTCCTTCTTCCTCTGGATGATGTTTTCCATCTCGGCCTCGAGTCTTCTTTTCTTTCTCTCCATCTGTGCGGCCTGCTCGGTGTCGAGCGTTTCGGCCGCCCTTTCTCGACGGCCCCGTCGACGTCGGAGCGGCTCTCGGCTCCTTCCCCTTCGAAGTCGAGGATCCCTTTTCGGGAGCTTGCTTCGACGACCTTTGCTTTTCGCTGGTCTTTGCTGTACGGGAGTCCTTCTCGAAGGATCCGCTGGGCTGTTTTTTGGGGACCGCATGCTTCGGTTGTCGAAGATTTCGACGCCGGTGCTCCCTTCGAGGTTCTAGACTCTGATTTTCGAGAGTCATCCTCAGGTTTTTGAGGCCCTGTCGAGGGTTTCGGGGTTGTAGACTCTCCTACCTTGTCTGACGATTTCTTATCGGTCTCTGCGACCGTGGAGACATCTGGACCTTCGGCGATGTCCTCGTCGTTGGTGGAGAGGCCCAGGTCGTACAGCGACGGGGCATTGCCCTTGCCCTGCATCGTGTGGTGAGCTATCCTCTGTTTTTCCTGAATCCTCAGCGTCTTCGGCATGAAGACTGAGCAGGCGTTGCAGTCCTTGCTCCCGTGGTCGATAGGCAGACAGAGGTTGCAGACCGGGTGCTGGTCTCTCTGCGCGTACTTGTGGTTGCAATTAGGGCAGAATTTATATGGTGTGTTGTCCATTACTGCGCTCAGGGGTCCCACTGTGTGCGCATTCTCCATCAGACGTCGAAGATCTCGAGGTTCCTCTCCTTCTTGGTCCTCCCGGCTCTGATGTTCTTCTTCTCCTGGTCTTCTCGAGTTTTTTCCTGAAGAAATTTCTCTCCTTTTCTTCTCCAAAACTTCTGAAGCTTCACGCGACGATCCAGACCCAATGGCGGAAAAAAGAATCTGAAGATGGCGCCCAAGAGTGGGAGCTTCCGTTTGAAGCATGTCGACGTCACCGAAGGTACACCAAATGGTGGGACGTCGACGCCCACCTGGGTTACGAAGAAAAAAAAAAGAGAAAAAAAGACTACGATTCCGGACCCAACCACCAGATAGCGGAATATGCACAGCATAGTGAATCCAGAAAGATTCACGCTGCAAAATGTTACATTTGAACAACATTAGAGTGCTTATATGTTATAAAGTACAAGTGTACTAAAATGCTCTCTCCTTAAGATCAAAGTGCCATAGTGCATGTTATTCCCTCCCCGATCCTATAATGTCCTACCATAATGATTTATTTTTTAGCATTAGTTGGAACCTAGTCTATCTAAAATATGAATTTCTTATTATAAGTGCCATCATATAGGCTACTATGTTTCCATAATTCCCTGTTGCTAATAATCAACATCCATTAACTATTTTATTATAATTAGTTGGCTGTTCCAGATTTTTCTTTGTCAGTGATATTTATATAATATTACTATATAGGAGGAAAGGTGGTTTCCACTATCATATACCTTTGCCATGGCATCCACCTCTTGTTTTTGTGTATACAGTTGTGTATCTATTCCATTACCCTACAAAATTATATAAAAAACAACTGTCCCTCTCATCAACAGTTTCATACATTGGGCAGTCATATGTTGGATTTTTCTCAATCAAATTATTATGTCCAAGAAAGTGACAAGTTCAAGAAGGTGAAGTTAGTAAGAGGCATAAACAGATTAAATCTTAGCTAAAAAGTTCACCCAATTAAACTATTAATTACTGATGTCATCCATTACTTTTGTACCCACACATGATTGCAAACAAGACATGTTCCAAATTACATGTATTAAATATCTTCTGGAGGTAGTTGTTGAACTCTTGCCCTCTTTTGAATATATGGCAGAAGTAGGTAAAACAACATAAGCACTAGGAACATCTAAATGCTCACTGAAGACATTCCAGACGTCAGATGGCTGTATATACAAGTCAATCATGGTCTAATGGGGACCCAGAGTTTGATGTTGTTCCAAATACAACACTACTCTATTGTGAGATAACTAGAAGTAGGCAATTATTGATAGACATGAAGTTCTGCATCACTTTAAGCCCCCAAGGTTTTTATGTACCCAGTACTAGAATATCTTAGATTCACATCTCTTGAAATGTAGGTCACGGCTGCCACCTTGTGGATGTGGTTTAATATACTGTATTCCATAGTATTCAAATCAAGTGAGGTATCTATTATGTACCTCCCAGAAATATTATGCTATAGGGTATTTTCAATCCTGATTTCTTACAGCTCTCATGTTTTGTAAGATCCTCATTTTAACCTTGTTGATCTTGCTCCCTACATATCTCCTCTGACATGTGCACACTAACACATACTAACACATACATAGCATATTGAGAGTTGCATGTTATTCGTTCAGTGATGGTCTGCGTTATTCCTTCAACATTTCCAAAATCCATTATTTTTATTTGTCAACCAATTTCTTTCCTTGAATTGCTGTAAAAAGTTCCTCGTGAGTATACCACACAAAGAACTGTTGTATGATATGTGATCTATGGTTTGGATCCTACATTTGATTTAAGATGCTCTTCATGTTGAAGGATATGCCAGTTCTTTTCAAGTATTGATTTGATATTTTTGTCTTCAATGTTGTATTCGATAAAATATCTAATTTGAGACTCCTCCTTACGGCATTTGTTTTTATGTTCACTTTTGAATTTTGTTCCTGCTCTCATCCATGTAGTAGCTCATATCTTCTTATTGCACATTCAATTGTATGCTTCCTGCAATCTCTTTTTTAGGCAGCCTCTATTAAAAAAATCTCATAGTCATCACCTCTGATTCTTTTAAAAAGTCTTCATCAGATGAGCATATTTTACATGTCCTAAGTAATTGGCTATATGCAATATTCACTTTAATGCTTTGGATGACTACTGTTGGCATGTAGCAGTAAGTTACTTGCCATCTCTTTCTGATGTATTTTTGTTTTTAAATCATAATTTCAACATACAGTGTAACATCCAGAAAGTAAATGTTCACTTTTCTCCAAAAAGAAGTGAGTTTGATATAAAATCTTTAATGTGGACTCCTCACCATTCCAAGTGTCATGATTCCTGATCTGCCAGGAAGGGAAACAAGGTTATGGAAGACTGGTTGGCTGTGCCCGCTCCCAATGGTCTCCTTCTCTCCTCTCAGCAGGATGATTGGACTGCCAACAAAAGCACCACGCAGGTGCGGACTCCTATTTGTTGCAGCACGGTCCCTTTAACTGGGATGGTGAAGTCTAAATATCGAATCCTAAATACCGACCTACAGAAATATCGAGTTGGTAGTATCGAAGGTACAGAATATTGAGGTCAAGAATATCGTTGGACAGAATATCGAACCTGAGGTAAGTAATATTGAATTTTTTTATATCGATGTAAGTAATATCGAAGTTAGTAATATCGATATCAAATATATCGATGTATCTAATTTCGATGTTACTAGTATCGATATTTATATTATTGCTATGTAATTTATTATGTATTTAAATGTATGTGTTTTATGGTTTTTTTTAAGTATTCTACTGTTTTTAAATTATACATATACTATTTTTATATGTTAATAAAGTTTTTTTAAGTTAATTTTATCTTTTAGTACCGGAGCGGGTTGTGGGTTTATAGGGGAATAGGCTGGGAAGTAATTTAATTATACAAAATTAATTATACATTTTTAGGAATTATAAATTAATTGTAATTCATTTTTGCGTTTAAGTTCTGTAGCGGGATGTGGGTTTATAGGGGAATAGGGTGGGAAGTAATTTAATTGTAGTTAAGTAATGATTTATTTTTATTTATTGGTATTAATAATTATTTTATTTTTAATTAATTATTAATTGGTAATTCATTTTTTGTATTGGTAATTATTTTTTTATTGGTGATTTATCATTTTAATTGGAAATTAATTGTTAATAATTGATTAATTGGTAATTATGATAAGTGTATTCAATTTATTAATGATGTGTGTTGTGAGGTTATAGGGTAATAGGGTGGAAAGTAATTTAATCTTAATTAGGTATAAAAAATAGTGTTGAGCTATTTATAATTAAATTATTGTTAATCAATTATTAATTGGTAATAAATGCTTAATTTTTTAATGAATTGGTATTTACATTATTTTTTTTAATGTATTTATGTTAATAAATAAACTATTGTTAATTAATTATTAATTGCTAAAAAAATGTAATGATTATTTTGTGCTTTTTTTAATTATTTATTTTATTTTTATTTTTTAGGATATTTTAAATAATTATTATTTAATTATATTTATTTTAATTGTTGAATAATTATTGATTGGGAATTATTTTTTTAAATTATTTTGTGGTATTGTTAATTAATTTGTTGTAAATTAATATTAAAAATTTTATTTTATACAGAACAATTATTATTTAAATTCTTAGTAGGTTGTTATGACTCCTATGCTATCCAATACTTTCACTACTGTTGCACCCTTTGGAATTGAAATAGTAATTTTAACCACTACGCTATCCAACACTTTCCCTACTGTTGCACCCTCTGGAGCTGGAATAGTAATTTTTACCCCCTACGCTATCCAACACTTTCCCTACTGTTGCACCCTCTGGAGTTGGAATAGTAATTTTTACCCCTACGCTATCCAACACTTTCCCTACTGATGCACCCTCTCGAGTTGGAATAGTAATTTTAACCCCTACGCTATCCAACACTTTCCCTACTGTTGCACCATCTGGAGTTGGAATAGTAATTTTAACTCCTACGCTATCCAACACTTTCCCTACTGTTGCACCCTCTGGAGTTGGAATAGTAATTTTAACCCATACGCTATCCAACACTTTGTCTACTGTTGCACCCTCTGCAGTTGGAATAGTAATTTTAACCCATACGATATCCAACACTTTCCCTACTGTTGGACCCTCTGGAGTTGGAATAGTCATTTTAACCCCTATGCTATTGAATACTTTCCCTACTGTTGCACCTTCTGGAGTTGGAATAGTAATTTTAACCCTACACTATCCAACACTTTCCCTACTGTTGCACCCTCTGGAGTGGGAATAGTAATTTTAAACACCACGCTCCCCAAAACTTTCCCTACTGTTGCAACCTCTGGAGTTGGAATAGTAATTTTAACCCCTACGCTATATAATATTTATTGTTTTAGTTAATGTAGTGTCTAATTTATTTAAAATAATTTTTTTAAACTTTGTTATATATAGTTTTGATATTTTTATTGATATTATTGTTGTATGCGTATGTATGTATTTATAAATTATAAAATGTTTTTTACCAATTGATAAGTTATTAATTGTAAATATTATTAAGTATATATTATATTATATATGTTTATTTATTTTTTATATTATATGTATTATTTATAATATTAAATATATTTTTAAGTATGTTTATGATATTTATATGTATTATATATTTAATTTTATATTATTTTAAAACATTAAGAAGAAAACGATATTTTTACAACACTATTTTTTACAACAATACTTTTTTTCTGATATTTTTAGACTTATCTTAATGTAGCTAGGACTTCGATATTTTTTATGTCCATATTCTACCTCCGATATTTATTTATGTATTTTTTTCATATTTTTTTTTATTTCAAAGCATTTTTATTGAATTGAAGAACAAACGGAAATGAAATAAACAATAAATAATAATAAGGATACATAAGATATATAGTGCAGTGGCTGACAATAGAATCCATAACTGATAATGGAGAAAGTATTAAATTACAGAGGTGAACACATGTCAAATCATAAACGATGTACAGCATGCTTATAGTATAAAATAAATAAATAATTAACATATAAGAAAAATGCAGATATAAAATACAAATACAGAGTGCCGACTGCCAGATGCCCTAAACAAAAGTAGTAGACATCACACATCAAAGATAGCGGTTCTATCTCAATGTTACTATAGATGGAATTACAGCCTGTAGTTATATCTTCTTAGGGCAGAAGTACATTTCACATACAATAGCTCGATAGCCAAGCTAAATTAGCAATAACAGCAATAACAGGTGCGCCTACGGGGGATCAGGCATCGAGGGATTTCCACAGTTTCTTAGTGGAAGCACGCCTGGGGGAGGAATGCAAGGCGCTGTTATCTGTACCTCTAATGCAAGATATCCATTCTTGCCATATCTTAACGGAGACTTGGGAGGCGTTCTTCCATTTACATAATATTACCTTACACGCCAAGGTGAGTAGTAAGTCTAGCAACTGACGGTCATTATCATTGATCACAGTTGGGTCCAGAGCTCCCAGGATGACATAAACAAATTCTTTTGGGGGTTTGATTTTAAGGACATGTTCTATGCAGGTGAATATTTTGTCCCAGTAGTTTCCTAGAGAGGGGCAATGAAAAAGCATATGCGCTAGATCTCCTTTGCTCCAATCGAACACAATCCCCGTGGTGTTGGGAACCCCCTCCCATCGTAGTTCATTAAGCTTTTGGGCTTTCCCCGGCACGGGAAGGCGAAGTTTGTATACTTTTGACACAAAATGACCCGCTGCTTTGAGGCGTGTCAATTGCGGTTTAAGCCATGGTTCTGAGGGTGTGAGAGAGCGTGTAGACAGGAGTGTTTTTAATTTGAGGAAAGCATAGAAGTCCATCAGTGTAAGACAGTGCACTGTTTGGATCGAGGAGTAAGGTAGCGGGTAATGCCCATCGTATAGATCACTCACCATATTTATACCTTTCGCAGACCAGTGTTCCCAGTTGAGGGGTTCCCTGTTAATTCGAAGTACGGGATTGTGCCATAAGGCTATTGAGGTGGTATTTTTTACCCTAAGGCCCGTCGTGTGTACTTGGTCTAACCTTAAAAGTTCACGTCTCGTGTTTAACAGTATGTACTTAGAGTGAGGAAGATGGGTCAGGTCTATGGAGAGTAGTGCAGGGAGGGGGACATTGCCAATGAGGGACTTCTCTATCTCTACCCAGAGTGGGACATACAACGGGTCTTCAATCAACCAGTGTACCCCCTGTTTGCACAAGAACGCTGTCTGGTAGTTCTTAAAGTTGGGGAGACCCAGGCAGCCTTTGTCCTTAGCTAATTGTAGCTTCTTCATTGATACCCTGGACTTCTTCCCTTGCCATAAGAATGTGCCAAAGAATTTATCAACTTTGTGCAGAAAGTCCTCTGAGAATGTCATTGGAAGCATACTCGCTAGATAATTCACCAGCGGGGTAACCATCATTTTTAGGGTCTCAGCTCTCCCCCACCATGACAGAAACCTGGGAGACCACCCATCAAGCAGTGTTGAGATTTTCTTTGACTCGCAGGGTAGCAATGGGGTCTTTGTCAAAGTCTAGGCCCAGATACTTAAAGCAGTCCGGTTGCCATGTTAGGCCAGAATCCCCTAAGATTTCCTTGTTTCCTTGATTATTCAATAGCTTGACATCGGTCTTGTCTTTATTTAGCGTGTAACCCGATACTTCCAAGAACTCCTCAATAGTGGACATAAGAGCTGTATTGCGTCTCCTGCTTTTTCTGACATGACTAGTACATCATCTGCGTGAGCTGTAAGTTTTATCGTGCAATCTCCAAATGTGACTCCGGGAATGTTTTTATTATGGCGAATTTGATATAGAAAGGGTTCTATGGCTAGAAGGAATAACGAAGGGGAGAGGGGGCACCCCTGTCTGGTTCCCTGTTGTAGTCTGAATGATGATGAGAAGCTTTAACCCTGGCTGAGGGGCTGGAGTAAAGGGACATGACCAGTTTAATGAAGGACGGCCCTAGATTGAATTTATGTAATACAGCCTCTAAATATGACCAGTCCACTTTATCGAAAGCTTTTTCTGCATCGAGTGTGATCGCTGCAGTGGGGGAGGACAGGAGTCTAGCCTTCTCAAGAATGTGGGCTAGAGTTCTGGTAATGTCACTGGACAGCCTATATTTCAGGTACCCAGCTTGGGAGGGGTGGATCAATTTCGGTAAGACCTTCTGCAGGCGATTGGCAGTATCAAAGCTAAAATGTTACAATCTAAGTTGATAAGCGAGATAGGCCTATAGTTCTTAGGGAGCATAGGATCTTTGCCTTTAACCTCAACCGTCTCATTGATTTCACGAAATAGGTAAAGGAGTGGGGAGGTTAGCGTGGAAGAGAAGCACTTGTAAAATCTGGCAGTAAACCCATCAGGCCCAGGAGCCTTCCCACACTTAAGGGATTTAATGGCTTCTTCAATCTCAGATTGTGATATAGGGTTATTGAGGCCCTCTTGGTCTTCCATGGGGAGGGATGGTAGGGCGCAGTTCTCTAATTAATCTTTAACTTTGTCTTCTTTCACGTTTAGATTTTTGGCATACAGACGTTCATAGGATTCTTTGAATATCTCCACAATTTTGAGGGGGTCAGACCAGTTCACACCAGATTGATCTGTGATAGAATTGATCGTGTTTTTTTTAATTTTGAATTTGAGATAGGCCGCTAGGCTCTTCACAGCCTTATTCAACTCGCAAATTTTAAAGCGCTTCCTCCTGTCTAGCCACACTCCTGCTCTTTCACTTACTATTTTATTGTAAGCATACTTTTGGTTTATTTAGTTTATTCAGAATCTCTTCTGTCCTATCACTTAAGTATCTAGCTTCCAAGGTGGAGATTTCACCCTCTAGCTTCTCTAAGGCCGGGTTGCAATTCTTGTTTATGGCGGATTTAAGTTTAATGATAACCCCCCGTATAGTGCTTTTCAGAGCCTCCCAGCGTGTCGAATCAGTGGTATCACCCCTTTTGTTGTCTTCCAGGTAGTCTTTTATGGCAGTTCCAATAGTGTTTCTGTGTTGTTCTTTTTCAAGGATTTCCTTGTTAAGGCGCCATAGTGATTGGCGGAGTGTTGGTTTTATGTTGGAGACAGTAAGTGATATGCAAGAGTGATCCAAAATAACCTGTGGTTCTATGCTTGTTTCCTCAATTCTAGCTATAGCGTTCTTGGTAATAAATAAGTTATCGATTAGGGAGAATGAGTCGTGCGGCGAGGAGTAGAATGTATAGTCCCTCCCCACTGGGTTTTGTAAACGCCAGGAGTCTATCAAGTGAAATCTACTACATAGTTTAGTGAAGGCTTTCTGTGCCTTGTTACTATGAAAGGGGCACCTAGAGTCTCTATCAAGAGTGAGTTCAGACGGTAAGTTAAAGTCACCCGCCAGGATGTGGACTGCTGTGTCGGGGATAGTGTCAAGCTGTTTCGTGAGATCTGCCCAGAATGCCAATTCACATGTGTTTGGGGCATAGACATTTGTGATGTAAAATTCAGTGTCATCCTTAAGTAGTTTAGCTGTGACCCACCTCCCTTTGGAGTCAGATACAGAGGAAAGTAGTTCTAAAGTGGCCTTCCTGGCAATCAAGGTCACCACACCATTCTTTTTTGCAATTGCTTACGATCCTACAACCTACGTGTAAAATGTATTGCAGAGCGTGTGGAATTGTTTGGCTTCTAACTTGGATTCCTGCAACAGGGCAATATCCCCCTTTTGCCTACGTAAGTAGTCTAGAAATTTCTGACGCTTGACAGGCTGGTTAAGGCCTTTCACATTAAGCGAGAGGATTTTCAGGTTGCCTTCCTTTGTTACCCCCAGGGGTGTATCAATTGTGAGTGGCGTCATTTGTGTACAGTAGGATATCCGAATTCAGGTAAGGAGCATATGCAGTTGACACTGGGGGTCTATGTATAGCAATCTTAAAAGCATGCTGGGCAACATTTCTACTATCCTTAATTAGACATCTCCTCAGTGAGGCCAATAGTTAGCACATAGTAAATGGTTGTAACACTGAAACATAGTTGTTGCGTGCGTTTTGGTAATGACAAGTAGCCTCTAGGCGATTCAGGCACCCAATTGTAGATGTGAGCGTGAAGAAAAATTAGACAGAAATAGAAAATATGGCTAAACCTGAAAAAAGCAAAAATAAGAAAAAGGACAAACCCTCGCCCCCCCTTTCGCACCCCCTCTCCCACCCATCCCCCATCCCAACCCACCCATCCCTCTCCAAACATGGATGTAGGGCATGGTGATTAGGAGAAAACAACAGCAGCGCCATTACCTCCGTGGCAGCTGATGCAACATTTCAAAGATTGCGAACTTGATCAATTTTCAAACATCTAGGAGTTACAGCAACTATTATTTGAGAACAATTAAACATTAGCAGCAGCATATCTTCAATCTCAACTTAAGTTATTAGCCCAAATGGTTTACCTTGCCAGGATACTACTTGTCAGTGATTAGGCTAGTAAAGTGACCAGTAATTCCAAATATGATAAGCACAGTATGCAGGCTACGCACCGGCAATCCATTTGCATTATACGTATTGTTTTTGAAAACGTGCATACCAACTACCTGGTGACAGCAGGTAAACAGTAAGGAGATAGCTAGCAAACGAATACCACATCAGAGTAATTGAATGAGTGAAAGCAATGTGAGAGGTATGCTATGTAGACATAAACATAAGCTGCCAATGGCAGCAGGAAGCATACATTGAGACCTTGAGGGAAAACCCACAACGTAATATATCAGCAATACCAGCAAAGGATATTCATTTATATCCAGTGGCAGCTCCGCGGCTGCTTCAAACGAAGTTATGTCCATGGATGATTCCTCTGGCCCGTGTAGAAGTCTTTTGAGTTTCTGTGGATCTGAGACGACGTGGGAAACTCCTTGTATGGTCACCCGGAACTTAGCTGGAACAACAAATCCGAATTGGTGACCCAGTGATCTTAGTTGCGGACGCATTGCGAGGAAAGCCTGCCTCATATTGACGGTTTCCTTACAGAAGTCCTGTGAAATATACACCTTGTTTGCCTTCCACAATACGTGGTTATGCTTGCGGGCAAAGGACAGTATTTGCTCCACATGTTGAAATCGTAGGGGCTTGCAGATGATGGGTCTCGGGCCTTTTTGGTTTTTTGTTATTGTGCCTGGAACTCTGTGCGCCCTATCAAAATCCAGAGGCTGGGGGAAGGTGAGATTGGTTGCTTGCGCGAACCATGTTTCCAAAAAGGCAACACTTGATCCGTGATCTTCCTCTAAACCTTCCGGAATACCAAAAATTCTAAGATTTCCTCTCCGATTTCTATCCTCCAATTCCGCTAGTCTCCTTGTTGTCTGATCTGATGTTATAGTTAGTCGTTTGAGAGTATCACAGGTCTTGGTTTCAGTGTCCTCAAGACGGCTAATTCTTGATTCAGTTTCGGTGAGTCTAGAGTTTGTGTCTCTGATATCTTGTCTGATGGCCACAACCTCTTCCTTCGTAGATTTCGCCAGGTCCCTTACTTCTTCCAATCTACTTAGTATGATGTCCATGGCTTCGCTAACTTCCTTCTTGCCTTTGATGGGCAATACCGGTATCGGTGGTTCAGCCTTTAAGCGCTTAAGATTTTTCGTTGTCTCTTTGTCCTCCATGCTGGCCTTTAATCCTGACTTTAATCCTGACTTTAATCCTTCAATCCTGACAGGATCGCGGGGTGGTTTTACACCGTCGGGCTTGTGGGGTCTGAGTTGATGGATATAGGTAACCTATGGTTCCGTGGCACTATTTTGCCAGTGCTAAGTAGTTGGACAGTGGTCTTCAGGTTTATTTCAGGCTCGTCTTCTTTCAAAAGTTACGGTGCTATTTGCTTAAGTTAATGTAGTTCGAGAGAGGCCTTCAGGCTTATTGCAGGCTTGTCTTCTTTCAAAAGTTACAGTGCTATTCGCTTGAGTTAACGTTTTGCCCGTGCTAGGACCTGATATGTCGTATTGTTAGGGTATATTAGCGTGTGACATGTGGTTAACATTCAGTATCTAGTGTCCATATCTTTCAAGGCTGATCGGGGATCTAACATCAGACACTACTTGCAAGGGGTGTCACAAACGTCGGCCATCTTAGGGTCAGGCAAGGCTGAATAAAGGTCTTAATCTTGCCCCTGACCGTTGAAAAAAGGCCAAGTAAGCAGCTCTTCACATGTGCATCAGTCAAGCTAAGTCACAATACATTATGTCAGAAAGGGCTTGCGACATGAGGAGATGAAGTTGTGGATAGCTGGGCACATACTGATGGTGGGACATAGACGATCGGGATTGAGGCACAAAACACGCCAATCTAGTTTTGTAAGGCTGCAGCAGGAAGCGTAGGCAGTCGAAGGGCCATCCGATGGTATTACGATACGAGCGTGATATGCAGGCTTAGAAGCATTTGCCGATGCAGTTTCGGGCGGCTGCCATTTTGCATGATAACGCGCGTGGTACCTGGGGTTATTGCGAGTTAGCTCGTCCCCGTCCTTCGGTTTCGTCTGCAGGCATCCAGCTACCTGTATGGGACCGGCACAGCATTCAGGGACCGAAAATCTTGGCAGCTGAGCAGGCCGCTCAGTGAAGGCAGGATCGGGTGTCCGGTGAGCCAGGTAGGCGGGCAGGGCCCCACGCAGCTTCAGTGCGGTCTCTGCATACGGCCGTGGGAGTAGTTCTCAGCGTTACTCCCGGCTACTCAGAGTAGCAGCGATGTGTTTCCTGTGTATTCTGCTGTTTCATGGCATGTCAGCAGCAGTTATCAGTCACAGGAATTCGCCGAATTGTTTCAGAGAGGAGAGAAGGGCTCAAGCTGCCATTTCCTCCAGCGTCCAAACTACGCCCCCCCCCCTACCTCCGATATTCTTGACGTTGATATTTTCAACGTCGATATTCTGTCAGTCATTCGTCCTCCCTATACCGGAAACAAGCATCCTAGGACCGGTTTCCAGGTATCACCCCTCATCAGCATACCTTTGGCCACTTAGGGTGACTACAGCAGTACAAAAAGATGATGGACGGAATGCTAAACATTGTCAAACATCCACCCCCAGTGACAGATCTGGGTTAAATTCATTGTTTTCTGCTCACCATAGCAATGCAGTCTGGACCCAGCCATATGCAAAACAGTTTTGTCCCTGCTCCCCAAGGGAGCAGTCTCGCCCGGACGGTTTGAAAAGTATTGGCACTCTGTCCATCAACTTGTTGTGTTTGCTATGTTCACCCTAAGTGGCCAAGTGTATGCCCAGACATGGATTTCTTGCTTGCTAGGCTACTGTACACCTTCCCGCCCATACCACTCCTGCCCCTCAGAACTCTGGGCAGGAGTGGTACGGACGGGAAGGTGTACAGGTGGCCTGAGCTCCACTCGCGATGAAAAGCGCCACCTTGGAAACTCCAACGGGCAATACTGCTGACATTGCGCATTCTCTTTGGAGGATAACAGATCTAACCAAGGCTCTCCCCACTGCAGAAGGAGACCGTGTGCCACCTCTGGCTGGCGACGCCATTCATGCTCCGCTAGGCATCTACCGGTGAGTTTGTTTGCCCTGGCAACATGGCGGTGGTGTTGTCCATGAACACCTGCACCAACTTCCCCTTGACAGAGGGTAGAAAAGCTTTCAATGCTAGTCGGATCACCCCGAGCTCCAACAAGTTGATGTGCCAGAGACCAGGGTCCTCTGATCTTCACCTTTCCCAAATGACTGACCCATCCCAGAGGTGGTGCTGTGAGCTCTGGTTGGGGAAGGGAGAGGGGTCTGCCTCTGACCCGACTGCAGTCAGAGAGATTTACCTTGATTTTGCGCCCACTAGAACTTCAGGTCCCACTGCAGAGCCCACATATGCCTTCTGACATGATTTACCAACAGGATGCAGGAGGCCATGAGGCCCAGCAGACACAGAGTCATTCTCACCAAAATCCAGGATAGAGGCGAAACATTGGTTTTATAACCTGAATATCCTGGACTCAATGTTCAGGAGGATACGTCTGAAACTGCACAGAATAGCTCTGATGAAAGAGACCATCTGAGAGAAGTTAGATGTGACTTTTGCACGTTGACCGTGAACCCCAGCGAATGCAGCAGGTCTGTAGTAGTCTGAAGGTAGGAAATGACAATTTGCGGCAAGGAGGCCTTCAACAGCCAGTCGTTATGTTGGGGAAGACTGAAAGCCATAACTTGCACAGATGAGCTGTGACCACCAACGTCACCTTGGTGAACACCCGAGGGGTGCTAGTAAGGCCAAACGGTAGCACAGTGAACTGAAAGTGCTTGTGGCCTACCTTTAACCGCAGGTAACGCCTGTGGGCAGGCGGGATGGGAAAATAACCATCCTGCAGGTCCAATGCTACCAGCCAGTCTCATTGGTCTACAGGTCACAAGTCCTGAGCCAAAGTCAGCATCTTGAATTTCTCTTTGTTGAGGAAGACATTGATGGTCCGGAGGTCTAGATTGGACAGAGACCTTTGTTCTTTTTGGGTATCAGAAAGTAGCATGAACACCAGCCACTGGCTACTTCTGATATCAGAACCCTTACTGTAACTTCCTCTCGGAGCAAGATAAAATGATCCTCTGCTAGTCATTCTTAAGATGGCAGTAAAGGAAGAAGGAAAGATTGGAAAGGAAGGGACTAACCATTTCAAATAATCTGTCCGATATAATGGACTGCCAGCGGAAGAGATTGAATTCTCCCTCCAACTGGACTCCCATGGTCTTGCAGAACCAAACTAAGAGGACTTAGAGCGTGCAGTTACCCCTGGGGTTGGTGGCAGATGACTTCTGGTTACCATTCCCATGAGGTCGGAATGCCCCGCTTAGGCATCCTTGCACAACTCGGAAAGCCTATGCAGGACGGTGACTGGGGTGTGGCTGACGTGGTTGAAAGTTCCTTTCATTGTGACAAAAGGAGCGAAAAGCTGACTGGGGGAGATGAACTGAGAGGCTCAAGGAATTAAAACACTCCAGCGCCATGTCTACCTTCTCTCTGAAGAGACGAGTCCCATCGAAGGGCATGTCTAGCAGATTGGACTGGACAACCACTGAAAAGCCAAATGTTCTCAGCTAGGCGTGAGGGCTGCAAGACCACCGTCGACGAAACTGCTCTTCCCAGCTAGTCAGTCGTATCTAGACCACACCTAATGGTGAACTTTGCTGCATCGCTCCCATATCGCACTGCTTGGAAAAGCACAGCCTGGGCCTCCTCCCGGACTTATGGCAGCACCTGCACAACCATTGCCCATAAGGTGTGCAAGAAACAGCCCAAAATGTATGCAGTGCTCACCCACCACAATGCTAGGCCAGCAAAAGAAAACATCTTCTTCCCTAGTGCATCCAGTCTCCCGTATTCCCTATCCGGGGGGCAGAAGGGAACGAGCCATGGGATCTCGAGCCTTGGACTACCAAGCACTCAGGAGTAGGATATTGGCTGAGGAAGCTTGGATCACTTGGGACAGAGTAATGGCAGCGTGCTATTGTCTTGTTCACATGAGCCCCTTAGCTAGGCTTGGACCACCTGCCTAAAAGGACATCTATTAGTGCTTCATTAAAAGGCAAAAGGGGTTCAGATGAGGAACCCCCAGGCTGAAGCACTTCTTTGGTCCATTATTTAGTCTTGACCTGAATTGAGGGCAGCACCAGGTCAAGGACACCTGCTGCTATCTTCACCACCATAGCGTAATAGGCTCCCTTCTCTGAAGCCACCATGGGAGGAGAGAGCATACCCGTATCTGGAGAGGTGCCTTTGGGAGTGTCCAACTGGTGTCCTAAAGCATCCAGTGACCCTTTCCACTCTTCTCCCATGCCTGAAACTTCCTCAAAACATTCAGGCAACGTCCTTGAGCCCCTCGGCTCCATTGACACCGGAATCAGCATCAATCTGCACTCATCTGACTCTGCGTCGTCAGGAATCAAAATGGGGCTGGCGCTGCTGGTGGGCATCGCCGGGCGCTGTGAGCATCGACTTCGGGATCAGCGCTGGGTAAGTTTGTGTTGTCATGACCAGCACCGATCCAGGACTGGGATCGGATCGATGAGAACACACCGGAGCTGAGGCCGGAGCCATTGGCATGGAACCTGAGGGGTCGGCCCACTTTGAAACTTGGTGCATAACTCCTTTACTTGAGCCGGGGTGACTCCGACTCCCAGAAATAGGGGGAGACGCAAAGTTGGACCTGGTAACGGCTCCACAGAACCGCACCTGGAACACTAATATTCCTCACTCGTCTTGTCAATCCTTAACCTATTAAGGGGAAGTCTGCTTAGACTTCTTATTCTTGTGCTTCTTCTCCGAGTGTCCTGAGGGCCCCGAACGTGATGAAGAACACATGGGGGTCCTGGAGCGATCCAGCTACCCTCTCCTCCTTGGTTGGGACCGAGGAGTCAGGCTCAGTGGCATCGACTGCCGGACCACAAGTAGCTTTAGGGACCTGTCCCTCAAAGTCTTTAGCGCCACAGCCCTGCAGTCTGAGCATGAGTTCAAGTAGTGGTCACGCTCGAGACACCATAAGCACACCAGATGTAGGTTGGAATCCGACATGGCACAGTGACAGCCGTCACACTGCTCAAACCCAACTTTCTAGATGTCATCCTCAACACACAATGAAAAAATCTTCAAGAAATCATAGAAAAAAGTCTGTCTAAAAGAGGTAGTTCTTCTGCAGATCAGCGTCAACAGGTGTGGAAAGCAAAGAACTGATGTCCGCATACCTGGGTGGCATCTATATAGGTGATTGCGACATCACATCTAGTGCCAACGACGATTTGCGGCGCCAAATAGAGCCACCCAACCGCGCCCAGGGGTACTGGTCACATGTCAGTCTGATGCCTGGAACACTCAGAGGTAAGGAATCTGCAGCTAGCAGTTTCTATCAGATACCCCTGTCAGAGTGAGCCCAAACTTACATAATCAGTCATAACGAAATACATGACTCAATCCAAAGCAGGAATTTACTAAGTGCAAGAAATGTAAGGCATGCAATTTTAGTACCAGTCACATCGGGTACAAACTACCAACATTTTGGGAAAAAATCCATTATTAGGTACGTTTCCTGTTCGTCCGATTTTGGAATTTTTATCCATAAATATCTTTGTAAGTTATGGTATAAGGACTCCACTTAAATATATTAATTGCTTCATTGATTGTTACACATTCACTCCATCATTTTTATGCCAAAAGCAAATGGAAGAATTTAACATATTTAAAAATGTTAAACTTCAATAAAAGTCAGCATACTTACTAGCTTGATGATTGCTATGACTTTTTTTGGGTGGATTCGGTTTCTGTCTGTTAGATTTAGGAATTGAATATGAAAACATCAATTAGTGCTCATTCAAGTACAAAGTGTGATTCATATGCATCTAAAGTAGTCTAAATATTAAAACAATATTTGAACATTTATCTTTAGGTTCATTGCTTCGATTTCAGCCTAATCTTTTTAAATTCTGCTAGAATAAATGCACTGTATTTATCTGTGCTTGAGGCAAACCTTTTAGTCCTTATTCAAATAGAACTTAGAGGCATAACTGTTACTGTTTATGTTTTTCATAATATCAACTTCTTTTCACCATGAGTGGAATGTAAGCGCGATTGGAAAATGTACAGACACGCCTCTGAGCAGGATATAAAAGAACTATGCAAGCAGATCTGAAATAACCCTATTTGCTCACTATGGTTACTGGTGTGCTATATGGGAATTTGATTAACTCTACTTGTCATCTGGCTATTACAAATTCTTTCACTGCATGCCTCTTTTCTGGCAGCAGATACATCCTCGATCAGCCTGTTAACTGTAGAGCAACTAAATGAACATGTGTTTCCCAGATGACATTGATAACCTTGACACGATTCTCTATAGCTACCAGTATTGAATATTAATCAATCATCTGACACCCTATCTTGACAAAATAGTTCCTCCTGTTCTCCACACCCATTTCAATTTCTGACCGGACTTCACAATCATTACATACTGGACTGCTAACCTCGGGCCCATTAGGATCACAGGCAGTTCACCACCGCCCGCATGGCGGTGGTGATCCGCCCGTGATCCGACCCCGCCCGCCACCCATTTTCCCCCGCCATATTACTAGGGCAGGGGGGACCGCGGCAGACGAAAAGACCGTCCGCCACTTTTCCGCACAGTCAACTCGTTGACCGGGCAGAAAAGGGTTTAATATGGTGGCGGTGTCTGTGAGGCACCGCCAGACATATTACCATGGGTGCGGTAACAATGCCGCCATGGAAAGGCATGCGGGAATAGACTGCGGGGGCCCGTTTCGGGCCCCCTTGGATTCAGGGGGGTGGGGGTGCACATGACAGTTCCATGCACAACATGGCAGGCACCACGCGTTGCCTGCCACGTTGTGCATGGAAGTGCACGACATGCCATCCTGGCGTTGTGGCGGGCGGTGCTGAGTACACTGCCCACCACAATGACAGGAATGCAGGAGCCGCCCGCCACTGTGGTGGGCCTATCCTAATTGCCCCCACAGGACCCCCGCCCTTATGGCGGGCGGTCCCGTTTCCCCGCCCGTCATCATAATGACCCCCCTAGTTGGCTGTGCCATTACAAAACTGTTTATAATTAGTTGCATTGTCCCCTTTGTATGAGCTGGGAAATTCTTTTTACTAGTAACAGGACTTTTGCGATCTTTTCTGTATTGCAAATAGGAGGGTTAATTAATGGGCTTTCCTTCCTCCCCGTTCCAATTTGGAAAGTAATTTATTGAAAGTCTGTGACTACAAGTACTGTTGCCAACGATTGACAAGCTAATTAGGACCCTTCTGCCTTTGGAAATCATGTTGGCAGCCTCAGGGAGTAGAATATTTCCAAAAGCAAAGGTTTTTTTTTTGTTTTTAAACAAGCATTTGTCCCTTTAAAAAATACTGGCTACTTTGAAAACAAAACATAGAGATGATGGTGTGCTCTCCCTTGCAGGCCACCATCTCTGTGACTACATCCAATCACAGAGAGTTTCACATTAGCACAAATCTTATGAATATTATTTGGGCAGGTCATTCTGCAACCTCTTGCTTTTCCTTACTTTGTCAATTGATCAAAGAGCACATATATTGGTTTGCTAAATAATATTTCATTTGCAAAAAGTATGTGCGTAATTTGCAACAACTTTTTGCGAATGAAAAAAAAAATATGTCAGGATCCTAACTTTCATGGAAAGGTGGATGCCATTTGTGTTCACACCTTGTTTCTAGTTCTCCCTGGAACCTGTTAAAAGCTGCATAAGACACAATCAAAATAAAATGTAAGCTGTTTAGATAGCTATTGCACGGCTACTAGCCAAGTTGTTATTACTGTCATCTATTTAGCCAGCCATCAGGAGAATAAGTACCTTTATTTCAGGTTATTTGCACGGTTCCAAAAGTAACGTACATCCAGTTGCTGGGTAAATATTGACATTTCTTTGTTACTTGCTAGGTTACTGGTTATATAATATGTAATTTCTGCTATTTAGCCACAGCCACATAAATAATTAAGTGCATTTCCTAATTGCATGGCTGCAGGCCTAATTGTACATGTCTGCTGTTTTGTCAGCAGCTGGGTAATCAGTAAAGTTTTTTTTGTTTGCTTGACTGTGGACCAACTAACATGCTATTTAGTCACTGGCCAAGAAAATATTGAAGTTTCCTTGTTGCTGTTTGACTGCGGGACAAAAACTGAAGAATCTCTACTATTTAGCCATCAGCTGGGTAAATACAGAAGTTTTTCTGCTATTTGCATGACTGCTGGCCAAACACTACAGAATATCTATTAGTTAGAAAGAAGTCTGGAAATAGTGAACATTTTCTGCTATTTGCACGGCTGCCAGCCAAACAGTGCAGAATCTGTTACCCAACTAAATATTAAACAATTTCTACTATTGAGACAGTTTAAGTTAATGATATAATCACTAGTGCCTTCTAGTCTCGCCTACAGGAATCTGCAGATCTAGTACATGCTATATAAAACATTAAAAAAATAGATTGCAGCATAGTAGTACACTGGCACTCTAAATGTTATATCCCTTCAAATGTGTAATCTTAATAAGTTGACTTCACAAAAATGTATCACCAATGTATCACAGGCAAACAACAGAGATGAGTTTGTACAAAAAGCTTTCTTTTCTTTTATTTGTGCAAATATCTTAAAACAGGACAATTTCAGTCAAGACTGTATAAAGCCCTATTTTCCGATCCATACAAATGGGGCGATATTGTACAAAGAACTTAATGCTACACAGTCTTGATCAAGATGCACAAGAACAGCCGGCATGTGTTTCGTCACATTCAGTGACTTCCTCAAGGCTGTACAGATAATGACAGAAATTCATACATACTATTAATCTTAATATCTTAAGTAGCCAAATCTATAAAAACATTGTCCAACCCATAATCTACATACAGGCACTTTTATAAATATTAAGTGAGCCAAGAAGGAAAAAGTAGATCCCAGAGAAAATTCTTAGTGATTGGGATGAAAACAAATGTGTGATCATCCTGTGATCAAATAATGAAATTCTACTTCAAAGGGTGAACAGAAGTTTTCTTACAATGAAATTTTTTTTTAAAATTTTTTTTATTGATTCAGTTCAAAGCCATATATAGAACAAACAAACATATCAATATTTCAACTTAGTAATTAACATATTCAACATAAATAGACATAAAGCAATAAAAGTGATTTTAGCATCAGATAAATACAGTCTGAACAGCAGCTTTATCTTATTTGATAACATAAATAATAATAGCTAATGATCCAAATAATCTATCAGAGTCTGCCATATTCTAAATGAAAAATATTATAAAACTTTGCTCGCCACATTTCATATGTAGGTGCTTCAGGTTTTAGCCACATTGATGATATACAAAGGCGAGCTACAGCCATAGCCATGAATAAGATATATCTATTTTCTTGATAACCTAAAAACAGTTCATTATCATTTGATAAACCAAAAATAATCATCTCTTTAGAGATTTTTACATCGCATTTGGTAATATGTGCTAAAAAAAATTCTATGGATACAAAAAACGGTTTTAATATAGGGCAGTCTGAAAATATATGTATAATATCTGCCAAGTCACATTGACATCTATAGCATTTCCCATTGTTTGCATTACTCCATTTTAGCATTTTAAGTGGTGTATGATAAAGATTAAACAAAGTTTTATAATGCTGTGAATATAAATTGGCAGATAGCATAATTTTATCAGCCATACATATTGATTCTTGAAAAGGTACTACAGATGTACCTAGTCTCGTACACCATTTTGATACCTTCTTACAATTAAAAAGACAAAAAAAGAGAAAAAAGAAGTGAGAATACAGACCCAGAACCTAACCGTGCAAAGACTACAAAGGTATGGTATAGTTTATTAATTGATTATTTAAAATCTTTACAACGAGTGAATGCACAGTATAAACATTTCGATTATGATAATTCAGTAAAATTGATTTCCTTCTATTAGAAAAGTGATAAACCTTTTAGATCAGCGGACTCGATAATTCTCTCGCCTCGGTGCCCACTCTGATCAGCGTTCACACTCGGCAACTCTGGGCATTAGCTTGCCTCATCTTCACTAACGGCCCCACCAGACCGCCGGGGATGCCTGGTCTCACCCTGGAGATACCCATTAAGGGACCATCTCTCAGGGAAGCCAGGAAGGGTTTCGCAGCGGTCGAAACGCCTTGGGACCCTATGGGTAAGTAGTGCGCTATATAAATGCCTATACATACATACATTTACATTTACATTTACATTTACATTTACATTCACATTTAGATAGAACACATGCATTATAAAACAGTTTTAAATAAATACGTTCATATGTTTAAAAATTCGGGAAAGAAAAATATAATCAGTATGACAATTAATATTATAAAAATTCAAGTTTTTTCCATGCAAATATTGACAATTTTGAAAAAGCAGAATTAATGAATACATCATCTGGGCAAAGACACTGAAGCAGTGCTTGTCTGCAAGTCCTTATCGTTCTTTTGTTGAATAGCCTTTTTAACAATGTTAGTCTTTCGTTTTTTAGTTCTGGACAGAGGCACAGTAGATGTATAATGTTTTCTTCTCCTGTGTTACACAACCGACATGATATGTTATTTTCGAGTTTTTTGCACGGTAGTGCATGGGAATCTCCGGGTAATATTCCGAAACGTGCTTTCATGAATATATTTTTATTTTTCCAGGACCATGCTGTATTCAAATATTGTTGAGGCCTCTTTTTTTTTATAACCGTTTATTATGGACCAAGCATGCTTCCTTTTAACAAAAGATCTCTTTATCACTTATCAGCGATAGAAGATCAGTTGTTTTATTCACAATTTTTTAAAAAGATTCCTGGGTAATAGTAGTAGACCAAATCCCCTTAAGCCCAAATTCATCCAAAGCCTTATCAAGATATTTCTAGGCAGATGATTTGTTATTGCCCTCAATTTCTTTCCATAAAAGCTGGGAAATTAAATTCTCCTTATCATTTTTTACTCTGTTCCATACTTTAATTATGTGACCCATTCGTGCATATAGTTGGTTATTCAAGCCGAATTCCAGTCTAATTTGGGATTGTGAAGCATTTTCTGGTAAACAGAAAAGAGATCGAAAAGTTTTTGAGATTTCTTTGTTAATTATTATTGCATCTTTTCGGTTTAACACCTCACTACCGTAGGTTAAGGAAGGTAACACTTTTGCAGATATGCCTTTAAGTAGAGGTTGATAAGTTAAATTACTGGTAGACTTTTTTATTATCGTAAATGCACCTGTTAGGGCATTCGCTTTCCTGGCGATATCCAATTTCTGAGGGTTAAAGTTACCATTATCATCAAAAACAACTCCCAGGTATCTATAGGTTTTAATGTGCTCCAAGTTTTCCTTTCCTAGGAACCATTTTGAGTTGTACTTCCTTCTTAAGTTTTTTTGAGATAACCATAACTTTGGATTTTGATTCATGTATTACTATTTTGTTTTCTATCGCGTACTCCTGTATGCATGGTATTAACCTTTACAAACAAACCTTTGTTCTACTTAAAAGGATGACATCGTCTGCATATAGCAGATTCTATATATGTTTGTCTGCAAGCTTGGGTGGGTGTGCATTTTTGTTGTTCAAGGCCTCAGTTAGATCAGCTAAAAACAGGTTAAATAATAATAGTGCCAATACACACCTTTGCTTCACTCCACCTAGCGTTGGTATTTCCTCAGTTAATAAACAGCCGTTCCCAATGTGTACTCTAGCCCAAGTTTTTGTATTCTGAAGACTGATCAGATATATTAAAAGTGGAGGAACCCCTTGTGCATATAACTTTCCCCATAAGCGTTCTCTATCGACACAGTCAAAAGCTGATTTGAAATCAACAAAACATAAGAATAATGGTTCATTGTTTGTACTTGAGACCTTTTTGGTGATTTGTGCGCTATATAAGAACCTATGACTTATGACTTATTTGCTTTTTCAATTAAAACAGATAGTGCCAGAATGTTGGAAGTTGTACCTAGCCCTTTAATGAAGCCGGTTTGGTTCGGTGGAAGAATGCTGTTCTTCTTTACCAGTCGGATAAGATTGTTAGCAGATAGGCTGCAAATAGTTTTGCATCGGAGTCCTGATGAGTTATTAATCGATGGTTTTCTGGGAGCTCCCAATTTCCTTTTTTAAATATGGGGGATATTGAAGATCCTCTCCAGCTTTCCGGTATCTCCCCTTTACTAACTACTTCTTTGAAGACCTTTACAAGAAGTACTGCCCATACGTCGGGATCCTCTTTGTATAGAGCAAAGGGTATACCGTTCGGTCCTGGTGCTCCATCTTTCTGTTTCTTTATTAGCTTAACAATCTGTTCCTGCGTTAGTTCCAGGACTAGTTCTTGCTTTGTCATTACAATTTCCTTCCAAGGGCTAAGCTCTTTGGTTCCAGGTTTTGTTGAATGTGGATTTAGATGGTAACTCAGAAAATTCACCCATTCTAGTTCAGTCAATACTGATGAGACTACCGCTTTATCCGGCCTGGTTAGGCTATTTATCATCTTCCAGAACTCCCTTGAGTTTCCTTGGTTACTAGCGTAAAAAATCCAAGTCCAGAGAATGTTATTAGCTTTAGTTTTTTCATTCCAAATTAACTTCCTTAGTTTTTTATTGACCTCTTTTAAGGCGATTTTAATTTCATCTTTATTTGGGAAGTTAGTCAGGTCTTTCCTTAATCTATTTCTAGTTTGTTTCATTTTCTGTACTGCGTATGGGAGATTAATATGGGTTACCCTTTTTAATGCTCGAGTCACATGGCTATCTCTTGGGTTATTAAGATTACCTTTGTAAGTAGGTAATAGAGAAGTGAAACTGGCCCATTGCTCAATTGCTGATGCAGCTGGTGCCACTTTGATACATTCCCTAACCCGTTTTAGTGCCAGATCGCTAGTCAGTCGTTTGATTTGTGACTCTGTTTCCCAATTTAATTTCCTATGGTTAATGGTTCCAATTTGACCTTCAGTTGTTAGATATATTTAATGGTTTTTATTTATAAATGATGTGGTGCTGATTTGCTGACTGTGATCACTCTCCTGGACCTTCATTAGATGATAGGATGTACAGTTGCTAAAAATATTCAATGATACCATAGTATAGTCAATACGGGAATTAGTGCTATGGGTATAACAGGACCATGCTGGAGGTGAGTCTGTTGGAAATCTACCATTCAGTGTACGTAGCCCCAAAGCTTCCTTATCCTTTATAAAATGTATACCTATTAGTTGATGACCTTGTTTAGTTGGGGGCTCTAATACTTGGACCGGAATTGACTATTGGTGATCTTGTGACTGTATTACCTCATCCCTTGTGAATGGTATTAAAAGATTGAGATTAAAATCTCCTGTAATGATAAAATCCATAAAGGGGTCCTCCATCCTTCGCTCAAGTAAGTACGTAGAAAGTGAGGCACACATAGTCTTCCTAGAGGTAGATGTAGGTGGGATGTATATGTTAACCAACTTTAGTGATCTTTTTCGTTCGTACATCCTATATTTTGGTAGTACAGACTGTACCTTAGTACTGTTTGTGACTATTTCCACATGTTCCGCATTTAAATCAATTGAGATGAAAATTGCTAGGCCGCCTGAAGGGCGTCAATAAATGCTTTGCTTGGTAGCAGGTTCATAGTATCCTTTATAACCATGGATTATGAACGGTGCTATTGCCCAGGTCTCTTGTAATATAATTATTTGGTAGTTCTTTAGTGATTCAGTTATATTATCTAATTTGTTCCTTATACCATTTACATTCTAAGAACAAATTGTTATTTCCTTATTGCATTTATTTGTATTTTCAACTGGTATTTCCTGATTTACTTGTTATTGTGTATTGTTTCCATGTAGCGCACTTTTAATCCATGAATCATTTATTCAGTTTTCAATTTCTTCCCTAATGTTTTTTGCTCGATCTGAAACTCCTTTATCTAATTGTTGGTTTGGATTTCTTAGCACAGAGAAGGTTGGTTGCCCCTTTTTACCTTTTTCAGGACCTAACAGATTTACTGTTTTTAAAAGTGGTGTGGGGTATTCTTTTGGCATAATTCGACTAACCATTATTCCCCAACTGCGAAAAATGTCTTCTTCCTTCATAATTTGTTCAGCTACAGCAGGGGATGTGACTGTTATCACTGTTATCGGTAATAGGCCGTCTGGATTTTGTAGGAAGCCAACACAATCAATTTCTTTAGTTGTCAGTTTTGCCAGCAATGGAACTGATGAAAAAAGGCACAATAGGTTGCCTCTATTTAGCGTATCTTGTTGTCCTCTGGATTCATATACTGGCTTAAAAATGAATTGCTCCTGCCTCTGATTTTCCGTATCCCCATTGTTTTTAGTATGCAATTCCTTTTTAACTATATTTATGAGTCGTTTGTTATTACCACTTTTAATTATTACTATTTGATCTTCTTTTATTACATCAGCCACATCTTCTGTTAGGGCAGTTACTTCCAAGGGTTTTGTTGGTACAATCAATGGAAGTTGTTTTATATTCATGGTTGTTTTATTTGGGGTTTGTTTCAGTATTTGTCTTACCAGTTTAGTTGATGAAAGTTGATTCCCTTTTGTTTCTTCATTTTGAGTTTGTGTCACTGTTTGTTGTTCCGTGAGTTCAGCATATAGTGGGTCTGGATTATTTTCTTCTTGCACTGTATTACCTATATCCTATTTTATTGTGAAGAACCAGGTTTTAGAACCCAGCGGCGCCGCCCAAAGTCTTCGGGTTCACCTGTCTTAGAATACAAAGACACGGGATACTTCTCGGTGGCATCAAAGATCAAATTTATTGGCTGCAACCAGGAACAGAAGTCTACGAAGTACGACACAAGTAGGTTCGTCAGAGACTGCTCAATTTTTGTAGAGTAAGACATCGTCTTTTATGCTAAAAATCACATTCTGGACAAACACCCACTATTTGCGAATTATCCAATCATAGGTAACATTGCAAAAGGTATCGCATATCGGCAAACCCACTTTTCAGTTGTCCAGCCCACCATCAATTACACGGGAAAGCCCAACATTCTTTCTCAAACAGGCCGGACAAACCGATAATAAAGGACCACAACCCATACCATAAATAGACCATAAAAGAAGGAACAGAAACAGATGAGAAGTAGGATAAAGGATGTGTATGTGCATACCAAACTTTACAATCTCCTGTGCTCTGATCCTTAATCTCAATCAGCTACCAGGCAAGGTCAGCTTCAAGCAACAAGGTCAGTTCACTCAGGTCATTCAGAAGTCAGCTAACGTGTACGTGTACTAAAGACTCGTTCGGCCATAGTCATCGGCATATGTGAAGGCAACCACAAAATGGCTGCCATACACAAAATGGAACCCAAGGGTTCAGAACGAAAACCCTAAATACGTAGTGAATCCATCAGTCTAACATGGCGGAAACACTCGTACTTGCCGGACTCACTAGTTACGGTTCGCTACTATCAATTTTGTAACAAAACCATACCTTTATGAAACGGGTTCAGAATTCACGGAACCTCAGATCCTCCTTTTGCCCTTACCTAAACTCACGTCAATCTGAATCTAGGTCTATATCAATCTTCATCAGACCATCAAGATGTTGCTGGAGCATCATCCTATTACTTAGTACCTTTCTCAAGACAGGTCTCCTTGCACACATAGTAGCACAAAGGCCACATATAGCAGGAGCACACTGTACACAAAGACAGAACAGGAAAAGAATGGCTAAAGCCATCCCAATGATCATCAGAATCTTCCATCCCCAGGTGGATAACATTCCCCAAAACCATCCCATCAACGACCAATCTCCTTCGTCCACATGTACAGACTCGGAGATCTTATGTAGTTTGGAAATGGCCTGGTACACTGTAGGAGCATTGTCTGGAATGAAAACGCAGCAGCTCGATTGAATCAATTTGCATACCCCTCCTCTATCTGCAAGTATGACGTCTAACGCAACACGATTCTGCAACGTCATAAGACGATCTGATTGGAGCTCAGCAGTCAAGTTACTAAGGGCACCAGCAGTCTCAACTACGGTGGACTCAACCACTCTCGTCAATTGCCGTATGTTCCTACTATTAAACATAGGTCCCCAAAACGGCAGGAAACCCTTGAGAAAGTCCCCAATTCTTGTCCTGCAGTATCTTCCTTACTGAAGACACCTCTAGCTACTCTCGTTCTGTGGTAATCTGATGCTGCAGTATACGTAGGGAGCAACAGATAAGAAACATAACATGTTCCCGAAAAATCAGGGGGCAACCATGTATATGCTCTATCATAGCAAACAAAATAGGTACCCTTAGCTGCTAAAAATGGTGGGGAAGTCTGGGACGCAAAAACATACATCTCAGTACAAACGCTCTTCCCTAACTGAGCTCTCGGATTCTTGCCACCACCTTGCAGATAAAATGACCACGATGGGGTATGATCCAAATCAGAGATGACCTTTTCCTTCGCTGCTTTTCACTCAGACTAACACCATATCCAGTCACGTTCCATCCAATATAAGCTAGTGTCTCATCTTTAAGAAGAGTTTCATAGGAATCAATACCTCTAATCCTATCCACTATTCCCTTCACTAGAGCACTATCTCTCGGACTATCTTTTATAGAACGCAGGGGGTAGACTTCATGGGCATAAATAAACTTTGTCCTGTATGCCCATACAGATCCATTATAGCTAAATGACAGAACCAGGTAAGGAATACCCTTATCCGTAGTATGAGGCATAAGACCACACACCCAGCAATTAGGGGTGTTCACTACTAACTGATGCTGATGCAGAAGTTGCACAAAGGAATTATTAACGAATTCCAATCTTATAATGGATTCATGTTCAGGTAAAGGATGAAAAGAATCCGAAGACGTAGTAATAGGAAAAGACATAGGTTGTGTGGTGGGTGCAAACGTCACTTGGAAAGAAAGAACAAGATATCCCACCAAAAACATCGTCATGCTAAGTGACATTAAAAGACACATTATCAAAAAACATTTGCTACTCATTAGTTTACACAGTCTCGTTTTAAAGTTCATTTCTACAACGGCTCTCTCGAGCTCAAAAAACTCCATCCTCTAACCGTGCTGTTCGCGGCAGGTAGTTCTCTTCGCTCAGGTGTACGTCTGTAAGTCCAGGGAACGCCCTAGAACAAACCAGAACCGGCGACCTTGCGTCTACACGGCTTGACACTCCAAGGCTTTATACGGCGACCCTACAGCTGAACCCGGATCGCGGTTCAAAAAAAAAAATAGGTCAAAACAGCTTTTTGGATGAGAGAGCGTAGTTTTCAAAAGCAAAAAGGATTTAATTTTTTATTTGTCCATTGACTTTTGGTCGTAGATTATAGCGGCCTAAACCAGGCAATGTCTGATCACGAAACAACAACTCAGGCTCAGTAGTGTCCAATCGTGCAGATGGAGACACAGCTTCTTGCAAAATATCGTTGTCCTCATGCTCAGAGCTTGTCCCAATCAAACGTGCGTCACTGAATGGAACAAATCTTGGCACTGTATCAGTCTCTGAATCGCCAACCCCCTCCTGGACCCACTGGTCGTACGGCAGAGGTAAAGATACATCTTACAATGTACACCGTGGATCCAGTTCTTCCTGCCGTGAACTCTCACTGTGGTACGCGTTGACAGAAGGACCTGGAAAGGTCCCTTCCAGCGGGGCTGATCATTCTCGGTCCACTGGAAGTTGCGTTCGAGCACCCACGAACCAGGGTCAATGGCGTGTCCTGGATCTTCAGATGTATCGTAAACCTGTTGGTGTAAGACACCCAATTCAGCCGTCAAATCATACAAATAGTCAAACAGTACAGGATATTCAATGTCTCTAAAAAATTTTGGCTTCGGCACTCCCCATACGTTGGCCGGACGACCAAAGATTATTTCATATGGACTAAGACCAATTCAGGAGTGCACTGTAGTTCTTGTTGACAAAAGTGCCAACGGCAAAGCATCGGGCCATTGGAGATCAGAACTCACCTGAATCTTGGCTAATTTCAGCTTCAGAGTGCCATTGTATCATTCGACCAAGCCAGCTTATTGGGGATGATTTGCTGCATGGAATTTCTGCCTAATGCCCAAACCTTCACACACTTTCTTCATAACTTGACCCACAAATTCACTTCCGTTATCACTCCACACCATCCTTGGCAATCCAAATCTAGGGAAAAATTCCTTGAGTAGGGCTTTGGCTGTGGACAAGGCAGTATTATCTTTCAGGGGGTATGCCTCTACCCATCTCGAAAAGGCACAAACAACTACAAGGACGTATTTTAAATTGTTCAATCTCTCCATGTGTATAAAATCCAATTGCAGCACCTCAAACAGATATGTCGGAGGCGCAAAGTGACCAGCTGGAGTTGGAGTTCCCTTGCCAGGATTATACAACAGACAAACCATACAATTCTTGACCAGATTCTCCGCACACTTAGGAATTCCAGCATTCTGCCATACTGGAGCCAACAACTTACAAATCCCTTTCGCACTAATGTGAGCCATTCCATGCACCATCGTAACCACTGCAAGCACATACGCATCAGGTAACAACCATCGCTGGTGTTCCGACAACTCAATCCAACAACCAGTCGAATTCAATTTTCCTGTACTCTCTCTCCACACACTCAATTCTTTCTCCGTAGCTTCAGCCTGAATTAAGTTCACACTCTCTATCGTATCCTCACACATTCCTCTATCAAAAATCCATCTTGCTGGACCCGCAACATACATTCGACTCGTCACATTTTTCGCCGCTTCTTTCGCAACTTCATCCGCAAACGCATTACCACGACCAACGTCATCGGTAACCTTCTTATGTGCACTGCATTTCACAATCTCAACTTGCGTCGGCAACGTAAGTGAATCAAGAAGCTCATTCACCAACTGACCATGCTGGATCTTCGTACCATGAGAAGTAAGGAGCCCGCGCTCTTTCCACAAACGCCCGAAGCTATGGGCAATACCAAACGCATACTGGCTATCGGTATACACAGTCACTCTCTTTCCTTTCGACAACACACACGCTCTCGTCAGTGCAATCAACTCTGCTGCTTGAGCTGAATTTTGTGGGATACGTGCAGCTTCAACAATCGTATACAAAATCGTAACCGCATATGCTGCAGTCGTATCGCCATTCGGAAGCTTAAAGCATGAACCATTTACCCATAAGGTACCATCAAACTTCACAAGAGGAGTGTCTTTCAAATCGATTCTCCCCTTTGTTTCCTCCTCTGTCCTAAGAAAGCAATCATGCTGTTCCTGAACATCCATCTCTACAGAAATCGGCAACAACGTAGCTGGATTCAACGTGTTGCATCGCTTTATATGCACATGACTCGCCAAAGCATCAACTCGTAACCTGACAATTGAGCACTGTGTTTTAGTCCTGTTTAATAAAGTATCCACTGCATGTGGAACCATCACAATCAACGTATTACCAATTACCAAACCAGCAGACTGTCGAATAGAAACCGCCGCTGCCGCTGTAGCTCTCAAACAACTCAGCAACTCTCTAGCTACCGGATCCAAAGTCGACGAGAAATACGCACATGGACGCTGTTTATCGCCAAATTGCTGTGTCAGGACTGACAATGCACAACCCTCTCTCTCATGGACATAGAGTGTAAAAGGCTTACTGTAGTCGGGAGTACCCAACACCAGAGCCGAACACAATGCATCACGCAATTCAAAAAAACTCTTCTGACATTCGACAGACCAAGGAAGAGGATTCGGAATATCCTTAAGAGTAAGTGCCAACAGAGGTTTCGCAAGTAGCGAAAAATTCGGAATCCATTGCCTACAGTAGGAAGTTATACCCAAGAAAGCACGCACTTCTCTCTGTGTGGTTGGCACATTCATTATCGCAATCGCTTGAATTCGTTCTGGGGTCAACCTTCTTCCGTCCTTCGATAAGAGATGACCTAAGTAGGTCACTTCTGGTCGACAATACTGCAACTTCGAAGGTGACACTTTATGATGAAGGTCAGACAAATGTTGCAACAAAGAAAGAGTAGCTTCTATACAAATCTCCTCGTCATCAGCAGCAACTAACAAATCGTCCACATACTGAATAAGAGCAGCACCATCAGGCAAGACAATCGTATCAAGCTGTGTTTTCAAAGCCTGACTATAGATGGATGACTTTCACAATAGCCTCGAGGAGCGCATTTGAACCGGAAACTTCGGCCTCCTAAAGAATAGCCAAAAATATCTCTACTCTCCTCGGCAATCGGGATACTGAAGAAATCATTCTTTAAATCAATCACCGAAAACCAGGCAGCTGAAGCAGGAATCATAGTCAGCAAAGCAGTAATGTCCGGAACAACAGGAAACTGTGGCACAACAAACCTGTTCACTTCGCGAAGATCGATCACAAACTTATACACAGGCGGCTGAGAAGAATCAGTAGGTTTCAAGACCGGCAAAACCGGACTGTTGCACACATTACCTCTCGTTTCCTCTATCACACCTTTCTCAATCAGATCATGGATGATCGCTAAAAGCGCTCTTTCACCATCACTAGAGATCCCATATTGTGGAATACGTGACAATCTAGCATTCACTTTCAGCGTCACGACATATGGTGGAATCTCCAAAAGACCCACATCATTAGGACCAGTAGCCCAAAGAGTATCAGGGAGAGAACGCAATTCCAATGGAAGCCGATCTTTAGACAAATACATCGGAGAGATCACTCTCTTACCCAATGTAAGCTGTACTCCTGAAGGAGAACAATGCAATGTTGCATACAATCTCTTCAACAAGTCCAAACCCAACAAATTCTCCCCACAACCTGTCGTCAAAATGAGGGGTGCTTTCAATTCACAAGGTCCAACAGAAAGAGAGAAAGGACTAGAAGCTGGATTACAAACTGGGGCGCCAGAAAAACCTACCGAAACATTCGTCAAGCCAGACAAAGTTGCGCCAGGGAGTTTAGAGTGCATGATAGAACTCTTCGCCGCACCAGTATCCAACAGAAAAGGCTCTGACACACCTGATGTAATCACTTCAACATAAGGTCCACTCTGATCTATTGGAACTGACACTACTCCCTCTCTTTGTCTATGGCTGTCCTAGCAATCATTGCCGTCAGTATTCTCACTCTCAACATAGTAATCATCAGCATAGTACTGAGTCGACTGACCAGACCCAACATTCTGTTGATCAAAACAATTCATAGAATTCTGTGGAGGAAAGGATCGTGCACTCTGGGGGAACACACCACGTCCTCTACCTCTAGGAGCTTGCTGAACACCTCGACCTCTGACACCAGACACACCATTCCCACGCTGAAACAGAACCGGACAACTATTCTTGAAATGGCCTTCTTCTTTACAATATGAAGCCCAACATTCTTTCTCAAACAGGCCGGACAAAACCATAATAAAGGACCACAACCCATACCATAAATAGACCATAAAAGAAGGAACAGAAACAGATGAGAAGTAGGATAAAGGGTGTGTATGTGCATACTAAACTTTACAATCTCCTGTGCTCTGATCCTTAATCTCGATCAGCTACCGGGCAAGGAAGTGGCTTTACAAGGTCAGCTTCAAGCAACGAGGTCTGTTCACTCAGGTCATTCAGAAGTCAGCTAACGTGTACGTGTACTGAAGAATCGTTCGGCCATAGTCATCGGCCTATGTGAGGGCAACCACAAAATGGCTGCCATACACAAAATGAAACCCAAGGGTTCAGAACGAAATCCCTAAATACGTAGTGAATCCATCGGTCTAACATGGCGAAAACACTCGTACTTGCTGCACTCACTAGTTACGGTTCGCTACTATCAAATTCGTAACGAACCCATGACCTTTATGAAACGGGTTCAGAATTCACGGAACCTCAATTGGACTGATTACATTGCAACTCACTTCTAATCTTACAATCATGGGAGTTAGTTAATGATTCCTTTTTCCAAAGTTTTGCAACTTTATCAGCAGAAAGATCACTTATATCACTTTCAGGGTAAGCTGTGTTATTTTTATTTTAGATTTGTTATCAGCAGTGGTCTTATTTTTCAGATCCTTATCCGTGTTCGTACAATTTCTATGTTGTGCAAATATATCATAATATTTAATTTTTGTTGCATTTGGTTTTGTTAACGAGTCATTACATATTATCCTTGTTATTTCCCTTATAGTTTGTTGTCCTTTAATTCCCTTAAGGTGTTTGTTTTGCAATGTTTCCTCGAGAGAGCCTTGACCTACTCGATCCACTAACTTTGCTTTATTTCGTGCTTTGCGTAACTTTTTCTTGTTCCCTTTTGTGATAGTGAACGGATTCTGGTCCATGTCAATTTTGTCCTTAACATCAATATATCCTTTGTGGATCTCCACTACTTGTGTAATGAACTTCTCATTTTCTGTATTTTTAGCGTTCTCTAAAGTTTTAGGTATTGCTCTGTCCGACAATTGTTTTGCGGTTTGCAGCTCAGTTTGGCATGGTTTGTAGACTTTTTTATTTTGTTTAATAGTTGTTAGTTTGTTAATTTTTGGGTCATAAGGACATTCTACGTAAGATGTTGATTTATCTGCTTGTGCTCTAGTTATCAAAGAGTTAAGGTCAGCTAGTTTGAGATCTATTCCTGCAACCGCTTTAGCCATTGTCCCTAAAATGCCAATTTGGATATCCATTTTATTAGACTGAAGTGTCAATGCTTCGATAGTAAGTATTGAAGTTTGGTAAAAAATATCCCAAACAGTGGCCAAATCCTGATTATCATTGGTTTTGATGTTTTCACTCAGTCGTGATTTCTGATCGATACTAGTGAAATTTTTCGAATTGTTACTATTATGGTCTTCACTGTATACTAATTGCGAAGACACACGAACTGCATGACCCAGAATGCACTGGGGCAATCCAGCTGAGAGGTGGAGCAGCGTGCGCCCAATCCTGTTTACTGTTTAAGGGCTCCCGTGAGCCTCCCTAGCTGACGAGCTAGTGGTGCTGCACCTGTACACCCGGGAGGCATCGAAGCCTGTGATTGTTGTTGGGCAGCCTACTCAGCGGCCTCAATACTTATCTCTACTGATGAAGGATATTGATCCAGAAACACGAGTCGAGACTCGTGTCTAGAGATGCCTGAAGAAACCAAGTACCTACTTGCACCAAACTTGGTGAAACACTTACAAACCCTTTCTTTTTCATTTGCGAAGACACACGAACTGCATGACCCAAAATGCACAGGGGCAATCCAGCTGAGAGGTGGAGCAGCGTGCGCCCAATCCTGTTTACTGTTTAAGGCCTCCCCTTTGAGCCTTCCTAGCTGACGAGCTAGTGGTGCTGCACCTGCGCGCCCGGGAGGCATCGAAGCCTGTGACTGTTGTTGGGTAGCCTACTCAGCAGCCTCAATACTTATCTCTACTGATGAAGGATATTGATCCAGAAACACGAGTCGAGTCTCGTGTCTAGAGATGCCTGGAGAAACCAAGTACCTACTTGCACCAAACTTGGTGAAACACTTACAAACCCTTTCTTTTTCATTTGCGAAGACACACGAACTGCATGACCCAGAATGCACAGGGGCAATCCAGCTGAGAGGTGGAGCAGCGTGCGCCCAATCCTGTTTACTGTTTAAGGGCTCTCGTGAGCCTCCCTAGCTGACGAGCTAGTGGTGCTGCACCTGCATGCCCGGGAGGCATCGAAGCCTGTGACTGTTGTTGGGCAGCCTACTCAGCAGCCTCAATACTTATCTTTACTGATGAAGGATATTGATCCAGAAACACAAGTCTAGTCTCGTGTCTAGAGATGCCTGGAGAAACCAAGTACCTACTTGCACCAAACTTGGTGAAAAACTTACAAACCTTTTCTTTTTCATTTGCGAAGACACACGAACTGCATGACCTAGAATGCACAAGGGCAATCCAGCGGAGAAGTGGAGCAGTGTGCGCACAATCCTGTGTACTGTTTAAGGGCTCACGTGAGCCTCCCTAGCTGACGAGCAAGTGGTGCTGCACCTGCGCGCCCAGGAGGCATCGAAGCCTGTGACTGTTGTTGGGCAGCCTACTCAGTGGCCTCAATACTTATTTCTACTGATGAAGGATATTGATCCAGAAACACAAGTAGAGTCTCGTGTCTAGAGATGCCTGGAGAAACCAAGTACCTACTTGCACCAAACTTGGTGAAACACTTACAAACCCTTTCTTTTTCATTTGCGAAGACACACGAACTGCATGACCCAGAATGCACAGGGGCAATCCAGATGAGAGGTGGAGCAGCGTGCGCCCAATCCTGTTTACTGTTTAAGGCCTCCCCTTTGAGCCTCCCTAGCTGACGAGCTAGTGGTGCTGCACCTGCGCGCCCGGGAGGCATCGAAGCCTGTGACTGTTGTTGGGCAGCCTACTCAGCGGCCTGAATACTTATCTCTACTGATGAAGGATATTGATCCAGAAACACGAGTCGAGTCTCGTGTCTAGAGATGCCTGGAGAAACGAAGTACCTACTTGCACCAAACTTGGTGAAACACTTACAAACCCTTTCTTTTTCATTTGCGAAGACACACGAACTGCATGACCCAGAATGCACAGGGGCAATCCAGCTGAGAGGTGGAGCAGCGTGCGCCCAATCCTGTTTACTGTTTAAGGGCTCTCGTGAGCCTCCCTAGCTGAGGCGCTAGTGGTGCTGCACCTGCATGCCCGGGAGGCATCGAAGCCTGTGACTGTTGTTGGGCAGCCTACTCAGCAGCCTCAATACTTATCTTTACTGATGAAGGATATTGATCCAGAAACACAAGTCTAGTCTCGTGTCTAGAGATGCCTGGAGAAACCAAGTACCTACTTGCACCAAACTTGGTGAAAAACTTACAAACCTTTTCTTTTTCATTTGCGAAGACACACGAACTGCATGACCTAGAATGCACAAGGGCAATCCAGCGGAGAAGTGGAGCAGTGTGCGCACAATCCTGAGTACTGTTTAAGGGCTCACGTGAGCCTCCCTAGCTGACGAGCAAGTGGTGCTGCACCTGCGCGCCCGGGAGGCATCGAAGCCTGTGACTGTTGTTGGCCAGCCTACTCAGCGGCCTCAATACTTATTTCTACTGATGAAGGATATTGATCCAGAAACACAAGTAGAGTCTCGTGTCTAGAGATGCCTGGAGAAACCAAGTACCTACTTGCACCAAACTTGGTGAAACACTTACAAACCCTTTCTTTTTCATTTGCGAAGACACACGAACTGCATGACCCAGAATGCACAGGGGCAATCCAGATGAGAGGTGGAGCAGCGTGCGCCCAATCCTGTTTACTGTTTAAGGCCTCCCCTTTGAGCCTCCCTAGCTGACGAGCTAGTGGTGCTGCACCTGCGCGCCCGGGAGGCATCGAAGCCTGTGACTGTTGTTGGGCAGCCTACTCAGCGGCCTCAATACTTATCTCTACTGATGAAGGATATTGATCCAGAAACACGAGTCGAGTCTCGTGTCTAGAGATGCCTGGAGAAACCAAGTACCTACTTGCACCAAACTTGGTGAAACACTTACAAACCCTTTCTTTTTCATTTGCGAAGACACACGAACTGCATGACCCAGAATGCACAGGGGCAATCCAGCTGAGAGGTGGAGCAGCGTGCGCCCAATCCTGTTTACTGTTTAAGGGCTCTCGTGAGCCTCCCTAGCTGACGAGCTAGTGGTGCTGCACCTGCATGCCCGGGAGGCATCGAAGCCTGTGACTGTTGTTGGGCAGCCTACTCAGCAGCCTCAATACTTATCTTTACTGATGAAGGATATTGATCCAGAAACACAAGTCTAGTCTCGTGTCTAGAGATGCCTGGAGAAACCAAGTACCTACTTGCACCAAACTTGGTGAAAAACTTACAAACCTTTTCTTTTTCATTTGCGAAGACACACGAACTGCATGACCTAGAATGCACAAGGGCAATCCAGCGGAGAAGTGGAGCAGTGTGCGCACAATCCTGAGTACTGTTTAAGGGCTCACATGAGCCTCCCTAGCTGACGAGCAAGTGGTGCTGCACCTGCGCGCCCGGGAGGCATCGAAGCCTGTGACTGTTGTTGGGCAGCCTACTCAGCGGCCTCAATACTTATTTCTACTGATGAAGGATATTGATCCAGAAACACAAGTAGAGTCTCGTGTCTAGAGATGCCTGGAGAAACCAAGTACCTACTTGCACCAAACTTGGTGAAACACTTACAAACCCTTTCTTTTTCATTTGCGAAGACACACGAACTGCATGACCCAGAATGCACAGGGGCAATCCAGATGAGAGGTGGAGCAGCGTGCGCCCAATCCTGTTTACTGTTTAAGGCCTCCCCTTTGAGCCTCCCTAGCTGACGAGCTAGTGGTGCTGCACCTGCGCGCCCGGGAGGCATCGAAGCCTGTGACTGTTGTTGGGCAGCCTACTCAGCGGCCTCAATACTTATCTCTACTGATGAAGGATATTGATCCAGAAACACGAGTCGAGTCGAGTGTCTAGAGATGCCTGGAGAAACCAAGTACACTTACAAACCCTTTTTTTTCATTTGCGAAGACACACGAACTGCATGACCCAGAATGCACCCAAGCGTGCATTCTGGGGTGCACCCAATCCTGTTTACTCATCTCTGTTGTTTGCCAGTGATACATTGGTGATACATTTTTGTGAAGTCAACTTATTAAGGTTCCACATTTGAAGGGATATAACATATACAGTGCCTGAGTAGTACTATGCTGCAATGTATCGCACAGTGACTGTCGTCAGTAACTGTGTATTTGTGCACCCAAGATAGTGGGGTACATTTTTACCCTTAGTGGCACCTGAACTAATTTTTCCACTGTTTAGACTTACTAGGAGAGTTAACCATACTTGTGATTGCCCAGTCTAATTGCACATTTTTCTCAGGTGCGACCCATTAGACAATACTACCGCCTCTTATATTGTAATTAAACAAATAGAATAGAAATGTTTCTATCCTTTCACAGAACTTTAGGGTAATTTGATTGCGGAGAGTTGGGAATTTTAATTGGTGTTTTGTTTATTTTTAAATCTCATTTTGTAACAGTTTAAGAGGAAATTCATAAGCTATTTCACAAGTGAATTTCAAATATTAGGTTAGGCGAAAGCTTGTCACCTGAGAGCACATCAATTTTTTTTAAAGCCCTGCTGGTGGGAGGCGCTACAAAAGTAATGTTGTGCTTCAGGTATGGTAGACCTAAGGAATGCATGTGTTCAAACAAGAATAACACCAACCGTATTAGCATCAGTTTAATTTTCCACACAGGGGAGATAGTGAAGCAACACCGCCCTCCTCTCCCTCCTCTAGAAACATGGGGCCTTATTTATGAAGGCCTTGCGCCGCCGGTGTGTCACTTTTAACATGGGAAAAAGTGACACACCGGCGGCGCAAGGCCTTCATAAATAAGGCCCATGGTTTACTGGCCACAGGTACATCTTGTTCTGAAAATCCCATACAATTGTAAAAGTGTAACTATGTTTAAAAAATGTGTAAACCTCAGTGTTATATACATGACTGTGTATTCTTTCCTAACAACCCTGATTCACAAACAGATTTGGGATGATCCCTAGCTAGGATTGTGGTATACAAGTACCAGTACATACAAGATTGCGCCTGTAGAAAAACATGTTCAACTTCTTGCCTGAAAGGGTGTACGGCCTTAGCTGCAAGCTGAATTGGGGGAACTCACCAGTGAGCGGGTTTGTGAAACCAAGTAACCACACTTCCCCATGCTTCCAGTTATTCAAAAGGTTCTATTAAACCTTCCTGCCTTCTGGCAGATCAGAAGCTTGTATTCACGTGAATTCAAATTCATGTCAGCAGGAGACCAGGCTAAGGAGCCAGATATATTATTTAACTATTTTTGTGATTTTGTATAACGCCGACGTGGCCGGAAGGCATCACAGTGCTTTAGAATAAAGCTGAGACAAAATATGCAAACAAATTAACATACATAACATGAAGAAAAGCAGGAGGTATGATACAATAGGACACTGTAACACCTGAGGTTCACGATAGTTGCTTCCAGAAGAGGTTAAAATGACTCCACAGAGAGAAGGAGGAGATAGATGGGGTTAACCCAGGTGTCGTTCTTTTTTTGCTTTGCTTATTAATTACTTTATTGGCATAAATTACGTAACAAAAAAAGAAATATCAGTAAATTAAATGACATACAAGTCCAGAATAAAACTATAGTAAGATACAAATGCTGTTTGCAATACATGTACCAATACGAAAAATTACTAAAATATAGGAAAGGAAGAAAAAAGATGGAAAAGAGTGAGAAAATAAACCATTGATGGAGAGAAGAAAAGAAAGGAAAAAGAAAAGTAGGAAAAAGAAGGGAGGGTAGACCAAACTAAGCTACAAAGTTGAAGTTGGGGGGATTTATAGAGCGTGCGTTTACCAAAAAGGTTTCATGGCGCTGAACGGTTCAGCACAGAACAGACAACAGTTAGATCTCAAAAGCTCTGGTGAATAACCAGATCTTCAAGCCTTTGCGGAACTCCGGGTATGATTGAGAGAATCGAAGATTAACAGGGAGGGCATTCCAAAACCTGGGGGCCAAAAAATAAAAACTCGAACCCCATGTTTTTTCCTGACAAAACGTGGGACAACCAGGATATTCTTGGAGAAAGACCGTAGATTCCTTGAAGGAGAGTATGTTAAAAGCCTGGATGCTACATATTGGGGAGCCAAGCCCGCCAATGATTTGAAAATGAGACACCCAAATTTAAATTAGCATCTATGGGCACCCGGCAACCAGTGGAGTTGCCTCAGAAGCGGGAGGGCATGGTGGAATCTAGTCCGACTATAGATCAGCCTAGCAGCCTGATTTTGAATAAGCTGTAGTCGGCGTAGTTGATAAGCAGGAATGCCAATATATAGAGAATTGGCATAATCAACCCAAGAGATAACAAGGGCGAGAAGAATAGATTTGAGAGCCTCGATCGTGAAAAACCTGAAAACCTTCCGGATGGTACGAAGACATAAGAAACAGGAGGAAACAATCATGCTTATTTGGGTATGCATGGAAAGATCAGCACTGATTTTAATGCCCAAACTTTTCACGGATCTAGCCGCAGAAGGGGCTGGTCCGAGACAGGAAGGCCAGAAGTTAGAACATCAGGGATTGGGTGAGCCTCCAATCAGGACTAACTCCGTTTTGTCAGGATTTAACTTCAGATGGTTCATGCTCATCCAATCCTCGATAAAAATCATAGTATTCTGGTAAAGGGCTACAGAGTCAGGGAAAGAAGAAAGAGAAAATATAAGTTGAAGGTCATCAGCGTAATTAAACACTGTGACCTCTCAAAGATGCAGAGCAAAAAGCAAAGGAAAAATATAAAGGTTGAATAAAAGGGGGGAAAGGGCAGATCCTTGGGGAACCCCACAGGTTACTGCTCAGGGAGTAGAGGAAAAGGAAGAGAGCTGAACCGCCTGTTGGCGGTTCTCCAAGAAGGAGGAGACCCAACTCAAGGCCACATTCGAGATACCAGCACATCTGACACGGTTGACCAAAAGGAGATGGTGGACCGTGTCAAAAGCGGCCGATAGATCTAGCAATATTAGGGCCTGTGCGGATCCATGATCAGCCCTCACTCTCAGGTCATTCAAGACCCAGAGGATAACTGATTCTATAGAGTGGGAGGGGCGGAAGCCGGCCTGATAGGGATCCAAGTAATTGGAGTCCTCAAAGAAAGAACTCAGACAATGGGTATTTTGTCTCTCCAACACCTTGCCCAAAAATGGAAGCAAGGAGATGGGGCGGAAGTTAGAGGGGATAGTAGGGTCAGCCCCAGCCTTCTTCAAGAAAGGAATGATCTTAGCTGACTTGAAGAGATTAGGGACGACACCGAAGGCCAAAGATTCATTGAGGAGGGCCAGAGGTAGATCAGAGCAAAGTGGGAAGATCTCCCGAAGGATGTGTGACGGACAACTGTCAGTGGGGGAGCCAGATTTCGTGGCATTTACCAAACTGAGAAAGTTCTCCTTCGAAATGGGGGGAAGTGCAAGAAAGAATAAGTACAAGGAGGAGGCAAAGGAGGATCAAAAGAGGGGGAAGAAAGAGATATATGGAGTTTAATTGTGGAAATTTTAGTGAAAAAATTATCTTGAAGAGAGTCACACAAGTCCTGGGACGGGAGCGGTTTAGCAGTCACTCGGTCGAGTTTGGACAGACTATTAAGAATAGAGAAGATCTCCTTAGATTTATTAGGAGAGGATAGAATCAGTGCAGAAAAGTATTGTGTTTTTGCGGCGAGATGTCATTTTTATATTCCCTGAGAATAGCAGAATAGATAATTTTATCAGATGGATCGTAGCATCGGCGCCACTTGCACTCTGCCCGTCTAAGCCGAAGTTTCTTAGTTTGCAGGGAGGGAGAGAACCATCTTTGCGCATCATGTGGACGCCAACATCGAATTGATCTCCAAGGGACCAAATCATCACAAGATGAGGTAAGCCAGGTGTTAATAGCTAGGGCCTGATCATGGAGAGATGAATCTGATCCTGAGTAGGCTCCTTTAAACAGACTAGAGAAGCGGAGCGAAGCACACAAGGAATTAATGTCAACTCGCCCTCAATTCCTCACTTTAACGTTCGTAGGTAGAGGGGTGCTCACCATAGGTTTTATTGATAGAGCAAAAGAGACCAAAAAATGGTCGAACCACAAACAAGGAAGAACCGAAAGTAAAGAAATGTCTAAATTAGCTGACCAAATTTGATCCAGAATATGACCAGACTTATGTGTGGGTGACTCAACCAGTTGTGTCAGATTCAAATGGCTAAGTAAATCAGAGAATTCCTTGGAGTAGGAATCCTCCAAGGGGTCGCCAGGCCCATAGTTAAAATCACCTAAAATCATTATACGTGCATTGTTCAGTGTCAGGTTAGCAAGAATCTCCCCTATCAAGATAGAAAAAGTGGGCATAGACTGGGGGGGGGCCGTAAAACAAGACACAGACCCACGGTGGAGAGACCGACAGAGTCTTCATAACCAAGTAGTCTACTGCCGGAATCACCGGAGAGGCCAGTAGGGTGAAAGACCATCTTGAGTGAATGATGACAGCTACCCCGCTCCCATTCTTACCAAAAGTACTATCTGAATGCAAAACATAGTAATTGTCAGGAATGGCCACTAGGATGTCAGGGGAAGATGGAGGAGTGAGCCAAGTTTCGGTGAGAAATAGACAGTCCGGCTGGACTTGATCAAGATAGCTAAATGTCTCTAACTGATGTTTAGCTAATGATCGAGTGTTGAGCAAAAAAGCCAAAAAAGCCACGGGAGGGCAGGCTGGGGGAGGGACTGTTGGTAAGGTCTCATTGTCAAGAGGGACAGTAACCTCCTCAGGTGGGAGAACTAGGATAGAGGGGCCAGAACTAGTAAATAATCCCAGTGCGATGAGCTTGGCCTGTGTGTGATTGGAGATGGACTAATCGCCTTGGAACATCATTAGCTCAGAAAAGGAATAGTCAAAAGTCTGGGCAGCATCACATGCCCCATTCCCCGGTCTGCCGCGGACGGGCGCAGAAGGGCTTGCCTTTGGCGCACCTTCGGAGCGCCTTCAGCGTGCCCGCTGCGTGCGTCCGCTGCGCATCCAGTGTGACATGTGGGCTTTGTAGTCCAAAACCGTGACGCCTCAGGTAAGGCTCCGCCCCCCAGGATCAGGTGGAGAAAGGTCAGGTGACTCGTTTCAGCACAAGCCCTCCGCTCGAACGGGAAAACCCGGCGTAGGATCAGGCTGTGTCGAAGAGGCACCGGCAATGGGGGGAAGCTGTACCCGGAAGACAGAAGTAAGTGTCAGAAGTGAAGGCTGAAAGGGCAAGCTGAGCAGATGAAAGTAGCAGCTCAGATTTGATGCCCACAGGATAAGAAATAAACGGGCAGGGGCGGCTGAGTAGAAGTAGAAGGACCTAGACTTATGCTCCGCGCCAAAACTGAATTAAAATGGTAAACTGATTTAAAATATAGCACCACAAAATTAAAAGACCGCAACACACCGCTAAGCAAGAAACCTGGTAGCCCCTAATCGCGCTAGAAAGCTCGAGAGTTTGAAGCAGTATTGCAGCTAGTCATTCACTCACATAACATCTGTGGTCTTCGCACGTCCGCTGAGCGGCCAGTGTGACATGTGGGCTTTGGTAGAGGGGGGCAGAGGGGGCAGGGAAATTAATCATGCAGTGACAATAATGAAACAGAATTAAGAGTCATGGAGAATTGGAAGGAAGGGCATCCTGTAGAAACGGAGACCACTTGAGAAGAAAAATATCTGCTTTGTCCATTAAGTTGTAAATGGCCTTTTCATAGGACCCAGTCTTTTACATGTGATGGCAGTTGTGGAGAACGCCAACGTCATAGAGTGCAGATCTTGGCAGCAGCAAGGGCAGTGACGGCATGTCGGATCAGCTTGAAAGGTCTGATACGTCATGGGGGAGAATTAGGGGGTCTGAAAGTGGCGACAGGCAAATAATTGGATTCATGGAGCATAGACCCCAATGCTGCCAGAAGGGATGAACAGCAGGATAATCCAGTAATATATGAACTATATCACAGAGTGCGTGATCACAAAACCAGCAGGCAGAGTGAAGGAGCAACCTGGCAACCTGAAGCTGTGCCAGGGTGAAGTGCCAGTCATGAAGAATTTTAAATAGACTGAACTTCCTCCATGCTTCCAAAGGTTCAACCCAGTCCTCTTCATCATATTCTACATGTAGGCAAGCCTGCCATGTCATCCTGAGGCTAGGCAATTGCTGATGGGAGTAGAGGTGGCAAATAAGAAAATTGTAGATCCTGGACATCACACCTTAAAACTGACCCAAAGCATTAAGGTAAGAGAGCACCAGGGAACAGGGGATGGTCCAGAGTCGAGGACCCAGTTTCCTCAGCAGGCAATGATGTAATTGTGTGTAGCGCCATTGTTGAGTATGTAGCAGGCCACTTCGTCCTGTAGCATCTCAAGGGGCTTGAGTTCCCTGCCAGAAATCAGTTGTGTGAGGGTTAGAATCTCAGCTCTACGCCAGGGGCCCCAGTCAAAGATGCCCTCCCCCATGTGAATACCTGTATTGTTCCAGAGGGGAGCCTTGTCATGGAGATGCGCATCAACCGAATAGAGCTTGTGAACCCATATTCAGGTGGCATATACAGCTTTCAGAGTAGGGTTGTGGAATCCAGTGGCAGGGACGTGTTGATAGAGGACCTGTAGTCCCAACGAGGCCTCTTGGATCTGCATTGGTTTGAGACCCACAATGGGGAGTCTTGGACCCAAAGTCTACACTAAGCATGGGCGAATTTTGCGAATCTCGCGTTCGCGAATTTTGCGGATTTGCGAACTCGCAATCCGCAAAATCCGCGAATTCTCGCGAATTTGCGGATTTTTTTTTTTGTGTTTGCGCGGGTTTCTGCCAGTTTGCGAGGGTTTTGTACACTTTCGCAAATTGCGAACTTACCTGTCGGGTCGCAAGTTTCGCGAACTTGTTGTTTCTACGTGTCCAGCCTGTTTGGGACACTCTTCTTCATCACTGCCACTCTCTGTCACCACTGCCACTCTCTGACTACTCATGCCACCCTCTGGCCCACCCATGCCAACCTCTGTTTCATCACAGCACCCTCTGGTTGTCCAGTCAGTGTACATTATTGTGGCAACGCAAGCACACCTTCCCTGCCTCAAGTGACCTGAATTAATTTGGGGCTGATTAATGTGTCACAGAATATTTTTTTAGCTGGCACCTGCTTCCTTAGTGCTTCCTGATTAGTGATCTTTTGCACTTGCTAAGTGCTTTCATTGTTGCAAAATTAGTTACAACACCTGCCCTGCCCCAACTGACAATAATGAATTAGGGGCTGATTAATGGATTTGAACTTCCAGCCTGGCTCCTGCTTGTCTCCCTTAGCTGTAATTCAGGACCTTTGTGGCATATGTGTAACTATTCTGAGGTTCAGAGCAGGGTCACATAATAGTTGCAACTGGCAACTGAACTCTGGAGGGGCCCCTCAGGAAGCACTACAGGAAATGGCTACTAATGATGAGCCTGAACTTTTGAACCTGGTAAGTAGTTTCAGTTTTGCTAAGATCGTATTTCTGCAATTTTGCACTTATTTGCGGGGCGCGAAGTTGTACTGGGAAGCCGCGAACTCACGCGAACAGTGCGAGCAGTGCGAGCAAAATCCGCTGCTCGCGGATTTGCGGATTTTGCGGGAGATTCGCGAATCTCGCGGATTGCGAATTTACCGAAAATCCGCAAAATCCGCGAGCGAAACGGATTTTCCGCCCATGCTTAGTCTACACAATAATGCTCCACAGAGGGCAGGTCCATTCCTCCTGCTGATCCTTGGGCGATAAGCTTCCAGATTGCCAGGTGAGGTCTTGCTGTATCCCAGATAAAGGCCTTAATGGTTTTGTCTATCTGACGGAGGGTTGAGAGGGGTATTAGTTGGGGAAGCATGCCCAACACATATGTGATTCGTGGGAGGGTAACCATTTACACTGCTTGAGTCCGTCCCCAGAGAGAGAGATTCTGGTGGGACCAGGTCACGAAGTTCAATCGCATTTGCTCCATAAGTGGGTCCAGGATATCTGCCACCATGTGTTTCAGGCCTCTGTAAACTAGGATGCCCAAGACCTTAGGTGGGATTTCAACCACTGGAATAGATAACTAGTGAAGGCGGCACATGTGTTGGTTCGCAAAATGTGGCAAGGACTCACTCTTTCCCCAGTTCCTTATTGTAGCCGGATATTGCCATAAAGGCATCAATGATCTCTAGCACCGTGGGATTAGAGGAAGGTAAGGCTGTTATAGTAAGTAAAATTACATCTGCATATAAATACATGTTGAAGGACCTCTGGGCGTGGGGATACGTGTGATCTGTTCTGATTGGCGTAGGAAAGATCCATTGCTAGCCAGACTGTATGAGCTAACATGTGAAGATGATTACGAGATGATCGGCTTGGAACAAACCCTACTTGCGAATGGTAAAAAAGAGAAGGGAGGACCAGCTTGAGGTGGGTAGCTAGAATACTTGTCAGGATCTTGATATCTCCAGTGAGCAGGGAAATGGGGCAATAACTGCTGTGAAGAAGAGGGTCTTTTCCTGGTTTGGGAAGGAGTGAAATCAGCCCCCTGTTGGAAACTAAACCCAAGAAGCCTGTGCGGTCATAGAGAAGATCCACCACCTCGGACTTAGTCAATTTGTGAGACTCTGCTAGGAAGCCATCTTTGCCTGGGGCTTTATGATAGGATAGATTGGAAATGGACAGCTCACTCTCCTTTTCAGTGATCACACTTGAAACAGTTGCCTACTTTTCTCTGAGAGGCACAATAAGAAAATACCATCCAAGAAGAGGTCCATTTGCACTGATCCCTGGCCCTAAAGTAGGATGCAAACACATCTGGAATTTTCTGTGGCTTCGTGACTAACGCCCATGAGTCAGCGATGACATCACGAACAGCTAGTAGCCGACATGCCTTATCTCTCTTTTTTAAAGGAGCCGTGGCACTGGTCATACAGAGACTCGAAGAGAGAGGTTTTCAGATTCTAGTGGTGCTCCCAGATCTCTATATCAAGATATGTTAGCGCTTTGGGGCTAAATTATAAGACATTAACCTTCACAAAAATAACCTCTACTAGCTCTCAGAGTGCAAGCCAATAGAGGCATTTTATCATCAGCTTAAATTCTAAAATAGCGTGCTGTTTTAAGCAAAGTTGCCTGAAGGGTGAACGAGAAAAGGAACAAGTAGTTATTTACAGTGGATGTGTTTTTACTGAAGACCAATTTGTGATTCTCCACTATTTTCTTATAAAAAGGCAACATGTTACTGGATTAGGTTGTCCCAATCACCAGATTGGCTTACACCACAGCAATCTCCATTATCCACTTTCTTCAATTGTGCTTTTTGAAGCAAAAAGTGCTGCACTTTTAAAACATAGTAATTTCTTAGTATAGAACACTTCATGTCTTCATTGAGCATAGTATCACTGTGACACAATTTTATGGCATCAATTTCATCAACCACAGAAGTATGAAAGGCTAAATTGAATCTGAGCTTGTCACTTGTCGAGAAGTGTGGCTCACTGGTTAGAGGACCAGGGTTCAATTCCTGACGCGGCAGGGTCTTGAGCCCAATTGTCCACGGACTCGATAATTCTCGCTTTGGTGCCCACTCTAATCACGGGTTCACATTCTGCAACTCTGGGCATTAAGCTTGCTTAATCTCTACAACGGCCCCACCCCGCAGCGGGTTGCCTGGCTTTCACCTTGGGGATGCCCAGTACGGGTTATCTCACAGGGAAAAGCCAGGACGGGTTCCCAATGCAAGCGCCAAGATGCCCTAGGGTAAGTCGAGCGCTATATAAGAACACACATACATACATACATACATACATACTTAAAAATCATATCACGTATCAGCCAAAAGCATTATTTACAAACTTATCTTGCCAGATTTTAAAAAAAAAATCATTTTAAAGTCAATACATTATATTGCTTCATTTTCTACTATCTACTGGTTAACAGCTATAAAAGAAGTTGAATCTATTCATCTGACTATTAATACATTAATTCTATGTCAGGGCCTGAGGTGAGGATTATGCTTTATATCTTGATTGCTTTAATTCAGTTACCACAAACAGCAGTTATTTTACACTTTTATAAACTACATTTCCCAAGAACAGATGGATAAAAGAACAGTTCATTAGTCCTTTTATCTTGTTCACAACACCATATCCTAAACAGCCCTTCTTCTCTGTTTGGACCCCCTCTTTCTTCGCAGCTCTGCAGCCAGGGCTTGAAGTGGGCCGGAGCTCACCGGGTCTGAGCACCAGCAGTTTTTTGAAGGGGGCCTCGAAACTGGTCTGTATCGGGGTCGGCTTATGCCCTGGCACAGACGGTCCGTTTTTTTTTCGGTCTGCAGTGACACCAGGCACATTGATGTGCACATGCTCACTCTGCTCACTTCTCACTAGTGGAGAAGTTACGGCATGACATCATGCCAGGTGAGTGTTGTAGGGGAAGAGAAATCCTTTACAGAGAGTCATTTTCTCTCTGGATTTTGAAGAACCAGGTTTTAGAACCCAGCGGCGCCAGGGGCACGCCCAAAGTCTTCGAGTTCACCTGTCTTAGAATACAGAGACACAGGATACTTCTCGGTGGTGTCAAAGATCAAATATACTGGCTGCAACCAGGAACAGAAGTCTACGAAGTACGACACAAGTAGGTTCGCTAGAGACTGCTCAATTTTTGTATTGCGAGACATCGTCTTTTATGCTAAAAATCACATTCCTGACAAACACCCATTATTTACAAATTGTCCAATGAAAGATAGCATTACAAAAGGCATCGCATGACGACAAACCCACTCTTCAGTTGTCCATCCCACCATCAATTACACGGGAAAGCACAACATTCTTGCTCGGACAGGCCGGACAGACCCATAATAAAGGACCACAACCCATACCATAAACAGACCATAAAAGAAGGAAAAGAAACAGATGAGAAGCAAGATAAAGGGTGTGTGCGTGTGTAATAAACTCAACAATGTCCTGTTCTTTGATCCTAATCTCGATCAACTACCGGACAAGGAATTCGCTTAGCAAGGTTAGCTTCAGGTAACGGGGTCAGTTCGCTCAGGTCACCTAGGAGTCAGCTAAAGTGTACGTGTACTAAAGACTCGTTCGGCCGTTGTCATCGGCCTATGTGAGGGCAACCACAAAATGGCTGCCGTACACAAAATGGAACCCGAGGGTTCAGAACGGATTCCATAAATACATAGTGAATCCAACGGTCTAGCATGGTGAAATCACTCGTACATGCCGCACTGACTAGTTACGTTTCGCTACTATCAAATTCGTAACAAAACCATGACCTTTATGAAACGGGTTCAGAATTCACGGAACCTCTGACCCTCCTTTTGCCCTTACATAGGCAATAACCTAAACTCACGTAAATCTGAATCCAGGTCTATATTCATCAGATCATCAAGATGTTGCTGGAGCATAATCCTATTACTTAGTAACTCTCTCGAGACAGGTCTCCTTGCACACGAAGTAGCACAGAGGCCACACATAGCAGGAGCACACTGTACACAAAGACAGAACAGGAAAAGAATAGCTAAAGCCATCCCAATGATCATCAGAATCTTCCATCCCCAAGTGGATAACAATTCCCAAAACCATCCCATCAACGATCAATCTCCTTCGTCCACGTGTACAGACTCGGAGATCTTATGTAGCTTGGAAATGGCCTGGTACACTGTCGGAACATTGTCTGGAATGAAAATGCAGCAGCTTGATTGAATCAATTTACATACCCCTCCTCTATCTGCAAGTATGACATCTAACGCAACTCTATTCTGCAACGTCATAAGATGATCCAATTGGAGCTCAGCAGTCAAGCTACTAAGGGCACCCGCAGTCTCAACTACGGTGGACTCAACCACTCTCGTCAATTGCCGTATGTTCCTACTGTTTACCATAAGTCCCCAAAACGGCAGGAATCCCTTAAGAAAATCTCCCAATTCTTGTCCTTCAGTATCTTCCTTACTGAAGACACTTCTAGCAATTTTCGTTCTGTGATAATCTGCCGCTGCAGTATACGTAGGGGGCAACAAAAACGAAACATAACATGTTCCTGAAAAATCAGGGGGCAACCATGTATATGCTCGATCATAGCAGACAAAATACGTACCCTTAGCTGCTAAAAATGATGGGGAAGTCTGGGACGCAAAAACTTACGTCTCAGTGCAAACACTCTTCCCTAACTGAGCTCTCGGATTCTTGCCATTACCTTGCAGACAAAAATGACCACGATGGGTTACGATCCAAATTGGGGATGACCCTTTCCTTCGCTGCTTTTCACTCAGACTAACACCATATCCAGTCACGTTCCATCCGATATATGCTTGTGTCTCATCTCTAGGAATAGTCTCATAGGAATTAATTCCTCTAATCATATCCACTATTCCCTTCACAGAGCACTATTACTCGGATTATCTTTCATAGAACGCAGGGGATAAACTTCATGGGCATAGATGAACATCGTCCTATACGCCCACACAGATCCATTATAACTAAATGGCAGGACCAAATAAGGGATACCTTTATCCGTAGTATGAGGCATAAGCCCACACACCCAACAATTAGTGGTGTTTACTACTAACTGATGCTGATGCACAAGTTGAACAAAGGAATTATTAACAAAATCTAATCTTCTAATAGATTCATGTTCAGGCAAAGGATAAAAAGAATGCGAAGAAATAGTAGGAAAAGGCATAGGTTGTGTAGTGGGTGCAAACGTCACTTTGAAATAGAAAACAACATATCCCACCAAAAACATTGTTATGCTAAGTAGCATTAAAAGACACATTATCAAAAAGCATTTGCTACTCATCAGTTTACACATTTTTCCCTTAAAGTTCATTTCTTCAACAACTCTCTCGATCTCAAAAAACTCCATCCTCTAACCGTGCTGTTTGCGGCAGTTGGTTCTCTTCGGCTTAGATGTACGTCTGAATGTCCCAGGGAACGCCCTAGAACAAACCAGAATCGTCAACCTTCTGTCTACCGGCTGTACACTCTAAGGCTTTATACTGCGACCCTACAGCTGAACCCGGATGGCGGTTCGAAAAAGAAAAATAGATCAAAACAGCTTTTCGGATGAGAGAGTGTAGTTTCAAAAGCAAAAAGGAATTACTTTATTAGTCCATCGACTCTTGGTCGTAAATTATAGCGGACTTTACCAGGCAATATCTGATCACGAAACAACAACTCAGGCTCAGTAGTGTCTAGTCTCAAAGAAGGGGACACAGCTTCCTGCAAAATATTGTTGTCTGCACGCTCAGAGCTTGTCCCAACCAAACGCGCCTCACTGAATGGAATGAAACGTGGCACAGTCTCAGTCTCTGAATCACCATCACCTTCCTGGACCCACTGGCAGTACGGCAGAGGCAAAGAAACCCTCTTACAATGTACGCCGTGGATCCAGTTCTTCTTGCCGTGAACTCTCACTGTGGTACGCGTTGATAACAAGACCTGAAAGGGTCCGGTCCAGCGGGGCTGATCGTTCTTTGTCCGCTGAAAATTCCGCACCAGAATCCACGAGCCAGGATCAATGGCGTGCCCTGGATTTTCAGATGCTTGTGGCAATGTATCATAAAGCTGTTGGTGTAAGACACGCAATTTAGCCGTCAAATCATACAAATAGTCGATCAGCACAGTATGTTTAATCTCGCTAAACTTTGTCGGCCTTGGCACTCCCCATATATTTGCCACGCGACCAAATACGATCTCGTAGGTGCTAAGGCCCACTCGAGAATGCACTGTAGTTCTAGTTGACAAAAGTGCCAATGGCAAAGCATCGGGCCATTGGAGACCAGAGCTCGCCTGAATCTTGGCTAACTTCAGCTTCAAGGTGCCATTGTAGCATTTGACTAAACCAGCTGATTAGGGGTGATTTGCAGCATGAAATTTCTTCCTGATGCCCAAACCTTCACACACTCTCTTCATGACTTGACCCACAAATTCACTTCCATATCACTCCACACCATCCTTGGCAAACCATATCTGGGGAAAAATTCCTTGAGTAGGACTTTAGCAGTGGACAAGGCAGTATTATCTTTCAGGGTTTATGCTTCTACCCATCTCGAAAAGGCACAAACAACCACAAGGACGTATTTCAAGTTGTTACATCTTTCCATGTGTATAAAATCCAATTGCAGCACCTCGAACGGGTACGTCGGAGGCGCAAAATGACCAGCTGGAGTTGGAGTTCCCTTGCCAGGATTATACATCAGACATACAATTCTTGACCACGCTCTCCACACACTTAGGAATTCCAGCATTCTGCCATACTGGAGCCAACAACTTACAAATCCCTTTCGCACTAATGTGAGCCATTCCATGCACCATCGTAACCACTGCAAGCACATACACATCAGGTAACAACCATCGCTGATGTTCTTACAACTCAATCCAACAACCAGTCGAATTCAATTTTCCCGTACTCTCTCTCCATACACTCAAGCTTTTTCTCCGTAGCTTCAGTCTGAATTGATTTCACACTCTCTATCGTATCTTCACACATTCCTCTATCCGGAACCCATCTTACTGGACCTGCAACATACATTCGACTCATCACATCTTTCGCCGTCTCTTTCGCAACTTCATCTGTAAACGCATTACCACGACCAACGTCATCGGTAACCTTCTTATGTGCACTGCATTTCACGATCGCAACTTGCATCGGTAACGTAAGTGACTCAAGAAGTTCATTCACCAACTGACCATGCTGAATTTTTGTACCATGTGACGTGAGGAATCCACGTTCCTTCCACAAACGACCAAAACTATGAGCCACACCAAACGCATACTGGCTATCGGTATACACAGTCACTCTCTTTCCTTTCGACAACACACACGCTCTCGTCAGTGCAATCAACTCTGCTGCTTGAGCTGAATTTTAGGGGATACGTGCAGCTTCAACAATCGTATGCAAAGTCGTAACCGCATATGCTGCAGTCGTATCACCATTCGGAAGCTTAAAACATGAACCATCTACCCATAAGGTACCATCAGATTTCGCAAGAGGAGTGTCTTTCAAATCAATTTTACCCTTTGTTTCTTCCTCTTTCCTAAGAAAGCAATCATGCTGTTCCAGAACATCCGTCTCTACAGAAATCGGCAATAACGTAGCTGGATTCAACGTGTTGCATCGCTTTATATGCACATGACTCGCCAAAAGCGTCAACTCGTAACCTGAAAATCGAGCACTAGTCAAGTGCTGTGTCTTTGTCCTGTTTGATAAAGTATCCACTGCATGTGGAACCATCACAATCAACATGTAATCCATTACCAAACCAGCAGACTGTTGAATAGAAACAGCTGCTGCTGCTGTAGCTCTCAAACAACTCGGCAACGCTCTAGCTACCGGATCCAAAGTCGACAAGAAATACGCACATGGACGCTGTATATCGCCAAACTGCTGAGTCAAAACTGACAATGCACATCCCTCTCTCTCGTGGACATAGAGTGTAAAAGACTTACTGTAGTCGGGAGTACCCAACACAGGAGCCGAACACAAAGCATTACGTGATTCAGAAAAACTTTTCTGCCATTCGTCAGACCAAGGAAGAGGATTCAGAGTATCCTTAAGAGTAAGTGCTAACAAAGGTTTCGCAAGCAACGAAAAGTTTGGAATCCATTGCCTACAGTACGAAGTAATAACGAAGAAAGCACGCACTTCTCCCTGTGTAGTTGGCACATTCATTTTCGCAATTGCTTGAATTCGTTCTAGGGTCAACCTTCTTCCCTCCTTCGATAAGAGATGACCTAAGTAGGTCACTTCTTGTCGACAATACTGTAACTTCGAAAGTGACACTTTATGATGAAGGTCAACCAAATGTCGCAACAAAGAAAGAGTAGCTTCTTTACAAGTCTCCGCATCATCAGCAGCCACTAACAAATCGTCAACATTCTGAATAAGAGCAGCAACATCAGGTAAGACAATCATATCAAGCTGTGTTTTCAAAGCCTGACTATAGATGGATGGACTCTCACAATAGCCTTGGGGAGCGCGCTTAAACCGGAAACTTCGTCCTCCTAAAGAGAAACCAAAATAAAATATCTCTACTCTCCTCGGCAATTGGGATGCTGAAGAAAGCATTCTTCAGATCAATCACCGAAAACCAGGTAGCTGAAGCAGGAATCAAAGTCAGTAAAGCAGTGATGTCTGGAACAACAGGAAACTGTGGCACGACAATCTTGTTCACTTCTCGAAGATCGATCACAAACCTATACACAGGCGGTTGCGAAGAATCAGTACGTTTCAGGACAGGCAAAACCGGACTATTGCACACATTACCTCTCGTCTCTTCAATCACACTTTTCTCAATCAGATCATAAATGATCGCTAAAAGAGCTCTTTCACCATCACTAGAAAGTCCATATTGGGCAATACGTGGCAATTTAGCATTCGCTTTCAGTGTCACAACATATGGTGGAATCTCCAAAAGACCCACGTCATTAGGACCAGTTGCCCAAAGAGTATCAGGGAGAGAACACAATTCCAATGGAAGCCGATCTTCAGACAAATACATCGGAGAGATCACCCTCTTACCCAATGTAAGCTGTACTCATGAAGGAAAACAATGCAATGTCGCATACAATCTCTTCAACAAATCCAATCCCAACAAATTCTCACCACAACTTGTCGTCAAAATAAGGGGTGCTTCCAATTCACAAGGTCCAACTGACAGAGACAAAGGACTAGAAACTGGATTGCGAACCGGGGCGCCAGAAAAACCTACCGAAACATTCGTCAAGCCAGACAAAGGTGCGCCAGGGAGTTTAGAGTGCATGATAGAACTCTTCGCAGCACCAGTATCTAACAGAAAAGGCTCTGACACACCTGATGTAATCACTTCAACATAAGGTCCACTCTGATCTACTGGAACTGGCACAACTCCCTCTCTCTGTCTATGGCTGTCCTAGGAATCATTACCGTCAGCATTCTCACTCTCAACATAGTAATCGTCATTATAGTACTGAGTCGATCTACCAGACGCAACATTCTGCTGATCAAAGCAATTCATCGTATTCTGTGGAGGAAAGGATCGTGCATTCTGAGGGGAACACACCACGTCCTCTACCTCTAGGAGCTTGCTGAACACCTCGACCTCTCACACCAGAAGCGCCATTCGTACGCTGTAACAGAACCGGACAACTACTCTTGAAGTGGCCTTCTTCTCTACAATACGCACACTGATTAGGGCCTGGAAGAACACGCTGCTGAAAAGACTCGGACCTTTGAGATCCTCTCTGAAACTGCTGAGGTTGCAGAAACTCACGCTGATTATAACGAGGCGGATACGCCTTTTGCAAAAGAACCCTTGGCTTTAAATCTTTAGTCTTTCTCTCTGCTTTCTCTTTTTCATCCTTATCCCTATTCTCGTAATATTGTGCAGTAGCCAATATCTGGGCCGACCTAGTGAAGAAATCAGACACACTTTCATCTTTCTTCTGCTTGCATGCAGACAATTTATCCCAATTCACTCGCATAGCAGGCATCAAAGTCTTCATATAATTGATAATCCTACCGGGGAGTTCCGCAACTAAAGCTTCAGGTTTAGCTCCACCACCCTGAAGACCATCTCAAGCAGTAATGTTAGCCCATGTATCACCTAACTCTTGCGCATGATCCACATGACGAATCGCTCCCCACAAAGGTTGAGGAACCACATTACCAAACAACATATCTATATTGGCTAAATTCATAATGCACGCATCAGCTGTCTGTGACAACTCTTTATAATACCCTGCAGGATTCTTTCAGGGATCAGGTAGAGTCTGTTTAAGGGCCAAAACTTCAGCTCTCTTCCACAGAACATGTACCCAAACATGCTGGAAATGAGCTTCTACAGCTGCAATACCATTGTTAACATCGGCCTGAACTGCCTCTTTCCATACCGGAGGAACCTCTCTCATAGGGTACTGTCGCGCTTTTCTCCTAACAGAAAAATCAGGCACAAACAACAAACGAGAAGGACACTCACTCCTAAACGCAAGCAACGTCGCAACTGCTTTCTCAACATCGGAACCCACTATTGTTCCTTTTGCAAGTTCGGACTGTACATTAAACAACTCTGATGGAGTCTGACCCAACGCACCATCTCCCATTCCTCACGAAGAAAAGTACACATGATGGCAAAGACATACCTCTGCTTTGGTGCTTCCCATTGTCAGAAGACATCAATAACCGACTCTAAATCATATCTCGAAGAATTAGTAACCCATTTACGAGCCAAATGATCCAATACTGCCCGCTCTTCGGGACCAGGCAACTGGCTACGCAACTGTTTACGCGCCGAAACAGGGGTCACATTCCATGACCCAAAGAAAGGAGGCAAAAGACCAGTAACAGTATCAGTCATTCTCTGTCTAACAGAAGGAGAAGCTGTCATAAGGACAGGAGGCAAAGCAGGCTGAGACAAAGCAAACGTAGGAGTAGTAGCGGAAGAAGTAGCAAATACAGGAGAAAAAGTCGTAGGAATTTGAGGCGGAACTGATAGCAAAGTCGGCGGCCCTAGAGAAGGCTGCGCCAAAGGAGAAGGAACCAGCTGAAGAGGAGCTGGCAGCTGTGCAACAACAGGAAGCTGAACAGCTGGAGGTTGCGCAACTAAAGGTTGCGGAGGTGCCGTAGCACTCTGCACATAAGGTGGTGGTGAACTCAACAAATGTGACATCAAAGGATCCTTTTCAGGGTCCTTCGTTGCACCTTGTAGAAGAGGTGACTAAGCTGGATAACATTTATCGATGGACATTTTATGTTGCCTATGCAACTGCTCACTCGCTTGTTCTTCTTCATTATCTTTAAACTGTATAGCAGCTTGCATTTTCGATATACCCTTCCCTCTTTTACTTCTCTTCGCTTGTTTAATTTCTTTCTGTTTGGCTTCCTTACGCCAGAGGCGCAAAGAGTCAAACATCGCCGGCCGGGCTTTCTTCTTAAATAGTTTAACTTCCAAATTATCTAAAATCTCTGTGTCATAGCTACCATGTTGGGGCCATTTTAGAACACCGTCTTTCCTAGTGTATCGGACCCACAATTCATTATACGTAATGGGGCCCACACCATGTTTAGAATAGAGCTCATAAGTCGGAGTTCCAACTGGAGGTATCGGACACGAATCCTCCAATCGGGAATCCCTATTACAACTACAACAAAATATCTTTCCAAGTTTGCTAAGACCAGGCATCTTCGCTCACTAATCTAGCTTCAAACTTCAAGGGATTACCAAACACGATAGTCTCGCAAATATACGAGTCCCTCGTCTTTGGCACTTGCAAGTTCCAAATCAAAGATCCCGAAGGAAACCAAAACTAAGGACTGGGAAACGTTCCACTTATACTTAACTGAAGTATTGATCACGTCACCAGAAGACCCGTCTATCATCTCGCCATACAAATCGTCACAAAGGGTCCAAGACAGGGTGACAGTCAGGGCAGCAGTCCTTCGTAGCCGTCGCAATTTGGGTAGCCTCGCAGTAAAAACCTTCAGTCCACATTCGACATGCCGGGGTCGATGAAGTGGGGGCCGTCTTCCAGAATTTCCTCACAAAGCTCCTCACGATCTTCAGGCTTGGACCGGTACCACTGAAGTCGCCCCACGTTGGGCGCCAACTGAAGAACCGGGTTTTAGAACCCAGCGGTGCCAGCGGTGCCAGGGGCACGCCCAAAGCCCAAAATGCAGAGACACGGGGTACTTCTCGGTGGCGTCAAAGATCAAATTTATTGGCTTCAACCAGGAACAGAAGTCTACGAAGTACGACACAAGTAGGTTCGCTAGAGACTGCTCAATTTTCGTATTGCCAGACATTGTCTTTTATGCTAAAAATCACATTCCTGACAAACACCCATTATTTACGAATTGTCCAATCAAAGGTAGCATTACAAAAGGCATCGCATGATGACAAACCCACTCTTCAGTTGTCCAGCCCACCATCAATTACACGGGAAAGCACAACATTCTTGCTCGGACAGGCCGAACAGACCCATAATAAAGGAACACAACCCATACCATAAACAGACCATAAAAGAAGGAACAGAAACAGATGAAAAGCAAGATAAAGGGTGTGTGCGTGTGTATTAAACTCAACAATGTCCTGTTCTTTGATCCTAATCTCGATCAACTACCGGACAAGGAACTGGCTTAGCAAGGTTAGCTACAGGCAACGGGGTCAGTTCGCTCAGGTCACCTAGGAGTCAGCTAAAGTGTACGTGTACTAAAGACTCGTTCGGCTGTAGTCATTGGCCTATGTGAGGGCAACTACAAAATGGCTGCCGTACACAAAATGGAACCCGAGGGTTCAAAACTGAATCCATAAATACATAGTGAATCCAACGGTCTAGCATGGCGAAATCACTCGTACATGCCGCACTCACCAGTTACGGTTCGCTACTATCAAATTCGTAGCGAAACCATGACCTTTATGAAACGGGTTCAGAATTCACGGAACCTCAATTTCCCTTCTCTTTTTGAAACTCAGGAGCAGCAACATTGTTATAGTGTCTCCAGGGTTTTAAGTGGAAGCTTTTTCAATATTATATACATGCCATAGTTGCTACTTATTTATCCTGTGCAACTAACAACCATTGACAAAGCCAATAGACCTGACTCGTTATAGGCATGTTACTTGTTGTATCATACATCTAGTTTCAATGACAGAAACTGCAAAATACAATTCTGGCAGCACACTATGCTAAGCACAGATTTTTAGCTTAAGTGTTTTTAAGCCACGTCCTTAATTACATTGGCCGCGTCCGTTTTTTCATCCCACTTAAAGCCCTGTTCGCAGCTATTTAAGTGCTTTTTCCCCTTCTCTGGGGATTTTATCTCCTTAGATTGTGTGAATCGGTAGATTGTGATAATTGTTTTACTTCTGAGGTTGTATTTTCAATAGTGTAAGTCACTGCAAGTAGGCGGTGCAGGTTTATATTTGTTTCCCTTTCAGATCTCCGATCGGATCGCGGGATGGCATTAGCTTTCCTTACGCTACTTGGCCCATCTATTGGTGAGGTGCGGCTTTCGCCCGCTTTGGGGCACTGCTGCAGCGCGCCTCCCTGGTCCCGCAATGCGTCTTGTTCACTACTCGCTGGTAAGAGTGCGTTGCCGAAGCCTGTGAGCTGCGAGCCTTGTCCCCTGCTTTCCAGGGTGACACCCGATATTCACCAGGTCAGTACTCCCACATTCCTCATCAGGTTTGCCCCACTGGGGGTATGTAGTGCGAGCGGTGTTCACATTGAAACCGGGAGCTAAGCATCCTCCCAGGGTCACTTGCCGGACGGCAACGCCCACGATCAAGGGCGTGTGTGTGTCCGGGGACTCGTGGCCTCAACTGTGTACCTCCAGCCACCCACATCTCTCTGGGGACATCCCAGGGTTACAAAATAGTGCACATGTGCATGCCTGACTGTTGGTTTACCGCTTGGTGAGGCACCCCACCTAAAGACTTAAAGGAATGGATCCTGGGTTGAAGAGTTTAACATCAACAATAGATTTAAACTATGAAACTGAATCCTAAACATAGGTCTCAACACTTCAAACTCCTTGAAAAATAAGTAAACTCTTTTTTTTCAATAAATTCCAAAGAATGTGAAATGCCTTAATGCAAGCTTCAGGATAGACTTAGCCCAACTCTTGTGAAATCGTCCTGCAAAAATGTCCAAATCAATTCCAGGGAACAAAACATTAGAGACAAATTCCTGTCTACACACAATCTAGTGAATGAAGTCAAATGACGGTTGCAAACCTTTGGAATAGACTCTCTATTTAGGCCCTAAATTAAACTGGCTACAGAAATCAAAAGACTTACATTTCTAAGCCCTTCTCTCTCAACCTCTAAGCTGATAATCTCAATCTCTGTAGAACAAACCACACATGACCCATCAACATCTCCCCAAAAAGGGGAAACCAGTTTCTACTTGGCCAACATAACAGACAAGAACTCCTTCAACTCCCATCCTCCTTGTCTTTGCAACTTAGAACACAACCAGTAATTTCTAGCAAACACTATACTCAGCATCATCCTGTAACATAAATCCTATCATGTACAGTATCATATCAGGCGAGAAATAACTTCTGCGCCAACCTCATAAGCCTAAATATGGTAGACCATATCCTCCTAAACATTACTTGCATTAGGAAATAAACTTACTAACATAAACCGCAGTAGGGAATAACTCATACCTAAACCACAGTAGAGAATAGACTAACACATAACACAGTATGCAAAACCTCAAATTGATACAACCACATCTAGAGGTATAAATCACGGTGCATAAAACAGTCCATGAATTACATTTCCTGCGCTCCTACATAAATCACCTTAGGCCTGGCGCCCTATAAATCTGACAGTCCCGTGGCTAACTGGCCATCTCAAAAGGGGCTCAAATGCCCTACGTCCTAAAAGTCAAGGCACGCTGCCAATGCATTAGAATCCATGGGTGCACAATTGCGCAGACTTAAACGTTGCAGCTGGTACTAATTGCTGCGCAGCTGGGAAAGTATGGGGCACAGGAGTGCATCTCACTCCTAACTTCAAACATGGCCCCAAAGAAAGAATAACCTAAACAGTGCAGCTGCCCACTACTTGCTGGGCAGCTGGGAAGATCAATTGCAGGCCTGGACTCTCAATGTGCCCTTGGAATCAATGGGAAAAATGTTGTAGCAGCCCGTGCTGTTGCGGCGCAGCTAATAATACAAAAAGGGGCCCTGGCACATCCATGCCTTCGGGGCCTCACTGGGGCTTCTCTGAAATAATGTTGCCCCATAAACGTTGCAAGCGTGGCAACTGTAAAAACATATGGCCACTACTGGAGCGAACACGGGCCCCTCTGGCCCGTAAAAATAAATATGCCCCCTTCATTGGAGCCAAACTGGGCTCTAAAAATATTAATGCCAAACGACGTGGGAGCGGCCCCCTCTCTGGTGGGGTCGCTCAGGGGAAACAAAAATGCGGGCAGGCACCAATAGCGTGCCTAGATTTGCACCCCCCCTCCCCACCAGCTCGAATCACCGCACTGCTCATGTGTGCTTCTCCTCGCTTGCTGGTGCCCGCGGTGCTCTCCCTGACTCACGGGAGCCCCGCACAGGCAGGCCCTTCAGCCAACTACTTCCTGCATTGATCCCGCCAGGAGTCAGGCGGAGTCTGCCTGGCTTCCGGGTCGGGGATCTCGAATGGGCCGCGGATCACAGCGGCCAAACGTGGGGTGGGCTCCCGCCATTTCGAAAGGCCCGATGCTGGGTGTCACCCGCTATTTGGATATTAAAGAACCAGGCAACATGCGGGGTGGCACCCGCCATTAAAGAAAACTGCGGGGTGGGCACCCACAATTCCAATAACGGCACCAGTATGGGAGGTGGGCACCCGCAGAGCACATAAGCGGGGTGGGCACCCGCAAGTCAGATAAAAGGCTCTAGGGTGTGGGGTGGGCGCCAGCAGAGCAAGTAAGCGGGGTGGGCACCCACAAGTCCGCCATCACAGGGGAATCCCTACGATGGGGATTCCCTCTTAAAGGGGCTGCAGCTCAGCACTGCGCAGCGCCCAGGCTCTCCCTCTCCTGGGGGTAAGAAAATCAAAAGCAGGCCCAGTGTGCAGAAAGGTTGCATAAAGTCTTGAAGATCCTGGAGTATAATAAGGAAGCGAAAGAGTCCCAAGAAGTCCTTTAGGCATCAGGGGGCAATGCAGGACCCAGGGAGGCAATCCCTCATGGTAGCCCCCCACTGGGCCCCAGCAGCAGCATGCCCCAGCAGGAACAGCCACCAAGAACTGAAAATAATTTTTATGGGGTCACAGCTCCTATATTTATACCACATAATCCTTTGTGTCAAAGTGCAGGACATAGGAGAACCAGATACAACTGGTTCAGGGGAGCTTTGGAGCACTTTATTTTGCTCAGCTCCTCTCTCCTTTGTCAGGTGGGGGCTCAGTGATAAGATGCACCACAGGGGGCGTAGCCGGCATTGTGGAGGTAAAGCAGAGTCCTATTCAGATCCCAGGTGCAACTACTCCCTCCCATCTGCATGCAGATCTCTCTATTCACCACTAGGTTGACTTCCCCTGGCTCCTGGATCCACCCACACCTCTCAGCTCCTGTCACTCACAAGCCAGACATGCAATTCACATCAGGCAGGCAGACACATAGTACACAGAAATGCCAACTTCTAACAGTGTCAGTTCTCCACCAGTCACCATAAATCTGTGCACACCATTGCGCAGCATTTATCCTCACGAGTTCATACATACTAAACTCGCCCCTGCAATCCTCTAATATCAGGAATTACCAATGGACATTCCTATGGGAGGGCAGGCCAATCTCACCACACGCACTCAGAGAGCGCACACACTTTACTCTGGGCCACAGTGCTAAAGGGCCCAGAGGCCTAAAACCACTACCACCATGTCAGAGCTTAAGGCAAAAGTTCAGGGGTGAACCTGCCAAAAAGGGCCAAGTCCAACACATTGCATAGGCGAATTATTGCATAAATTCTGGCCATTGCACAACTGAATGAATGTGGGCTAAACAAACATGCTGACCGCTGCAAGCACCTAAGAAGTACACTCTTCAAAATGGTGGGCAACATCTTAAGGGAGCTTCATACTAGAGAAAACAGGCCCATGGCATTGCCGGTTTACCTTCTAAAAGTTTTGCCACACAATAGAGATGTGGTACAGTAAGATAATGTCCCGGTGGAGAGCAATTAAAACAGATAGATAAGTGCAAGAGTTAATCTATTGTATCTTAAACGAAATCAAGCACCTCCATACAGTTTTTCAACCAATGGATGTGATTTTATTTCATCACAACATTGAAATTAATCAGTTTATATGCAATACAAAACAGCTCCTAAGTGGATATTTTTTAGAACAATAGGTGCAAAGAAGGGTGAGGTGCTAAGTGCACGGGAGGGATTGTGAGAAAGGACAGTAGTGCACATATATATACATCAGTAAATTAATAATGAACTATCCAGACAGTTTCCTGCCAAATGCATTAAATGTCAAATCATAACAATTACAAATATAGATTCTCTGTCATATTTGTCTGACAATATAGTAAAGAAGTGTTGATGTTCGACCCCTAAATGGAACAGCAAATTTTGCGCATTGTGGGCGGGGCCTTCATCGGGACCAAGGTGAAGGAAAGGAAATGGGTACCTATGGAGACTAGGATGAGGTTATTTGGGTGGTGCGTAAAGGTAGAGAAATTTATCAAAAGATCATGTCAATAAGATAAGAATTACCAGTAAAAACAGCTAAATTGCTTCTGCCTGTGGATATGAAAGATGGACTGTGTAGGCTCCTGTGAAAGAGAAAGGAGACAAAGGCACTAGGACCTCTATTCCTATAGCTACTGTAGAGTAATACTTTAACACATTGGATGTACAAAAAGTTTCGAAAAACGAACTTACTCAGATTTCTTCATTGTTGTTCGTGGTAAACAAAATAAAAGGAGCACTTCCAGAGTTGCTCCAGGGGTAAGGTATCGCAATCTGCGTAAATCCCCGGAAAACCCCCCCATCGAGCCCAACAATCCATCAGGGATATTTTTGAGAGTTTATTTGGAGAAGTTTATTTCTTACCTGACTTCTGGAATCCACGGACTTGTGCGGCGAGTCTTGTCCCCTCTCGACCTCGAGCCGTGGGGATCGCCTGCTGCTTGCCGGGGGCTCCGTTGCTGCCTCGTCTGGTCTTCACCTCGTGGGCACTGTCGCCGATTTGAAACGGAGCGACCGCCAGCGCTTCTTCGCCCGACGAGTCCTGCCTGCGGAGGCCACCACCGGCCCCCGGCCGCCCTCCTCGCTGAGTTTCCCGAAGCTTCTCGTGGACGTCTTGGCAAAATCCTCGTAACGGAGTGACCGCCAGCTCTATTTTTGCCCAACCAGTCCGCCTGCGGAAGTCAGCACAACCTCCAGCCTGCCCTCCCTGCCGAAGTCCAGAGGCGCCCGTCGGACGTCTCGGCACAGAAATCAAGAACATCTCGGCACGAGGACTCAAGGTAAGGGTGGCCCCCTGCCCCTCTCCCGCTCCCGAAAGACCCTCCCACCTCTACCAGCGCTCCCGTGGCCATTTCTAAGAATAAGGGATTGAGGTGCAACTTTTCGTGCCAGCCTGCCACTCTCTCTCCCTCTCTGCACCGCCACCTGGCCTCAGAGTGCTCTCAGAGCCGTCCGTCGGCATCTCCGCTTATCGCTCACTCTCTGAGGCAGACGACAAGCAAATTCGGTGCGAGGCGCACTCACTCACCCAGACACCTCGTGTGCGTTTCGTGACTCTTGGCTTAAAGGACTATTGGCTTAAATAAAACAAAGAAGACAAACTAATGGTTGATGGCTTCACACTAACTTTTCAGCCAAGTGAAATTGGGGGTGATCATCTTCTGCTCGAATCCACCATGTTGTTGTTTTTTTTGTAAGCCCAACTTGAGTCAAAATGGCTGCCCCCTAATCAGTGCCAATAGAAAGAGGACTGCGCCGTTTAGGCAAACCCCCTCCACAGATAGAAGCCTGCACAAACCCTAACTGCAGCTACAGCGACCGAAACAGAAAGAGGACTGCCTATTTACCCTCTCACTGCAACTGAAAGAGGACTACTCCTTCCTCTACCTCTGTGGCGGCCATCTTACAGTTGCACTAACCCAACCTACAGCCTCATAGGACGACAGGCACCCTCACCTCTCACTACCCACCGCAACAGGAATATTACCGCTCTCTACCTCTCCTCAATCTGAAAGTGGTCTACTCACTCTTATCTAATCATTAAGACTATTTTTCACATAACAACTGTTTGATGACGACCCCAATGTCGGATGCTCACTGATCCAGTTCGCTTGTGCATACCCATCCCTGGCCATCATGGTTGGCCCTGCTTTAACCGCCTATGGCCCAAACGCCTTCACACTGGTCTACCCTCCAAATCTCCCCAAAAATGCCTCAAAAGCCTTAAAACACCTCACCTTGAAAAACCATCCCGAGACTCTGATTGCGGACCTACGTTTCTGTGCGGACTTAGGCACTGTCACCAATGACCTGTTTTTTTTACTCCAGAAGAATCCCTACTTGGCGTAACACTTTCTCACTCTTCCTTAATGTCCACTCATACAGGATCATTCCCTACGGCACTAAGCTCACAATAGCGCCTTCAACGACTTTTCGAGCTGACCTTACCATCACCCTCTAAAAAAGTGGCATTGTACTGGCCCAAGCCTCACCTAAAAACCTTGACAAATTCTCAGAGTTTTTCATTACTCTCCGAAACTTTGTGCAAGACACAGGGTCGCCGACCAACACCCGGCCAAACCGTACACCTACCCCCTTGCCCATTACAGAACACCCGAACCCCATCATTACGCCTACAATCTTCCCTAACGTCATGGACCTGAGTCCACCCCTCCACACGAGTCCTCCTTCAGATGCTTCCCACTCTGAATCCACGGCCCCCATCACACTGCACCTAAACCCCATCAGGCCGCTTTCAACTGCCCTGAGCGAACCCAGCACTGAACCTTTGACCCCCTCCCCTCGTCCTCCGTCCTCGATATCCAGGACCACTACCTCTACGTCACCAGTGACCTGGGCTATAGCAGGTCAAACCCGCCCCGCTAACACCCAAGCCACTCCCTCTATGACCCCACACACAATCCATCCTAGCCACCAAGCCCCACACCCCTCAATGACTCCTACGGTACCACACACAATCCATCCTAGCCACCAATCCCCACACCCCTCAACGACTCCTACGGTACCAGTTCAGGGCAACACATCTAACACTCAAGCCACCTCTCCTACGACTCCCAGTTCAGTCCACCCGGGCCCTCCTACACCCCTCTCTGCAGACATCTTTTCCTTACACTCCAGAGTGTCCATAATAATTCAGAACCTCCATTCCTCCTTCCTCGATCTTACAAAACTCCTCCACATCGCTGAACTCTCCTTCGCAAAGCTCATGCCCCTGACTGCCTCCCTTCTTATTCCAGAGCTCCCTAAACGACCACTACCGACAACCTCTAGACATCTGCGCCCTCACAAGCACTCTAGCTACCTGTCCGAGGAGGAAACTCTTGACCTTGCCCTCTCCTACAACCTCTCCCTCACCACAACTAATCCACTAGATCTCACCGAAAAGGAAATCCAGGACCTTCTTCTGGACCTTAACACAGCCCCTATTTCCCCTGGTTTACCTGTTGTGAGCGACGTGAGTGCCGCACACCCCATCCACACGGTAGCCATCGACCCACACAGATCAGCCCCCCCAGCAATAGAAGAATGCTCAGAAGCAACCTCACGCCAGTGCCCTTGTCTGTCCCGACCCTCACTACCACTCCTCTCCCTGCACTGACGGGCTTCTTAATCAACTGTCGCTCAGCAGTGAAGCATGCGGCTGATGTTGCCGCACTCATCCTGAACAACAACACCGACATAGACATTCTTACAGAATCATGGCTTAATGAATCCTCATCCCCATGCCTCGACCTCTTAATCCCCCCTAACTTCAACATTGTCAGGCTCGACAGACCACACAACAAAAAAGTAGGCGGAATTGCCTGCATCCATCGCGCTAACCTCCTTGTCACTGAGCTTGCAACGAATACTACTGACTCCTGTGAATATCTAGCCCTCTAAGTCTTCAGTAGAACCATCCACATATGTAACCTACACATCTTTTATCACCCCCCAGGCACAAACAAGCTTTTCACTGACTACCTCATGGAAGAACTCTCCTAACTCCAAGGACATCTTCCTGGCGACTTCAACCTGCACTGGAATGATCTTAAGGATCCCCATGTCAACGCCATTAAAGACCTCCTGGCCCATCTAGCCCTGACCCAAGCTTGCCCTCTCCCAACCCACACGAAAGGAGCCACTCTTGACTGGATCATCTCCAAGGAAACCACCGTCAAGCTCACCTCGATAGAGCCCTGCGACTGGTCTGACCACCATACCATCGCCTTTCTGTTACCTAGCACACGCAAGACAAGGACACCTCAACAGGTACTCCCAAAGCGCTGGGTCAGAGACACCAAACACCTAGACATCAACATGCTTGAGATCCGCTGCAAAACAGACCTAACACCCCTCAGCACATCACCTCGGTCAGTGACCTCAATGATCATTACTCGGCTACTATGTCAAGCATCTTGGATAACCTAGCCCCTCTTAAACTAAAAAGAACTCAAGTCAGAGATAAAAACCCATGGTTCACAGGTTCCCTCAATGACGAGAGAATATCCCTCCGACAGCATGAAAGAACCTGAAGACAGCACCCCTCAACAGACCACCTAAAATTCCTTCGCCAGGCCAGAAATATCTACAACAAGAACATTGTCAACTCTAAAAAAGAATTCTTCAGAGCGGAACTAGGAAACGCCCAGAATAGACCTCGCAAACTCTTTGAGATGGTTAAACTTCAATCGAACAAACTATCCCAAACAGTTAAAGAAAACCCCAAGTCTCATCTCCTTTGAGGCTTTCTCCTCATTTTTCACAAACAAAATCAGTACCTTAGATACTGAACTCAAGGCTGCCTCCTTCCCCCCTCCGAACTTTGACCCGTTGCCTCCTCCTTCCTTGCCGCCACGATACTTACCAAAGAATTTAGCTGACTGGTCCGAATTTGAATCCTATGATGAAGTCACTGTCGCGAAAATCCTGGCCTTCCAGAACCCCAACTACCACTTCAATGACCCGCTCCCTTCAAACTGTCTCGTGACCGTTACCAAATCCATCATCCCTAGCTGGACTGCAATCATTAATGCCTCCCTACGACAGGGATCAATACCTACCTTGCTGAAAACAGGCCAAGTCCTACCCATTCTGAAAAAAACTGTCGCTGGACCCAGCCTCCCCAGACAACGTCAGACCAATATCCAACATTCCGCTCCTGGCGAAAGTGCTGGAAAGTGTGTACAACTACAGCTAAGTCACCACATCAACAACTACCATCTACTCGACGACTGTCAATCAGGTTTCCGACCCAGGCACAGCACCAAAACCACCATGCTCCACATCGTTGATGACGCTCTTAAAGCCCTTGACCAAGACAAAACCTGTCTCCTGATCCTCCTCGATCTATCATCGGCCTTCGACACGGTCAACCATGCGATGCTACTCGAACGCCTTAAACTCAGGATGGGATTAGAAGGCACAGTCCTCGACTGGTTCAGATCCTACCTCCAGAACCGATCTCAGAGATTCCCAGTCAATGGAGAACTGTCCGCTCCCTCCACTGTCACGGTGGGAGTCCCTCAGGGATCAACATTGTCCCCTACCCTCTTTAATCTCTATCTGGAACCCCTTGCCGAAGTCCTGCACAATGCAAATATCTCCTCAGATCTACATAAAAATCTCATCGCTGACAGAGATCCTCACCCTGAATGAAGCCCTGAAGCTGACCGTCGGATGGCTCTCCTCCAATCAACTAAAAGTTAATGCCAAGAAAACTGAGTTCCTTCTAATCTCCCCACCCAAGAACAACCCCGAAATCCAGACATGGATTGAAGCCATCACAGCCTTAAACTGTTCCCCGACCATTGTGAACTCAGCCAAATCTCTAGGAATCACCTTGGATTATAACCTAAATATGCGAGACCACATCAACACAATGGCGAAATTGGCCAGATTCCACCTGAGCTACTTATGGAAATTGAAACCCTTTCTAGACGCTCCGGACCTCAACTCGCTGTCCAATCATTAGTCATCTCTCGACTGGAATACGGTTGCTCCACCCTCTCTGGCTTACCTAAGATCATGCTGGCTCCCTTAAAAGCCTGCCTCAACGCAGCCGCCAGACTACTTACTGGCTCAAAAAAATTCAATCACATCACTCCTCACTTGAAAGCGTTAAACTGGCTCCCCTTCGAGTCGAGGATTCACCTCAAGCTGGCATGCATCAAGCACAAGGCCCTTCACTATAACTCCCCTGCGTATCTTGCTCAGAAGCTTGTGTTATCTGGAGGAAATAGACACTCGAGATCGACCAAGGCCCTCCTACTCCGGCCTGCCCGCTTTAGGAAAATAACAACCTACAATCGGGCTTTCACTGGAGCTGCACCAAGAATATGGAACTCCCTCCCGACAGTAGAAAAATCCCTTCCTTTGCTCGCTTCAAAAAAGAGGTCAAGTCCTTTCTCATGGGTAATTTCCTTGGCTAATCTCGCTCTCTCAGCCACCAAAGAGACAGTTGCCCTATCCTGCGCCCTTGTACATCACTGTATTATACTTTGTATTACTTTGTAATATATTAATTGTATTATATTTATCCTGCTGTATAGCCTTTCATATCCCCCAGGAACAGTACCCGTCTGCTACCCTGTCTCACCTTCATCCCCATGGTTCTCTATAAGCTCTCCTGTGTACTAAGTTTTATCGTTTATCGTGTGCTATTACCCTGTATTACTCTACTGTATCTGTAAAGCGCTCTGATACCCTCACGGGTCATGTTCGCGCTCTATAAAACCTTAAAATAAATAAATAAACAAATAAAAAATAAATCAGTAACCTGTGGCTGAAGAAGGTGATGCACTGTGTCACAAAATGTATAGCAACCTCAAATTAGAGGTCTTGACATGGCTTAGTTAAAAAGAAATAATAAACAACATGCCACAGGAATACAGGGGGTGCTAGGTGTAAGACGCACTATGGGCCAGATGTAGGTAATTTGTATTTACAGATTCTTAAATACCGGCTCATACCAAATCGGTAATTCAGAATCGGAAAATGGTATGTAGGTAAAAAAATCAGTAAAAGTTACCGATTTGGAATTACTCGGTATCTGAATTCGGTATATTCCGAATCGGTAAATTCCGAATCGGTAAAATCCGAATCGGTAAAACCCATTCATACCTATGGGCAGGAGGCCCATAGGAATGAATGGGTTTTATCTATTCGTATTTTACCGAATCGGAATTTTCCGAATCGGAAAATACCGAATCGGTAAATACCGAAACGGCAGTTTGAAATTCAACATGTGAGCCTGCTAACCAATCAGGAACACCCTACACCCCACAACCAAGGCCCAGAGAATCCAACCAATCAGATTGAAGCACCCCTCCCCAGTACCTGGGAGTGGCCACACCCATGCAGGTGCACAGCAACTGAACAAACAATTGAGCTGAGGTGAGAGGAGCTGAGAATCCAGAGCCCAGCAGTGCTACAGAATGGAGTCCCAGGAAGGGCAAACGGATGGTGGGGAGCACAAAAGGAAGATAAAGTTCAGCCCAGCAGAACTGCAGGTGGCTGTTGAAGAAATAGTGAGTCACTACAACCAAATATTCGGAAGACAGTCTCTGCATGTTGCAGAGTCTGTGAAGAGGAACATATGGCTTGGCATACAGGGCAAAGTTAATGCCATTGGTGTGACTCACTGGGAGATTTAGGACATTAAAAAGCAATGGTATGACCTGCGCATCATAACCAAAAAGAAGATTGCTAGCCAAAAAAAGGATGCTGGTGTGACAGGAGGTGGTAGGAGCAAAGCGCCAAAACTATCAGAGCTGGAGGAGCTAGTTGAAAGTACCCTGGAGCCAGAATGCATCCATGGGATTGGAGACCTGGATAGTACAGCCAGAGCATCAAAGAAACAAGGTAAGATGCATGTACCCTAATCCCCAACCGCTACCCTGAACCCGTACCCCACTGTGTGAGTCATGACACTGCAGAACAGCTCACACTTGGGGCCAGCAATGCATCATGGGAGACGTAGTCATGAGTACAAACATGCAATGCATACACCACAAGACTCAACTAGGCATGCCACACACATCTCCAAACACACTGTGTACACTGGGCAAAGGTGTGTAAAGTTTTTATTTAAGAAGTACACACAGGTGAACAACAACATAGACCTTATGTCAATTTCATTCCACAGGAGAGTCCTCACGAAGTTCAGCACCACCAAGGGAGAAGAGGGCACCAGCAACTAAGAGAAGTGAGAAGGAGAAACAAAGCACAGGTCAGAGCGCGGTAGGAGGAGGCAACAACACAAGCCAGGAAGCCTTAACACCAGAACGAGCCTCAACACCTGTCCTGCTATCACCTCTGTTGTTTGGTTCCTCTGAGGTGGAAAGCACACCACTGACACCCAAACTAACTTCAAGGTCGACCATGCAGGGAAGGATGAGTAGGGCAGATGTGCCCCAACAGAGGATCCTGCAAACCTCTGATGAGGAGGATGAGGATGTTGCAGATCAGACATTAGCATCTGTGGCTGACAAGCCAAGATCACAGACCACTGATGGCTCCGCGCGCACCAGTATCCTTGGCAGGAGGGCACATGATGCTGGCGATGGGCAGGAAGGTGGGAGCGTATTCTGTGGCCTGGAGGCCACAAAGGTCAAAGTACAGCGCGTGCAGGCCAAGGCACTGATGGCTGTGCATAGGCAGGTGCGCAGCATGAACAACAAAATGACAAACATTGATAAGGGTATAGGCCACATTGCCTGTAGTTTTGATGCAATTTCCAAAGGGATGTCGGGCATCTCCACCTACATGGGTGTACTGTCAGATAAGTTGGACAGGGATCAACCTGAGCGTCGCAGGGAGCGGCAGTATATGCGGGAGCAGTTCAAGGCACTAAACAGATTTGCAACATCCACATCCCTACTGTGCCGCCGCTCAATTTCCATGCAGGATGCAATTGTGCACTGCTGCACAGTCTTGACAAGGGGCATGGGAAGAGTGACCTCTGCGATGGAGCAGATGCTCACAACACAAACAGCCAATGCTGGTGACACGGGTGTGGAGGAGACAGAGGGGTCCACCAGCAGGAGTGGCTCCAGCACACCTGTACCAGAGGTGCGCAGGAGCTGCAGGCACAGCAATGCTGAGTCAGGCCCAAGCCAAGATTTAGAATCCCTGTCACGTCAATCCTGGAATGTAGTGCATGGCCGTAAGCATTGACAATTGCCAGGAATGCACAGGACTGCTCACAGTGACGGCAACTGAGCACACGCAGTCGTGCAGATGGACATTTAAGGACAATGGCTTCCCTATTTTGACTCAGATGTAGTGAATATTAAACTACAATTGTCAAACACTATACCTGTCTGTGTGTCATACATTACCTAGAAGTATCTACGTGTAATCTCTGTCCGTCTCAATCTCCCATCTGACGCTGCTGCTCCTGCTGCTTGGGGGCCTACATGTTCTTGGTCATCATCAATGTCCTTGTGATGTGTCACCTCCACCTCAGTGCCTACTTTGGTGGCAAGATTGTGCAACATGGCACAGGTCACTATTATCTTGCAACACATGATGGGGGTGTACTGTCGTGCTCCTCCACTCTTGTGGAGGCAGCGGAACCTGCTCTTTAGGAGTCCAAATGTGCGCTCCACTACGTTGCGAGTTGACCTGTGTGCCACATTGTAACGCCTTTCGGCTCTGTTAGTTGAATTGAGGTATGGTGTGAGCACAAAGGAACGCAGGGCATATGCACTATCGCCTAGGAGAGAATGAGAGGTCCATGAGTTGCATACATGACACATACATCTACCATTCATATCAGGGTGTGTTACACTTATTTACCTAGCAGATATCCATCACCAAAATCTCCAGCAACAAGACGTGTGTATATTCCGCTGTTCTGGAATATGTAGGAGTCGTGCGTGCTCCCTGGATATTTGGCCACTATGTCAGTGATGATGTTGGCAGCATTGCATATCACCTGCACATTAATGGAGTGCGTTGACTTCCGATTTCTGTAGATGTGTTCAGTGGCTGCAGGTGGGCATAGTGGAATGTGGGTCCCATCTATGCAGCCTATCACATGCAGGAAGTGTGCCAGTCCATAGAAGTCAGTTTTGTTTTTGCAAGTTCCGCAGGTGTGTCTGGGAACCGGATGTAATGTTCCATTCTCTGAGTCATGGCATCCAGGAACTTCCTGAAGAAACGGGACAGGCAGCTCTGGGATACACCACCAACTGCAGCAATCACACTCTGGTAGCTCCCAGAGGCAAGCAGGTGTAGGCTGCACAGCACCTGCACGTGGGGTGGGCCCTGGGTGTTGGGTGATCCAGGTATGGGTGGAGGTCCCTAATTAAGTCCAGGATGGTTCTGGGGTGTAGCCTGTACCTCTGCAGTATCTCAGGCTCAGTCAGTTGAAATATGGTGATCCTCTGTCTGTAGACCTGCTCCTCCCTTTGCCAGACGCTCACTCCTGCTGCCTGTAGGCTTTTTCGCCTCGCAATCACATAGAATGCCGCCATTCTTGCAACACTATTGCATTTTGGGCCCTTTTTTATAGCCTGCACCTGATTACCAGCTGCTTTCAGTCCATGGTAAATACTGACTCTTAAATATCGAATTTCACGAAATTCGGTATTTTTGGGCTTTCCTACATCTCGATGGGCCTTTTTTACCGATTCGGTAAATAAGGACTCGGTAAATACGAAATCGGTAAAAACCGATTCGGTAAATACAGATTCGGATTTTTTCCGATTCATATTTCCCGATTCAGAACATTTTTCACACCTACATCTCATTATCCTATTACCGGTCGGTAACGGCCGATATAACCGATTTTCGGCCGTTACCGACCGGTATTCGGCGACCTACATCGGGCCCTATATAAGGCATCTCCACAGTGCTTGGGATGCTTTGTGGATTGCGCATAGCAGCATAGTATGACCAACACCGGGGATGTGCTTGCTACCAGGGTATGTTGGCAAAATGTCAGATAACTAACACTGAAAGCACATTGTACCCCACAAGCATGTCAGAGCAAAAGCGGGGCTTATTACTTAATAGTAGCATCTGTTGCATGCAAGTGGTTATGTGCGTGATGTTCAAGTTACTTAACGAAAGACCACCAGTCACAAGGGAGGCTTAAGTCATATTGGTAACATCTGTTCTATGATGAGAACGTTTTATAAAAACCTTTTATAATTAGCCGACTGCTGAGGGCCGGCTGGCATATGGAAACCTTCAGAAAGATGCATGCCAAAGGAAAAAAATACTCGCGCTGGACTAAATATCCTGATTACGGCCTGGGGGAAGAGCCTTACACGTTTGAACTAGAAAGGACTTAACTACGCTAGTGAGAGGCATGCTCAAAAGTTCACTGGGCTAAAGTCTCCATATTATGCAGAGCGGCATCGCTGGGGCAGAGAGGCAAGACATGCATGTGGGCTGCTGGCAAGACCGGTGAACAGCTAACTCCTTGGTCTTGTAAGCTACAAGGTTTGAATACCGTGGGAGGACTTGCGCGTTCTGCAAGCTGGGCCATGATAGTCAGTTTTACGACCTAATTCATTTGGGGCACTTTTCGAGGGAGAGAAAGGAAAGAAATCTTTCATGATGATAAAGTGTCATTCCTGTCTTCAAAATACAGCGCACATTATTGGGAGACAGAGTAGTTTCCCACAGTAAATGTTTTAACATCAAAACACTCGAATATAAAAGGCAGTTGAACATAAATAGTCCTCCTTTATTTTAAAGAAGCCATATCTGTCTGCAGTGTGCAGCGCACATTTTAGGGTGAACGAGTGGCTTCCCAAAATTAATTTACTAACATAAGAACTCCCGAACCTAAAAAGCTTATTTGACAAACTAAATAGAAATCAATTAAAATTTAAATAGAAGACCACGAATGCACGTGGATATTAAAGGGCCATATCTGTCTGCAGAGTACAGCGCACATTTTAGGGTAGAAGAAGGCATTCCCATAACTAATTTATTAACATAAGAACTCTCGAACCTAAAAAGCAATTTAAACAAACTAAATTGCTATCAATTAGAATTAAAAGGAAGAGCACGAATGCACATATTGTCGGGTTTAGATGCCGTTTGGAGTACATTTTGACATTCCTTGTTAAGATTGTATTGATGCTCCAGGGCATGGCGGCCATACAAAATAGGCTGTCTGTTGTACAGTGCTTAGCTCTCTTCTTAGGCTGGCACTCTAGATTGCTGTGGGTGTTCCTGGTTCTGGAGTTCTCCTGTGCCTTGTTGGCAGTTGGAGCTCTGGTCAGATGAGGGATGGTCCTACTTGCTCTGTGCTGCATTAAAGCTGTTTCCTTTAAGTACCTGCTCGTTGGATCTCATTTGTACTTACAACATTTGGCGGCTTGGACTGGCGATAGCATCTGGCCACAGCTTTCCCATTTGATTTTGCAGCTGAGGAAAATTGCGGAGCAGTAGCGTTTCCATTCCCTCGCGAACCCTGTGTGGTGAGCAGTGTAGAACAATTCCCCTGCTGTGGGAGTGATTGCGGTTTCAGAGGTACTTCCAGAAGATTTCATTTTCCGGCATCATCGTCGGCAAAGTAAGTGACGTCAGTCCACGGCAGCCTCTTCAACGACTTCCGGATGACGTCAAGGTAACGTGATCTGGAGAGTTCCTTAGTAACCAAGTTACTGCTGAACCGCATTGTTGAAGCGCATTCCTTGCGCGTCTGTCTACGCTGTAGCTCTGATGTCAGATGTGTGACCGAGCTTACGTACGACGCAGTCGGCCATTTTGAGTAATTTCTGCATCGGCTGTCGGTGGTCGCCTAGGAGACGCGACTCACTGGAAACTTCACCGTTTGTGATAAGAACGGCGTGGAGTGTCGGCGGAAATTGGATATCCTGTTTGGAGTAAGCGTTTGTATTCTTAACTGTTTAAAAACCAAAAGGCATATTATTTTTTCTTTCTGACTCCATCCTAGAGTGTGTCCATACGTTGTCGTGTGACAAGTGCTCTTTGCATTATCAAATTCACCTGACTTTCGTGACTGTGATAGAGTGACCTTATGGCACAAGCAATCAATGTTGCTCTTCCACCACAATTTTTGAGTGAACCGGGGAATCCGTCTACAGCGTGGGAAGATTGGATAGTTATGTTCAATAATTACATTGAGGCCCTGGATGGAGAAGATTTTTCACCTACGCGAAAGAAAGCTCTTTTGATGACTACTTTAGGCAAAGAGGGACAGCGTCTGTTTAAATTTTTACCGCAAGCATTACCTTCTGGGTCGCAAGCTCAATTAGATGAATTTAAAGAAGCGGTAACAAGACTAGAAACCAGATTTGGAAAAGAGGAAAACCTTGTCTTACAAAGATATAAGTTTTACAAGAATAAACAGTTGGAAGATGAAAGCATTGACGAATTTGTCGCACGATTACGTGAACTATCCGTGAAGTGCAACTTTGGTCAAATGGCTGATGAACTAATTAGAGATCAACTAATTGTTCAAGCAAACAACAGGAAGGTCCAAGAACGATTGTGGGCAGCAAAGAATCCGACTTTGAAAGTAGCTATAGAGTTAGCTAAAGTTGTGGAAGAAAGTGAAAAATGCATGAAAGAGTTACAGAAGAGTGGTTTAGAACCAAGAGTTGCGGAAGTTTCTAATAAGGGTGTGAATAGTGACAATAGTGATGAGGAGGCGACGGCTGTCGCTATTGTTAGGAAAAAGGGCTATGTTCTCCAAAAGAAGAATGTGCAACAACCATCTGGTAACAAGAGTGGTTAAAAAATGTGCTCGAAGTGCGGGAGTTTTTCGCATACTTCAGATGCTAAGTTCTGTTTTGCGAATAATAAGGAGTGCCTACGTTGTGGAAAGATGGGGCACTTTGCCAAGATGTGCAAAAATAGAAATAACTCAAGAGTGACAGTGGTCAGTGAGTATGGTGAACTGAAACGTGATATGAATAAGATATTAGTTCTGTGTGACACAGTATGCTCTTGCAGGGATCGAAGAGGGAATGTTCTCAAAGCTGACTTTAAGATTGATGAGAAGCCTGTCAGTCTCATGGTTGACACAGGTTCCAAGTGGACCATTATCCCAGTATCCTTGATGAGGAGTGTGTGGGGCGAAAAGATTTTGAAAGAGTGTGACATTTTTCCGTCTGGATATCAAGGCGAGAAAATTGATCTATTGGGCTACTTTGAGGGCAAGATTGAATTTAGAAATAGGTCAGCATCTGGAAAAGTATACATTTCAATTGATGGACCGGCCATCTTGGGACGTCATCATCAGTATGATTTGCATATTGTAGTTAATCCTAGGTCTGATGATCCAGTTTCAATTGTTGATAGTTCTTCTTTGGATGAGATTCTAGAAAGATTTAAAAATGTCTTTAGGGATCAGTTGGGGGAACTTGTAGGTTACTCCCACCATATAATCCTCAAGGAAGGTAGTTGTCCTGTCCAACATAAGGTGAGAAGGGTCCCTTTTGCTTTGCGGAAAGAGGTTAAGGCTACTTTGGAGGAAATGCTTCAAGGTGGCATCATTGAACCCATTGAAGCGTCCCCGTGGGTTTCACCAGTAGTAATTTCGCAGAAACCAGACAATAAAATTAGATTCTGTGTGGACCTGCGTTCACTGAATAAATGTGTGGTTGCTGATGTGTTTCCACTACCAAATATTAGTGAGTTAGTGTCGACACTTAAGGGGGCCAGGTTTTTCAGTAAATTGGATCTAAAGCATGCTTACCATCAGATTTGCTTAGATGATGAGTCTAAGCACTTGACTGCATTCATCACTAGTGAAGGGACCTTCCAGTTCACGAGGTTACCCTTCGGACTTGTCTCTGCGGCCAGTGTATTCCAGAGATTAGTTTCCGAGGTTTTTAAGGGTTTAGATAAAGTATTATACTTTCAAGATGACATCTTGATCTATGGAGATTCTCTGGAGGAGCACAATGGGATTCTGCAGAGTGTGTTACGAAGAGTGGATGATGCTGGTCTTACTTTGATAAGGGAGAAGTGTGCGTTCCTTCTGAAGGAAATAGAGTATTTGGGTTTTGTCTGTCTGAGGAGGGCATTAAGCCTAAGAAGAACTTGTTAGAGGCCATTGAATTGGCTCCCTCCCCCGTTGACAAAGATCAACTTCGATCCTTCATGGGTTTGATCGAATTTTACTCGAAATTTGTGAGGGATTTCTCTTCCAAGACTGCTCCCTTGAGATATTTATTGAAAAAGGGTGTCAAGTTTAATTGGACTGTTGAGCATGAGTCTTGCTTCGGTATGATCAAAAGGGGAACTTAAGTCTGCTAATGTTCTTACTCCTTTTGATACTGGTCGTTCCTCTATCTTGATGGTTGATGCGAGTGGCGTGGGACTTGGTGCAGTCCTTTTGCAAAAGCATGGAGGGGAGGAGAAGACCATCGCTTTTGCGTCCAGGCCCTTGTCTGTCTCGGAATCAAATTACTCAGTCATAGAGCGTGAGGCTCTTGCTGCTGCTTGGGGCACGAGTTACTTTAGGACCTACTTGTGGGGGTACAAGTTTGTTCTTCATATGGACCATAAACCTCTTCTAAATGTTTTAGCTCCGGGTGGTACTGGGAAAGGGTCTCCCAGGTTAGCAAGATTGGCCTCTCGTCTGCAAGACTACCAATGTGAGATTGAGTTTGTTCACGGCTGGAAGAACATTCAGGCAGATTGCTTGTCGCGTCTTCCTGTACGATCTAGTGAGTGTGGCGGTCCCTTAGTACTGCCTTTGATGACTTAGCGGTTGCTGTAGTAGATGATGTTTTGCTTTTGGGAGGTGGTTCTTTTTCTCATGATGAGTGGTCAAAAGGTATGGAGGAGGATCAGGTTTTAAGGGCAGTTATAAATCTTGTCTCGAGGGGAGCAAGAAGGGAAAGCACTGTTGAGCCTCAGGTCAGACCCTTTTTGAGGGTCTTGGATGAACTTTCCTTGGAAGGGAAGGATGTGTTGATGCGAGGTGATTGCTTTGTTCCTCCTGGTTCATTGAGGAGTAGAATTCTTGGCTTAGCTCATGAGGGCCATTTGGGTCAAAGCCTCACCCAACGTCGTGTTAAAGAAAACTTTTGGTGGCCTACCGTTGATAGCGATGCCGTGGATTGCGTGGTGAGGTGTAGTTTTTGCAAAGAAGGGGAGAAGCGTTTGAAAATTGTGGGGTCTCAGTCACCCACAGAAAATTGGATTTGAAAATGTACCTTGGCACAGTGTCTGTTTGGATTTTATAGGCCCTATGAGTGAGTTACCTTTGAATCAACGTTTTGCTATTGTTGTTATTGATTGTTACTCGAAGTGGCTTTGTGTGCAGTTTGTGAAGGAGATCAATACTGATACCACCATTAACTTCCTGAAGGGTGTCTTTTTGAATGAGGGATATCCATCTGTCCTTATCTCAGATAATGGCACTCAATTGACGTCATCGAAGATGGCTTCATTTTTACGTGACTGTGGCATCAAACATCAGAAGACAAGTCTTTACAATCCGCAAGGAAATGGTCTCTGCGAGAGAGTGAATCGTCTTGTGAAGGGGGTGATTCAAATGTTTGTGGAAGGTGGTTGTTTTTCGCATGAGCGTGTGCAAGAGCTTGTGTGGGCTTACCGGTCAACGCCTCATAAGAATGGAGAAAAATCTCCCTTTGAATTAATGCGTGGGCGTGCACCAGTAACAAGATTGACTCCTGCTTGGTTAAGATGTTTGGATGAGGAGCCTTTACCCTATAGTGATGTTTTTTTACCTATCTCTGTGGGTGATCTTGTTAAGGTAAAGCCGGGTAGGTGTGCTAAGGGACTTAGCAAATTTAGACGTCCCTTTAGAGTTAAGAAAGCTTTTCCACATTTTGTTGTTCTGGACAATGGGGAAAGTTGGAACTATAGGAGGGTGGCTCTTTATCAAAAGAAGAAGGATCTTTCTTCTGATGGATTAGTGGTTGGCGGTTCTGGGGGGTGCAATGGGTACTTGTTGACTTCTAGCGGTGGTTCTTTTTCCTCCTCTCAGCCTGCTGTACAGGGGGAGGTGGGTAGTGGTGATGCTTCCACTTCTTCGTGTGTGCATGGTGGTTCTTTGGTTGATTATGTCCCAGTTGATTCTGTCCCCACTACCTCTTCTTCCTCCTCATTTGAAGCTAGGTTGAGAAGTCCTCGCTCTCGCCGTCCACCCACCTATCTGGATGACTATGTACATTGATCTTGTTGTTTCTTTATTATGTTTTGTTTTCTTTTCTTGTTAAGGGGGGAAGATATGTTGTACAGTGCTTAGCTCTCTTCTTAGGCTGGCACTCTAGATTGCTGGGGGGGTTCCTGGTTCTGGAGTTCTCCTGTGCCTTGTTGGCAGTTGGAGCTCTGGTCAGATGAGGGATGGTCCTACTTGCTCTGTGCTGCATTAAAGCTGTTTCCTTTAAGTACCTGCTCGTTGGATCTCATTTGTACTTACCACACTGTCCATGTCTAAATAAATGGTGCACGGTCTGAAACTTTGACATACATTATGGTAATTTAAACCAAGAGTTTGATTATGAAAAAATCAAATTAGGGCGAAACCATTTTAAAAATGATATTTCTTAAAAAATGTGACTTTCGTAAAGGTATCCTGATAACATCTGACTAAGCATTAAAGGATATGGCCCAGCGGAGTGTGTTGATTGCGAAGAAAAAAGGGTGAGAACATTCCAGAATATGCACATTTACGTTTTACAGGTATAGTAAGTTCTTAGCAAATGTGGCTTCAGGAAGATCTAAACATATGGCCTAGAGGAGTGTCTGACTCCGGATTAAATACTGGCATGCACTCTTCAATTATGTGTCTTGCACAGGGAAAGGATATGATCACACATTGTGTTTAGATGAGCCCTAATCGTTATTTAGAATGGATAATTGGGCATACGTTGCATCCATTTCATTCAAACCATCATTTACTGCGTTGAATCAGTCCATCCACTTGCATTCGCAGATGTTCAAAATGGAGCTTGGGTCATCGCCCCTAGCTCCTAATTTAATTTCCTCAATGACCAACCATTTTATGGAATCAGGACTGTGTTCAAAGGTTTGAAAATGTTCAACAAGGGGAGCCCCTGTCGTTCCACATCGTATCCTGCTGCAATGTTGCAGTATACGGGCCTTGACCTTTTGCGTGGTTTGACCTATAAAGATCTTGTCACATGGACAAAGGATTGCGTAGATCACATTAGGCGTGTTACAATTGGTGTGTGTTTTGAGGGGGATTGAACTGCTTGGTTTAAGTAGTAAGGCAACAAGCTTTGCAGCTGCCACAAGGATTGAATGGTGTGTTGTCCTGGTCGTTCCAAGAATGACCTGACCACCTGGTCCTTGATGTTTTTACCCTTTTTAAAGGAATGCATAGGTGGAGCAGTCATTTGAAGATCGTCCGCCACCAGTGGCCAATGCTTGTTAATGATTTGCCTGATTTCATTACCATCCACCAGACTGATCACCTGTATGGTGTCGCGGAGATAGGATACAGTTCTTTCTGCTCACGGCTTTAGGAAACAATCCACATATTTGCAGAAAGGTTCAAGGACTGAGCCGCAGCCTGAAACAATAGGCCGGCCCGGGGGTTGCTCCATGTTTTTGTGAATTTTAGGCAAGGTGAAAACAGTCGGTAGGCGAGGTTGTTTTTGGTTTAAGTACTGAAACTCCAAATCTGACATGAAACCCATCTCCTTTCCCCTCTCAGTGGTTTTGAGGATAATAGCACTGATCTTCTTGGTTGGGTTGCTCCTTAATTTAGCGCAACTCACCCTGTCATCAAATTGAGAGTAGATAATGAAGTCATCCACATCTTGGACCAATATCACTCCACCCAGGTCGGCGGGTTTTATCACAATTGAATGGTTCTTTTTCAAACCGTCTAACGCCACACGTTCCGCAGTCGTCACATTATGTTTCACATACTTCTTGGATGAACTGATCATCAGAGGCTCCTGTAGGACCATGTTTTCATAGGTAAGAATTCGATGGGTTACCATTTGGGAGGTAGGTGTGAAGGTTGACGGAACACGTAGCACTGTGTGTGATGGTTTAGACAAGTAAGGCGAGTTCCGCGAATGCAAGTGAATGGACCGATTCAACACAGTAAATGATGGTCTGTATGATGGATGCAAAGTATGCCCAATTATCCATTCTAAATAATGATTAGGGCTCATCTATACACACTGTGTGATCATATCTGTTAGATTTGGAGGTCTCTAATTGGCAGAGGTAGGTATGTTTGGACAATTAGGGACCCTTGCGTCTAGTCAGGGTAAGAGGGTACATTCCTAAAATAACCCCTGATCACCCCCTTGGTAGCTTGGCACGAGCAGACAGGCTTATCTCAGAGGCAGTGTGTAAAGCATTTGTGAACACATACATTAACCCAGTGAAAACACTACAGATGGATACGACACAAGTTGTAGTGTAAAATATGCATTTTTATATAGACTTAACATAAGACCACAAACGACAAAAATTCATAATACTGTACTTCAAAAATGGTAGAATTAGCTTAGTTCTCGTTAAATGTAAAATGCGACACTTTAAGTTCAATGTACCTTTGGATGCGTAACGCTATACAACAAAATTGTTGCATGGAAGGTGATGCGTCGGTTCCTTGCACGCAAGAACGCTAATGTGTCGGGTCCGTACTGCTGCATAAGGGATGCGCCGGTTCTTCTCCGTGTGGAGAGGTGATGTGTCGGTTTCTTACTGCGCTCTGTGGCGATGCGACCAGCAGAGCCATGATGCGATGAAGATCCAGTGCGATGAAACAAAATGGGATCTTATTCTTGATGCGACAACGATGTGTGCACGCCCAATGGCCATGCGCCGACCTAGCGATTCTTCTGAGCTGCGACAAGCCCTGCGACATGCTTCTCCAGTGATGCGACGGCATCTGCTGCGACGGCGACACTCTGCCCCCGGTGATGCGAGGGGCTTCGGGTGATGCGAGGGCGGCAGTGGCGGCACGCTTCTCTGGTGATGCGACGGCGTCTGCTGGGATGGCGACACTATTCTCCTGTGAAAAGACGACAACGGCTGCTGCAGCCACATGCTTCTTTGTCTTGAGTCACGCTTCTGGCTCCTAGCGACACGCAGTCTCTCAGAAGGCCCCGCTCAACAGCAGGCACTTCAATTCCCAACAAGGGAAGGCAGAGGAGCTGGTTGGTGCAGTCTGTTGTCCCTGAGACTTCAGCAGGAGGCAAGCTCTATCTCAAGCCTTGGAGATCCTTTACAAGTTGATTTGAAAGTAGCACAAAGTCCTTTCTCCTTTTTTTGGCAGTCAGACATCTTATGCTGGCCAATCCCCAAATTAACACTCAGCTTAGGGATAGTCTCCTCCTCAGTTTTTCTGGTTCCTTTCCTCAGCAACGGTTCTTCTTGTTTCCCAAAAGTGATCTAAAGTTCTTGGGTCTGGGTCCCAATATTTAAACTAGCAAATCTTTTGTCCTCTGAAGGCAGAGTGTCCTGTACCCAGTCCAAACCAGGTATGTGCAGAGCTGGAGCACTTTGTTGACAAGACTTCTTTTCTCTGACAGTGTGGGCCAGGGACATCAGACGCACTACAGGAGGTGGAGCCAGCATTGAGTACCATAGGGGTGACTAATATGCAGAAAATGGAAGGTTTAGGGACTGGCAAGTGGGTGCACTTGCACAGTCAACATCACAGTACCAGAATGCACAAAAGCTCTGCAATGATAGGCCTGAGACACACTTTACAGGCTGCTTCTGTGGGTGGCACAACCAGTGCTGCAAGCCCACCAGCAGCATTTGATTTACAAGCCCTGGGCACACGCAGCGCACTGTACTAGGGTCTGACAAGTAAACCAAATAGGCCATTCATGGAGTCACTAATCCACTCATCAATTTACAATAGGGAGAACATATGCACGTTAGCACTGATCAGCAGTGGTAAAGTGCCCAGAGTCATAACATCAACAAAAATAGTTCAGACAAAATACAGTAGGAAGGCAAAAAGTTCAGGGATGACCCTGCAAAAAGGGCCAAGTCCAACAATATCCTCTCCCTGTGCAAGACACATACATGAAGAGTGCATGCCAGTATTTAATCCGGAGTCAGACACTCCGCTGGGCCATATGTTTAAATCTGTAAAACGTAATTGTTCATATTTTTGGAATGTTATCACCCTTTTTTCTTTGCAATCAATGCTTAGTTTAGACAAACTGTGCGATCATATCCTTTGTCAGTGTTTGACCCGTCCTGAGCTCTTCAGAAGCGCTCGCTCCTCACGCTGCTCCCTGCTCTGATTGTGGTATCGTAGCGCTATACTGCCAGACTGCTCTTTGCTATTGAAAGCAATAGCCCATTGCTTGCATTGCTCCTGCATATATGTGTGCCTGATTGCTGATTACATTTGTATCGTAGCGCTATATTGCTAAAGTGCGCATTGATTATCATTCAATTTTGCTTTGCTGCCTTTGCCTGAGTAAATCATTTGTGCCTGATTCTGCCGGTGCCACTGGGCATTTCATAGCCATTATCAAAGTTGTGCCCCAATCTCGTCCTGTTAGGCTTTTAGCTTGCTGCCAATTTGTTGCTTGTTGTTGTGCCTCCCTGCCCGGCTCTCCACCCCGCTCCCGCCTCCCAGCTGCTCCTCCCTCCCACTGAAAGTTTAGGCTCGACCCTCCTGTGCAAGCGCTGTGACCATCCTGAGCTCTTCAGAAGCGGTCGCTCCCCACGCTGCTCCCTGCTCTGATTGTGGTATTGTAGCGCTATACTGCCAGACTGCTCTTTGCTATTGAAAGCAATAGCGCATTGCTCGCATTGCTCCTGCATATATTTGTGCCTGGTTGCTGATTACATTTGTATCGTAGCGCTATATTGCTAAAGTGCGCATTCATTATCATTCAATTTTGCTTTGCTGCCTTTGCCTGAGTAAATCATTTGTGCCTGATTCTGCCGGTGCCACTGGCCATTTCATAGCCATTATCAAAGTTGTGCCCCAATCTCGTCCTGTTAGGCTTTTGGCTTGCTGCCATTTTGTTGTTTGTTGTTGTGCCTCCCTGCCCGGCTCTCCACCCCGCTCCCGCCTCCCAGCTGCTCCTCCCTCGCTCCGCCCCCTCCACTATCCACATATGACAGACGCATTTGTGCGCAGCGTTCACACGCAGCGAACGCGCCATATGCGCGCCGAAGGTCCGCCAAAAGTTAGCCCGTTTACGCCCGTCCGCGCCTGGACCGTGCCCAGCGTCAGACCCCCTGGCCCCCGCAAAATCCACTCCGCCCGCATAACGTATAACGGCGCTACCCTCTCTGCACTTAACCCCGGCCAACTTCCCAACTGCTACCAAGCCGCCCCAGGACACACCCATGGATCCTTCACCTGCCACTCCTGCAAGTTCGACTGCATCAAGACCCACAGGAAATCCACAGACTCCAAACAGAGCTCCAACACAAACCACCTGAAGTGCATCCTGCTCAACACCCGCTCGGTCCACAGACACGCCATTGAACTTTGGAACCTACTCGACACCACATCGCCGGACGTCGCCTTTCTTACAGAAACCTGGATGAACACCTCATCAACGCCCGACATCGCCATAGCCATCCCGGACGGCTACAAAATCATCCGAAAGGACCGCATCAAGCAAACAGGAGGAGGAATCGCCATCGTTCATAAGAACACCATCCACATCACAACCAGCTCCGATGACAACCTCACAACCGCCGAACACCTTCACTTCCAGATCCACACCGACCCCAATAACCACACTCAGAGGCACCCTCATCTATAGACCACCCGGACCCCGCACACAATTCAGCGAAGACATCACTGACTTCATCAGCCCTCACGCCCTCCCCTCTGAGAACTACATTCTACTGGGAGACCTCAACTTCCACCTGGAAAAGAACAACAACAGCAACACCACAACCCTTTTGGACAACCTCGCCAACCTTGAACTCAAACAACTTGTTGACACCCCCATCCACTATGCCGGGCACACGCTCGACCCAAACCAAGCAGCCACCAACCACACACAATGGATCACCCACAGCGCTGACGAATTAGCACCCTTGAAAAACCATCAAATCAAGCAAGGCAGCAAAAAAGCCCCATGGTTTAATGATGACCTTAAGAAATCCAAGAAGATCTGCCACACCCTCGAGAAAGCCTGGCGAAAAAACCCAACCACTGACAACCTGGCCACCTTCAAGAACTCCACCCGCAACACCACCAACTGATCCGATCCACCAAGAAATCATCATTCAAGGATCGACTCGACAACAACGCCCACAACAGCAAAGAACTATTCAACATCATCAAAGAGTTTACCAACCCCACCGCCGGCACCAACGACATCACTCCCTCCCAAGACCTCTGCGACTCTCTAGCCTCGTTCTTCCACAACAAAATCGCTGACATACATAACAGCTTTGTCGACCAGTCCACCCCACCCACCTCCGAACTTGAACCCCCCTCCAACAACCTTTGCGCCTGGAACCCAATCACCACTGAAGACACCATCCGCCTGATGAACACCATTCACTCAGGATCACCAACCGACCCATGTCCCCACCACATTTTCAACAAAGCAGACTCCATTATCGCACCCCATCTCCGAGACGTCATCAACTGCTCCCTCAACTCCGCTACCTTCCCGGAAAGCTGGAAACATGCCGAACTCAGCGCCCTCTTGAAGAAACCTACAGCAGACCCCACTGAACTTAAGAACTACCGCCCCATTTCGCTCCTCCCATTCCCTGCCAAAGTCATTGAGAAAGCCGTCAGCAGTCAACTCGCTGCCTTCCTCGAATCCAACAAATCCCTCGACCCTTCACAGTCCGGCTTCCGAGCCAAACACAGCACCGAGACCGCCCTCATCGCAGCAACAGACGACATTCGAACCCTACTGGACAACGGAGAAACAGCTGCCCTCATCCTACTCGACCTCTCCGCAGCCTTCGACACAGTCTGTCATAACACCCTTATACAACGCCTCAGCAACATCGGAATACAAGGAAAAGCATTGGACTGGATAATCTCGTTCCTCGCAGGAAGAACCCAGAGAGTCCGCCTCCCCCCTTTTAGATCAGAGGTCATCTGCGGCGTACCCCAAGGATCTTCACTCAGTCCCACCCTCTTCAACGTATACATGAGTCCCCTTGCATCCATTGCACGCCAACACAACCTCAACATTATCTCCTACGCAGACGACACCCAGCTGATCCTCTCCCTCACCAAAGACCCAAACACCGCCAAAACCAACCTACACGAAGGGATGAAAGAAGTAGCCGAGTGGATGAAGAACAGCCGTTCAAAACTGAACTCGGACAAAACGGAAGTCCTCATCTTAGGATCATCCCCCTCCGCCTGGGACGACTCATGGTGGTCACCGGCCCTGGGAACCTCACCCATACCAACGGACCATGCACGTAACCTGGGCTTCATTCTGGACTCCTCCCTCACGATGACCAGACAAGTCAACGCCGTCTCATCATCATGCTTCAACACCCTACGCATGCTCAAAAAAATCTTCAGTTGGATCCCCATCGAAACAAGAAAGACAGTCACCCATGCATTGGTCACAAGTCGACTGGACTACGGAAACACCCTTTACGCCGGAACCACAGCCAAACTACAGAAAAAACTCCAATGCATCCAAAACGCCTCAGCCAGACTCATCCTAGACATCCCCCGCCAAGCTCACATTTCAGGTCACCTGTAAGACCTCCACTGGCTCCCCGTCAACAAGAGAATAACGTTTCGCCTCCTCACCCACGCACACAAAGCCCTATACTACCTAGGACCGGAATACCTCAACACGCGCCTGTCCTTTTACACCCCAACCCGCCATCTTCGATCGTCCAATCAAGCCCTCGCCGCAATTCCACACATCCACCATGGGGGGAAAATCCTTCTCCTACTTAGCGGCCAAGACCTGGAATTCTCTCCCCACCCACCTCCGCCTTACACAGAACCACCTCTCCTTCAGAAAACAACTAAAAACTTGGATATTTGATAAGTAAAGCTCCCCCCCTCCCTCAAGTGCCTTGAGACCCTCTGGGTGAGTAGTGCGCTATACAAATTTTAACTTGACTTGACTTGGAGTCACACACTCCGCTGAGCCATATCCTATAATGCTTAGACAGATGCTATTAGGATACCTTTCCGAAAGTCACATTTTCTGAGACATATAATTTTTTTAATGGTTTCGCCCTAATTTGATTTTTTTTATAATCAAACTCTTGGCTTAAATTACCATACTGTATGTCAAGGTTTCAGACTGCGCACCATTTATTTAGACATGGACAGCCTTTTTTGTATGGCCGCCATGCCCTAGAGCATTAATACAATCTTACCAAGGAATGTCAAAATGTACTCCAAATGGCATCTAAAACCGACAATATGTGCATTCGTGCTCTTCCTTTTAATTGTAATTGATTGCAATTTAGTTTGTCAAATCTGCTTTTTAGGTTCGGGACTTCTTATGTTAATAAATACATTTTGGGAAGCCACTCGTTCTCCCTATAATGTGGGCTGCATTCTGCAGACATAAAAAGAGGCAACAATATTTCAACTGGTATCGTTAAGGGAGTTAATTAAGCAAGTATGTGCAATACATTACAAGGAAGCAAAAAGGGAGACTCATGATACGTTTTTGAAATGTGCACATGGCATCAAATAATTAAAGTCAAAATTAACAAGCATTTGCAATCATTAGGTCTTGGTTTTACGAGAGTTTAAGCTATGCCTATTATTTTTGTTTTTTAAATCATAAATAAAAGGCATTGTTAATTACAGTGCCAATGGCTTAAAATTGCGTAAATGTGAGACCTATTGCATTGCAAACACTTCTTTCTCTTTGTATTTAGAACTTTTTTCCTCCATCCCGAGGCTGCACTTTGGAATAGAAAAACGTCAGTAAAACGCTACATTCACAGGGGAACAAAGGCGGAAGGAAGTCGAGGAGAGGGTAAGGGTGATTTGTTGAAGGTGTGGTTTTCTGCAAACGAGAAGAAGCTACACAGAAAGAGTGAATACGAGGAAACAAGATTATCCCTTTTAAAGCTAACATACACAGAAAGACAACCAACATGGTCACTGTAAACACCACATATCTCACACCAAGTGTATAATATGGTTAACTCCTGCCACACAGTCATATCCACTTAATGACTATTACAGTTAAAATTAATATTTATTTAACACCTGACTAGAATAAGTGAAGTATTTCAGCATCTGTGGTTTTCATTAACAGTAAAGATTTTCAGAGTCACAAAGGTTTGACCCACAGGAGTTCAACAACGTTCCCAAAAGTACAAAATGAGATTGACTGCAGAGTTTTCTTCAAATTAGGTCATGTTCATGCGCATTTGATCAACATCAACCCAAAAACTGCATCAGCTTACTTCATCACAAAACATGTCTCAATATACTAACCATATTCCCAGATGCCCAACAATTAGCACCAATGATAAGCTTCAAGTGCGGCAAACAACAATCATTAAAAGGCAAAAAATAAAATACTGGCAAAGTCAATAGGCCATGCCTTGCCAAGCTCACCTTGCACAAAAAATTGTTATTGCACAAACATACCGCAATATTGAAGAAAGCACGCTGTCTCCTAAAGGTGACTGCATAAGAGTGGTTTGCAATAAAACATTTAAATTTAAAAAATAACTACCAAGCATCATCCTAATGGACATGTATTTCTGATTTTGATGGGCAGGTGTCCTTGCAACAATTATAGATACCCTTTTAGTTTAATGCACATCACAGAAAATGATGGTTCTTACAGACGCAAAAAAAGGTACTACTGTCTTGAAATTACTGTAAAATGAAGACAGCTTAAACATACAAGGATAAGTACAAAATATAAGTAAGTAAATAAATAAAAACAATAAAGAATAGGAATAATAAAAAGCATTGGCAAACTAAGGCACTAACTTACAATCCTGACACTAAAGTTCACTTGTGTTCAGGCATAATTATGTTCTTGTGGGCAGCAGCAAAATGACAGCTAGACACACCAAAAATGAATGAGGCCGACCCATATGTGCGTATGTATATGTCATGAGTCTTTTCAACGTGTCAGCCTGTCTCTTTGCCAGACAGAAAGAGGACTGGGTAAACTTCCTATGTGGAAAACTAGAGAATGTTGATTAAAATATCCATTCACTTTCACATGGGAATTCATTATTACAGCAACTGCCACCAGAGCTTACACATTCATATTGATGTATATTAAATTTCTACAGAGGCACATGTCAGTGATTTCCTCCCCAGTGCAATTATACAGCCGCTAAACAGAGTTTCAGCAGAGAAATTAAATTAAAAGAGTATTGCACACAATATGGCAGATTCTGGACGCCAAGATCACAACTTTAATCTGCAGAGACAACGGGGTTATTCTTATGGTATTTGTTTTAACCTACGTTATTGTTCAAAATATACATAAGGCACGTTATTCCACACTAGTTAAGTATTTCTTCACAGATGATGATGGAAATCTTTTATCCATAAACATAGTACACTGACATTTCTGTTGTTGAAAAGCAATATGGATATTGATTATCAGGTAGGACTAATGTAGCGTGCAGCAGAAAAGGAGTTGTTTTGAATACCGACTCGCTGCGTCTTAAATTTTTATGGTGCATATGAACCACGGGCTTTAGTAAAAGTACATTAAAATGCCGAAATGGGTATTAACTCTCATTTGAGGTAACGTTACTAATTATGGCTGACTATATATATATAACAAAAATATGCAACGATATTGACGTGCGCCGTCACCCTCTATGAGAGAAATGGTTCTAGTATTACAGTCAACAACACATGAGCACTATGTTTTGTTTGTATTTCCGTTCGGTTGGTTTTAATAGAAATGCACTCACTGTTGTGTTGTTTTTTTGTAACACCCAAGGGGGTACCACTTCTCGGAGACTCGTCCTATCAGAATAAGAGGGGTGGGTACGATCAGCCTCATACATTAAGTGGGCCAAAGTTAAAATGCAGCATTTCCTGAGGATGAGAACACACACGAATGGCCGACGTTCCCTGAGCCTCACCGTAAAATACTCACCATCCAAGATAACTATATCTGGTAATCGACTCAATCCATATACCACCGCCAAAGTTCCCTCTCAACCCTCTCCTTTGGACCTTAGCTCCCCGCCCAGATCCATCTTCCTCCCACAGCTCCTAACATTTGCGTACCTCAACTGACTACCACCTCAATAACAGCCCCATGCTGATCTCCAACAGCCTCTCTCTCGGGATACCTGCTCATTGTCTTCTCCTGTTTCTCCTTGAATTTGCTGACAACCAAGGACCTGAAGATCTCTTTGAAGTTGGCGCTCCGGAAACGAGCAGCGGTCCAAAAGCGAGCATCAGCCGGTCCTTAACGGGCGCAGCCAACATAACAGAGCGAATGTACTCGTTGACGAGTAAGACTGCGCCCATTCGCTAGCCAAGCAGCCATCTTACAATTACACCACAGAGGAAAAGATATAGAAGAGTATGCGAAATGTTAACGTATTCCAACCTTTTTCATTTTTTAAGTTAAACACAAATTGAGCTTTCTGAAGATTTATACAGAAATATGTACAGTATTTGGCTAATGTTCTGTTACTCTCTATTGGATAACGGGAGGGGGGGGGGGGGGGGGCAAGAATCTAAGAGCAGCGCTAGATTGCTGGCTCAGGCTCCATGTACAAAAAGACTTCCGGAGCAACCGAGGGTTCTGTGCGGTGCCGGGCTGCGCACTACTTGCAAACAAGCATTTGCAATGCAATATGACGCGCATTTACGCGGGACGTATTGTATTACAAATAGGTGTGCAGTAGTTTAAGAAGGCACGAATGCGAGTGGGGGTGAGGGTGTGGCAAAAAGTGACGAATTGCGTGAGGGTGCGGTGGGGAGGACAAAAGACAGAAAATAATGTTTGAGTAAGGGGGCCCATAGCCTCGGAAGGAGCAAAATGACGGCTTAGGCGTCAGGAGGCGGAACTTAAAAAGCCAAACACCAATCAGAGTGCAGATTTAATGAATAAAGCCAATCAAAAAGATGGGCAGAAAGTGGATGGAGCTTCCCCCACTATAGCATATACAGCATCTTTCGACGATACAGCGCATGTGCTGCCTAGCCGAGACCTAAAAACTATACAGTTGTAGCAGCACTGTAGGCATAGAATGCATAGGCAGCCCGAATTGGACTTGGTGTACAAATGTGCTTGTGACACATACAAGTGGCGACACAAGTCACAATGTGAAATCATCGAAAGGCGCTAGGTGACAAAAAATGTGAAATACGTACAGAGGACTTTATGGTTCAACAAGAATAATTTACAATGATTGCGTAGGTAAAGACTGAGCGATTTAATTGAACCACAAGAAGTTTGGCACCGTCAGTTGTGCTGAGGAGTCGACGACGTTTAGATCCTAGAGATTCAGGATCATCTTCAGGACCGGGTTGCCGAAAAGGCAGTGCTGAGGGTCAGGCTGGGTGAAAAGAGCTTGGTGGGCGGGCGGTCCAGAGGTGGCGCAGCGAGAAACGTCTGAGTTGGGGCGTTACCAAACCATATACCATAATAGTGGTATAAGAACCACGACTTGAGTGAAGACAGTGTCTAGAGGATGTAGAATCACTGGGACCCCAAGGAACTACCCAAGGTGAGTAAGTAGGGACCCCACCGAGGATGCGTGCAGTGTGGGAACATGACTGCATGTTCCGTACAATTCTATGGGAGAGTCGCAGTTGCAGTTTTAACGTTTAAGGACCCTTCCCAGTGGATTACGAGGAATTCCTTTGGATCATAGGAGGTTGATGAGCCACCCCACCCGTGGATACCACAGTACTAGAGTTACCTATCCCAGGGGAGCCAGGTGCATAGGGCTGAAGTGGTGTCGGAAACCACTGTCGATCTCAATGGAGGACTTCAAGGAAGAGCCACTGCTGTGAAGAAGAAAAGTGTCAGTGGGAATCCAAAGGTGGATCCAGGATGAAGAGTACCTGAAAGCAGAGGGGACAGAGTCTGGGTCACTCAGGAGTGACCAGGGGCTCGGTAGACGAATGCCTACCGATGTCGGGTACCTCAGGTGCGTTGAGGGGGTTCTTGACTCTGCAGCCCCAGGACCAGGAGATGTCAAGGATGACCAGGAGCCGGATACAAGTTTTCCCACAAAAAATGTCGAGAGCTGAGGGGTTGGTATCTGGCTGGAGCACCAACAAGCCTTGGCAGCAGCAACCCACGGAGATGGTCAGGAAAGGTTACGGTTCAGACCAGCAAGGTCCAGGGGACTCACCAAGCAATGGGGAATCAGGGCACATCTAGAGCAACCAGGAAAGCCCAAGAACAATCAAGATGACCCTCAGGAGGACCCACAGGCCGAATGACCAGGAGTCGCGAGGGGACCTCGAGCAGATTGAAAAGTACCAGCCCACTGAACACACTGTGCGAGGAGGCCAGAGTTCTTTGGTGCAAATACTGTTCAGGGTCAGGACTGCACGGAGTACAATGCACAAGCGAGGGAATTGCCAATAAGCATATGCACTTGCAAATGAACGCGGTGCACAGGGGTTCGGGTTGCGAAGCCCCCATGAGAGATACCGGCCTCAATCTCGGTGAGATGGCAGATTACCTTCAAGGACCTTTAAGAACCCACCTCCAGTGTTGTTGAAATCTTCAGAGTCCGCAGGAGCTCAGGAGCAGCAGACCAGACAGTTGCGCTTTAAGTGCCTGTGAAGCAGGTGAGCGACTCCTTCACTCCAAGGGAGATTCTTTGGTTGTATTAAGTGCACCACCTTGTATGGAGGAAAGGCACAAACTAAGCTTCAGACGGAAAAGGAGACAAAGTCAAGCCCAGTCGAGGTCCAGCGAAGTCCAAGGTGTCCAGACGGTCGAAGGACAGTGATTTTTTCTTGTAGAATCTTGTCCACGTAAAATCTAATGTCCTGTAGCCAGGTAACCCATTTTATATCCACTGGAGAGGGTTGGACAGATTCAGGGGACCCTCTTAGGGGAGGGGCAGGACAGATTCCTTTGTCCTTTGTCCAGTTTCACGCCAGAGCAGGAGCCAATGGCTCCCAGAACTGGTTTGAGCTGGACTATGCACAGGGACACTAAATGTGCCCCAAATGCAGACTTTCAGGCACTCTCAGAATGCACCCACCCAGCCCCAATACACTAAATCCTGTCTGGGAGTTGGTCACACTTTCCTGTGACAGGATACCTATTGTGCTTCCTTCCTCCCCTCGAGCTTGGCTGAACAGCAGGAGGGCAAAAATGTGTCTCTGGTCGGCAGCTTCCATTTTGTGCTGTCCGTGTCGAGAAGGCTGGCAAAGGTAAGACCAGTGACCACACCAAGCTCGCTTGAGAAGGGTGGAATCATACCTCCCACACCAGTTACTGGTGTAAGGGTATGATTCCAAGGTGTTTAATACTAAACTCGATATGTTTCTATGCAGCAGTTTTCGAGATAGCATTTACTGTGAGGTTATAATACACCTCTACCTATATGTCCGGCTGAATCACAGACAATGCAGGAGAATGGTCTCTATTCAGGCAGGGGCTTCTCTTACATAAAATTCAGCACCCTGCCTTCAGGATTGTTAAGGCCTGCTATAGGGGTGATTAATACGTTTTAAGTGTAGTGACAATTAGATATAGTGAACCTATATGTAATGTAAGTGGTGCAAGCACCAACTTACACAGGCTGCAGTAGCAGCTCAAGTTCCATTTTGCATGGCCTCTCATGGGTGGCATAATACATGCTTCAGCCTATAGGAGGCCTTCTGGGGTACCTATGCCCTGGGTACATGAGTACCATACACTGGGGACTGATAAGGGTACCCCTGTTTCCAATCTGGAGTGTACCAAAGTACAGGTATGTCAATTTAAGGGAGAAATCATATAGACTGGGGCCCTGATTATCAGGATCCTAGTCAGACTAGTCAAAAACAGTGAGACATCAAGCAAAAAAAGTGGGGGAAACCATGAGAATCAGATACTACTGTCTGCAATCTACATCTCCTTCTCATCAACTTGGTCATCTTCTTGACCCGGTTTTTGCTAACTGGGAGGATCTTAAAATAAACACCCCGGTGCAAATTACATGGTCCGATCATTTTGTTATCCCCTTTGAAGTTGAAAATGTTCTACAGGAATGCAGTACGACCCACTCTAATGTGTCCAATCCTAGACCCTTAAAACGCAGAGACTGGAAGAACTTCACAGAGGAAAAGTTTAAATCTGCCCTGTGTAGAGATCCTCCTCCCTCTAATGACACTCTGCTCAAGGCTTGGGAGGACTATGAAAAATGGATGTCCAAAGCTCTGGACACAGTAGCACCATGGACATCTAAACCCCCTGTCAGAAAGACTCAAACTGCTCCTTGGTTCTCTAAAGAACTTCAGGAAGCTAAAGCTAAATGTAAAAACATTGAACGTGGATGGAGAAAAAACTATGATCCAGAGGACAAGAAAAAATACAAAAAGGAATTAAAAATGTATCACAAACTTATAAGAGCAGCGAAAGGTGAGCATTTTAAAGAACGTATTGAATCCGCAAAAAACCCTACTAAGGAACTTTTTTCAATATATAAAGAGCTGACGGTGCCCACCAGACTTGAGGCTCAAGACACATACTCTAATGAGCTATGTGATGAGATTGCGGACTTCTTTGTGAAAAAAGTAGAGCTAATACATGCCACTTTCACAGCCAGCTCTCACGACTCTCAACCCATAGTGAGAAATGCTCCCGTTACCAAGCTCCAGCTAACAAGTTTCTCAGTCCCTAAGAGATCAGACCTGCTTTCCATCATGAGAGGAATTCATTCTGGATCCCCTCGGGACGTAATCTCCCCTAACCGTTGTACAGGAGTTCTTGATAGTATGATCGAGCAGATTGAACAGCTTATTGCTCTCTCTTTTCAGGAATGCCATGTGCTGGAGGCCTGGAAAACCGCACAGGTTATACCCCTGAAAAAGAAAGCAAATATTCATATCTCCCAACTACAAAACCTCCGCCCTATTTCCCTCCTCCCTTTTTGCGGGAAAGTTGTGGAGAAGGTTGTGAATAAGCAACTTATGAAATTCATCGAAGAGAACTACCGTCTTCACCCTACCCAGTCTGGATTCAGAGCAGGATATTCAACTGAATCCGCGGTCCTCTTTTCCACTGAACGCCTAAGACAACTGGTTGATGGAGGGCAGACAGCAGCGTTGGTACTTTTAGATCTTAGTGCAGCATTTGACACCGTGCTGCACTCAACGCTGCTGTCACGCCTCTCCGACATGGGAATAGAAGGTCCAGCCCTGGAGTGGATAAAATCCTTTCTGGAAAATAGGAATTTTCAGGTGCATTGCCCTCCTTACAAATCATCTCCTCGTAAGTTGAGGCATGGGGTTCCACAAGGCTCAAGTTTGAGCCCTACACTGTTCAATATTTATATGGAGCCTTTGGCACATATTGTGGAATCCTATGGTGTGGATGTCGTCACATACGCTGACGATACCCAATTAATAATCCAACTCGCCAACAACCAGCCTGAGGAAGCCGCTAACTTCTCCAACTGTATGCGGGCTGTGGCAGGATGGATGAACAGCAACTGCCTCCGCCTAAATGGCGATAAAACGGAGTTGTTGGTGGTCGGTAAGGCCTCCTCCATTTGGTCGCAGGATTGGTGGCCAACGGAATTGGGGCCAATCCCCCGCCCAGCAGAGGCTGTCAAAAATTTGGGAATCATGATCGATGCGGAGCTTTCCTTTAAGCAACAGATTAATAAAATCACTGGAAAATGCTTTGGAATATTGAAAACGCTCCGCAAAGTTCTCGATCTGCTCCCCTTCGGTGCCAGGAAGAAACTTATCCACGCTCTGGTTACGCCACATCTGGATTATGGTAATGCCCTTCTTCTTGGCCTGAGCAAAAAAGGCATTCAACAGCTACAGGGTGTCCAAAATGCCGCGGCCCGCTTGGTACTCAATCTTCCACGCAGGGCATCCGGTAAGACAGCATTGCGTAAACTCCATTGGCTCCCCATTGTGGAGCGCATTAAATTCAAGGCACTATGTATGGCTCACCGTATTGCCCAGGGAAAAGGCCCCAACTATCTGCAAAGACTCCTTACTATTCATCGCCCCACCCGAAATCTCAGATCCGCCGGTGTGATGTTATTCCAACTTCCCCGTGTTCACAAAACCAGAATGGGAGGTACCTCCTTCCGCTTCTTGGCTTGCAAGCACTGGAATAGCCTTCCCCTAAACCTTCGAATGGAGCCCTCCGAAACGAGATTCAGACAATATTTAAAAACTTATCTCTTCCCCAAATAATTGGTTCCCCAATACTTTCTGTCTCATCTGGGAGTAGTAGCATTTCAACGCGGGGACACACCGTCTTAGGGGTAACCAGGCGCTTTAAAAATGGTTTTATTATTATTATTATTACACCACTCACTTAAGTATTCCTTTCATACATGTCTCAGGCCTTCCATTTCAGCATGTGTGTGCAGTTAAACTACCAGTTCTACCTGGAAAAATACACCTTTTGCCAGGCCCAATCCAGCCTTTTTAATACATATAGGTTACCCCTGCAGTATGCCCTGGACAGCCCATAGGGCAGGGTGAGGTGTATTTAAAAATAGGACATATACTGCGAAGTTTTACATGTCTTGGTAGCGAAAACTCTTACATTTGTTTTTCAGTATTGAAATTTAGAGCATAACATTAAAAGTGAGGATCTGGGCACTGCGCAACTTAAACTTGAATATGTCATTCTTCAACACAAAGGGCTGCATATCCCCGGCAGTTAGTCTGGAGCCAGGACCAGGAAGGCAGGTCATTTCAAAAGGGAACCTCCAGAAGCTTCTCTCACTTCAAAGGCAGACCTCTGCATAAATATTGAATCTCAGGCACAAACTCTTCAGTACACTTCTGGACCTGTGGATAATCCACCAGGAAGAAAGACTGGTGTGATGCTGAAAGGACTGCCACTCTGCTGGACTGCTGCTCTGAAGGACTACTGTGCTGTTTGCTGCCCTCTTGCCTGGGTTAGAAGGCCTGGACCTGCATCTGTTGAACCAAGGGACATAGAGTGACTCCAAGGCCCAGTTGGCTGGCCTCCTGCCTCAGGGACAGACAGTTCCAAAAACCATGACTCCAGCACCTGGACTCTGCTATCTTCCTGTCTACCCTGCCAAGTGGTGCCACCCATGGTGTGGACCCTTGGCAGTGGGCCTAAGGTGTTCTGCCAGCCCCTGTGGACCGAGCCTAACTGATGCACCTCCTCTGCTGCACAGCGCAACAACAAGAAGAACTGACGCATCGCCACTACTGCATGGATCAGACCCGTTTCAAAGACCTGCATCGCCTCTGCAGCCCGCAACCTCTTCAGAACTGCCACTGACCGATGCATTCTCCGCACAGGTACTTGCATCCCTATTTGTTGGTAGCCTCGACAATGGACTCCAGGTTGCAGCCTCGTAGCTCCTTGGGACTGACACATTGCCCTGACTACACATTGCATCATATGAAAAGTCCTCGTTGATGAGATTCTTGACGAAGATGCAGGACCTATCATTACAGCTTCTCAGAACCGATGCATCGCATCCTCGACGCTGGACCTTACAAAGCTCTGCACATCAGTATTTAAGGTACTCTGTTCAGCTGTCTCAATGGGGTCCCTGTAGCCGGCCCATGCTCTGTCGCAGTTGGCCTAAATATGTGACTTTGTCCCTGTCATGTGCAATCAGATATCCACAATTGGCACTTTGTGCTTTTTTGGTGCATTTTTTTACTGAAATCTTTAAAGTTGTTGTTTCCCTGTTCTGCTGATTACATTTTTGGCATTTGACGTGTGCTATATATTAAAAATGTATCTATTTTTCTAATCTGATGTGGGATCCTTTTATGGTGTCTTTGCACTGTTTGACATATTGCACAAATGCTTTACACATTGCCTGCTCTGTGTCAAGGTACACAAGGGTTAGCAAAGGTTAATTTAGAGTTTGCTTGTGACTTATCTATGAGAAAGATTGTGGTTGCAGCTAACAGGGACTCAAACCGAGTCAACCAACAACTCTATTTCTTACACTGGTGTTTAGCAGTGTGGATTAGAACTTTTGTTTGTGCAGTGCCATAATGTAATTTGTGTGTTACACTACCATTCCACATAAATATTTAAGACCAATTTGAGTTTTTCAAATTTTTCATTGGTTGGAGACTTTTGTTTTTCCAAATCTACTTTTTACGACATGATTGTGTGTGACCATATTTGTAGTAATGGAATTAGAGCTGGTCAGCTTGGAAATCTACACTGTGGTTAAGCCCAAGCAATTCTGCAAGGAAAGGGGGCTCCCACCAAGAGGTGGACCTACAGCAAGCTCTGAGGGCCTGATGTCACTAATTGCCATAAATTCGCAGGAGGATGAGGATAATCTGGAAAAGCAAGATTAGGATCTGGACACCAGTCCTGAAATGCAGCCTTCAGTGGAGGAGGATGACCCCTCCACTGAAGGATCTCTGCCAGAGCAGGAAGCAGTGTATCGTTGCATGCCCTGTCCCCAGAGGAACTGGTGGACAAGAAGGTAGAGAGGGAGTTTTAGCTGCAGATGGCCAAATTAAAAATAGAGAAGGAACTGGCAATTAAGTAAAAGAAAATAGCCATGGAGTAAAGGAGACTGTCCCATGAGCACAGTATCAGAGAGCTGGAGGTTAAGACAAAGCAATCAGACACTAGCAGCAATTTTGGCAGCATACAATCAGTGTCTGAAGAGGACAAGCAGTTCCATATACTCAAATACCTGGTACCTATTTATGTGGTGTGCAATTACATTGACAAATGGTTTTCTGTGTATGAGGTGAGCCTGAGTTTACACAAGATCCCAGAGCAGCACTATGATGGTGGCCTGTGAAAGCATATGCCCTTAGTGGTGATGAACACTCTTCTGACCCTAGAAGTAGAGAACTAAAACTGGTACATGCCCATAATAGCCAGAAACCGGTCCTAGGATGCTTGATTCCAGTCCAGGAAAGACATGGCTTGGCAGTTCGGGCTGGACTGTTCCCATGAGGCACAGGGTCAAGGCTGATTTGCATGTCTGAAATGGGGTGATGTGGAGTGCAAAAAAAAACCACAGATTTATGCCCAGATCTTTGTACTGGGGTGAATGTAGGACATTGTTCTGCATTCTGTCCAAACTGTTGTTTTTGCAGATGTTCAAAGACACCCACAAGCTCTCAAATCAGTTTTGGGTGGATTTCCTGGACTACTCCAGCAAAGCAATGATTGGTTGGATTAGATGCAGCAAAGCCAATGATTATGATTGGCTGTACAACTTGAATCTCAGGGAGCACATGCTCAACATTTGCTTTATGGAACTGCATCAGCACCTAGTGGACATCAAATTGACTGACCCTTGGAAGGTTACTGACAAGGTAGATCACTAAGTCAGCATCAAAGTGTCCAGAAAACATCTGGGGAATTCCCAAAAGGGTGGTCAGAGGTCCCACCAGAAGAAAGAGGGATGAGAAAAACTTAAAAGTAAGTTCTCAAAAGGCCCCCAAATTACTTCCCAGTGGAACAGTGGTAACCAGTCCCAGGCGGAACCCAGAAAGAAGGGATTCTTTGATAAGCAGACAGGGACGTTTGTCCCCCAGTGCACAGGTATGGGCATGCCAAGGGAGACGCCAAATGGCCCAAGAGGGCACAGCCCCCCCCCTACCGGTGGGCAGACACCTAGATTGGCAAGTGGAGTACTTGGGGTGTTTCTGTCATCAATACAACAGCGACGGCTCGTGGAGGGAGTTACGGTGGGGCAGGAGGGTGGGGAGGGGGAGGAGCAGGGTGGAGGTTGCTAAAAACCGGCATATGGATAATTGCAGGTAAGTAAACAATTTAATTAATAAAACGAATTTCTTAGTGCGCCTTGCATCGCAAAATGCAATGCAGTGCGAGCTACGAAATTCGTTTTATTAATTAAATTGTTTACTTACCTGCAATTATCCATATGCCGGTTTTTAGCAACCTCCACCCTGCCCCTCCCCCTCCCCACCCTCCTGCCCCACCGTAACTCCCTCCACGAGCCGTCGCTGCAATACAAAAAGCAACAGAGCTTGGCAAAAGCAAGCTTGCTATTGAAATCAAAAATATCATAGGACACAGGTTTTAACCGTTCTAGGAAATGTGAAACAACTTAATAGAACAACGGTGATTATAACTGCAATATAAGAACACTTAGAATTTTGGAACATTACGAACCTTGCTTGCCATACGTTTTATAAATCGAATTATACAAATATAAGCTTTTTCCAAGATAAATTAGAAAGAAAAAAAAGTCAAATACCACACCTAAGAGTAGCTTTGTTGAAAATTTCTTCTTCATCAGATGATTCTTTGTGATTTTTTGAATGAGCCATATTTTTCCTGCGCACTGAATCTAGTGGTTTATGCAGATCTTGAAGCCACAGAGGTTTAAACACTTCTCTAGGGAAAGTCGAAGCCTGAAATACAATGAAGAGGGTTTCACCACTACACATTTTTTTTTCTTTCCTTTAAAGTGATTTCGACTTTTTTAAATTATGCAAAGACTATGGGGCACATTATCAAGGACTGCGTTACACATGATCGCCGGTTTAGCGGCAGAAAACTGCCACTAAAGCTGCGATAATGGGCTTGATAATATGCCCTAGAGAATTCCCATAGAAGCCCATGTTCTGGTGTGAACATGGGCTTCTATTGATATTCTTCAGGGCATATTATCAATCCCATTATCGCCGCTTTAGCGACAGTTTTCTGCGGCTAAACCAGCGATAATTTTAACGCCGTTCTTGATAATATGCCCCCATATCACTAACCGCCAACTTTACTTAAAATAGAAGCGACAAACAGAAGGCAACTGGTTCAAAGGGCACATTCACCAAACCAAGCATAACCAAGGCCCCTCAATCCTCAGCAATTTTGTCAACCCCTACATAACTTCCAGATCCCTCCGTTCCAACGCAGAAAACCTTATCAATACCCCTCGATTCAGGAAAACCCGATCAGGAGGAAGACGCTTCTCGGTACAAGCCACCCGCCTTTGGAATTCACTTCCTCGTGACTTACGACTTGAACCACAATACCTGCGCTTCAGGAAGCTGCTAAAAACACACCTCTTTCCCTAACCGGTGCACCCCTCCCCCCTATTTTTGATCCTTCATCCTTCCTCTCTTCCGACCTCAGCTCCCGCTCCTCAGATCTGGTGAATTAGGGTTCCTCAGCGCTGGGATACCTCCGGGTGACTATCGCGCTTTATAAAAATAAATAATAATAATAATAATAATAAATACTCACACAGAGATCTACAAACATTTTATTGTCCTTACAAACTTCACTCTCTGAGCTCCCTCAACATTCACCACAACCCCAACTCCCTACTTATCCGTTTAAGCTGCCAGTGCTTTTAGCAACTGAAATTTCTATGTAGAAACCAAAACCTGGACTTCTCCATCCTCTGTTACCGGGCCCATCGGACATTACGGTCTACGGTCTACGTGTAATCAGCCTGAGGTCTGCTTATTTTTACAAGTGGAAGTGCTTCTTCAGTGATCAGCAAGGTTATGAGCATGGTGAGTGAGTGCAATTAGAATGAGTCTATGGTTGAAAGAATGGATGGATGAGTGAATCCATGGACAATGGGTAAGTGGTGAATTGATGAAGGCATACAGGATGGGTTGAGGTGCTAATTGAGGCATGTAAGTTACATGAAGTAATGGCTAAGGCAATATCAGTGGCCGGGACAAAGGCAGTGTGTGAGGATAAGGGCTGTACATGGGTGCACTTGAATGGTGCTCTCCCAGTGTGAAGAACTGCATGAGGGGCAGGAGAAGTGGATATGGGGTGTCTGAGAATTTAATGTTTTGTACTGGTATTTGTGACAAGCATTGGCAAAGCCAATTGGTCTCTGCAATCCGAGAGCAATAGGTGTTGTCAATGTTTATGCATTTGTGTAAGGTGCTATAATTAGGGGCAGTCCAAAGAAATAACACAGTCAAGTCACAGAAATATCAGGGGTACACTTCATTCTGTTTCACACCGATTCTGGGTAGGAATAAGATCGACAGTCAATAATATACGTACATTGCGCTGAATTGTGTTCTATGTGTTTTTTTGATTTGACACTGTCAAAGCCGTTTATAATATTTTAAGCACATACAAGATTGTGCAGGTTTTACTAAACTGCTCCTGGGTTTGTTACTACACATTTGGGAGCTGTTGACAAACAGCAGGCAAATTAAGCCCTATTTAAGTACAAAATAATTATCCCTGTTTGATTTTGTAGTTTATTTTAGATAGAAATCCACATTTGAAAACAAAACAAGATTAAAGCTGTACAGTACAGACATGATGTGCTGAGATGAAAATCAGTCAGTGTAAAATTATATGATGCAAGAAAAGTATGGGAACTGTGATGCTGCATGCAATGGGGGAGGGGTTAGTGAGTTTATGGTGGGGCCAAAGGTATGTCTAAAAAAAACAAATATTCTGTATGATTCTTTTGGTTTTTCACTGTCAGGAACCTACATATAAAATAATGTGCATCTTAAATGATAAATATATTTGAAAAAGCTGTTACTCTGGGAAATGCACTATAGTACATTATAACATCTCTATTAAGAAATGTCCCTTAGATGTCTGTGTGTAACCAGAGAGCCACAGCATAAAATCTTGGTTGGTTAAGTGGAGAACAGTGACTTGTGTATTTTTATTGCTACAAGGGCACAACCTGTGACAGGCAACAGTGTGGGAACATGTAAGTCATTACTTTAAACTTGTATTGCACTCAGTATATGATAGACTGCAACAAAATGAAGGTTTAAGGTAAAATGCTCAGCCCAAAATAGAGATTTTAGTAATACACAGCCTGTACATAATGCAGTTTTTTACATAACTGTCCCTTCAACCCCTCTGTGGTAGTAAGCGCTATATAAAAACAATTATTAAAAGTACAAACATTCCCCCACTAGATGCCAGCCCTGATTACAACCGTGAGAGGGCTCCTGAGACTTCAGGGCACTCCCAAACCTAGTGGTAGAGGTCTCCAGCTGATACCCCTTTATGATGGGGCTCTATTCTGGGGGCTTTTTGTGACCTGGGTATCATCTGCAAGGATGGGCCTGGACAATGCCTGACCTTAAGATGCTACCTTTGCCTTTTAACTCTGTTCTGCCCGCAGCCTCGCCGGTTCTCTGGCGGCTGCCATTACCAGACGTTGAGCCCCCGGTTGGTCTGCGACTTGATCACCTCAAAACATTAACCCCCATTCACACCAGGGTTCTGATCCGACTGTGGCTCGCTTCTCTCCTACTCCCGTATGAACCTGACCTTTTTCAGATAAACCCTGATCACTATCCTGACAGCGGAGTACGAGCAATTTGGCTGATGCCCAGTGGAGCTGCCTCGACAGCCTAGAGGAGATCGGCCCTGATTCACCCCCTCTGCCGTCACCTACCCAGCCGGTCATTGGACACAGTTTCTCCCTGTCTCCCTGTTTATGTCTCTCCCTCCCACCTACGAACTACCTTAACTTTGCTTTTCTGTCCTATGTTTAATCTATGCTCTTGTAACAGATGTTACTTGTAACTCACTGTTCTTCATGTAAAGCGCTCTGATATCTACGGGTTCAGCCAGTGCTATATAAAACTCAAATAAATAAATAAGTAAATAAAAATAATAAATACGTACTTCACAGATCATTTGTCAACTCTTTGCACTGCCACTCAAAAAGAATGAATCTTTGTCATCATAAAGCTTCAAGTGATTCAATTAGTTAAAGCCAGTACTGACTCCAAAGCATCACTTGCGTTTGAAGATTACTCTTTACATTTGGAGATCAACTCGTTGCCCACATTTGCTTTTCTTTCAGGCAAGAAGGCACCCTGGCACGATGGCTTGTTTAGCTGAATACCTGGCTTCGGTATCACAGAACAGGACTCTCTCTGAATGATACTTTAGCTGAAGCATTGAATCAATTGGAATTAACAGTCCCGGGACGGTTGTCTGTTTATAACAAGCATTTACAATGCAATAGGTCTCGCAGTTGCGAGATTTTGAGCTATTGACATTGTAAATGACCTTGCCTTTTACTTATGTGTTTATAAAATCTGCAGTAATAAAAGGCATTGCCATTTACAGTACCAATAGGTCAAAGTTTCTAAAATGCGAAACCTATTGCACTGCAAATTCTTGTTGTTTACAGGCGCCCCATGCTGCACTTTCACAATAACAGAGGCCATGCTGCCCCTTTTTTCAAACAAGTCATATCTAACGAAAGGTCCGCAGACGCTATTTAATAGCTGTGATATAGGGTGTTTTTACTAAAAAAAGCATTTGTTTGTCAAGTTGATAAAAAAATGCTTTTTTCAGTGAAAGAGCACATGGCGCGCTGAATGTTGTAGGAAAGCATATAGTGCGTGCAGTAGGAGAAAAGCATTAAAGAAAATAGTGCTTACAGACTCATTAAGACGTACCGAAGTAAAAGGACCAGTCCTCATGGGAGGTTACAAAAGACAAGGCGGTATTAAGGAGGGACTAACGAACAAGTTACTTACCTTCGGTAACGCTTTTTCTGGTAGATACAGTATCTGTCTGTGGATTCCTCAGCTTGTGAATATCCCCTTGCGTCAGCAACATTCGGAAATTCTTTTACTAGCTTCGCGCCGACGTGGACGATGTCACAGAGGCACGGCATCGCGCACGACTCCGCTGATGTCACCGACACCATAATAGGCCCACGCCGGCGTGATGACATCAGTTCCGCCCTTTTTTCAGTGCCTTCAAGGTACACGGACGGACCGATGACAGCAAATATATACATAGTATACCCAGTGTGAGAAGTTGGCCTGGTATATAATGCTCACTAATTCTAGTGATCACTTTGTACCATGCCAAGCAACCCTTATGATGATTGGTTGTAATTCAACCTTGTAGACCAGTTATCCTAGTGGTAACGTGGACCAATCAGTCTTAGGCTAAACTCTGAAAGGCATGTGAAGCCAGCTATATTACCATACACAACCCCCTTGAATACCAAGTGAAAGGACACCACACAGATATATATTGAAAATATATATTGATTTATTAACTATAAAATCCCCTTGACTCTTTATGAGCACAGAAGCACAAGAGTTAAATCACAAGACAGTTTAAAATACACAAAAGTTGCACAATATGGATGAGCCCTAGGGGCCACCTAAACCATATACTAAGAAAGTGGTATAAGAGATACCAATCAGAACGGAAACAGGCCTAGGGCCTTGGGAATCGCTGGAGCTATTCGAGACTAGCAGTGACTAAGTCGGGAAAGGCCCGCGGGACTCGGGTGCAGTGTTTAAAGTGCACGCACTCACCAATGTAAAGTCTATGGTGCGTAAAAAGTACAAAGTTAGATAGTTCGGAACCTTCCGAGTGACCTAGAACGCTGAAACTTAAGACACAGGCCCTTGAGATGTGTACCAGTGTAGGAACACAGGCGGAGCTGAGTTACCTCACCCACAGGAAGCGGGTGCACAGGGTCGAAGTAGTGTCGGGTTTCGTCACGCTGATCAATGGTGCTTGGAGCTGAAGATGCTGCAGGCGGCTCGATGTGAAGAGTTCCGGTGGATCCAAGGGTGGATCTGAAGTTGTGAAGACCTGAAAGCAGAGGGGACAATGTTCAAAGTCACTAGCCAGTGACTACCGTGGACCCAGATTGGAACCAGGCGATGTTGGGTGCAAACAGGCGTTGAGGTGTAGCTTCTCTCTGCAGCCACGTAGACATCGGGGGTCGAGGACGTCCAGGAGTCGGTCACGAGCTGTCCCATGCAGGCTTCTCGCTGCTGACGGTGTCGGCAACTTGATCGGAGCAAGCAGGCCTTGGCTAATGCAAGCCACACAGGAATCGAAAAAGGATTAACACTCGGACCAGCAAGGTCAGAGCGGGTGCTCCTTTTCACAGGAGCTAGGGCAAGTCTGGAGCAACCATACCCGCAGTGTAGTTTGTCGGTTTCGTCACCAAGATGGCCGCTGACCATGTGGCTAGTGGCCAGGATGGCGCGTCGAGTGGCACAGTGCAAAAGGGCCCCATGCAGATCGTGGAGATGCTGGGGGGCTGACCTTCGGTGCAAGGGCTGCTCGGTGGTGGGGGTTCTCAGTCCCCAAAGCACAACGTTGAGGATGCCTCGGTTGCTGCGCAGTCAGCTTTTCGAGTGTCTTCCAAGAGGTCCAGTCCCACGTCACTCGGTGCCTCCACGGGTCCCTTCTTTGCAGGGACTGTGGATCGGGCTGTGAGAGGTCTGGGAGTCTGGGTCTTGTCAGGCTCTGGGCTCGGGCTCCGTCGGGAGGCGGCGGCAAAGCAGACTTCGAGTTGCTGGTTGGTGCCTGTGTTCACAGGGTGGCCACTCCTAGGCCACAAGGGAGATTCTCTTCAGTCTTCTGTGCAGCAGAATGTCGAAGTCCAGTCTTCTTCTTTATTTCAAGTTGATTCAGGATGATCTCCTGTGCAATGGCACTGCTCCCACTCTTATTCCCAATCTGAGGGGTGGATCACCTACTAGGTCCCTCCTCTGGGAGGAACCAGGAAGGGGGGCGGTTACACCCCCTTTCCTTTGTCCAGCTCCTCACCAGGCCTGGGTCTGGAAAGTCCCAGGACCGGTTTGGACTGGCTTATGCACGGGGACACCTTGTGTGCCCCGGGCATGTCTCAATCTATTCAGCCCTGTCCTACCCAATACACAAAACCCTGTCTGGGGTGGTGCTCGCACCTCCCAAGGCAGGAAACCCTTTGTCCAAGCCTCCCTCGCTGGAAGGACTCCCAGCAGCAGGAGGTCAGACTCGTGTCTGTGGTGGCAGCATCCATTTTGTGATGCTGAGGCTCTGTTTAACTTTAACCGGGGTTAAGGCTACACACATGTCGTGTCCCTCTAAAAGGGTGGAATGCTATCCCCGTTGACGGAACTATCGAGGGGATAGTATTCCAATTCGTATGACACCTTACTCGACATGTTTTGATAAAGCCAAACCAAAGATAGCATTTAACCGCGAGGATTATAATGCACTTAAGAGTATATGGTATGGCAATATCCCGGAACAGCTTAGGGAGTGGTTCCCGACAGCTGCAGACGGGCTCAGCTCATGCTAGAGCACCATCTCACATATTTCCAAGCACTCTGCCTCCAGGATTGAAGAGGCCTTCCATAGGAGTGGCTGATAGGAACATATGTGTCCAGTTTAAGGTTAGATATAGGGATACTATATCTAAGTAAGAGGTGATTACACCAACTTACCCCAGCTGAGTGATCAGCCAGTTGTGTCAAATATTAAGCCCAGGCCAGGGGTGGCACAATACATGCTGCAGCCCCTGGTAGGCCTTGGATGCACCTATGCCCTGAGTACCTAGGGTACACTGTTACAGGGGCCAACAAGGTGAACCAATTCCAATTGTGTTATGCACCTAAGGTACATGGAGTCCATTTTAAGGAGAGAGCAATCAGCCTGGGGCCCTGAATAGCAGGATCCCAGGCCAACTAAGTCAAAAACCAGCTAAACACCAGGCAAAAAGTTTGGGGGTAACCATAGTCAGATATCCACCTTCCTACATAACCCCCCCCCAAACGAAAGCAGATAAGGCTATCCTGACCAGGTAAGCCTATATTGCCTAAGTGGCCATATAAGGAAGTACCAGCTCTGGCTTGGTAACCCCCTGTCTCATGGTCCACTAAGCAATCCCTCACCCTAAGGGCATCTGAGGGTCTCCACCATAGGGAATCTCTACCTGTGGTGTGTCTTTGCAAAGTCAAAGGCTGGTGTTGGGATAGAGTACTGAAGTGAGTTTCCTCTGTAGGGCTCAGCTTCCTCCAATCACTCTCCACCATGTGTGCCTTTCTTTCTCTGACTGAGTTGCACTGTGCTCTCGGGGTCAACCTCTGGCTACCTAAAGCTGGAGGCTGAGTCCCTCTGTTTGGCTTACTGGAGGGACAGTTCAGGTTTGGGCCCTTAGGGTCCCAGGTTTGGCTGTGCCCAACAATATCCATCTGGGGGAGGTCCCTAACTACTTTTAAAGGGGATCCCTCAGGAGTTTTTAAAGTTTGCACCTCACTAGGGCTACTAGTTTCGGTGCCCCTAATTTGTTGATGGGGGTGCTTTATTTGACAGGGGGCCCTTTGGGTCTCACTGTCCTTCTTGCCCTCTGCAGCCCTGGGCTGAGTAAGGCAAGGTAGAGAGGGGCAGGTTACCTGCTCCACACTGGGTCCCACCTGAGAAGGGTCCACTGCCATCAGAGGCTCTGTCAGGCCAGGCCTAACAACCTCTGGGACAGTTCCTTCATCAGGGGTAAGATCAGTTCCATGAGGAGGCTGATCCTTTCCTAAAGTCTGGTGAGGGGGAGATTTCTCTTCCTCCTCCATGCTCTCAGTTTGGGTGGAGTGATCCATCATTTCAGGCTTCACTACCCATGTATCTGTTTGAGTTTGGGCTGTGGCCATCACAGCCCCTCCAACCTTTTCAGGAGGAGACTCAGTTTGGGTATGGGCAGTTACCAGTACAGCCCTGCTACTCTTTTCAGGAGGGAAGTTAGCTAAAGATGGGGCTGAGGTTTGCTCAGCCCTCCCAACCTTTTCAGGAAGGACATCTTGGATTGGGGCTGTAGCCATCACAGCCCCACTAACCTTTCCATGGAGATTTACCATTTTAGAATGGGTTTGTTGTTCAACCTCAGCCCAGGCTGAGATTTCCAAATCATTACCCAGTAGGCAAACTACAGGCAAGTTTGCTGACACTGGCTACGAGGCCTCCGGGTAGTATGCGCTTAACAAAACGCCACTGCCACTCTCTTTGGGCCAGTGACACCTCCCCAGCTAAGATTGACCACTGCCATGGGATGATTGGTTTCTATGCCATCAATGTTTGTCACCTGATATTTGGCATCAGGTAAAAGTTGCCTTGAGGGGACTAGACATTCAGCCACCATGATGATGCTAGCCCCTGTGTCTCTGTAGGCCTCAACTTTCAAACCATTGATGAGGGGCTCCTGTCTATACTTGCTCAAAGTGTTTGGGCAAGCAGTGAAATTGGCAAACCCCATGCCAGTCTCATAGACAAGAGTATCTGAGTTAGGGGACCTGGATAGGCCAGAGTCCACCTGTCCTCCAAAAGTAAACCCACCCAAATTCTTGGGGGTGCTCCCACCACCTGGGGGACCACTGCTAACAGTGACAGGAGGTGTTGGAGCCTTACCTGGAGGTATATTCTCTTTTTTGCCATTCTTGGGACAACAGCTATCTGTTTTGTAATGCCCCACCTGTTTACAGGTATGACAATAAGGCTTTTTCTGGGTTGAAGAAGTATCTTGGGACCCACCCCCATTCTTGGAGTTTTGGGGCCCTGGGGAAGTCTTTTCCTTACTTTTATCCCCACCCTTCTCTTGAGGCTTGGTAGTCTCTTTCTTTTGGTCACCACCCTGGTTCTTAGGCCTGATCCTGGTTCTGACCCATTTGTCTGCCCTCCTACCCAATTCTTGTGGGGAGGTCAGATCAGAGTCAACCAGGTGCTGATGTAGAAGCTGATTTTGACAATTACTTAAGATTTGCTCTCTCATAATTAAATTATACAATCCTGTATAGTCAGTAACCTTACTTCCCAGCAACCAGCCCTCCAGAGCCTTAGTGGCACATTCAACAAATTCAGACCAGTCCTGAGTCTGTGTCTTCTGGGTATCTCTGAACATTAACCTGTACTGTTCAGTGGTAAAGCCTAACCCATCAATCAGGGCGCTCTTCAGGACCATGTAGTTTCTGGAATCCCCATCACTAACTGTGAGGAGTCTGTCTCTGCCTCTACCTTCAAAGGAGAGCCACAAGATTGCTGCCCACTGCTCCTGAGGGATCTGCTGTACTCTGCAGGCTCTCTCCATTGCAGTTATCCATTTGTGGATATCATCCCCAGCTTTGTAGGCGGGCACAATCTTACTCAGGTTTCTTGTATCAAAAGACCTGTCTTTATTCTTAGGGATAGTGCTGCCACCAGTGGATCCTAATCCACTCTCTCTAGGCTGTCTTGCTCTAGCAAGTTTCTCTTGGGCCAGGGCAACCTCTAACTCTTGTCTCTGGATCCTCAATTCAGCCTCTCTCATTTTGGCCTCATGTTCCCTTCTCTAAGGGCTAGTCATCTCCCTTCTGGAGTGACCATGAGAACCTCTAGAAGCATGGGAGTTGTTAGAGTCACCTGAGTGAGTCCTTCTCCTCCTAGGCTACTGGTTAAGTCCACCTGGGGGTCTGAATGGGTTGTTACCAGATTCAGTCCCAAATAGGCTTAAGTTAGCCTGGTTCAGTCTACTGACCAGCACCTGACTATTTCTGTCGTCATCTGACTCACTGCTCCCCCCTTCTGTCTCTTCTTCCTCTTCCTCCTCCTCATCTACCTGAGGAGCTCCAGTGATGGGGGCTTCCTCATCTACCAGGATGATAGGGACAGGGGTGTCTACAGTGTCATCCTCTGAAGGATGGCCTCCTTCAGCATCCCCTGTGGGGTCTGCCTTAGAGGTCCTTAGAGTCTCAGACTGATCCAAGATCTCTCTAAGGTGGTCTGTGGTTGGGGAAGGCCCTGTCCTCAGACCCCTTAAGACACAACGCTGTCTTAATTCCTTAAAGGAAAAAATAGCAAATTTGGATGGTGCCCTTGGAGGGTCACTCTCAACAGGGATGTTCCCAGTGGAACCCTCTGCTTCAGACATTGCTCTAGTGTGGGTGGATGTGTTGCAATCTACCTACACTGGTGTTTACCTACTAAACCTATCTAGTAGTTGTAGTCAGGGTGTGCTACTCCCTTTGCTCTACAAAAACTAAGTTCAGTAGAACTTAAGTATACTGGTCTTGTTTTATATGTACCTAGCAGGTACCTGTATGATCTTTCAAATGATAATCTCAAAGATTGTAATGGTAAAACAACAGCAAGCTCAGATCCCAATCCGCTGCTCACCAATGTGAGAAGTTGGCCTGATATATAATGCTCACTAATTCTAGTGATCACTTTGTACCATGCCAAGCAACCCTTATGATGATTGGTTGTAATTCAACCTTGTAGACCAGTTATCCTAGTGGTAACGTGGACAAAGCAGTCTTAGGCTAAACTCTGAAAGGCATGTGAAGCCAGCTGTATTACCATACACAACCCCCTTGAATACCAAGTGAAAGGATACCACACAGATATATATTGAAAATATATATTGATTTATTAACTATAAAATCCCCTGGACTCTTTGTCAGAAGCACAAGCGTTAAATCACAAGACAGTTTAAAATACACAAAAGTTGCACAATATGGATGAGCCCTAGGGGCCACCTAAACCATATACTAAGAAAGTGGTATAAGAGATACCAATCAGAACGGAAACAGGCCTAGGGCCTTGGGAATCGCTGGAGCTATTCGAGACTAGCAGTGACTAAGTCGGGAAAGGCCAGCGGGACTCGGTGCAGTGTTTAAAGTGCACGCACTCACCAATGTAAAGTCTATGGTGCGTAAAAAGTACAAAGTTAGATAGTTCGGAACCTTCCGAGTGACCTAGAACGCTGAAACTTAAGACACAGGCCCTTGAGATGTGTACCAGTGTAGGAACACCGGCGGAGCTGAGTTACCTCACCCACAGGAAGCGGGTGCACAGGGTCGAAGTAGTGTCGTGTTTCGTCACGCTGATCGATGGTGCTTAGAGCTGAAGATGCTGCAGGCGGCTCGATGTGAAGAGTTCCGGTGGATCCAAGGGTGGATCTGAAGTTGTGAAGACCTGAAAGCAGAGGGGACAATGTTCAAAGTCACTAGCCAGTGACTACCGTGGAACCAGATTGGAACCAGGCGATGTCGGGTGCAAACAGGCGTTGAGGTGTAGCTTCTCTCTGCAGCCACGTGGACACCGGGGGTTGAGGACATCCAGGAGTCGGTCACGACCTGTCCCACGCAGGCTTCTCGCTGTTGGCGGTGTCGGCAACTTGATCGGAGCAAACAGGCCTTAGCTAATGCAAGCCACACAGGAATCAAAAAAGGCTTAACACTCGGACCAACAAGGTCAGAGCGGGTGCTCCTTTTCACAGGAGCTAGGACAAGTGTGGAGCAACCAGACCCGCAGTGTAGTTTGTCGGTTTCGTCGCCAAGATGGCCGCTGACCACGTGGCTAGTGGCCGGGATGGCGTGTCGAGTGGCACAGTGCAAAAGGGCCCCACGCAGATCGTGGAGATGCTGGGGGGCTGACCTTCGGTGCAAGGGCTGCTCGGTGGTGGGGGTTCTCAGTCCCTAAAGCACAACATCGAGGATGCCTCGGTTGCTGCGCAGTCAGCTTTTCGAGTGTCCTCCAAGAGGTCCGGTCCCACGCCACTCGGTGCCTCCACGGGTCCCTTCTTTGCAGGGACTGTGGATCGGGCTGTGAAAGGTCTGGGAGCCTGGGTCTTGTCAGGCTCTGGGCTCGGGCTCCTGCGGGAGGCGGCGGCAAAGCAGATGTCAAGTTGCTGGTTGGTGCCTATGTTCACAGGGTGGCCACTCCTAGGCCACAAGGGAGATTCTCTTCAGTCTTCTGTGCAGCAGAATGTCGAAGTCCAGTCTTCTTCTTTATTTCAAGTTGATTTAGGATGATCTCCTGTGCAATGGCACTGCTCCCACTCTTATTCCCAATCTGAGGGGTGGATCACCTACTAGGTCCCTCTTCGGGGAGGAACCAGGAAGGGGGGCGGTTACACCCCCTTTCCTTTGTCCAGCTCCTCGCCAGGCCTGGGTCTGGAAAGTCCCAGGGCCGGTTTGGACTGGCTTATGCACGGGGACACCTTGTGTGCCCCGGGCATGTCTCAATCTATTCAGCCCTGTCCTACCCAATACACAAAACCCTGTCTGGGGTGGTGCTCGCACCTCCCAAGGCAGGAAACCCTTTGTCCAAGCCTCCCTCGCTGGAAGGACTCCCAGCAGCAGGAGGTCAGACTCGTGTCTGTGGTGGCAGCATCCATTTTGTGATGCTGAGGCTCTGTTTAACTTTAACCGGGGTTAAGGCTACACACATGTCGTGTCCCTCTAGAAGTGTGGAATGCTATCCCCGTCGACAGAACTGTCGAGGAGATAGTATTCCAATTCGTATGACACCTTACTCGACATGTTTTGATAAAGCCAAACCAAAGATAGCATTTAACCGCGAGGATTATAATGCACTTAAGAGTATATGGTATGGCAATATCCCGGAACAGCTTAGGGAGTGGTTCCCGACAGCTGCAGACGGGCTCAGCTCATGCTAGAGCACCATCTCACATATTTCCAAGCACTCTGCCTCCTGGATTGAAGAGGCCTTCCATAGGAGTGGCTGATAGGAACATATGTGTCCAGTTTAAGGTTAGATATAGGGATACTATATCTAAGTAAGAGGTGATTACACCAACTTACCCCAGCTGAGTGATCAGCCAGTTGTGTCAAATATGGAGGCCAGGCCAGGGATGGCACAATACATGCTGCAGCCCCTGGTAGGCCTTGGATGCACCTATGCCCTGGGTACCTAGGGTACACTGTTACAGGGGCCAACAAGGTGAACCAATTCCAATTGTGTTATGCACCTAAGGTACATGGAGTCCATTTTAAGGAGAGAGCAATCAGCCTGGGGCCCTGAATAGCAGGATCCCAGGCCAACTAAGTCAAAAACCAGCTAAACACCAGGCAAAAAGTTTGGGGGTAACCATAGTCAGATATCCACCTTCCTACACACAGTACACAAATGTCAAGATAACACACACAGCGTGAAACCAATGCAGGAAAACAAATTGTGATAAACATTTCCTTTGACAATAAAAATATATACGTTACAGTAGCTCAGGTATAGAAGAGTGGACAACAGGGAGGCGGGTGGGTCAGTGAGAATCCACAGGCAGATACTGTATCTACCAGAAAAAGCGTTACCGAAGGTGTGTAACTTGTTCTTCTGATAGATACATCTGCCAGTGGATTCCTTACCTTGTGAATAGAGTCCCACAGCAGTCCCCACTCCCGGAGGAGGGTGTCCACTCTCCTATACCAAAAAGTCCTGGAGGACAGAGCGCGCAAAGTGGCCGTCCCTCCTCACCTCGGAATCTAAACAGTTTCGCGAAGGTGTGGAGGGAGGCCCAAGTCGCCGCTCTACAAATATCCTCAACAGGTACACCCCTAGCCAAAGCAAATATAGTAGACTTTGCTCTAGTAGAGTGAGCTCTTATACCCTCTGGAGGTTCCTTACCCGCCAGGGCGTAGCAGATCTTAATGCAGAGGATAATCCATCTCGAGAGCGTGCGCTTGTGCACCGCCTTCCCCTTCTTGCAGCCAGCAAATCCAACAAACAGCTGGTCATCCATCCTGAACTCTCTTGTCCTGTCCAGGTAAAAGCTCACCGCCCTCTTAGGGTCCAAGCGTTGAAGTCTCTCCTCCTTGGAAGGGTGAGGGAGAGGATAGAAGGAATGGAGGGTAACAGGCTGCCCCAGATGGAAAGGAGTAACCACCTTAGGCAAAAAATCAGCCCTGGTCCTGAGAACCATTCTTTCAGCATGAATGGACAAAAATGGAGGCTTTGAACTAAGAGCTTGAATCTCACTTATCCTCCTTGCTGAGGTAATTGCCACTAGAAAAACAGTCTTAAAAGACAAAAGTCTCAAGGGACACTTGTGTAAAGGTTCAAAAGGCGAACCCATCAAGAATGCAACAACAAGGTTTAAGTCCCATTGAGGCACAATAAAAGGAGTGGGAGGAAATGTATTAGTAAGGCCCTTAATGAATCACAATACAATAGGAGATTTAAACAAAGAGGGCTGGTCCGGCAAACAAAGGAAAGCCGATAAGGCTGACAAATAACCTTTGATAGTTGCCACCGCAAAACCCAGCTGGGCCAAGGAAAGTGCAAATTGAAGTATATTGGACAAACGAGCCCTTAAAGTGTCAATGGACTTTTCCCCACACCAAGCAACACATTTAGACCACCTATAAGAATAAATGGACTTGGTGGAGTCAGGCCTGGCCGATAAGATGACATCCACCACATCGTGTGGCAGAGAAAAGGAATTCAGGTTGCCCTGTTCAATCTCCAGGCATGAAGGTGTAAGGTCTGGAGGTGGGGGTGTAGAACCTGCCCCTCTATCTGGGAGAGGAGATCTGCCCTGTGAGGGAGACGGAGCGGAGGGCACGGGGAGAGGTGGGGAAGATCTGTGTACCACACCCTTCTTGGCCAATCCGGGGCGATCAATATAACTTGGGCCCGGTCTTGACGTATCTTCCTCAGAACCAGAGGAATCAAAGGTATGGGAGGAAACGCATAGAGGAGTTGTGAGTCCCAACTCAACTGAAACTCGTCCCCCAAGCCTCCCTGCATCGGAAACTGGAGACTGCAGAATGACAGGCAGTGAGCATTCTCGTGAGTGGCGAACAGGTCCACCTGAGGAGTCCCCCACATCCGAAAGACGTAACGAACTATCTCTGGATGGAGCCTTCACTCGTGGTCGGCTGAGAACTGCCGACTGAGACTGTCTGTACGTACGTTCAGAACCCCGGCCAGATGATTTGCCATCAGACAAATCTGATGGTCCTGAACCCAGGACCAGACATGCAGAGCCTCCCTGCTGAGACACTGTGGCCCCACTCCTCCCTCCTTGTTGACATACCACATTGCGGTGTTGTTGTCAGTCAGGACTTGAACTGATCGACCGCAAAGGGAAGGGAAGGGAGGAAGGCCTTGAGCGCTAAACCTATGGCCCGCAACTCTAGAAGGTTGATGTGAAGCAACCTTTCCTCCAGAGACCAAAGACATTTGACCTCCAGATCCCCCAGATGAGCACCCCACACTAGAGTGGATGCATCCGTTATCACTGTGGCCACCGATGGAGGTAGTTGAAAAGGTTTTCCTTGTGACAGATTGCCTTCCACGCTCCACCAAGACTGATCTGCTGCAGTTTCTCTTGAGATCCTCACTGACTCCCTGAGATCTCCGCTGTGCTGATACCACTGCCTGCGGAGGCACCACTGGAGAGCCCTCATGTGCCAGCGTACATGGCTGACCAACAGAATGCAAGAAGCCATCAGTCCGAGCAGACGAAGGACCTTCAGGACTGGAACGACCGCTCCATTGTAAAATAAAGAAATCATTTCCTGTATGTCGTGAATCCTTTGAGGAGGAGGGAATGCACGACACACAGTAGTGTCCAGGACCGCACCTATGAACAGGTTGCGCTGGGAGGGCACCAGGTGAGATTTGGGTACATTTATCGAAAAACCCAACCTGTGCAACAACTAAGTTGTCTCTTGCAGATGATGGAGCACTATCTCTGGAGATTCTGCTTTGATCAGCCAATCGTCCACATACCCATTCTCCACGAGATTGAGAACCCAATGATCTGATGTAATCAATTCCCAATCTCGCAGAAAATGGGTAAGCCAACTCCCCACTGGACCCATATGAGCAGGAATGGCGGACCTAGGGCTGCTTTGCTGTGTTGGCAGGAGGCTGGGAAGGGGGAGAGGCGGAGGAGGAGGCTTGGCGACCTCCAGGACGAGCTCTTTGTCTGCCCCTGTACGATTTGTACAGCGTATTTTGCTGCTGCTGCGGCTGCTGCTGTGATTGTTTGTAGGCCCGAAAGGAAAATCTGCCAAATTCTCTGCGCTTTCCAAAAGAGCCCCTGGTCTGAAGTCCCAAAGTCTTTGCCATCGCTCTGCTGTCTTTAAACCGCTCTAAAGCAACGTCAGCCTTCTTTCCAAACAATCCAGACCCATCAAAGAGCAAATCCATCAAAGCAGACTGAACATCTGCTGAAAATTCTGAAGATTTCAAACACGCAGCTCCCCTCTTCAAGAAAGCGAGTGAAGGACCTCAGTTAGAATGTTAGGCTTGTATTCAGCAGCAGGCAGAGTAATATTCAACCAGTCTGCAGCCTTCTTTATAACAACGTGATAAGGTGTCACATCCTTAGAAGGTGGTCAGATACAGAGGCCAAATCCCACTCAGCAGACAGCTCAAGACCACTAGCCTCTCTCAGGTCATCAAAAGGATCCTCCGAATCCTGCAGTTCACCTTCCTCCAAATTTTCATCACAATACCTCTCCTCTTCCAGAAGCCTCTGTGCCTCACGCCTCGACCTCTCCTTCATAAACCAAGTCGACTAATACGGGACCGATTCCACCGGAGCCGATGCCGATGCCGAACTCGAAGTCAGAAGAGGCAGCTTAATCCGAGGTCGAACCGGATTCGGCATCGGAGTCGAGGATATCAGCGTCGATGGATTCAGCGTCGATGGAACCTGCATCGAATGCCTCAGCGTCTAAGGCTTCGGCGGCGCCGGGAAATGCCAATGCGGAGTTGGAGCCGGCATGAAAGGCATAAAAGGCGCAGGAGCATAAGCCTGGGGGACACCCAGATTAAATGCTAATGGACCCATGGGACGAACCAGTGCACCAGAGGGGTACATTGCCCTGGAGTAAACTCCAAACATAGCATTTAGGAACTGAGTAGGATCCTGACCTGGAGCCGGAAAGGCTGGATAAGAGCCCCCAGGATACTCTTGAGGGAGTGGAGTCTTCTCGACTTCGGCGACCACCTCAGGCTGGTGCACCGGGGTCGACGAACCCGCAGGCAACCAAGCCTCGCCCTCACCTTCCACTTCCTCTTCACCTTCATCTTCATCTTCTTGACCAGAAGGATGGGATGGATTCGGAGAAGGATTCGGCAACTGCTTCGGAGACACAGGCAAATCCGAATGTGAAGCCTCACCCTCGGAGACCTGTACTTACGACCCGAGGCCACCGCTTCCTTTCGAAGTAACTTCACCTTTGACTTAGGCCTTGAACTCGAGTCTTTCTCAGAATGATGGCGAGATTCATGACTCCTCTTCTTATGCTTCTTCCTCGAAGACCTCGAAGCATGCGCCGAAGACGACTCTGAGTGCGATCTCGAATGAGACCTCGACCTCGAATGTCGAGTTCGTGACCTCGAACTCTTTTTATCCTTTTTGTTCTTCAACTTCGCTACCATGAGTTTCGTCTCCCTCTCCTGGAGTGCCTTCGGAGTCATCTTTTCACAAGAAGGACAATCTTCGACGGCATGATCGGAGCTCAAGCACCAAATGCAGCACTCGTGTGGATCAGTGATAGACATCATCTTGCTACATTCTCCGCACACTTTAAATACAGTCTTCTTCGTAGAGATCACAACAGAAGACAAAGAAAACACCAGTAGAAACACAAAGTAACAAAGTTACTATACAGCTACAGACGATCCCTTGAAAACCGTTAGTGTCAACGATGCGGAAAAAAGGGAACTGATGTCATCACGCCGGCGTGGGCCTATTATAGTGTCGGTGACCTCAGCGAAGTAGCACGCGATGCCGTGCCTCTGTGACGTCGTCCACGTCGGCGCAAAGCTACAAAAAGAATTTTCGAATGTTGCTGATGCAAGTGGATATTCACAAGGTGAGGAATCCACTGGCAGGTGTATCTATCAGAAAGACTTGTTACTGAATCAGAAGTAGCATTTACGAACGACAACAACACAAGCCAATGACAAATATGGGCAGAGATCAGCATGATATAGTGGTTTTCTTTCTTTTATTTTGTTCAGCATGTTATCATTTTAAATACATTGAAAATATTTTTGACGATGAGCGAGTAAACAAGCCATGAAATAAGCTTCGATAGCACATAAACCACAGATAAGAACATCTCTCAACCTCTCTCCTCAGCACAAAGAATTGAGATGGGGTGAAACCTTGCCATGTAGTAGGGCAGAGCTGTCCAAACTGTGTGTCCCGACACAGTACTGGGTCACCTGCAAATGGTGAGTGTGTCGCAGGATGACACCAGTATTAAGGGCACTTAGCACATTACTGCTGCTAATTAAGAGGCATTCCTTTGAAAGAGTGTCTCGGAGTCTGCCACAGCAGCACGGACTCCGAGACACTCTGCTCCATTCGGGCCGGGCGATTCACAACACAGCCCCATTAACAAGTGAATGGTCTTTTAAAGACCTGCAAAGTACTCAGGTGCGGCTGTGTGTGTGCACTAGGGTAACAGGCAGAGGGAGCGAGACAGAGGAAAATAGAGAGAGGAAGACAGAGAGAAAGGGAGACAGAGAGAGGGAGACAGAGAGGGAGAGAGGGAGGGAGACAGAGGGACGGAGACATAGGAAAGGAGTCAGAGGGAGACAGAGGGGGAGACAGAGGGAGACACACAGAGGGAGGGAGGGAGGGAGACAGACAAAGGGAGGGAGACAGAGGGAGGGAGACAGAGGGAGAGGGAAACCGTGGGAGACAGAGAAAGAGGGAGACAGAGGGAGGGAGTTAGGGTAGACAGAGAGAGGGTGAGGGAGACAGAGAGAGGCAGACAGATAGAGGGAGACAGAGGGAGACAGGCTGAGGGAGGGAGACAGAGGGAAGGAGACAGAGTGAAGTAGACAGAGGGAGACAGACATAGGGAGACAGACAGAGGAAGGGAGGGAGACAGATAGAGGGAGACAGAGGGAGGGAGACAGAGGGGGGGAGACAGACAGAGGGAGACAGAGGGAGAGAGACAGAGGGAGGGAGACAGAGGGAGAGGGAAACCATGGGAGACAGAGAAAGAGGGAGACAGAGGGAGGGAGACACACAGAGGGAGACAGAGGGAGAGAGACAGAGAGAGGGAGACAGACAGAGGGAGACAGAGGGAGGGAGACAGAGGGAGAGGGAAACCATGGGAGACAGAGAAAGAGGGAGACAGAGGGAGGGAGTACGGGGTAGACAGAGGGAGGGAGAGGGAGCCAGAGAGAGGCAAACAGATAGAGGGAGACAGAGGGAGACAGACAGAGGGAGGGGGACAGAGGGAGGGAGGCAGAGGGAGGGAGATAGAGAGAGAGGGAGACAGAGAGAGGGAGACAGAGGGCGACAGACAGAAGGAGACAGACAAGGGGAGGGAGACAGAGGGAGGGAGGGAGACAGACAGAGGGAGGAGGGCGACAAAGGGATGGAGAAAGAGGGAGGGAGGGAGACGGTTAGAGGGAGACAGATAGAGGGAGACACAGAGAGGGAGACATAGAGAGGGAGGGAGACAGACAAAAGGGAGACAGACAGAGGGAGGGAGACAGATGGATAGAGAGGGGGGAGACAGAGGGAGAGCGATAGAGAGGGACGGAGACAGAGAGAGGTAGACAGCGAGAGAGAGGGAGACAGACAGAGTGAGTGAGACAGAGGGAGGGAGAGGGAAGGAGAGAGGGGGAGAGATAGAGAGAGGGAGCGAGGGAGGGAGGCAACAAGAGAGGGAGGGAGACAGAGTGAGGGAGGGAGACAGAGATAGAGACAGAGTCAGACAGAGACAGGGAGAGGCAGAGACAAATAGAGGCAGAGACAGGGACAGGGGCAGACAGAGGCAGAGACAGACAGAGACGGGGAGGGAGACAGGGACAGACAGAGACAGGGGCAGACAGATAGCGGCAGAGACTGGGACAGGGACAGACAGAGGCAGAGACAGAGAGGTAGAGAGGGAGAGGGAGATGGAGGGAGAGAGGGAGAGGGAGAGGGAGACAGATGGTGACAGAGGGAGAGGGAGGGAGACAGAGAGAGTGGGAGACAGAGAGAGGGGGAGACAGAGGGAGGGAGGTAGAGGGAGACAGTCAGGGGGAGACACAGGGAAGGAGAGGGAGACAGATAAAGGGAGGGAGACAGAGAGAGACAGAGAGAGAGGGAGACAAAGGGAGGGAGACAGAGGGAGAGAGACAGAGGTAGACAGACAGGGAGACAGAGAGAGAGAGAGAGAGAGAGAGAGAGAGAGGGCGAGGGAGGAAGACAGACAGAGAGAGGAAGACAGAGGAACAGAGACAGAGGGAGGGAGTCTGAGGGACGGAAACAGAGGGAGACAGAGAGCGGGAGACGGAGAGCAGGAGACAGAGGGCGACAAACAGAGGGTGGAGGGTGACAGAGGGATGGAGACCGAGAGAGACAGAGGGAGGTAGACAGACAGAGGGAGACAGACGGAGACAGACAGAGGGAGGGAGACAGTTAGAGAGAGAGAGAGTGGGAGAGGTAGACAGACAGAGTGAGTGAGACCCCCCCAAACTCGACTATGATTTGATCCCTGATTTCTTCCCTGGGGTCGTTGAACGGGCATGTGCTCGCAAGTCGACGGAGTCAGGCATAGTACATGTCGACAGATTCAGACTCAGTTTGCCAGGCGCGCTTGAACTTGAACTTTTCAAAGTCATTGTTCAGCTGTGGGTCGAAATGGGCGTTGAGGGCCGCGACAGCGGCATCGTAGTCATGCTCGGGTCCGGTATTGGGGAGCGATTCGAACAGGTCGTAGATTTCTTGCCCACCGTAGAGGATGAGAAGTGACCTTTTCACTGTCCCATCTGTTTCCCTGGTGCCCTTGAAGTATAGGTTGAGGCGCCCGACCCACGCTCTCCATCGGAGCGCAGCTGTCGCCGGGTCAGAAGTCTCGCTGAAAGGCGGGATGGGCGCCGCGCCGGCATGCAGGTGGGCAGGAAGTGCCGGTGCAGGGGTTCCTGCTGGGGCTTGGGCTCCCCCTAGTGCTTGGGCCTGTGGGAGGACTGCAGGCACCACTGGTGGCGGCTGAACTGCCGGCGGTGGGGGCTGAACAGCCCCGTCTTGGGGGCTCCTGTCGCGTTCAGGCTCATGGCGAGGCTCTATGTGCGGTGTTATGGTGCTTTCCGGAGTCAAAGTGGTGTTGGGGTGCTACGTGATGGAGCGCTGTGAGGACTGGCCCAGGGGGTGTGGGCCGAGATGCAGGCGGGGCGCCTGGGGCTCCAGGTGTAGGCAGGCTGGTGTTTGGCGTTGCCAAGGCTTGTTTATGGCTGTGCAGTTCTTCTCTCTTATAATGATGTTTTTTTTTTCAAACAGATGGCTTTGTAGTGGCCGTGTTCACGTGGATGCGCTGCGCAGGCGTGCACAGGACGGTCAACTGCTGATCCGAAGTTGCCTTTGCCAAGGCTTGATGAGGGAGTGTGCAGCGCGGGCGGGCGTAGCGCCAGCAGGGCTGAGTGTGGAGCTGCGCGAGCACATGGGGCAGAGGCGCCGCTCGCGTGCCTTCTCCAGAAGGGGCGGGTCCGCTGTAGGCCGTGGCCACGTGGTTCAGCTGCGGGCCTCGTAGAAAGCAGGCGCACCTCCTCCATGCCGGCCGGCGAATCGAGGAAATGCGGGGATCGCGCAGGCGGGGCAGAAGAAGAGCACTCACCCGCAGGACGATACCGCTATGCACCGGCTCCCCGAGTCCCGCCAGCTGAAGGCGCTCCCTCACGGGAGACGCGTGGGCGGGTCTCGGGTTGAGGATGAACCGGCACAATTGAGCGGGTGGGCACCGCAGCAGGAGACCGGCAACACAGCGAGAAGGCGGCAGCAGGCACGCGTGAGGAACAACCGGCCTCGTCGCCAGTGTAAAGTTGGCAGGTAGGGCCTAACACGTGGCAATTAACTATTTCAATAATGGACATGGACACTCAGTACAGGTTAGCCGGAAAGACCCCGAGCGGTCTTCCGCGTCTTTATTTATACCCCGGCGCGAGCCCGCCCCGGGGTTGTGCGTGCGTGCGTGGGGGAAAGATACAATGTAGTGGAGAGCCCGAGTGGCTCTCTACAGGTCCCTCGAATCCCGCAGCGCCGACGGCCACAGTCACTGCTTGAGCTCCAGCGCCCAGACGTGCTGCGGCCAGCCAGTCCTGCCACTCGTCTGTACCCTTCAGAGAAAAGTAGCTCCCTGGCAGCCGCAGCCGGCCCACAGAGACCAGCGCAAGAATGTCAGAGCGGCGGAGTACTGGCGGGGGTCCAGAAAGAGGACACGCACAGTCCCCAATGCAGAAACAGAAGGAGCGTGCCGCGGCCACAGCCGGAGCATAGACTGCCGGCCAGGGCCAGCGCTAGGCATGGGCAGTGTGTGCAGCTGCCCAGGGCCTCACGCTCGGCTGAAAGACAGGGCCCCCCACCGCTTGCACAGGGTGGTCACTCCTTGACCACAAGGGAGATTCTTCAGTCTTCTACGTCGAGTAGGATGTTGAAGGGTCCAGAGTTTTGTTTCATAAGCTTCAGTCAGGATAATCTGAGTGTTTTGGCACTGCTCCCATTCTTATACCAATTAGGGGGCTGGATTACCTGCTAGGTCCCTCCTATGGGTGGGACCCAGGAAGGGGGTGATTACACCCCTTTCCCTTTGTCCAGGGTCGCGCTGGGACTGGGGCTGGTGTGCCCCAGAACCGGTTTGACCGGATTATGCAAGGGGAAGCCTTGTGCGCCCCAGGCACTGTCTAGTTTCTTTCAGCCCTCTCTGCCCCAATGCACTATCTCCGGCCTGGGGTGGTGCAGCACCTCCCCGCGACATGAAACCCTTTGTCCAGGCCTCCACTGCCAAGTTTCGGTCAGCAGCAGGAGGTCAGACTTGTGTCGGTGGCAGCAGGGATTAGCAGGGAACCAGGCCAACTAAGTCGAAAACCAGATAAACACAAGGCAAAAAATCTGGGGTAACCATAGTCAGGTATCCACCTTCCTACACAACCCCCCCACCCCCCCCAAACGAAAGGAGATAAGGCTATCCTTGACAAGGTAAGCCTATATTGCCTGAGTGGCCATATAAGGAAGTACCTGCACTAGCATGGTTACCCCCTGTCTCATGGTCCACTAAGCAATCCCTCACCCTTGGGTTATTAGAGGGTCTCCACCATAGGGAATCACTACCTTGGGTGTGTTTTTGCAAAGTAGAAGGCGGTGTTGATATGGAGTATTGAAGTGAGGTTCCACTAATGTAGGGCTCAGCTTCCTCCAATTATCTTCCACCATGTGTGCCTTTCTTTCATCAACTGAGTTGCACTGTGCTCTCAGGGTCAACCTCTGGCTACCTAAAGCTGGAGGCTGGGCCCCTTTTGTTGGCTTACTGGAGGGACAGTTCAGGTTTGGGCCCTTTGGGTCCCAGGTTTGGCTGTGCCCAACAGAATCCATCTGTGGGAGCTCCCTAACTACTTTTAGGGGGTATCCCTCAGAAGTTTTCAAAGTTTTCACCTGGCTAAGGCTGCTAGCTTCGGTGCCCCTAATCTGTTGATGGGGGTGCTTTATTTGACAGGGGCTCTTTGGGGCTCACTGTCCTTCTTGTCCTCTGCAGCCCTGGGCTGAGTAAGGCAAGGTAGAGAGGGGCAGGTTACCTGCTCCAGACTGGGTCCCACCTGAGAAGGGTCCACTGTCATCAGGGGCTCTGTCAGACTAGGCCTAACAACCTCTGGGACAGTTCCTTCATCAGGGGTCAGATCAGTTCCCTGAGGAGGCTGACCCTGTCCTAATGTCTGGTGGGAGGGAGATTTCTCTTCCTCCTCAATGCTCTCTGTTTGTGTGGAGTGATCCATCATTTCAGGCCTCACAACACATGAATCAGTTTGAGTTTGGGCTGTGGCCATCACAGCCCCTCCAACCTTTTCAGGAGGAGACTCAGTTTGGGTATGGGATGTCACCATCACAGCCCTGCTATTCTGTTCAGGAAGGGAGTTAGCTAAAGATGAGGCTGAGTCTTGCACAGCCCTACCAACCTTTTCAGGAAGGACATCTTGGATTGGGGCTGTAGCCATCACAGCCCCACTAACCTTTCCATGGACATTTACCATTCTAGAATGGATTTCCTGTTCAACCTAAGCCCAGGCTGAGATTTCCAAATCATTTCCTAGTAGACAGTCCACAGGCAAGTTTGGTGACACTGCCACCCTCTTTGGGCCAATGACACCTCCCCAGCTGAGACTTACTACTGCCATGGGATGATTGGTTTCTATTCCATCAATATTGGTCACCTTGTATGTGGCACCAGGGATGAGTTGCCTTGAGGGGACTAGACATTCAGCCACCATGGTGATGCTAGCCCCTGTGTCTCTAAAGGCCTCAATTTTCAGACCATTGATGAGGGGCTCCTGTCTGTACTTGCTCAAAGTGTTTGGGCAAGCAGTGAAGTTGGCAAGCCCCATGCCATTATCACAAACAAGAGTAGCTAGGTTAGGGGACCTGGTTAGGCCAGAATCCACCTGTACTCTAAAAGTAAACCCAGCCAAATTCTTGGGGGTGCTACCACCACTGGGGGACCACTGCTGATAGTGACAGGAGGTGTTGGAGCTTTACTTGGAGGTATATTTTCCTTATTACTATTCTTTGGACAACAGCTGTCTGTTTTCCAATGGCCAACCTGTTTACAGGCATGGCAATAAGGCTTTTTCTGAGTAGATGAAGTGTCTTCGGACCCACCGCCATTCTTGGAGTTTTGGGGCCCTGGGGAAGTCCTCTCTTTGGATTTATCCCCACCCTTATCCTGAGGTTTGGTAGACTCCTTCTTCTGGTCATTTCCCTGATTCTTAGGCCTAATCCTGGTTCTGACCCATTTGTCTGCCCTCTTACCCAATTCTTGTGGAGCGGTCAGATCTGAGTCCACCAGGTACTGGTGTAAAAGCTGGTTCTGAGAATTACTTAGGATCTGCTCCCTCATAATCACATTATACAATCCTGTAAAGTCATGTACTTTGCTGCCATGTAGCCAACCTTCCAGAGCCTTAGTAGCACAATCTACAAAATCAGCCCAGTCCTGTGTCTGTGTCTTCTGGGTATCTCTGAACTTTAACCGGTATTGTTCAGTGGTTAGGCCAAACCCATCTATCAGAGCACTCTTCAGGACAGTGTACGTTTTAGCATCCTCAGGTCTAACTGTGAGGAGCTTATCTCTTCCTTTCTCAGAAAAGGAGTACCATAAAATTGCAGCCCACTGATCTTGGGGAACCTGCTGTACCATGCTGGCTCTCTCCAGAGCAGTCATCCATTTGTGGATGTCATCCCCTTCCTTGTAGGGGGGCACAATCTTTGTCAGGTTTCTAGTATCATAGGACCTGTCTTTCTCTCTAGGAATTATGTTGCTGCCACCAGTGGAATCTAATCCACTCAATTTTTGTTCCCTTGCTAAAGCAAGTTTAGCTTGGGCCAAGGCTACCTCTTCCCTCTCTATCTGGAGTTGGACAGCCCTCATTCTGGCCTTATGCTCTCTTCTCTGGGGGAAAGTCATTCCCCTTTGAGATTCTCGTGAGGCACTAGAAATGTGAGAGTCCCTTGAGGCAGATCTCAACCTTCTATTGCCTGGAACAATTCTAGTATGTACTCTGGGGAGGTGCTGGCCCTCTCCATTTCCAAGTAGGTCTAAGGTGGCTTGGCTAAGCCTCCCCACATGTACCTGGATATCCCCTTGATCATTTCTGACTCATCACCATCTGACTCTGGGTCCACCTCATTCTCTGGGGTGCTAAACTCATTCTCTGGGGGATTCACTCCATCTCCTCATCCTAGGGGAACTATTCTAGCTTTCTCAAGGTCATCCTTCTCCAGGATGGCCATCAGGATGGGAATGGTAGGGTTGTAACCCTTTTTCAGCCCCCTTGAAGTGCACAAGGCACTCACGTCTCTGTGGCTGAGGTTGTCATAGCTGGAGGGTGCCTTGGTAAGGTCAACCCTCACAGGTAGAGAGCTGGAAGCTTCATCTTTGCCGGACATGACTGCTAGTGAGGTGTAAGTGGTGCACTTACCTACACTAAGTGTTTTCCTACTGTACCTTGCTAGTGAGCTGTAGGCAGGGTGTGCTAAGCCCTTTGATCTACAACTACTAAGTTCAGTAGAACTTAAATATGCTAAGCTTTGTTTATATGTACCTAAGGTACTCGATGTGATCTTTCAATTTGATAAAAAGATTGCAATGGTAAAACAACAGCAAACTCAAATCCTCACCGCTGCACACCAATGTGAGCAGTTGGCCTGATATATGATGTCTCCAATTCTGGCACCTTGTATCAGTCCAAACAATCCCTTATGGTGTCTGGTTGTAAGTCAACCTTATAGACAAGCTATCCTAAGGGTAGCATGGACTAAGCAGCCTTAAAGGCTTAACTCAAGAGGTCGTGTTAAGCAAGCTGTTTTACCAATCACAATCCTGTAATATCAAATGAAAGGACACCACACAAGTTATATATTATAAAAATATATGTATGTATTACTAGAATAATCCTCTATACTCTTTATGAGTCTAGAAGCACAAGCGTTTAAACAAAAGCACAGTTAAACATATAAAAGTTGCACAATTATGGATGAGGCCCAGGGGCCACTTAAACCATATATCAAAAAAGTGGTATAAGTATCACTAATCGAACAGTGGACAGGCCTAGGGCCTGGGGAATCGCTGGGAGCAATCGGGACTAGCAATGCTTAAGTTTGGAAAAGCCCGCGGGATTCGGGTGCAGCACTTAAAGCACACACATGCACCATTGCAAAGTCAATGGTGCGGAAAAGTTATCGAGTTACTGTTTTAAGAGTCTTCCGACTGACCTAGAAGGACAAAACTTTAGACATAGACACTAGAGGTGTATACCAGTACAGGAGCACCGGTGTTCATGAGTTACCTCACCCAGAGGAAGCGGGTGCACAGGGCAAAGTAGTGTCGGCTTTCGTCGTGTAGATCTATATAGCCTGGAGATGAAGATGCTGCAGGCGGCCAGAAGAGAAGTGTCCGGTGCGATCCAAGGGTGGATCGAAGATGAAGATGACCTGAAAGCAGAGAGGACAGAGTTTGGGTCACTCAGCAGTGACCAGGGTGGAACCAGGAAGGAACCAGGCAATGTCGGGCGCAATCAGGTCGATGTTGTGAAGATTGTCTCCGCTGCCACGTGGACTCTGGGGCACCGAGGATGTCTAGGAGTGGATCATGAGCTGTCCCACAAAGGTTCTCGCTGTCGGCGGTGTCGGCTTCCAGATTGTAACAAACAAACCTTGGCAAGCGCAACCCACGCAGGATTCAAAGATCGCTTCTTACTCAGACCAGGAGGGTCAGAGCGGGTGCTCCTTTTCAGGGGAGCGAGGGCAAGTCTGGAGCAACCAGACTCACAAGTTAGATTCAAAGGTTCGTTGGTACTGGGGCAGCTAGCCAACGGGCAAGCGACCGGACCAACGTGTTGAGCCAAAAGATGCAGAAGGGCCCCACGCAGCACTCGGTGAGTGTAGAGGGGTGAGCTTTGGTGCAAGTGTGGCTCAGGGCTGGGGCTTCTCAAACCCCAATGCACAGCTTCGAGGGTGCCTCGGGAGCTGCACGGTCAGCGCCTCGTGGTTTTTCCAAGATGGCCGGCCCCACGCTTCAGGTCTTCTCCAAGGGTCTCAGCTCTGCAGGGACTGTGGATCGGGCTGTTAGAAGGCAGGCACACTGGGTCTTGTTGATCTCTATCGCTCGAGTTCCGGCGGGAACTGCAACAAAGCAAACGTCGAGGTGCTGGATGGTGCCTGTTTGCACAGGGTGGTCACTCCTTGACCACAAGGGAGATTCTTCAGTCTTCTACGTTGAGTAGGATGTCGAAGGGTCCAGAGTTTTGTTTCATAAGTTTTAGTCAGGATAATCTGAGTGCGTTGCACTGCTCCCATTCTTATACCAATATAGGGGGCTGGATTACCTGCTAGGTCCCTCCTATGGGTGGGACCCAGGAAGGGGGTGGTTACACCCCTTTCCCTTTGTCCAGGGTCGCACTGGGACTGGGGCTGGTGTGCCCCTGAACCGGTTTGACTGGATTATGCAAGGGGAAGCCTTGTGCACCCCAGGCACTGTCTAGTGTCTTTCAGCCCTCCCTGCCCCAATACACTATCTCCTGTTTGGGGTGGTGTAGCACCTCCCAGCGACAGGAAACCCTTTGTCCAGGCCTCCTCTGCCAAGTTTCGGTCAGCAGCAGGAGGTCAGACTTGTGTCGGTGGCAGCAGCATCCATTTTGTGATGCTGAGGCTCTGGTTAGGATTAACCGCGTTTTAGTAAAGTAAATGTCTTCTCCCTCTAGAAGGGTGGGATGCTATCCCCGTCGACAGGACTATCGAGGGGATAGTATTCCAAATCGTATGACACCTTACACGACATGTTTTGATAAAGCCAAACCAAAGTTAGCACATAACCGCGATGAATTTGAATGCACTTAAGAGTATATGGTATGGCAATATCCCGGAACAGTTTAGGGAATTGGCCCTGACAGCGGCAGACAGGCTCAGCTCATGCTAGAGCACCATCTCACATAAAACCACGCACTCTGCCTCCAGGATTGATAAGGCCTGCCATTAGGAGTGACTCATAGGTTTATATGTGTCCAGATATAGGTTTAGATATAGGTATACTATATCTAAGCAAGGGGTGATTACACCACCTTGCCCCAGCTGAGTGATCAGCCAGTTGTGTCAATTTAAGAACCAGACAGGGGTGGCAAAAGTTATGCTGCAGCCCCTGGAAGGCCTTGGATGCACCTATGCCCATGGCACTTATAGTGCACTGTATAGGGGCTGGCAAGGTGTCCCGTATAAAATTGGTTATGCACCTAGGGTGCGTGGAGTCCATTTTAAGGAGAGAGCAGATAGCCTGGGGCCCTGATTAGCAGGGAACCAGGCCAACTAAGTCGAAAACCAGCTAAACACAAGGCAAAAAATCTGGGGTAACCATAGTCAGGTATCCACCTTCCTACATCGACCTTGCTGATCACAGCGTGTTGGCATTCCTGAGGGTGCAGGGGTAGGGAAGGCAGAGCAGCTGGCCAGCATCACAGTGTCGGGGGCGGGGGAGCACCTGTGTTAAGATCCGGCCATTCCCTTTCTGCATTTTGTTGCCAGGTGACAGGAGGCCCCTTTATTTCCAGGACCAGCTGGACACAGGTAAGGGAGGTGGGAGAGGGGAGGAGGGAGCAGCCAGATCAACTGGCTTTTGTTAACTTAATGTATGTAGAACTGCCAGTGCTAGGGCAGTGTTTTTCGAAATGACTCACTGTTTCAAAGGCCCAGGGCCTTTTCTCTGGGCCTCTAAGCACTATAGAAAGCTGCAAGGTCTAGGTGTGGGGGCCCCTTTCACTGGGCCTTGTAGCCAGTACTCCTTTATTTGTTCTCCAGTGAAATGAATCCAAAAAATAAAAATAGTTGCTGGATAGGTCGTCTTTTTTCTGACATTTTTCACTTCCAACCTGCAGCATTGGGATGGAGAGAAATACAAGGTTCAAAATGTAAAAAATAACTAAAGCAAGACAGAGTGGGTCAAAAAGGGGCCAGATTGATTTTATTCACACCCAAAACACATTAGTGCCACTTTACAGAGTTTGCCAGTGAAGCACTACTTTTGTTTTCTTGTCTTTCTCTGAACAGCATTGTTTTCCCTGGGTCTGGATGTACTGCAATACCTGCTTGATGGGCGGATTGGAAAAAAAAATGCATACCGAGGCTCTGTATTCACGAATGTGGTCTTTTTGAACTATATTGCTTACGTTTTGTAAGGATATAAACAATGTACATTGAAACGGGCCCCTTCCGGCCCTGTAGTCATGGCCTTAACTTTTCATGCAAAAGCACTCATTGATTTCTGAATAATAAGTGCCAAAGGGTTAAGGTAACCATGTTGTTCCTGCTTACATTCACATGCTTTTAATTAATCTTACATTCTTTATGAGTGTTTGCTTTTTCCAGGATGTTGTCACTTTTTTTTTAGGCAGCATATTGCTTTTGTCTAGTGCCTAATTTGAATTGGGCGATACAAAAGGGGCTGATGGACGGTGATGGATGAAACCCAGATCTGTTGTCTGGGGGTGAGAGCTTGTATTGTCAACGCTCCGTCCATCATTTCCTTTGGTTTTTCTTTCATTTGAATTGGGTCGCCTCCAGGTGTTTATAGCGGGGCGCAATTGGATTTGTAGTTGAAGGCAGTGCGAGTTTTCTCCCAGTGGGGCGGTATGGTGTTCAGTGGGGGAGAGGATGTGGCACTATGGTCAGAGCTGCCAAATTTGGAACTGGGGAACAAGGTTCAGCCTTCATGACCAGTCCACCAGACCACTCTCCTAGGAGAGCACATTTAGTAGGCCCCGAAAGACCTTAGAAGAATGGTGTCTGAGCACCAGCAGGTGGACAATAGCAGTGGCAAGTGTGGGTTAAACTTGAAGGCCTGTCCATTACAACCCTTATTGTAGCTCAACTTGAGTATTTTGGGCAGGCCTTCGAAGCAGCACACCCTAGTGACTCTGTCATTGAGGTCTTAGGACCCTTGAGCAGGAAGGCTCTAGGGCGGTTCGACCTATGAGATCGCACAGAGTGCAGACTTTAGGTGGGGGCGTCATGTTTGCGAGTATATTATGTTTCTAAAATCACTTGTTGCCTCCTTCCTAGCCGCCAAGAATTTTGGCAACAATAAAAATGTCATGAATACTCCAATGATTAATGTTCTTCCTAGAGAGAGATGGAGTTTTGTCAAGTGGAAGTTTTGACTTCTTTAAAAGGTAGCGCAGAGGGTTAATGTGCCTGCTGCAAAGAACATGTACCATGCAGATCACTAAATACACATCATTTAAATAGGCCAATGGGTTACTGCTTTTGTCAGAGAGATGCCATTGTTACTTGCAGTTTATTAGTCAAAATCCTAACATTGAACAATGAGCGATTAACTGTCATCTAAGAGCTGCATGCAAACTGCAAGGTATAAATTACAGCGTTATGGTTTTTTACCCAGTCTTTGATTATCCCTATGTTGCAAAAAGGGTTCATTTGGACAGAAATCAATTCTGGTTATTAAATAGAACCCTGAACCATGGTATTACATTCTAAATTCCGAGTTTGTGTTTTTCCAGATCAATCACTAATACACTATAATGCCTACTAGTATGATTTTAATGTGACTCCTAGTCCTTTGTTTCATGTAACATTACCTATTGTGATTTACACACGTAGGATTGTCTCCATGTAATGTGTGATATAAAGTTCTCTGACACCCTACACTGGTATCAGTGTTGCTGTAAATCAAATTAAATGCATCTGGCGAGAATGTGGTTATGGAGACTTGAGTGGCACTGTTATAGGGTGGCAGTGAGGGAATCCGTGCCAGAGCGAGTCATTGGGGGGCACCAACATTGTCACACTGGGCTCCACCAGCGCTAAAGACGGCCACTTCTACTTCCTACAGTTCTACCACCAAATCAAAAACGTTGAGTTGAAAACCCCTTGAATCTGAAGTGTACCTTCAAGTCAATGTATGATTTATCAGTGGTCTTGGTTGTTTCAAGTCTTTTTTTTATTTAAGTACAATCTTTATTTGTTTGCAATGGTGTCTTGTAATTTTGTACTATGAGTTGTGTTTTTGCACTTAACATAATTCTGGCGGGTAAAGAGCCCACACACAAAAAAGATTGTCCTACATCTCCTAGCATGTGTATGTGGGATACTGGTGAGAGGTTGTATGTTAAAACAAGTTACGAAGTATTAATGTCATCCTAAGGTAGCACAATAATGGCACAGAAAGAGAAGGGAGCCTTTTCAAATTTGCAATTATATCCATGGTGTGAGAGATTTTCTCTTGTGTCATTTTATATTTTGAATGATCCCGCCCCTCATTACCTCAACAGTATCCCCCCCCTTTATGAGGCAGAACTGGAAATTGAATCTTGCACTCATCTGGAAACAATCAGTTAACGAGGAGTAAATAATATACATTTTTGTGAGAACTGCACCTAGTTTTTCCATTCAATGTGACAAATGTAATCCATTTAACACAGTTTTAAAATATATGGACTTATTTTATATGTATATTTATAATTTTGTCCATGTTACTGATATCCACGTTAGGTCTCTTCGGGATGCCAAATAAGATCAATTGTGCTGAGATGTCAATTTCTGTGATGTCACTTCTTGTGATATTATCAAGGGCGGCTTCCCCGCTAGGGCGGATGAGCGCCGCCCTACTGCTTTCTCACAGTGCGAGAAGCAAAAACACAAAATTCTACAACTCCCATTTAATGTTCCTGCTTGTCGCACTGCGAGAAAGCAGAAGTGTTTGGTTGGGGATGGGCGGGTCTGCTTTAGGGCAGGGGAGGAGTCCCTTGCCCACTGCTAAGGGCGCTGACTGTTTGGTCGTCCCACCGGGGCCGACCAAACCAGGCATGGGCACTGCACCCTACATGGAGAAAAAGGACACCCCATAGGTGCCGGATGTACCATGTTACAACGCATACTATTACAACTACCTACCGTTACAACGCGACCATTACAACGCATAGCGCTTTGAGGTGCTGGATAGTGGTAAGTATAATTTACTATTCTAACTCCAGTCCCCGTGGACCCTAGGGAAGGTGTTGGATAGTAAATTATACTTATTCCCTATCCTAGAGCGCCCCCCAGCGCAATGCGTTGTAATGGTATGCGTTGTAAAAGTCACGTTGTAATGGTAGTGCGGAGTAAAAGATGCGTTGTAACGGGTGTATACCATAGGTGCCTGCCTGGTCGGTGTAACGACCGATCACAATGCTGCCGTTGCAGCCTTGTGATTGGCTTAGGGGAGGGAGGCTGCTTGCACATGTCTGTTGTCAGATGTATAGTGTGAACAGCACTCTTCTGCAAAGCTGCCCCAATCACCTCCAGCTCATCTGCATGTAGTGCTGGAACCGCAACTCTGGCAAAATAGAACCGGCTAGGAACCTTCCATTTAGAAAAAGGGAGAAGGTCCAGAGATAGCATTTTAGCCAGCTTAGTGTTATAGAGACGCGTCATTGGGTGGTTGTGTTCAAATGGCGCTTCTGAAAACAACATGCTTCTAATGGTGGGCTGGACCATGATTTTACGGGATGATGAGGATGACTTCTTCGACCCAGTTACGCTCGGTGATGATGAACTTTTTCGGATTGGTGTCTTACTCTCTCCCACACTGTTAGTGTGGCTCACAGCGGGTGTGCTGCTGACAGGGGTACTGGGTGTAAGTGAAGAAATATTTGACGCTTCTTCCTCCTCGTCATCATCAGATGAAACATCAACGGATACAGTTTGTTGACTTCCAATTCGGGCTTCCTTGATCTCTTTTAGGTGCGCGTGCCATTGGACAGTGTGCTGTCTCTCAAGATGACCTCTCTGGCCTCCGGTACCATAGTTGGTACCAAGCTTACCACGACTAACTGCAAGCTTACAAATGCTACAAATGGCTATGTTTTCCCTTGTTGTGCAAACGCTAAAGAAGTCCCAAACTGCGGACTTCAAATGTCTGTGGGGGGCGGAGGAGGCGATACTGGTCATGCTGCTAATGCCAGATGAAATGGAGGATGTGTGTTGCCGAACTTTACTACGTTGTGCACTTGCACCACCACTAATTGAGGTCGAGGTGGATGGAGGTCCCTTCTGTTGAGAAAAAAATATGGAAGCGGTAGATGGTGGTGTACTAGTTAACTCCAATGATGGTGGTCCCATTACCTCCTCGTTGACAACATCACGTTAAGCAGCTTTTCGGGCTAGGGTCAAAATGTCTGTTTGCTGCATGCCCGCTGAGGCTGGAGTGGCGTGTATGATGACTGCGTCATCGTCGTGAGAGTCTTCCTCAGCAGGAGTAGTATACGCCACTTCTTCAGCGTCATCATCACACCCCATAACTATGAGTCTTTGGGGACCTTTCTTTTTGGGCTTAGCTACCTTTGTCAGATCATGGTGTGCCTCACTCTCAGACGGCAGTGGTGGTTCCTAAGTTTGATCCATATCATCAGAAGGAAGGGGGCTTGAAGACGATGTAGACACCATCCTTGATCTTTTCCTTGCTAGGGATGTGGAAGACAATGAATGATCAGGAGGAGTGGCTTCCTCAAATGATAGCTCAGCTTGAATGTCGATTTCCTGATGTGCCCCTACTTCGGGAGGAGCAACTATTGTGGGCACTTGTGCCCCTCCATGCACCTCTGCTTGCGCATCTCCTTGCGCTGCCTCTCCTTCCACATGTACTTGGGCTTGTACTTGCACATGTGGTTGTTGTTGCGGCTGTGGTTGTTGAACACTCGTCAGATGAGTTACAACAACCTATGTTGATTGAGGGACATTGCTGCTACTTTCTTGCGATGAGCCAACATCACTGGTCGATGGTGATTGAACAACTAGACTAAGTGCCTCTGCAGCACTCAAGGGCTTAGACTTAAGTTGGCGTGGTGGTGGTGGTCGCACTGAGCCCAATGGAGCAGAACGGATTTTACGCCCATGCTTAGTCCCATCCAACAAGCCATGGTGCAGTACATTTCTACAGTTCATGCCTATTTACTGTTCAAGGAGCTTGAAAGGGACAGTATTTTGCCTCCACACCGCCGCCCCCCTGGAGAAAGCTGAGTATGCTGTAGTATGCTCCATTTTTTCTGCAATTTGGCTGCCTCACTCACATTAAGATGAGTTTCTTGCAAATATGCTATAGCAACCTCCCTTCTAGTAAGTTGCGCCAAAACCCAGTGTCGGGGGGGTGGAGGCCTGAACTGCGTCAGTTCGTAAAAACAACATGATGCATAGTAGAGTTTGTCTTGGTTACATTAACACACTTCCCTATAAAGCATATGTACCCTGGACCTACAAATTAGTCATCAACAGCAATACTTATAGTGCATGTTCTTCATATACATTACCCCTCCCGGATATCTCGGATCACAATTTTAGAAGTCCCTTGCAACCCGAGCTGCAATCGAGGGGAACAGCATTATGCTGGTCGCAGAGTCAGAGCACACCGTGTCGGCATCTGATGAGTGTTCCGGAGACACCGCAGCCTGGCATCATGAGCCGCCAAAGCTGCTGCCGTAAGGAGTGCATCTTTCTGGCTGGTCATAATCTGTTCAGAGGTGGGGCCAGAGTCCATGGTGATCACAGTAGTACCATGCCCCAATCGGGGTAGTCCAGTCGTTCGTATCGGGGAGGCACAACGTATTTGTCCTGACGGTAGTGAAGTCTGAGAAGCCTCTGGTGTAAAAGTTATTTCAAGCCAGTCCGACACTTCTTCAGGGTTTTAAAAAAATACGATTTATGACCGGAGACAGTCTTTCAGTCTAGTTGGAAATAGCAGTGCATATTACAAGTTACCTTCGCGTAGGCTTTTCTTTACTCCCAAAAAAGTAGCTCTAGTCTTCTGGACCGTCGGGGTAAAATCCAGGTAAAGTGAAATTGTCACAGGGGCGTTCTCTCTGGCTGCTCGGACGATAGTGTTGCGGTCCTTGTAGTGTAGAATGCATGCTATCATCGGACGAGGCAGAGCGCCCGGTTGAGGGGGTCTGGAGGGCACCTGGTGCGCTCTCTCCACACTCTACAGGGATGTTAGGCATTCCATAGTGATATGGTTCCTCAGTCAGTCCTTCACAAACTGTGTAGGGTTGGATCCCTCGCTGTGCCAAGTATACAAACGTTATTGCGGCGGGACCTCCCTTCCGCATCGTCGCCCCTGTCCTGTAAGCCCCTCAGTTGTCGCTGGAATTGTTCAAGTTGAGTGGAGTGCATAGTCTGCTGGGGTATGAGGTCATCCAGTGCCAATTTGTTTGATTTGACCTTGTCAGCCAGCTTTTTGTGATCCGCCTGTAGTAGGCTGAGATTGGTGGACATCGTGCCCATGCGTGTCTCCAGCACCGTTCATGAGTTGGGTATTTCTTTCAAGATTAAATCCAGTTTAGCGTTGTTTGGGTCTGTGCCAGTTGTAGGTATCACATCATTGTGTGAAGCATTAGAGGGGTCCTTACCAAATGCGAATTGCGTTTCGCCATCCGCGGCGGTGCCCGCTTGTTTGTTCCTGTTGAGACCCATCACACCACGGCGTCCTCCTGTCCATCTCCGCTCCCGGATTGGTTCTTGGGGGGCTCTAGGGCACCTCCCTGCTCCACTAACACACCCAGAGAAATGCAGAGCTGTGGCGCGCACAAAGTACTCCCGAAGGCGCAGGTTCCTCAAACTGTAAGTAGTCAGCCTCCTCAGGTCTGTGGCTACCCACTCCCGGTGGACACCATCAGGGCTGTCAGTCTCCGCATCACCAGCAGCTATCAGGACAGTCTCAGCGGTAAGAGCAGTATCGCACTTTCAATTCAATTGTGTGTCCCTTCCCACTTCCAGGGCAGGCAGTAGACTGAGAGCGTCACTGCGCTCAGCTCGTGTGGGCATTAAACATGGCGGGCAGGGGCGCAGGTGCTCCCAGGCTGACCTTCAAGCAGCCTGTCACCCAGCACAATGATGATCTAGTATATGTCTCTAAGGTGGGGGCAGCATGTATAGCATCACAAGACAGTGCTATTTAGGGGGAAATCCTCACATGCAGCAGTGAGCAGCGAAGTCCAGCAAAACGTCAGGGGTGCCCCCTCCAGGTTCCAATATCGCGCCACATAGCGCTCGTTCAGCCTGGTATTCATCTACAGTCTCAGACGGGAGGGAGGCGGGGGTTGGAGCGCCCTCGATCCCCGCACACTGCAACACCAATGATCTTCGTCTGCGCCTGCTTCCTTACCGGAGCGCATCCAGCCTCTGTCCGCTCACACAACGATCACGGACATGGCCGGCCGCATCCGCGATCTTGTCTGTAGCAGTCGTCGCTGTGGCGCAGCAAAGCAGAGGAAGCACGCCTGGCCTAGCCAACACTCACAATACTTCCGGTCGGGAGCCGGCCCCTTGAACACATCGTATCACCACATAGGGACTTCAGATGCACCGCTGTAGCTAGTATTTATGTTGAGGCAGCCAACCGATTTACGTGGCTCCGCCCCTCTTTTCCTTCCATCCATGGCTGTCCAAAGGCAGCGTCGATTCCGGAGGTTATCGTCGGACACAGAGTGAATTAAACCTCAGCCACAGGGTCCAGAAGAACTCCGCATCCCAAGGACAGACGACCCAGCTTCGCGGGTCCAGGTATAGGCAGGATATTTAGCCTGTTGTCAGGGTAGGTGAAAAAGCTCTTTCAGGTCAGGTCCTCCATGCCCGGCAGTTGGCCAAGCCCCCCACACCAAAACACTTAATATGTAATTAAATCGATGGAATAGCATCACATGCATATCTCAGCTGTGACTGAACAGATTATCCGGTAAACACGGCGAGAACAGTCTGCCTCGCCAAAGTCCTAGTTCTGGATTTCAAAGCTCACAGTGCACCTTCTGTACAAATTCATGGAAACAACACTTGCAGCAGCAGGGTGGTGGGGTTAATATAACCATACCAATGCCTCAAGTCAGAAGAAAATAAGGTTGGTGATCCACTATTAAAAAAGTGCTCAAGTTTGCTTTTCAAGTTAACAATTCTGAATCTCTGCTCTTTATTTTTTTATTTCAATTTTTTTTTATTTAGAAGATTTTCCAATACAGTACAGTAGTGATGCAGGGGGTCATTACAGCGGGGAGGTTCTTGGCATTTTTATGGTTACATGGTTACATCGAGCATACATAGTATAGGCTGGTTTGGTTGTGGAGTCTGTAAGCCCCCCGGAGGAGGTGAAAGAAAAAGAGAAAGGAAGAGAGAGGGGGGGGGGGGTGCGTGGATACATTAGTGTCGCCCTCTTAGCTCTTCGCTTGGCTGCTTGCTGGTGGTGTGTACGGGTTTACGGGGGTTTGTGTGACTCCAGGTGTGCATCAAGGGCTGCCCACATTTCATTCTTAGCGTTGTGGCTTGGGGAGAATTTCCCAGTGATGTTGTCGGCTCCTCTGAGGAAGGTGACCCAGTTTATCCAGCTTTTGAATGTTGCCTTGGCTGTGTCTTTCCAATTTGCTAATATCATTTTGACTGCTGCGATGAGTAGGATGTCTACTAGGTCTCTCTCTTTCTTGCTTTCTAGGTCTGGTGCCATGAATGCTGTGGCTAGCCCTATGAAGCCTGGCTGCATGCTCCTCCCTATGACAGTGTTAATGAGGTTGCTCACTCTCATCCAAAATGTTTTGACCTTTGTTCGTTTGAAGATTAGGTGTTGTAGGTCCCCTGTCCCCCTGTGGCAGTTCCAGCACGTGTCACTGTCTCTTATGCCTGCCTTTGTAAGTTTGGCAGGAGTCCAAAAGCTCTGTGTAAGAGCCAGTTATTTGTTATGGCTGACCTCCATAGTCTACCCTTTTCCTCCTCACTGAGATGTCTTGTGTACAGTGTTCCCCAGAAGTTTGTTGCTTTTGTATGTAGATCTGCGCTGTCTGGTGCCTGATCTTGTTGAGGTTGCTCATGTATTGTATGAGGGTGGGCTTCCTTTGTTTAGGTTCGCCTTGGTAATGGCTGTTCTGATTTTGAGGAACTTGTAGAGTTCTATGTCTGGGAGACTGTGCGCCTGTTTGAGGTTCTGGAACGTGAGTGGAGAGTCGTTTTTTTCCAGCTCCGCTGGGGTAGTGATACCCTTCTTGATCCAGGCCTCGTTGCACATCAGTCTGCCCTTGTATTGTACCTTTGTGTTAAACCAGATTGATTCCCAATTGGTACCTCTGATCTGTTGTCCCATTTGCTTGTCTACTCTCAGCAGGGCTGTTTTGGTGTGTTTGATGATCGGGTCATATCTTGCGGGGTGTTTGTTTGCTGTAAGCATTGCTATTGGGTTTAGCCCCCCAAGGATATTCCTTTCGAGTTTTAGCCACTCAGGTTCGTAGTCATGCGTGTTGGTAATCCAGAAGATTCCTTGTTTAGCTAGGCAGGCCGTTTGGAAGTTTTTAAAGTTCATAACGTTCAGTCCACTCAGCTCTTTGTTGAGCCTCAGTTTCTGTAGACTGATTCGCGGTTTTTTGTCTTTCCATATGAATTTGTTTATTATTTTGTCAAGTTTTTTGTGGAAGTCTTATGTCATTGTTAGAGGTAGCATGCTGAGCGTGTAATTGATAGCTGGTGTCACCATCATCTTTATTGTCTCCTCTCTACCCCACCAGCTGATGTATTTGGGGGACCATAGGTCTAGTCTTCCCTTTATTTTCTTTAGGGTAGCTTCTTCGTTGTGTTCCAGGGTTGCTTTGAGGTCTCTACCGAAGTGTAGGCCCAGGTATTTAAGGGGTTTTGTTTGCCAGGCTAGACCTGAGTTCCCTAGTACCGCTTTTGTTGTGTGCACTTACACTCTGATTTGTCTCTGTTTAAATTGTAGCCTGAGGCTCTTGCGTATTCTTCAATGGAGTTCACGAGTGCCGCGATGGATGTGGTTGATTCTGATTAGCACCTTGTCTGCGTACGCTGCCAGTTTCACTGTTTTACTCTTGATTTGGACCCCTGCTATGTCTGGGTTCAACCTAAACATTGTCAGCAGTGGTTCTAGTGCTAGTAGGAAGAGGCCCGGAGGCAGGGGAAAGCCCTGCCTTGTTCCTCTTTCCAGAATTAACGGCTCTGATGTGCCACCGTTTACTACAAGCCTGGCTCTCGGCTTGTTATACAGCGCCATGACCATGCCCCTGTACTTGGTGCCTAGGCCAAATTTCCCCATACATAGGTCTAGGAATGGCCAGGAGACCCTGTCGAAGGCCTTCTCCGCGTCCAGCGCTATCATCACCGCCTGGTCTGCACTGTGCATTGTTTGGTTGATGAGGTGGCACAGTAGTCTTGTGTTGTCTTGGGACAGTCTGTTTTTAAGGTATCCTACTTGTGAATTATGGATGAGGTGGGGCAGGACCGTGTTAGGCTATTCGCTAGGATTCTTGTTCAGATTTTACAGTCCACATTGATGAGTTACATTAGGCGGTAGCTCTGCGGGTATTGGGGGTCTTTCCCTTCTTTCGGATCACGATGATATTGGCTTCCGCCATGGAGTCCGCCATGCGACCTTCGCGGACGCAGGGTGGGTTTTAGTTGTTCAAGGAATTTCTTGTAGAACGCCGCCGTGTACCCATCGGGCCCTGGTGCTTTGTTTGATTTGAGTGTTGTTATTGCTGTGTCTATCTCTGCGTATGCGATGTCTCCATCTAGTGTTTCCCTCTCGTTCGCTGTCAGTGTTGGTAGTGTAATTTTGCTCAGTAGTTCCGCCCCCCGTCGGCGGCCAGGTTCCCATCCGCGCTGTACAGCTCCTGGTAGAATTGTTTGAAGACTTCTAGGATCTCTTTGTTAGTTGTCTGCGATTTGTTTGTCTTGTCGGTTATTGCTGCAATCGAGTGTTGCCTTTGTTTTGCTTTCAAGTATGATGCTAGCTCTTTCCCTGCTTTGTTAGCGGAGCAGAGGTTTATGGCTTTTAATTTGTTGATACATGTGCCCGCTCTTTCGCTCAGAATCTTGTTGAGCTCGTACTTTTTCTTTGTTAGTGATGTCAGTGTCTTCTTGTCGGTGAGGTTTGTGCAGTGCCCCTTTTCTAGGTTACCGATTTGTTCCTCTAGTTCAGCTATCTTCTTGTTCCTGCCCTTGTTCATTCTGGCTTTGATGTTTAGAAGTTTCCCTCTGAGTGTGGCTTTTAGGGCATCACAGATTGTGCCCTTGTTTACCTTGGCGTTGTCATTGAGCTCTAGGTATTCCTTTATGGCTTTCTCGATCTGTTATGTTGCCTGGGTGTTGTAGGATGTCACTATTGAGCCTCCATCTGCGGCTGGGTGTGTCGTTGTGTTTACCACTCATCGAGAGCGATATGTGTGCGTGGTCTGAGATGGTAATTGGGGCAATGTCCTTTTGGTCAATCAAGTGTGTGTGTGTGTGGCTGACATTAGGATGTAGTCAATTCTGCAGTATGAGTTGTGTGGGTGTGAGTAGAACGTGTATTCTCTCGCTTCGGGGTGTTGTAGCGACCACGGGTCCCTGAGGTGAAGCTTGGTGCACATGTCTTTGAGGATGTTTTGGTTTTGGGAGTCGTGGCTCGGTCTGTATGGGTGCCTATCTGTAGACTGGTCCAGGACCTGGTTCATGTCCCCCGCTAGTAGGAGCAGAAGCAGATCTCCTTGAGGTAGCTCTGAAAGTTTGGATCCTACGCTATGCCAAAAATCTTTGTCATCTGCATTGGGCCCATATTCATTGGCCACGTGTATGATTTCTTCCCCTCTCTTTAGGCTTGTCAGTAGTAGTCTGCCATCTTCGTCTGTGTGGCTGCTCTTTAGAGTCATGTTGGCTTTCTTGCTTACTATGGTGATAACCCCTTGTTTCTTGTGTTTGGCTGGCGAGCAGAAGACTTCGCCTATCCACCTGGCTTTGAGGCAGCTAGCATCCTCTTCCGAGAGTCTAGTTTTTTTGTGGTACGTACACATCTCTTTTTAGTTTTGCTAGGTAGTCTAGGGTTTTCCTACGCTTGATGGGGTGATTGAGGTCTTTCACGTTGAGGGATACTACCTTAAGGTTTGTGCTTATGTTGGTGTGTGCTAGTGTAGTCATGGTGGTTTCCTAATTTTCGCTACCCTTTGCGGGTTTTGCTAAGTGTGCTACTTCCCTCATCTGTTGCAGATTCGGGATATTGCTAGTTCTTGCTTCCCTGTGTCGGCTAAGCGGTACTGACCTGTGTGTACTGCCTGAGGTGTTTACCCCTCGGTGGTAGACGGGTGTAGATAGGGACATAGAGATAGTAAAGACATAGAGAAAAAGAAATGCATACTTCTGTATTGGAAATTGTGACCGCTCCCTCCCCCGCCCCTCCCCCCCGAGTTGTGTCTCTATTAGTCCCTTGTCACATTATGTCTTGTTGCATATGCGTTGGCTTAGTTATATGGAAACATCAGTCTTATATACAAAAAGGTTCAACGGTAAAGGATATAGGTGCAACATCTTGCGTCTTCTTCGCTGTCGCCGGTCCATCTGAGGTAGATCATTGAGGTAGATCGTTGTTCCATGTAAGTTCTTTAGATCCTCTTTCCATGTGAGGAGGGCCTTTGTGCATCGGCCTGAGGTAGAAACGGTTATAGTCTCTGGACATCTGGTCTATCCAGTGTTTGGTTCCTTGGTCCTTGGGTGCTCCTTTGGACGGGTTAGCATTCTTCCGCTCCTCCTTCGGCTGCGTCCGATGAGGCTCTCCTTTTGGCTACTGGATTCTGTGCTTCCATTTCCTCTGGTTCTGGGCCTCTCAGATACCTCAGTAGTTTGTTGGGCTCATCAAAGATTAGGGTGCCTCGTCTGTCCGTTATCTTCATCCTCGCCGGCCCAGTGAAGCTGAAGGTGATATTGTCTTTCCGCTGTCTTTCTCTCAAGGCTAGGAAGCCTTTCCTAGTTTCAGCTGTGAGCTTGGAGAAGTCCTGCGTGATGATGATTTTTTGCCCGTTCACTTTCAGAGTTTGTCCTTTCCTGGCAAAAGCAAAAATTGCTTCAGTGTGATTTGTGCGCAGCGGCTTGCAGATGATTGGTCTTGGGCCTCTGCCGTGTGGCGGTTTTGGTGCTGGGACCCTGTACGCTTTGTCTACTTCGAAAGGTCTATCGAACTTCAGTCCTGTCAGTTTGGGCAGGAGGTCCTCTAGTAGGGCTGCGCATGAGACTTGGGTGTCTTCTTCTCCCTCTGGTACTCCCAGGAGCCTTATGTTCCCCTTCCTGCTCCTATCATCTTGTTCCGCCAGCATTTTTTGTAGATTGCTTGTTGTTCTTATTACCAGGCCCAGGTCTTTGTGGGTTATGCTGGTTGTGTCTTCCAAATCACAGTTCCTTTTCTCTGCTACGTCGATTCTGCTGTTAGTTTTGCTTTGGTCTGCCCCTATGGCTGCCAGCTCCATCTGCATATTGTCTATTGTTTTTTTCGTGGCCTTGGCTAGCTCGTTGCCTTCATTGATTTTCTTTAGGAGCGTTTCCAGTGTTATTTCGCTATGCTGGCCATTTTTTAGCTTGTTTGGCGAGTCCGGGTAATCTTTCCTGACTTTTTTGGAGTCGTTGGCGTTCTTTTCATCACGACCCGCCATTGTGTCACAACCCCTTCTGACTAGATAGGTGTGGAGTCTACCTTATTTTTGATGTTTGGTAGGGTCCTCCTTCGCTTTTGTTGTGGTGCTTCTCTGCGTGAGAGCCGGATCTTCGCGGAATCTGCTTGGCCACTTGACCGTCCTGGTTCTTGTCTTCGCCCCCGCCAGCTCAGAGGGCCTGCCTTTATCTTGCCTGGATGGCTTGGAGTTTGTCCGGTTTGCCATATTCCCTTTTTGGCTTGCGGCTTGTACTGTGCTAGGGGTTACTGCTCTGCTCGTGTCTCCTTTCCCCACGCTGCTCCTAGGTGCTGTGTGACTGGGTTCTCCCTCCCGCTCTGGTCTTGTGGTTGCTGCTCACTGTTGTGCTCGTGCCTCTTCTTTTGTGCGGCGTGCAGTATTCCGTTTGACCGAGCAGGTTCTCTGCATCTGAGCGGTTGCTCTGTGTTTGGTTACAGTTGCTTTATTTCCCCCACCAAGATGGCTGCCCCCTTGGTCTGGCCCGGTTCGTTTCTGGGAGAATCAGCAAAATCAGCAAAAACCAGATAGTGCTCTTTCTTGCCTTTATTTTTATTGCGGGTTTTCAGGTTTGTAATTTGTTCGTGGTTTCGGGTCTCGCTCTGTGCTACTTCTCGGCGTTTGGCGTTTCCTCTGCCTGTGTCGATCCCTCACCAAGATGGCCGCCCCCTTAGTCTGTTCCGGTTTGGTTTCCGGAGGAGTCGGCAAGATCGGCAAAACCAAATAGTGCAATTTCCTGCCCTTGTTGAGGGTTTGCGGGTTTGTCTAATTGTTTGTGGTTTAGGGTTCTGCTCTGTGGTGCCGCTCGGCATTCACCTGCGTGTTTGTCTCCGCCTGTGCAGTCCCCCACCAAGATGGCCGCTCTCCGGGCAGGTTTCTGTTTTATTTATTTTATTTGTTTGCATTTATATGGCGCACAGCTACCCAACAAAGGGTTTCCCGGCGCGACAGATCCCAGTGTCAATGCGGTTACAGGAATTAGATGTTGAATAGCCATGTTTTTAGGGCTTTCCTGAATTTGACGTAGCTTGGTTCAGACCGCAATGTGTGTGGCATTGAATTCCAAAGTGTGGGTCCTAGAAAAGAAAAGGACTTGCCACCCATGCGTGACAACTTGATCTTTGGGATTTCAAAATTATTTGCCGTAGAGGACCGAAGAGATCTAGAGGGACGGTAGGGGCGCATCAGGCTTTGTAGGTATTTTGGGGCGGTATTGGTGGAAATCCTGTGCATGAAACATAGGGATTTGAATTTGACCCGATTTTCAATTTTTAACCAGTGTAGTTTCCTAATGTATTTGGTAGTTGGAGTAGTGATGGGAATTTTCCAGAGTAGTCTGGCTGCTGCATTCTGTACTGACTGTAACCTGCGGACAGTAGCTTTATTTGCCCCCAGGTACAGAGCATTGCCATAATCTAATCTGGATGTGATCAGGGCGTTGACAACTGTTTTCTTGGTGTTTTCAGGTAACATCCAGCAGATCTTTTTAAGCCATTTCAATATGGCGAAGCAGGTGGATGAAGTTTTTACTGCTTGCTGGTGTAGACTGAGTGAGTCGTCAATAATGACTCCCAGGTTGCGGGCATGCGCGACAGGGGTTGGGGGGGTACCCATTTCAGATGACCAGTGTTGGGGTCCCCAAAGATCTTTGTTTTTACCCAACACGATTAACTCGGTTTTCTCGCCGTTAAGTTTTAGAAAGTTTTTCTGCATCCAACCGGCGATTTTACTAAGTCCGAGTTGTAGGGAGGATGAATTGTCAGCATCTGCTGCTGATAGCGAAAAAAGCAGCTGAGAGTCATCAGCGTAAGAAAACATTAAAAGCCCAGTGTCTTCCACAATCTTGGACAGGGGACTCATATAAACATTAAAAAGCAAAGGGCTAAGAATGGAGCCCTGAGGTACTCCGTGTTTAAATGTCCTTGTATCAGAACAGGCAGTTTGCGAAAATACCTGAAACGTTCGATTTTCTAATAGTGATCTGATCCAATTAAGAGCTGCCCCGCGAATGCCTAGGGAGTGGAGAGTCTGGGCGAGGACCGCATGCGACACGGTGTCGAATGCCGCGCTGAGGTCGAGTAGCACAAGTGCTACAGTTTCGCCCTTATCTACCATGCGACGGATGTTTTTGGTCACCCCTAGCAATGTAGACTCAGTGGAAAAACCTGCACGAAATCCCGACTGGTGAGATGGTAACAGATCATGAGTGGTGATGAAATCTGTAAGGCAACGATGAACATGCTTCTCTAATAACTTAGCAAAGGTGGGTAGCAATGATATTGGGCGAAAGTTAGCTGGCAGGTTGGGGTCTGCGCCAGCTTTCTTTAAGAGTGGATGAATCATCGCATGCTTCCATTCACTGGGTATAGTTTGTTCAAGTAACGACGTATTGAGGAGATCGGTAATTGTAATTAGAACGTTACTGCTAAGTTGTTTTAAGATTGAACATGGCAGTGGGTCTCTAGGAGAGCCCGATTTGATGGTTTTTAGTAGCCCTTGAACCATGTCAGGGTTCAGCAGGGGCCAACTATCTAGTGTGGCAAAAGATGTATCATCCAAGGAAGGGCAATCAGTAATACCTATGGTATTACCTGGCGTATGTGATGAACAATTGGGGGTCGCTTCAGGAGTGAAGTCGTGTTCATTGGCAGCATAGTTGATGTCTTGGTGGATTTTATCAACTTTATGAATAAAAAAGTTGGCTAACATGTCACATTGCGTTTTGTTTAGCTCAGGTGGAGGTTGGGACGTATTGGATCCCGCCATCTCTTTAACTAACTTGAAAAGTGTTTTAGAGTGGTCTAAAGCATTTGTGATTTTTGTGCAGATGAATTCTGCTTTGACTTTGTTACACTGTTTTTGGTAAGCTGTTAGCTGGATTTTATATTTTTCCTTATCTGCAAGTAAGTAAAACCTCCTCCATTGACGTTCGAGATTCTTACATTTAGTTTTTTCATTTTGTAAAATATCATTGAACCAAGGTGCAGGAGAGCGATGGGTGTTTTGTTTTAACTTTGTTTTAGGCAGAATGGAATCAATGGCTGAAAGAAGCCAGTTTTGTACTGTGGAGGAGAGCTGTTGAACAGTAGTCTTAGTGCAAGGGCGATGTTTTTCCAGTAGGGCATTGAGACTGTCAATATCAAGTTTTTTCCATTTCCTTATGAGCTGAGTGGGCAAAGGTATGTTATCGTTGTTTGATAGGTCAACCTGAAGATTAAATTTAATCAGGAAGTGATCGGACCAAGGCAAAGGCTGGGCAGACTGCGTCTCAATGTTGTTGAGGTTGGAAAAGATGGGATCCAACAGATGCCCTGCACGGTGTGTAGGACCGGAATTCTTTAAGGTTAAATTAATAGCTGCTAAGTCATTTATAAGAACTTTGGCCAAGGAGCAATTCTCATCCTCTAAGTGCAGGTTTATATCACCTAGAATAGTAAAGTTGGCAGTTCTCATAGCCAGTGGACCGATGAGTTCAGACAAATTTGTGACCCATTTGGATGCTGCCGCCTCGGGAGGACGATATATAAGGATACCGGATAGGGTGAAATTAGGGGCTAATGTAAGTTTAAAAATCGCCGCCTCAGAACCACCGCAAGAAAGCGGCTTCAAATCGCAGTGAAATAATTTTTTTAAAATTACAGCAATTCCTCCACCAGGTTTCTTATCCCTGTCCAGTCTGTTTCGTTTCCTGTATGACATTGCTCTGGGTTGGAAGGGTTTATGGCAGGGCTATTTGTTTGCGGATGTGCCTGGTATCATGTGGGGTCCTGAGTAGCGCTTTCCCCGCTGTTCGGCGCTTGCCGCGTACCTGTTTGTGCGTGTTAGCCCGCTGCTGCCAGTACACCAGGCTTCCCTGCTATGGCTGCCCTCTTGCGGGTGTTGTGGGTCTTGTTGAGGGTTCTTGAGGGTTTTGAGTGTGCCGGTGTTAGGTTGCTGCACGTCCGCTTATCCCCTTCGTTGCCTTTGCTGCCGTCGACTTCCTTAAGATGGCCGCGCTGGTGGCTGGTAGCTTCCGGTTTCGTTTCGCTCGGTGGTGTGCCCAAAAACCTTCCTCCCCACTGCGGCATTTAGCCTGGCCCCGCTTACCGTTCTTGCTGGCTCTCTAGTGGGCGGCTGCTTCCGTTCCGTGTGCCGCCATCTTGTGTTCCTCCTCGCCTCCTCGCGCTGGTTTCTTCTTTCTTCGTTTTCTTACTCCTTGTTGCCTCCCTGGTGTGATCAGCTGCTTCCTTGTGTGCCTCACAGCTTCAGACACATTTCCCTTTGTTTCTCTCTTCATCCCGGGCTATTTCGCCGCTGCAGTCGCTGTTAGTTTACTCGGGGTGGTGGAGGCTCTGGACTTAGGCGTCTGTTCTCCTCGCCATCCAAGCCACACCCCATTGAATCTCTGCTCTCTAATGCACAGAAACTGTAATAACCCAGAAGTACATAACCCAGTAACAGAGCACTACCCAAAACCATTAAAGATGGTTAGATAAGAAGGGAGGAGGTAGGAGATTTCCAGGCTGCTCGAAACGTGTAAATTAAGCAGTCGTACACCCTGAGCGCTGGTGATACTAACATTTAAGCAATCACTTTGAAGTCAGAGAAAGAAAATGCGCTCTTGGAAAACAACATCTGACATTTGATCTCATCTTTGAATGCACTGCTAATGTGACATGATAAGAACCAGATTTACAGGACTTTTTAGCCGAGGTCAGAGCCAGGCAAAACAGGACCTTTCGTATGAAGGGCTCTTCAAAATCGAAAAAAAGAGTTCTTAAAATATTTCCTAAAATAAGAGCAGGGAATGAATATTGGTAATTGCTCCCCGCTCTTAGGGAAGGATAAACACCGTAAGAGGCATGATGCAGGCATGCCATTGACAAATATCGAGAGAGAATAGGAGAGCGAATATGGAGCTAACAAATGGGAACATCTATGGGCCGAGACCTAAAAAGGGTGGCTTTTCTTGGTGTTTTGGCTAAATACAATCTGGATGTGTCAGCAGGCGAGTTGTAGCATTAAGTATGCATAGCAGAGTGAACTTGTTAAATAGCTGCAACATAATATGCATTTTATAAGGAGCTTAAACTCCGGTTTTTCCATTACTAATCACTGTAAATACCTTATGTTACTATTTTCCATTTTCCATTTTAGTGAGATTGTGACTGGGCATTGCTACATTGAAAGTCTTGAGCCACAGCTCACTGCAGATGGGAGCAGGGAGAAGAGGACGGGCACAGATTACAAACAGACCCACACAAACCCAAACACACCTGCAAAAACCATGCACACACCTGTACCGGTGCCTAACCAACACGGGAAAGCACAAAAACAAACACTTAAACAAAACCAGTACTACAACTACTCAAACTTTATTAAAAGACTAACACAGGCACACTATCACACACACCAAAACAACAAGCATTGGCCAGGCCAATTGATCTCGCTATATTTGAATGTTTTGTAAAAAGAAATGTATAATTAGTTTGCATGTTTACATTTGATAATAAATGAGAGATATCATTATTGTATAAAGCAAAATTTTTTATTTTCACAGCAAATGTTTTGGGTAAATTCGATGATTACACGGAGCAGTCCTGCCCGCAGATGCTAACTAATATTATAAAAGTACACTGCTGGCCTTTCAAGTTTGATGGTACTCCTCTGTATCCTCACTTCGAACTTTCACCCTGCCCTAGCGGTGACACCAAAAATGCACGCATTACAAAGCGCATTAAAAATTACAAAGTCCGAGAAATGCCCTGCTATTGAAAATAAAAGCAAAGTCCAACATGAAAACGCATGCATTACAAAGCGCATTAAAATTTCAAAGTCCGAGAAATGCCCTGCTATAGAAAATAAAGGCAAAGTCCAACACGAAAACGCACGCATTACAAAGCGCATTAAAAATTACAAAGTCCGAGAAGTGCCCTGCTATCGAAAATAAAAGAAAAGTCCAACACGAAAACGCACGCCTAACAATGCGCATTAAAAATGACAAAGTCCGAGAAATGCCCTGCTATCGAAAATAAAAGCAAAGTCTAACACGAAAACGCACGCATTCGAAAGTTCGAGAAGTTCTGAATCATATGGTACGGGAAATGCTGTGCTAACGATGTCAAAACAAACCCCAAAAAAATGTCCTCCGATGACACCGTATAGCTTCGAAACACGAAGTAATACGAGTGAAAGGGCCTATAGCTGTAGGCGTAAACAATCTGGAAAAGGAGGGCCTTTTCAACAGCTTCCACCAACCACAACTCGAAAGGAACTCGCCCGGTATAAGTGATACGCAAACAAATGAATCAAAAGTCCGCACGAAAAGAGGCGGTTACCAACATCACATTCTATAGACAGCATCTCTCGTCGAGACAGCGCATGCGCTGCCTAGGCGAGACCTAAAAATGACTCCCACAATTATTCTCTGTTGACTATTTTAAAGGCTACAGTAAAGTCCACAAAGCAGCATTAGAAGGCACCTAACTTCAGCCACAGCACCAGGAATGTTTCGATGTTTCAACATGTAGCAGTTTGGTTGAAATCAGTCTTCTTCTATAGGAATCAATTGCTATTTGTCTATTCATGTAATCTAAGCAAGATGAGTTTTAAAAAAAATATCAGTAGAATCCAATAATGAAATGCAAAATGGATGTGGCATTCTATCTTGTTATATATATATGCTTCATAATTAATTCACTCATTTCATTTCATGGAGCTTTATTCGGATCATATGAAAAAATGACCATAAAAGCACATAATACAAATCGTCATTAAACAGATTATAAAATACGTAAAAGAATACCTAGCAAAATGGGCAGGGAATTTAAAATACCATGCCTTTGCGTACACTAATCGATTGATTTAAAAACATAGCAGTATAAAAGCAGATGTCAGCAGATCTCAGGTTAAATATAAGATTCATAGCCTCATCAACTGTACCTACACCATATTTAAAACAGTGGTTTCAAATAAGTGATACGAAAATTCATGTACAGTTTGCATATCAATAAAAAGTGCAAGGTGCTCTGTTTTGAGATGCCATCACACAAACACGGGCCGTTAGGATGTTTTTTAAGATTTGGTAAGGCAACTAAATGGTGTGCTACTCCAAACCTCAATCTAGTTAACCCCTCCCCTGCTGATGACGGAACCGCTCTGTGGGCTGTGCTTATGACGGAGCGGTTCCGTCATGGCCCGGCCGCCACGCCTGCGCGGCGCTGATTTCGCGCCTGCGCGGCAGTTGTATTGAGCGGGGCGGGTCATGACGGAACCGCTCCGTCACCAGCACAGCTCAACCGCGGCTGGTGACGGAGCGGTTCTGTCACCAGCATGCAGCCACCCCGCCCCGTTAGCGCTGCGGCGGAATAGCCGCCGCAGCAAAAGGGTTAATACATACTTGTGGGATGGCCTGGTCACCATGGCTAAGTATAATAGAAAACCTTCAGTAGAGGAATATCTATTAAAAAACTTAACGGTTGACATAGACCCACTGGCTAAAGCTTGCTTACTCGCCTTATAAGCCAGAAATGTTGCTTTCAGCTCACTTTTAGGTATCATGGAGGCAGCTCTTGGATTAGTCAAAACATTTAGATTAAATATTTCCAGAAAAGAATTGACTACATATTTTATCCAGGGAATTTTCCTGTATCTATCTAAAGAAAGGCAATCTTCAATAATGAGTCAATAAAAGACTTTTCGTCCTGGAGCCAAATGGAACGCTATAACATAAGGGGTCTTAAGGAAATTAAATCAGTCAAGAAATCAGTGTCTAGTTCTCGGTGAATCAGCTAGGTGGAGGCGGACTGAGGTAAACACAAAAGTTTTTTTAAAAAGGTGTTTTCCTCCAGCTGTAGATCATGGTTACAACTGTGACCCCAGACAGCCGCTCCATACAGTGCGATTGAGACACATCTTGCTTGGTAGATTTGCAACAGGTCCCTAGTTCTTCTATCCCCCACTTTGGCCGCAAATCTGAAAACAACATGGGCGCTTTTCGCCATTTTATGTCTGATATTTTTAAATTCAGTGGACCATTTACCGTCATGTGAAAAGGTAATGCCAAGCTAACAAAATGTATCTACTGACTGCACCTTGTCAGAATCAATAAAAAAGGCATTAGGTTTCCTTTTAGCTCCACAGGTCATAATATGTGTTTTCCCCTTATTAATGGTCAGTTTTCTATCCTTAATAAAGGTAGAAAATCTGTTGATTAGACGTTGAAGACCAAGGGGAGTTCTAGAGAGAAGCACGGCGTCATCGGCTTATAATAACACTGGCAGAGAGACGCCCTTGATCCGGGGGGCATCAGCTTTGACACTCTTTAAAATTGCATCTATTTCATTAATGAATAAAATGAACAATAACGGGGCCAAAACACAGCCCTGCCTAATACCTCGTTGGACGCCAAACTTGGGGGTACATTCTCCCTTGGCGCCATAATGCACGCAAGTTGAAGTTTTTGGTACAGTCTGGCAAGGAAAAAGATAATAGCCTCAGGGGCTCCCAGCTGTAACAAAATTGGCTACAGTAAAATATGATCAACCATGTCAAAGGCGCTGCTTAAATCTGCCAAGCAGAGATATAAGCAACCGCCTTTGGCTTCATTATATTTACCGATTATAACATTGAGATTGATGCACTGGTCTAATGTTCCTCTTCCCTTCCTGAATCCATACTGACTATCGGCCAGAATGCCCTTTTGTTCAACCCATTCTTCAAGCCTAACCAGCATAACTCTACTCATAATCTTTATAGATGAGTCGAGGAGGGAGATAGGGCGATAATTTGTGACATCAGACCTGCTACCCTTCTTAAAAATCGGAATAATAATAGATTCCCCCCAGGTTTTTGGGGGTTCTGAACACACAGCTGTGTTAAAAACTATTGCCAGGAGGGCGCTCCAAATCTCAGGGGCTGCTTTGTATACGTCAATAGGGACCCCATCGGGTCCCTGGGCTTCCCCCCCCTTACTTGCAATAATTCCATACTCCACCTCAGTCACGGTGATGTCCAGAGGTAAGACAGGCCACCTGCTAGAGGTATCGGCCCGCAGTTGTCAGAGGCAAAAATGGGAAACCCAACCATCGATAGGGACATTAGAAGTTAATTCAGGTAGATTTCCCACTTTGAGGAAGGGAGAGTTAACCGTAGCCCAGAATAATGTATTGTTATGTAACTCTGCTGCTTGGTTAAGGGAGTCCCAAGCTTCTTGTTGTAACTCGCCCTTCCTCCTTTTCAGGGCTTGCTTATAATCTACTCCTAATTTATGTATTAGAGTATTGTCCCTGGGTTTTTTGGCAAGTTCAAGTTTCAGCTCGGTCAATAAAACAGTACACGCGTGGTCAAACCAGCCTGGATTTGTTCTACACTTGTCTCTAATTGGTCTGGTAAACCTGGCATCAATAGAAGTATTGATATCTATAAATACAGATAGAACCCGTTCGTATTCAGTATTATTTTCGAGGATAAGGGTAATATCGGTCAAGCATTCGCTAACGATAGAGCTTGATAAATTGTTAGCTTTTTCCACAATCCATCTAATTCTAACCCCATTTGATCTGAGAGGTTCCACATTGGTAAGAATATTTCCTATTGCTACAGGTCTCTCATCCCAAAGTGTGAATTCTAAAATAATATAATTGTGGTCACTTAAGGAGGTGACTTCAATCCTAGGAGATGCACAGTAAGGGGTGATCTTAGAGGAGACAATCACATGGTCAATCACAGAGCTAGTTCTCCAGTTCTTAAAAGTAGGGATAGACAGCCCGTTCTCGTCTTTTGCAAAATCCAAGATTTCCAGATCATAACTGCCCATAAGGCTATACAAAAGGTCTCCATAGCTATTATGCCTAAAGTGCAGATCATCAGAACCAGCATTATTTAAAACCCCACAGACTTTTTGGGTTGAAAGATTACATAACGGGATATTAAAATCACCCACCCAAATGAAATCAAAAGAAACATTATTTTGGTCATTAAGATTATCAATGGTGCTAGCTAAATCTTTGACTACAGATGTCCTACTGTCGTCAAAAACATTGTTATAGTAGTTAAGTAATAGTACGTTCCGACCATGGTCATCAAGGAGCCAAAGAATTTGAACATATGCACCCACAGTCATGTACCTTTTAACAACAATCCGCCTATTAATTGAAAATAAGATCAAAAGGCCAACTTTAGCTCTCCCAGAAATAGAAGCTTGCGCTGGCAGGTTATAGGAGACAAACCCCTCATAGTTAACTTCCTCCCTGCTCCATGTTTCCTGGAAACATAGAATATCATGGGTATTGATAAAGTCATTCCAGCCCAAGACATCCCACTTAGTTTTCAGCCCCGCAATGTTCCAGCTAATAATGGTAATTCCCTTAGGATCCCTAGTTCTATTAATATTTTCAAGCAGGGTCGTTCCATTAAGGCCGGCTTCTATGTTGGGATTCCCATTAGCTAAGTTCCCAATGCCACTAGACAGATTGATGCCATAGTCGGCTCGGCATCAATATGCCTTTCTCTTATGCCCGACCCCTAGACATTCATGGTCACACATGAAGCTGGTCCACGTAACTGGATTTGTCAATCATTAAAATCCAGGATGCTTAAGGCTTGGAATCTGTTCTGCGTCGGGATCCCAAATGCCGGGCAACAATTGGTGGTGAAAAGACTATTTCTGTTGGAGTCAGGGGGCAATTTAATAAGATGACTATAAAAATAGCCAAGAGGGCGGACACAAACACTATTCTCGCCAGGATAAGACTGTTTTATTTTTTAAAGAATCATGAGATTCATCCACATACTTAGTAGGGGTTATATCAGACGGTGGTACATTGGCTAAAACGACCACGTAAAGTGCACAGTCAGGTGGCAGGTTGATAAAGCGTTTTTTCTTCAATTTGCTTGGCCCAACCTGGCTTACAGGGGCCACAGGCGCAGCAGCTAGTTTAGTCTGATGGATGATAGGTGATAATTCGTGGCAGGGGGATGCAGACAAAACTACCTCAGTTACAGTTCCCCCCCCCCCTCCTCCCCCTTAGGTTGCTTTGGAGGTTGCTTTGAAGTAACTTTGGGGGCTATAGGGCCCTTCTCAACTACCCTGGTTATTTCGGCCGAAGCAATATAGGTGTCCAAAAGTCCCCCTAGTCTGATTACTTCGGCAGAAATCTGATCCAGTTTTTCCACTAGGGGTTTAATGATCTTTTCTACCTTAGAGTCAATGATACTGACCAACACATAAAATTGGTCAGTATTCATTGTTACTGGGCCTTTCATGTCCATTGGCTGGTCCTCCCCAGTGGAACAGCTAGAATGTATGTCTACTCTTCTCTTGTTGCGGGTTCGATTTACCCCCCGGTTGGTTTGGGCTTTCCTACAGGCTCTCAGCGCTCTCGGGGCTGGTGAGCGCTGGACAGGAGTGTCGAGGGTGTCAACAGATACATCGGACCTATCCATATTATGAACTGATTCAGCAAGCACCTTGACAGGCACTTCATCTGACGCTAACAATTCGGGGCTATCCAATTCATAGTTATCATCCACTGGTGGGGCTAACGGTGAGCACGGCAAGGTGGTACATGTAATGGGAGAACTCCCCTTACCAAGCGATAATCTACGTTCCTTGTTGATTTTAGTAACCACTTTAACTAAATAATTGTCCATTGTGGCACTCACAAAGGGTTTTTAACAGCCTTCTATTTGGACATTATAGGGCTAGCAAGAATTAAATTGGATATACCTAATATATACAAAGAACAAAATATGAGGGGGGTCTGAGGGGAAGCAATGTTTACAGACCAGCTTGCATCCTGTCCCCCAGCTTAACAGTTAAACAACACAAAAGGATGCCAAGGGTCTCTAAGGATACTGTGGGGATACTAAACACTCAATTGTAATGTATAGAAAAGGTAGTCCAGAGGAGAGAAGGAGGAGTGAAAATACCCATCAGCCCACCCGTTGGCGGAACCTCATCATCTGGGTTAGGAATTAAAAACTGGTATCCACTAGACACCTCTTCAGATCTCTTTCGAGGAGTGCTAGTATTGGATCCTCCAGTGAGAAGGACAGCCAGCAGGTAATGTTAGTGGGCTGAAGGGAAAGATTGCAGTGCTCAAAAAGTGTGAAAAGTAAATTTGGTGATATTAAGAATACCTGTTATGATGACAAAGAACTACTTTATTAGGTGTGACCATCATAACGGCATGATTAAAAGCAGAGTGAAGATAGTATGGAAGAAATTACTATCAGTCATAGATATTAATTGGTCAACATGTTTCAGCCTCAGCAGGCTTTCATCAGGACCTATGATATGCACTACTGCAACAGTGATTCAAAAACACAATAGGTGATAGTGATGTAGACCTACCGGTAAACCTTTACTCTATGGTAGTCTCATATCGTTATAACACAAACTCTCCTAAGGAAAAAAGAAGAAAAGAGAAATACACACAGAACAAAGCAGATGTAAGCATATTAGAAAACATCAAACGTGTGTAAGTCAGTATACCACAGTTTGGTAAGTTTAACTCACCCATAAAAGATATGGAGAAGACCTCACCTCGCCTGGCACTCGCTCAGGTCAAAGAGACCACGCTCTAAACAAGGGTAGAAAAACATGAAAGAATAGCATGTATAAAACTCGCCATAAAGTGCGTAGTGATGTGCTTGTGGTGAAGCTCTATGTAGGCACTGACTGCTGGCAGGATTGCAGGGAAAGCACGGTGATGGAGTCAAAAACAAGGCGCCTCTAGTTGGTGTGAATATTAAAGCGCTCAAATTTAATGAGAAAAATTCTCATGCAACGCTCTTCACGAGTGTATGTGTATATAGCATGAATCGTATAGAAGAGAGGGCCACATATACAGAGATCTGTCTGAAGAAGCATGTCCCGCATGCAAAGAATTTTTTATGATAAGTTCTTTAGAGATGGCAAAAACTATTCCATCACTAATATAGCATGAAATCTGGGGCTCATAGAGAGGGGATGTTGAGCCGGTGACAGAGGAGGTTGGTTAGAAGAGCCTAGATTGTTTATCACCAACCTGTCCGTCATTGCCTCGGTCTGTCATCTGAGCCGAGGGGAAGGTGGTGAGCATATCCGTTTGAACGATCTATGAGGACCATTTGCGGACCAGAGAGGAACCGATTTTTTTGTGTTTCACCGGAAGTGTTCGGCGAATATTGGTTCAGTGTAAGAACCGGAAACACAAGGGTAAACGCTTGCGCCACGTCTAATAGGGATGGGACGAAGGCGGACCAGATTGAAAACCGCTTGACAGGTATATTTCATGTTGATTGGTCCATTTGTAAAGACCGGAAACCGGATGCCGATCTGTGTTCCTAGGGCCATACGTTCTTGCGGACAAACAGGTTTCGAGTTTGAACGATGAAGTCTATGTCTGTTTTTGATGTAAAAGAAAGGCAAAAGCATTTCGCTACTAAGATGTTCCTAGAGACTGGCGACATCCTGGAGATTAAGGAGGACGTATTGAAAAAACTAACCATCAAAAAGTCTGTATACGCCGGTCAGAGTTTAAGTGAGAAGTGAGATACTTTATTATCACGAATGGCTGCCGGGTTTTCTGGTGTTTTGATGTTCATACTTAGGTGTCTACCATGCCAAGATTTTGTGTGTGGAGTGGTATCAGAGCTGGATTCAAGATATTTAGTCGTTCAGCCCCTCAGTGTCGCATTTAAGTTTGAAAATCCATTTCTGTTCTTTGACGAACAAAAAATGGGAGATGTCGCTGACATGCGAGGGTATGAATGGCTGTTCAAGTACTAACCATTCCATGTCTTCAACAGAGTGTTTCATCGTGAGGAAGTGGTTTGTCATCCGGGCTGCTTGTTTGTTACGCCTGATGGTGCTTTTGTGTTCTTGTATTCTTAGTTTGACCTTTCTCCTTGTCATGCCTATATAGCGAAGGGCACAGGGACAGGTGATTTGATAAATAACCTTTTCGCTATTGCAATTTGTATGTCGTTTTAGCACCCATGGGCGTGATGTGCCGATATCCACTGTTAACGTTTTTTTGGTCTGTGGGCATACAGAACAATTCCCACATGGGTGGTGACCTTGTACAGGGGGAAGATTACACAATGTCATTGTTGATTCATTTGAGATGTAACGTGGTCTAGTATGCACTAGTTCATCTCTCAGGTTCGAACTTCTTTTGAAGGAAAAAAGTGGCAGTGGAATGTTGTCACCGGCAGTGTTCAGTATACGCCAATTGTGCCGGATGATTTTTTGGACCGATGATGAGGCCGTGCTAAAAGTGGTGACACAAGTTAGTCTGTCAAGAGCCGGTTTTTCCACAGGGACTGTTAGTAGTGCTTCACGGTGATTGTTGGAAGCCCTTTTGCATGATTTTTTGATCAACGCACTCGGATAGAGTCGTTGTTTCAGTTTGATGGACAGATCGCCTGCTTGTTCTTGAAAGTCAGATTTCTCAGTTCAATTTCTTCGAACCCTGAGAAATTGTCCGAAAGGCAAGTTCTCTCTGAGGGCACGAGGATGATGACTGTCGAACCTGAGCAGGGAGTTACGAGACATTGGCTTCCGATACAGATTACTTGTTAGGTGACCTTCCTTGGGAATGATCAGTAAATCCAGGAATGGGAGTTCTGTGTTGCTGTATTCCACAGTAAATCTTAAAAATTGGTTTTGATTGTTAAGCCAGTTTTGGAAAGCAAGTACAGACTGACTGTCTCCACGCCACACCACAAGGACGTCATCTATGTACCTGTTCCACAACACCGTTTGATGGTAATACAGGTTGTTGTAGTTGAGGACATGTTGAGTTTCAAAAAGATGGATGTATAGATTCGCCAAGCTCGGCGCAAATTTACTGCCCATGGAAATTCCCGATATCTGGAGATAGATCGAGTCTTCGAATTGAAAAAAGTTCTCTGTCATTGCGAGCCTCGCCAGTTCCATGATGAAATGGATAGGTGTTATACTCTCATGGGTGTTAGTTTCTAAGAGTCCTCGCACGGCCTGTAGAGTTTCTTCTTGCGGTATGCAAGTATATAAAGATTCTACATCGAAACTGACAAGGATGTCAGTCTCGGTGTGGAACCCGACCTCTGGTAGTAGCTGAAGAACGTCCTTGGTGTCTTGAAGGTAAGTGGGCATGGTTTTTACTAGGGGTCTTAAGAAGACGTCCACAAAGGATGAAAGGGGTTCGAGGAGTGATCCAATCCCAGAGATGATGGGTCATCCTGGGGGTGGCCTGGCTGCTTTGTGGATTTTGGGCAGTGCATAAAAGTACGGAGTGACTGGATGTGATGTAACCAAGAACTTTGCCTCTTGTGATGTTATCCAGCCCTCCGCACTCGCCTCTTCCACTAGATTCTTGATTTAGTAAGAGCCTAGTGGTTGGATCCACAGACAGAAGTGTGTAGGAGTTGGTATCACCCAACTGCCTCAGACATTCGGCCCGATAAGAGGTGGTGTCTTGAATGACTATCGCACCACCCTTGTCGGCCGGCTTGATGGTAATTTTTGTATCATTAGACAGGGTTTCCAGTGCTAGTCTCTCTGCTCTAGATAGGTTTTGAAAAGTATCGGTTTTGGACAGGTTGAGAGAATTGATCTTGTGTACCACTGCTTTTTCAAAAGTGCCCACCTTTGATGGTACCTGTTGAAGGAGGGGAACAAAGGTCGACTTCGTCTTGAGGCCTGTATTTGTTTCTGTGGTGGGTTGTGCTTGTTCTTTTCTGCTGTCTGCAAAAAAGAAATGGAGTAGAACATTGCAGAAGAATTTCTCAACTTCACTATGAAGCTGGAAGGCGTCCCCATTGTTGGTTGGTACAAACCCAAGGCCTTTGTTTAGCACTTGGTGTTCAATGGAGGACAGAGTGCGTGAACTCAGATTAACTACAAGGTCTTCATTGCTTCCTGGAATGATGGTTATTGGCCTCGCTTGCTGCGGGTGTTTGGAGGGTCTTGCTCGTCTGCCCATTGTACTTGGGGTTGACCCCTCCGTCTGCCCCTGTTCCAGCCATGGCCTTGTCCTAAAAAAGCTTGGCTATCGTAGAATTGGGGCTGCATTTGATAATGGGACATGGGCGTTGGAAATTGTGGGTATCCCCATGGGGCTGGTGGCCACCAGGGGCCCTGTTGGTACATGTTGCCTTGTCCAGTGCGTCTACGATTTGGGCGGTTGTATCGACCTCTTCCTCTCCATTGTGATGTTCCACTACTGTCTGAGTCACTAGAGTCAGGATCGGAGGAGGAGGTTGCTTAGTTTGACCCATATCCTTTCCCTTGTTTGTGAGTGTCTGTGGGTATGTAGTTTTCACCAGTATAGGGAAAGATTCTCTCATGGGAGAACTTCGCCAGGTCTTTTTTAAATTTCTCAATCTTGGCGAAAAATATTGGGTCCTTATATTCTTTGTTTGCTTTGTTAGTTTCTTCTAGTTGTTTATCAAATCATTTAGTTGTAAGTGTGGTTTTTATTTGGCCTTCCAAAACGTGTATATCTACAAGTATGGCATCAGCCACCCTTTTGGCAGTCGTGATTATTAGGATCAGCCAATCGCGAGTGCATCGCCATGCGATTAGTGACCAATCTTTAAGAAATGTTTTGTCCGTAAGGAATAGTCTAGGAGCATTAGTCACAACTAAACTAGTTGGAGCACACTTGCCATGCAGGTACTCGGCCATGATCTGTCCATGTATGATGTGCGTGAATGACTCTTCTTTAAATTGAGGATGGTGTCCCAATCTCCTGGAAGAGTGGGTCCAATAGTGGGTATTTAGTCCAACATGCTGGGATTCTCACTAAGAATGGAGGATATTGTCTCGTCATCAAATGCTAAACCTGCAAAATCTGCCATGTTGCACGCCTACTGAGTATCGCCAAAAGAAAGGCAATGCTATCTGAGCTAGCCTACTCTGAAAAAGACCCGCAGCCGTAGCTGCACTAAATCTACAAAGAACAAAATATGAGGAGGGTCTGAGGGGAAGCAATGTTTACAGACCAGCTTGCATCCTGTCCCCCAACTTAACAGTTAAACAACACAAAAGGATGCCAAGGGTCTCTAAGGATACTGTGGGGATACTAAACACTCAATTGTAGTGTATAGAAAAGGTAGTCCAGAGGAGAGAAGGAGGAGTGAAAATACCCATCAGCCCACCCGTTGGCGGAACCTCATCATCTGGGTTAGGAATTAGAAACTGGTATCCACTAGACACCTCTTCAGATCTCTTTCGAGGAGTGCTAGTATTGGATCCTCCAGTCAGAAGGACAGCCAGCAGGTAATGTTAGTGGGCTGAAGGGAAAGGTTGCAGTGCTCAAAAAGTGTGAAAAGTAAATTTGGTGATATTAAGAATACCTGTTATGATGACAAAGAACTACTTTATTAGGTGTGACCATCATAACAGCATGATTAAAAGCAGAGTGAAGATAGTATGGAAGAAATTACTATCAGTCATAGATATTAATTGGTCAACATGTTTCAGCCTCAGCAGGCTTTCATCAGGACCTATGATATGCACTTCTGCAACAGTGATTCAAAAAGACAATAGGTGATAGTGATGTAGACCTACCGGTAAACTTTTACTCTATGGTAGCCTCATATTGTTATAACACAAACTCTCCTAAGGAAACAAGAAGAAAAGAGGAATACACACAGAACAAAGCAGATGTAAGCATATTAGAAAACATCAAATGTGTGTAAGTCAGTATACCACAGTGAACCCGGCGCGTGGGTGCTCGTGAAAAATTTCCAGTGAACCAAGAACGAGCAGCCCCGGTGGACACGACCTTACCTGTTGTTGTTATCTACCCGTTCTGCAGTACTAGTGCACGGTAAAAAGAACTGGATCCACGGTGTACATTGCAAGAGGGCTCCTTTGCCTCTGCCGTACGACCGGTGGGTCCAGAAAGGACTTCCTGATTCTGAGACTGAGACAGTGCCTCGTTTTCTGCCATTCAGCGATGCCCGTTTGATTGGAACGAACACTGAGCAAGAAAGTGATGATCTTCTCCAAGAAGCTGTGCCTCCATTGAACCGTTTGAACACTGTTGAACCTGATTTACTTTTCCAAGAACAGACATTGCCTGGCAAAGAGCGGTATAATTTGCGACCGAGAGTCGCGGGACAAATAAAAATATAAAGTTTTCTTTTTCTGATTTTTGAAGGTTAACTCTCCTCCGAGGAACTACTTTGATCTTTGTTTTCCGAACCGCCATCCGGGTTCAGCTGTAGGGTCGCGGTTGCCGAAGTCTTTGGAGTGCAAGCCGAAGACATTAGGTCAACGGTTCTGGTTGGCCTAAGGGAGTTGCCCTGGGCTGACAGAAGCATTCCTTAGCATAGAACACCCTACCACCGCGAGCAGCAAATTGATGACCCGAAAACGATTTTTAATATTGTGTTTGTTTATGTTGCTTAGCCTAATGATGTTTTTAATTGGATATGTGACATTCTCTTTTCAAGTGACGTTCATGCCCACTACGCAACCCATACCTCCTCCTACTATTTCTTCTCATTCTTTTCACCCTCTGCCCGAACATGAAATCGTTAGAAGACTGGAATTTGCTAACAATTCCTTTGTTCAACTCCTGCACCAACACCAGCTAGTAATGAACACGACTAATTGTTAGGTTTGTGGCCTTATGCCCCATACTACCGATAAAGGTATTCCGTACCTGGTTTTGCCTTTCAGCTACAATGGTTCTATTTCTGCATATAGAACAATGTTCATTTATGCTCATGGTGTGTATCCCCAACGTTTCGTGAAAGATAGTCCGAAGACTAGTGCTCTGGTCAAGGGTATAGTCGACATGATTAGAGGAATTAGTTTCTATGAGACTATCCCGAGAGATGAGACACAAGCATACATTGGTTGGAACGTTACTGGATATGGAGTTAGTCTGAGTGTTAACCAGCAAGCGAAAAGTTCTTCACCGATTTGGATAGTGCCCTATCAGGGTCATTATTGTCTGCAAGGTAATGGCAAGAATCCGAGAGCTCAGTTAGGGAAGAGTGTCTGACTGAGACTTATGTATTTACGTCTCAGACTTCCCCAGCGTTCTTAGCAGCTAAGGGGACCTATTTCATCTGTTACGATAAAGCTTACACATGGTTGCCCCCTGACTTCTCGGGCACATGTTTTGTTTCTTTCCTGTTGCCTCCCACTTTTACAGCTGCGGCAGATTACCATAGGACCAGAGTTGCTAGAGGTGTCTTCAGTAAGGAAGATACCGCAGGGCAAGAGTTGGGAGATTTCTTTAAGGGTTTTCTGCCGTTCTGGGGATCTATGGCTAACAGCAGGAACATTCGTCAGTTGACGAGAGTGGTTGAGTCCACCATAGTCGAAACTGCTGGTGCCCTTAGTAACTTGACTGCTGAGCTCCAGTCGGATCGACTTATAACACTTCAGAACAGAGTTGCTCTTGATGTCATACTTGCAGACAGAGGTGGAGTGTGCAAACTGATTCAATCGAGCTGCTGCGTTTTCATTCCAGACAACGCTCCGACAGTCTTCCAGGCCATTTCCAGGCTACATAAGATCTCCGAGTCTGTACATATAGACGAGGGAGATTGGTCGTTGATGGGATGGTTTTGGGGATTGATATCCACGTGGGGATGGAAGATTCTTATGGTCATTGGGATGATCTTAGCTATCCTTTTCCTGTTTTGTCTCTGTGTACAGTGTGCTCCTGCTATATGTGGCCTCTGTGCTACTTCGTGTGCGAGGAGACCTCTCCAGAGAGAGTTGCTAAGTACTAGGATGATGCTACAGCAACATCTTGATGATCTGATGAATATAGACCTGGATTCAGACTGACATGGGTTTGGGTTTGTTGCCTATGTAAGGGCAAAAGGAGGGCCTGTGGTTCTGTGACTCTGAGGGTCTGTGGTTCTGTAGATTCTTAACCCGTTCAATGAAGGTCGTCGGATATAGACGATTTTGGTGTCAGCGGACCGCAAATGACGAGTGCGGTATGTACGAGTGTGTTTGTCATAATCGATCAATGAGAACACTACGTATTCAGGGATTTCGTTTGAACCCTCGGGTTCCATTTTTTGTGCGGCAGCCATTTTGTGTGGTTGCCCTCACATAGACTGATGACTTAGGCCGAACGAGTCTTTGGGACACGTACACCTTAGCTGACTTTTGTGTGACCTAACCGAACTGACTCCCTTCTCCGAGGCTGACCTCGTTGAGCCAGTTCCTTGTTAAGCAGCTAGTCAGATAAAGATCAAAGAGCAGGACGTTGCTGAGTTTATGGTACATGCACACACCCTTCTATCTTGCTTCTCATCTGCTTCTGTTCCTTCCTTTATGGCTTAATCATTGATTTGGGTTAAGGTCTTTATGATGGGTTTGTCCGGCCTGATCGAACAGGAATATTGGAATTTGCTTGGTCATTTCTGGTGGGCTGAACAACGGAAAGTGGGATTGTCGTCATGCGATATGTTTGAAATGACGTTTTTTCATTGGTCAGTTTGTATGTAATTGATGCTAGCCAGGAATGAGATTTTTGGCATAAAAGACGATGCTCCGCTCCATGAATTTGTGCAGTCTCTAGCGAACCACCCGTGTTGTGCTTCGTAGACCTCTGTTCCTGGTTGCAGCCAATAGATTTGGTCTTTGACGTCATCAAGAAGTGTCCCGTGTCTCTGTTTGCTGAGGCAGGGGAACTCGAAGACATCGGGTGTTATCCCTGGCGCCGCTGGGTTCTAAAACCCGGTTCTTCATAGTCGATGCTCCCACACCCATTGACATTCCTATAGATTCAGCTACCTCCACCAAAGCGGTTTCAGTGCTGTATCTAGTTCGAAAGCCTGATTGAGTGTCATGCAGGATGGCATGAGAATTGTGGTATGTGGAGAGTTGGCGATGTACTAATTTTTTTTTACATTTTTGACGGCGCTCGTATCAAAGAAATAGGACGGTAGTTCCCAGGTTTCAAAGGGTCAGCATTGGATTTTTTCAGGAAAGGTAATAGTAAAGCCTGCTTCCAGATCTCAGGAAAAGTGCTTGTAGATAGAAACATATTCCAGATGTAGTTCAGTACTGGATAGATCTAGTGAGCTAGTGATTTAAAGAGCTTTGGGGGACAAGGGTCAGAGGAAAGCCTGACTTGCACCTCATGATTTTATTTATTTATTTTTATTTTAAGAGTTTTATATAGTGCTAGCTGGACCAGAGGGTATCAGAGCGCTTTACATCAAGTAAATTTCGTGCAAATAGGCAGTAAAACATGGGGATAGAGTCAGGTCTAGGGCGAACAAAGGCGCAGTCGCGCAGAGGGGCATTGAGGGTGCAGGTCAAACAAGATGGGCCTCCAAAAAGTTTCTTTGTTCACGCAGGACGAGTGTCCAAAAAGTGTTCTAGATCTGAGTCAGTGTCACCAGTCAAAAAATAAAGTTAGATAGAATGCCGGCTATGGTGCATCCGTGGCTCCTATCGGTTCACTCAAGAGCGGTCGAGGAAGAGGACTTTGAGCAGATTTTAGAATTTTGGAAATGAGGGGATCGTTCCGATGTGGGGAGGGAATGGAGTTCCAGATTTTGGGGGCCTTTCTGGCAAACGATTTTGCCGCGTTTTTTTGCTTTGCAAGTTTTCAGCGGGATGAGTAGCAGAGTGTTGGAGCTCCTGAGGTTCCTTAATTGGCTGGCCCTTTTGAGTTTGGCAGCCAGGTATTCTGGTTTGCCTGCGTGCAGGGCTTTGTGGGTGAGGCAGGCTGTTCTGAAGCTGGCTCGCAACTCAATTGGGAGCCAATTGAGTTCTCTGAATGCAGGGGAGATGTGATCAAATTTCTTAGTTCCAGTGACCATTCTGGTTGCTGTATTAAAGGTTGTTTTGAGGGGGGCGAGGTGGGATTTTGCTGTCCCAGTTAGGGCTGCAATCCCATAGTCATTTCTGGAGAGCACCAGTGCTTGGGTGCCTGTTGAAGGTCCTTGGGCGGGAGGAAGGGTTTTATTTTTTATAGTAATTTCAAATTGAGGAAGGAACTTTTTGCGGATCTTGTAATATGTTTTTTCATGTCCAGGTCTAGGGTGATATCTAGAGATTTTACCAAATCCGCCAGGATGAGGTTACCATTGAGGGCATCAATAGCTTTGAGCCATTCTGCGATTTGTGGGTTTTCGTCCTTGTTGGAGATGAAGAGTTTTTCTGTTTTCTATTGATTGAGTTTTAGGTGATTGTTTGACAGCCAGTATTGTACCTCTCTGAGGGTGGCATTGAGTCTCTGGATGTCATTAATGGAGGTGGTTTCCAGATAGATTTGTGTGTCATCCGCATATAGGTGGAAAGGGATGTTGGATTTCCTGAGTAGAGTGGTAAGGGACTCCATGTAAATGTTGAAAAGCTGAGGGGAAAGCACTGATCCTTGTGGAACACCCATGTCGACAGGGTGGAGGTCGGGCTTGAAGTTTTTAATTTTTATTCTTTGTGAACGGTTGTGGAGAAAGGAAGAGAACCAGTGGAGGTCTGTCTCTTCAAGACCAGCCCTTTCTTTTAGAACCTTGATGAGCAGTTTGTGATAGACTGTATCGAATGCAGCCGATAGGTCTAGGAGGATGGGAAGGCAGCATTGGTCTGAGTCAAGTGACTTGTGTAGATCATCTATGACATTGAGGTTTGCGGTTTCAGTGCTGCAGCCCTTTCTGAAGCCCGATTGGTGGAGATCTAGGAGATTGATGTTGTCCAAGTGTTGGGTCAGCAGAGGAAGTACACTTCTTTCCAGGATTATAGACAGAAGAGGTAAGTTTGATACAGGTCTAAAGTTGTTCAGATCCTCAGTGTCTAAACCTGGCTTTTTCAGCAGTGGAGTGACTTAGCCAACTTTGAGGCATTCTGGAACGACTCCTGAGCTCAGTGAGCTGTTAATGATCTTGCACCATAGCGGAGCTAAGACAAGCTTCAGGTCCTTGGTCAATTGAAGGGGTAGCTGATCCAGGCCGTGGGATGAGGGTTTAGCATTGGAGATTAGTTTGATTATCTCTACTTCCTGAAGTGAAGAAAGACCATTGTTTTGGGGGGTTTAAGGAGGCGCAATCATTTGATTCAGATAAAGATTCTTGCAAAGTTATATGGGCAGACTCTGAGAAGGTGCCCTCAGTCTTACACATTATTGAAGGCTGAGGAGCCACTAATAGCTCTTCTGATGTGAAAGCAGAGTATACGATCTGAATCTTCTTCTCAAAGAAGTTATATAAGCTGGAGCATAGCGCTGGGGAGGGCATGATTTTTCCTTCAGCCACAGAATGGTTAGTGAAGGATCTAATAATCCTAAATATTTCTTTGCTTGAGTGCACTGCACCATCAATCTGTTTAACAAAGTACTCTTTCCTGGCCATTCCCATCATTTTACATAGTTTTTTTAAAGCTCCGTTATACTTCAATTTCGCTTCAGGGTCGTAATCTTTCCTCCATAGCCTTTCCAATTGCTTGCAACCACTTTTTTCCCTCCTGAGATCATCCAAGAACCAGGGGGCTGAGGGGGATTCTCTCTGGGATTTAGGAATTGTTAGTGGTGTCACCACATCAAGTGAGGCCAAGATTCTGGAATTAAACAGCGCAGCATCCGCATTAGGATCTCCTGAGCAAGGTTGGTCCCCGTGAAGAATCAATGGGCCTACAATGTCCGCATTCACTCTCTTCCAGTTCCTCCCTGCCATAGATTGTTTATAGCCCAACTGATGTGATTTACCTATACTGAATGAAAAAGGTACTAGACAGTGGTCTGACCATGTCATTTGTTAGAGAAAATAAAGTTGAGTGTGTGACTTGCTTTGTGAGTGGAAGTGGACATGTGCTGCGTAAGGTTTGCTCCCTTCAAGGATTGGCCTAGGTGTGAGGCAAGGGTGCAAGAGGGGTCATCCACATGGAGATTGAAATCCCATAGGGCTAAGAAATTTGTGTATTGTAAAGATTTCTGCACAATCAGGTTACTCAACTCCCAAAGATGAGAATTCAGGCAGTCTGGTGGTCTATATATTATTGGCATGCGAGGGAAAGGATAGGGGAGAGCTCAATGCAAAAAATCATGCCCTCAATGGAGCTAAGACTGTACAATTCAGAGAAAGTAATGTCCCATGACTCCTTACAAGTGATTGCCACACCACCCCCTCGCTTCTCACCTGACCTATTGACGCAGACCACCTTGAGGCCAGGGGGGATTGGCAGTCTTAGTTTCAGGAGAGTGTCCGCTTTCAACCAAGTTTCCGTAAGGAACACTATATCCCAGCCATGATCTGTTAGTAAGAGCCAAATATAATCAGAATGCCTAGGCAGCAATCTACAGTTAATCAGACTAGCTCTTATCCTTCCTCCCGATGATCTCAGTGCTTGGGAGGCTTATCTTGGCTGCTACATACCCCTCCTGGGACCTCCTGCATAAAATTGCAGATCTTAAAATGGTAGGAGGCGTCAATGTTCTGCATAGATCTCCATGGGATCTAGTGCATGAATTACTGCCTAGAGTAAGGAGCGAATCACGCAACCAGGATCGAGCCCCCTTGCTACCCAAATAGGCAGCATGGCTGGTGCTGGGTGTGATCCAGGGGCGGATGGGCGCAGACGGGCTTGCCTTTGGTGCATAGCATTTCCGGAAGTCCGGCAGTGCAATGCTGCCATCATAGAACTCCTCTCATGAGTTTAGAAAAATGCTATACTTGCAGTCCTCCTATCAGTGGCAGCTCCTCCATAGGGGGCGCAAGGGCGTCGACCCACTGCCTCTGTATGCAGATAATTGATTCAGGTTTGCATACAGTTTTTACATGAAAACAAATGATCTCTGATATGCATATAAAAGCTGTAATGTCCACTTGGCAGCAGAAGAGGGCTTCACTAGTTGTATTGCGCATGTGTCAGGCGGGGGCTGTTAGATCCCGGCCTCACACAATTACAATACATATCTCACATGCTGTACTAGCGTCACGTAGTGCAGCATGTCAGATAATGGAGCTTCAGCACTTGTCCATCATGTACCCTTTAACCCTATCAGAAGTCGGAATAGAGAAAAGGAGTTTACCTCTAACCCTATCCCAGCTTCTGATTGGGTAAAGATTTTCAACCAAGCTCTGTTGAGATGCTTGGCAGAGTTATGCCATCCAGCAATCGTGGGTCCTGCTGGAAAAGCATGTGAGCTCGTGGTGGAGAGGCCTGCTCAGGTACATAATGTATTTTGCAGTTTTATTTTGTATGAGTGTGCGTGTCCGTGTTTGTTTCTTTACGTGCCGGTCTGTATTATGTTATTATGATTGTCATTGAATGCATGTCTGGGGGTGTTTAGGTTTATGTTCATAAGCGCATGCTATACAAAAGCCAGTGGGGTGGAAGGGTACTAGCAAAGGTTAATTAAAGGTGAAATGCTTTCAGGTTAAACTTTTTTCTGCTTGTTTTCGATGTCAACTCAGCTTCCAAGCTCTGAGTTTCCTCCAAGAGGGAAGCCTGAAAGGAATCTCTGTACACTTTCAAAAAATTATCACAATTAGTCTGCTTTGTAAATATTTCTTTTAGACAGCCAGTTAAAACTGTGTCTAATGTATATATCTGATAAGAAGTTGTAAAAAAGTAGGAAGCTTCTTTTATAAAAAATAGTATTTTATTTAAGATATGATGAAGGGAAGCACAGCACATCCAATAAGTAAGAGGTAAAGGGAGATAATACAGTTGGGAAAGAATCTGGAACCAAGGATGTAAGATGCAGGCACGCATCATACATTCCAGGTTCCAGCACACTGAGGTAGGGCAGAACAGATCAACAAGCAGTGGAAAAGCAAGGATGCAACACATCTTACCCCAATAAAAGAAAAGGATCAACACAGATACCTACTGGGAGTTATCTTGGGTCTAACATCAGATTTAACCCTAGAAGCAACAGACAAATCTTTAAGAACAGGAGTCTGAGGAGGTACATTAACTTGCACATGAGGAGGAACATTGACAAGTGCAGGAGAAGGCGAGTTGGTCTGAGCACGTGATGGTGATGGTGATGGTGATGGTGATGGAAAAGAATCAGAAGTAGCAGGGCATCTAGCAACCCTACGAACATTCCAAACCCTCCCATCTTGTGTGGCAACACAGTTTTTAAACACCTTGACCACCTTAATAGGAGGAAAAAATTTGGAGAAACCTTTAATTAAGAATCCAGGTTTCTTTATCCTCACCCACTCACCCACAACAAAATCATGAAGCTTAACATTCATTCTGGAATCATAAGCAAGTTTCATACTCTGCTGTTTGTCTTCAACACGCTTGGCAATACTTTCGACATCAACTTTAGAATCATTCCTATTAAGTTTTTTAACCCACCAGGGGCAAATGGCAGAAGAAGGTTCTCTACCCTTTAGGAGTTTGAAAGGGCTCACACCTGTAACCGAATGAGGCGTGATACGGTAGACCCAAAGTCTTTTCCTGACCATCTCCAACCAGGAATCATTGGAAGAACCAATCCCAGAGATACAATCTTTGAGGACACGATTAAAACGTTCCACCAGACCATTTTCTCTCGGCTCGTACAAAGACACAGTGTGATGTTTAATACCACAGCAGTCAAGGAACTGTTTAACTTCGGAGGAAACAAGCTGTGTACCGTTATCTGTGACAAAGGTTTCTGGAAAGCCTTCTCTGGCAAAGATCTCTTTTAAGAAAAGCAAAATGACCTGAGAGGAAATACTATTTACAAACTTAACTTCAGGCCATTTAGAGTGGTAATCAACCAACACAAGTGCAAAACGGGTATTAGAAGGTAACTGTTTAAAAGGGCCTGAGATGTCAAAAGCCACTTTTTGCCATGGAAATTTGGGCCAAGCCACGGGTTTGAGGGGGGCAGAAGACAAATGGAGCATTTTGTCACTGGTAATGCACTGAGGACATTCCCTTACCATCCTATCAATCATTTTGTCAATGCCAGGCCACCAAAAGTTTTCCCTAACCAGGCGCTTCATGGACGACATGCCAATGTGGCCTTGGTGAGCTAACAACAAAATCTTCTCTTGTAAAGAAGCAGGGGGAATTAATTTGCCAGACTTAAACAGAAACCCCCCAAATTCTTCAATCTCTGAAGAAACTTGGGAAAAGGAAGCTAATTCAGAAGGAATGGATCTATTATTAGGCCAACCATCCTTCACAAAACCAAAAATTTGTTGACAAATGGAATCCTTTGCCATTTCACTAAACCACTCCTCCTCAGACAATGTCAAAAACTCACTCGAAATACAATCCTCAATGGAAGCAATAACATCAACATCCTGGTCAATGGTGGAAACCTTATCAACACTACACGGTAGTCTGGATAAAAAATCTGCCGTTACGTTACTTTTTCCAGGAACATACATGATTTCAAAATCATATTCCTGGAGGCGTGAGGACAAGCGAGCAATCCTGGCAGTCGAGTTCCAACCACCACCAGGGGAGAGGATACCTACCAATGGTTTGTGGTCCGTTCTCAAAACAAACCTGTTCCCCCAGACATAGTTTCTGAAGTGTTCTACAGCCCAAATGCATGCAAGTAGCTCCTTTTCAATAACAGAGTATCTCCTTTCAGTGGGAGATAAAGTTCTGGAAGCGAAGGCTACACACCACTCATCCTTACCGGCAGTTTGACTCAACACGGCACCAATGCCATACAAACTGGCATCAACAGTAATGACACATTTCTTACTTATACAGAAAGATTTGAGAGTGGGGGCATTAACAATCTCACTCTTAATTTGCTTGAAAGCAATGTCTTGCCTGTCAGACCAGACAAATTTGGCTGAGCTTCTAGTCAGCTCCCTTAAAGGTTCCATCTTGTTGGCAAAATTTTGAATGAATTTACTATAATATTCGCACAACCCCGCAAAAGAGAGTAACTTCTCTTTACTATCAGGGGCCGGTGCATTCATAATTGCGTCAACAAGGTTCTTCTTTGGTACCACTCCATCTCCAGAGAGAGTGTGTCCCAAATATTCTACTGATTTACAGAAAAATTTACATTTGCTGGCTTTAATGGTCAAGCCTAAATGCTCTAACTTAGAACAGACATCTTTAAGGTGAGCATGATGTTCACTATTGTTTTTTGAAAAAACCAGAATATCGTCCTGGAAACATTTGACGAATGACAGGTCTTTGAAAATATGGTACATGGCTCTCTGAAACACTGAAGCAGCCGAAGCTAGACCAAATGGCATTCTCTTAAACTGAAATAACCCATGAGGGGTAATGAAAGCAGTAAATTGTTTGGAGTCTTCAGTGAGTTCGATCTGGTGATACGCAGATCTCAGGTCTAATGTAGAAAACACACTAGCCCCATCCAACATGCAAAGCATTTCGTTAATATTAGGGAGTGGATGACAGTCAGTGACTAAACTCTTGTTAAGTGCCCTTAAATCAATGCATAGCCTAATACTTTTATCGGGTTTAATGGCTAAAACAATGGGGGAAACCCATTCGGACGATTCCACTTCCTCAATTATACCATCTTTCACCATGGTGTCAAGCATATTCCTGAGTTCGTCCCTAATACTAATAGGCACTCCCCTTAACTTCTGTTTAACAGGAACAGAGTTAGGTTTAACTTTAATCTTATGACTAAACCCATTCAATTTGCCTAATTTGTCAGAAAACACTTTAGGAAAAGCACGAGAAATCTCAGTGAACTCAGATGATTCAGTGGAATCTCCGTCGGATATAGCTAAAACTAAGACAGGATCTTTAAGTCTGGGATTTAAAGAAACACCAAGTCTCGCTTGGTCCCTCCACCCCAAGACATTCACACCCTTCCATGCAATGTAAAGTTTCACATTTGCAGAATTATTTTTGATAGTAAGCACAACTTCCTTAAAGCCAATAATATTGATCTTGGAGCCATCAAAATTATAGCCACGTATGTCAGGTTTAGATAAGGAATTAATATCAATTAAATCACCAAAGGACTTAATACAATAGTCATGCGTGATTATAGTCCAAGGAGAACAGGAGTCTACCATAAGCTCTAGCACTTTGCCTAAAATGGTAACGGGACTTTTAGGAGAGGAAAGGGTATCAGCCAGAGATAAATCAAATGACTCCTGTATAGTAATTACAATACCAAATTCCTTAATATCTGGATCATTGCATGCATCATCATTGACATATGATATTTTACCAGAAGAACGTTTAGAAGAAGGGATAGAAGGTCTTCTAGTGTCCTGAAAGGACCTTGTGGAAGTTTTGCACATATTAGAAAAATGACCAGAGCGTCCACACTTATTACATTGTCTAGAGATAGCTGGACATTGAGGAAAGGAAGCAATGTGGTCAGGGTTTCCACATCTAAAACAATAGAATTGTTTAGCTTTTCCATCACTCCTGTTGGAAGACACAACATTTCTTTGTTCTTGGGGTTTTACAACACTAACTTCGCTAGAAGAAGTGGAATTAGTTGAGGAGGAGGAAGCAGTAGATGCTTTATCTAATGTTTTTATCCATTTATCGGACTGTTCAAGAGCTTTAGCAGTACTGATCGCTATTTCCAAACTGGGATCACCTAAAATCCACAACTGCTCTTGAACCTTCTTACTTTTTACATGCACAATGATCTGATCCCTGATCATTTCATCCGTCATAAGACCAAAATTACAATGTAACGACAATGCACGTAAAGCTGTAAGGAAATCATCAAAGCACTCATTTTCATCCTGAACTCTGGTATAAAACTTAAACCTATTAAGAGCGACACTAGTAACAGGTTTGAACCTCCCTTCAATTCTAGCAACAGCTTCATCATATACACTACTGTCACCTCCAGATCTTACAGGTGGTAAAGTTCTAAAAACTAATTGCCCTTCTGAGCCTAGACAGTGTAGAAATATGTTCTTCTTCCTCTCCGCAGACATACGTTCTCCATCCATGGCCTTGAGGTATGTGAAAAACTCATCTTTCCATCTTGTCCATGGAATGGGTGGATCACCCTTAGACTGTAAAAATTTTGATGGTGGATCAAATTGCATGTTGGCAGTAGGATAAAAATAAATGTCCAAATGACTTGTTAAGAAATGTCACTAAACAAAAAAAAAATGCCAAAAATATCCAGCAGATGGCAGTCTAGTGAAAGAAAAATGAACTAGTACAGAAGCTTTCCATAGGCAACTCCACAAAAACAGTTAAATTGTTATATATGAGCATTCTGGAGCCATGAACAAGTCACTGAAATAGCGCTACAAAATAAAGAATATGCGCAAAATAATGAATGAAGAAAATAATACACGCACTGAGGGAAAGCGTGTAAAACAGTACCTTTGTCCTTTTAGTTAGCGCGAAGTTAAGGAAATGCGCTTGCCCGGTGAAAAGGAAATGATCCCTCGTGTGGCACTCACTCGGTGATTAGGTTGCTATAGCAACGTTGCGTGAAGCGCAAAGGCTTAGGATTCACTGCGCAGTCATACGCGATGACGCGTGATGAGTCACAGAGGTTGGTTCGCAGCAGCCAATGAGGAGCAAGAAACGCTGAAAGACGCTGATTGGTTAAAGCCTCGGTATTTGTTTGACGTAAACAGCTGCTGTTTCCACGAAGGAAAAACGAAGAAATGCATAAAAACAGTTAAAACGCTGAATACTTAGCGTATTTTCACCGGACTTGGAGGAAAGTAAAAAGGAAGTACTCCGTTTCACTCCAGAAGGACTTTTGAGGCTGAAAATGTGGATTCTTCTGATTTCTGCTCCTGTGCTTCGGAGAGATGTGGCAGAAAGAAGATGAGGGTCCCACGTCGCCAGTGTAAAAAAGTAGGAAGCTTCTTTTATAAAAAATAGTATTTTATTTAAGATATGATGAAGGGAAGCACAGCACATCCAATAAGTAAGAGGTAAAGGGAGATAATACAGTTGGGAAAGAATCTGGAACCAAGGATGTAAGATGCAGGCACGCATCATACATTCCAGGTTCCAGCACACTGAGGTAGGGCAGAACAGATCAACAAGCAGTGGAAAAGCAAGGATGCAACAGAAGTGCCTGGTGAGGCTAATGGGGGTGGGTGATCTTGCGCCCAGTGGATAGCCAGGGTGGGAACTAGTGAAATAACACAGGGTGTATAATAAAAAGGCCTGTTGTCGTGTAGTGTTGCCCCAGGAAAACACAGGACTCGATGGCTTGTTGTAAGTCGTCTTTATTTACTTATCGTTTAGCATGCACGTTCCCTGACCTCTTGCCTCGAGGTCCTCCTTCTGAATGTCCTTGTCCCTTCCTGTCCCCTCCCCTGACCGGAAGTGGTGTCCGGTGTCCCCTGTCCTCTGCCCTTTGTCTCAGGGTCCTAGTGCCCCCGGCCTGGGCACGACACCTGTGAAAAGTGTCTGTCAAATTGGTGAAAGAATCTGACTACAGAATTCATAGTGCTTTCGGGTTTTTACAAACCATGCAACTGGCTTTTTTGATTTTGATGATAATCCTGTTTATTTCTACCACTATCGCTACCACACAAACCAGAATGCAACAAATATCTGTGAAACATAGGAACTGCCAGCACTTGAGATTAAATGAGTGTAGCTACCTAGAGTGCAAGAGGTGCCATTGCACAGGAGCCTGTAGTGTGATGGGCCCTCTTAACCCCTGTTTTCGCAGCCAATCTGCACCAGGGAGGCCACATTTTCTTGCTTGCATTTGAGCTTTACTTTGCCAGTGTGCTACCATATTTTGTAAATTAGGGAAACACTATGGTCCTATCGGCACAGGGCAAGGGCTGGATGTAGTTAGTAGTATTCTCCGTCTCTTCTCTTTGTGCATTGTCAAAGATCAGTGAGTCACTACTGATGCAGCACAGGCCTCTCCTAGCAATTGAATTGCCATTGTTAGAATTACTTTCTGGTGGACAAAGCAAGTGAAGTACATAGTTTCTGCTGTTGCAGTCTGACCTTTTAGTATATTTTAACAGTTCCTCCGCATATCGACTGGTTGAACCATTGGGGAGTTAGATAATTAAAGAAAATGCGATAAATGCAGTGATTGGCATCTATGTTTTTTACTAACATTTCATGGGTAAGGGGATAACCCAAAACTCAAGCCAGGGACTTTGGGTTACCTCATTATGGTCACTCAGCACCATCCTGTGTAGGTATTTTGCGCCTCAACTATTTAAAAGTTCACCAGCCGCCACTGCCCCCCATTCCACAGCAGCAGTCTAATTTTTGCTTCCAGCTCATATGTATTATCCCAACAGAAATTTATCAGAGCATTTACACCACTGCCTGTTTTACACATGGTAAAATGCATGATTTAGGGTACCACTCTGGAAACTAGGAATGGATTCTTTGCAGGATTTGACTTTTTCAGCTGATATACATGAATCCTTTAATAAACATTTAAAATTAAAATGGGGGATTGCGCCTACTAAGGCAACGTAGCAGGATGTAACAAGAGTGGATGTAAGGGTGTGTGAACAGGAAAAAAATATGTGGTAAAACAATAGGTATCAAATGACATTAAGAAATAAATGGATAAAATAGCTTTGTCAGAATAGGGAAAATTGTGTAAGACAGATTTTAGACAGAGACCCTTGAAGTAAATGTAAATGCAACAAACTACATCTGGCATGTTGTTACCAAGACTTACGGATAAGGCTGCCAGAACCAGTCTATTATTCACATTGCTGACAGAAGTGAAGGTATACAACAAAAAAACATGCTGATCAACACGATTTTGAATGGCTACTTAAAAAGCCTATATTTTACCGACAACATCCTAGATTCACAAATATTTTTTTAATAACAATGACACACTCACAGCTTTCTGTGGAACAGAGAGAAATGTTGAACAGTACCTTGTTGAAAGAATAAATATTGTCTACTCTGAAACAAATAAAAGTTGGGAAAACTCCTGATTTAGCAATGTTGATGTATCAATTACACTCTGTTATACGAGTAGATAAACTTTTAGATGTCTATAACAAATTATTTTACGAGGGATCACTTCCTGACACAGTGAGGGAGGTTTTGATTGCATTGGTGCCTAAACTTGATAAGGAACCAGATATCTTTAAGTCCAAATGAATATGCTATATTCTAGGGCTTGGGTCTCATGGACTGAGTGGTAGTCAAAGCTTAAAACAAAGTGGTGCATGGCAATGCCCCATAGGCTCAGTTTGTCATGGGAGGGGTCCTTTAATGGTTCTGTACAACAGGGGGGAAGTACTGGCCTTAGAACTAAAAAGTAGATGCAGCAGAACAGTTCCATAAGGTTGATGGCATCCGCTCAGTGCTCAGCGCCACATTCTCCCACTGCAAAAACCCCATAGAAGTCAGGCTAATTGAGAGTAAAATGGACACCTAATGTTTGAGAAGGATACTAAATTATATTACCTTATCCAGAGATTGGAATCTCTGTAAAGACACTGAAGTGGAGATTAAGAGAGAAGTTAACCTTAAAAGATTTTTAAAAAAGAGATACACCCCCAAAAAAATTTCTCCATGGAAATGAGTTAGGGTCACAAAAAAGAGAGGTGAACGATGGATTATTAAATAAGATTTTGTTGTATGAGAAAGAAAAGTTATTACGTGATGCTTTAGTAATTAAAGTATTGAGTGCAGAAAATAAATTAATTCAAAAAGCTGAGAAAGAATTATCTTTCATTGAGAAATCTTGTAAAAAAATATAAATACTTCTGGGCTCTAGAGAAATGTGTATGATTAATTATGAACATCTAAATTTCAGAAAATTGATCCAACACAAAATGTTATAACATGTTGATAGCCATTACATTCCCCATCCTAGTGAAGGCGTAAGTGATTTAGCCAAAACTATGGAGTCGTAGTCGATGTTTACTTTTGAAAGATGAATAGGCTATAACACAAGAGTTGTGAAAGATATGAAATGTCTCATGAGCTGCAGATAATTTGGAATCATGTACTCCATTCATCTTAGATGACTCGCTCTTCCAAGTTTTTAATTTTGAAGGATGTATGTTTTGTCTACTTGGTTGAGTTTTTAATGTTTTTTATGTGGATTATATATAAAATAAATAAATGCATTTATGGATGTGTATTAAAATAATGAAATTATAACAACCAAAGTTACATTTGAGAATAACTCAGGACCGATTCACAGAACTAACTTAAGACAAAATCCTAAACTTACTACCATTTACTCATTTTGGTATTCACAGAAGGCACTTACTCATTTTGATATTCACAGAAGGCACTTACTGATTGATGAGTAAGTGCCTTCTTTGAATACCAAAATGAGTAAGTGCACTTACTCATTGACAACAGACTGACTGCTCGTTCCGATCCGAAGCCTCCGAGATCATCTGCGGCGTCCCGTAAGGATCCTCCCTCAGCCCGACGCTCTTCAACGTTTACATGGCGCCTCTCGTATGCATCGCCCGACATCACAACCTCAACATAATCTCCTACGCCGACGACACGCAACTGATCCTCTCCCTCACCAAGGACCCCCTCACCGTCAAAGCCAACCTCCACCAGGGAATGAAGGCTGTTGCCGACTTGATGGAGGATAGCCGCCTTATGCTGAACACAAACAAGACAGAGATCCTCATCCTCGGGCCCAAACCCTTCAGCTTGGGACGACTCCAGGTGGCCCGCATCACTGGGGTCACTCCCCACACCTACCAACCACGCACGCAACCTGGGAGTCATCCTTGACTCGAAACTCATCACGACCAAATAAGTCAACGCTGTCTCCTCCACCTGCTTCAACACCCTCCGTATGCCCCGCAAGATCTACAGATGGATCCCGACAGACATAAGGAAAACAGTCACCCAGGCCCTAGTCAGCAGCAGACTCGACTACGGAAACACCCTCTACGCCAGAGCCCTGACCAAGCTCATCAACAGACTGCAAAGAATCCAGAATGCCTCGGCACACCTGATCCTCGACATCCCGCGCCGTGACCACATCACCCCCCACCTGAGGAACCTGCACTGGCTCCCCGTCGACAAAAGAATCTCCTTCAAGCTCCTGATCCACGCGCACAAGGCACTCCACAAGACCGGCCCAGCCTATCTCAACGGTCGACTCTCCTTCTACGTACCCAACAGGAATCTCCGATCCACAGACCTCTCCCTGACCACCGTCCCATGCATCCGTAGAACCACAGCCAGAGGCAGATCCCTCTCCCACCGCGCCGCCAAGACCTGGAACACCCTCCCCCTCAACCTACGACAAACCGAAGACCTTCTAACCTTCAGGAGATGACTCAAGACCTGGCTGTTCGACCAGTAGCAACAGCACTCCCCCCCTCTCCCCACCCTCAGCGCCTTGAAACCCTTGCGGGTAAGTAGTGCGCTTTACAAAATATTTGATTGATTGATTGATTTACACATTCAATGCATGGTATAGTGGTGACGTCACCATGCACATGGGATAACTCTGAATACATGACAAGACTTTCCACATATAAACAAAACTTATAGCTGCAAGGTGTGCCATTGTTACGTGTGAAGCACTCAGCTAATTCTGGCTTTTTGCCCATGTCACTTTATTTCTGGGGGTACTGAGCTCCTAGTTCCAAAGCAAATAAAGATTGGAAGCCCAGAATGCAATGTGATGTCTGTTAAAAGGGGGACTTGAAGTGTTACACCACCTTAATGTAGTCAGGCAAAGAGTACAGAAAAGCAGTAGCAAGCATGCGTAAAGCATCATATTTTAGGTACAGTATAATTTAGGGATACAAAAGAATCATCTTTAATTCAAAATGTTAAAGCTTTGTTTCATAAGGTACTGTGGTGTTTGCAAGTTTGACCACCTAACAGCATCATATTATTTAGCAAGGTGTAGGTGCACAACTCCAAACTGTTTCCAGGAATTCATTTATTGAAACATTTGAATAAAGTACTTTCGAGTCCAATGTAAGATGGATAACTCAGGCAGAGTCCTGACAAAGTGAGTGTGAGAGGTGATAAGATGCAAGAAAGAGTAATGAGACGTGAGAGTGAGTGCAATTCACAGACTTTCTATGCTTAAAACAGTCTACAAAACATCTATTGGACACAGTGGCAATGGGAACACACTACATATCCTGCATTTCTTTTCCTTGAATCAAATATTTGCTTTATAGCAATCACTGCAAAATAAAAACAATTTGTTTTTATAAAAACTGAAAAAACACAATTTTAGTCTATTTTAGGGGTTAGGTAGCTGAATAAACGCTGATAAACAGTAATTTCAAAAGGTTAGGAAAACACTGAGAAAACACCACTGAAACCCAAAAATAAAACACTAAAAACAAAATAGCATATGCACATCGCATTATCGAAGTATAGGCACCTAGTTAAAAAATGGCAGCAAGCCAACAGATATCAAGCCCTTCAATACTGGGAAAAGGAGCATGTATAGGGCAGATATGCCTCCCCCTGGATAGAGAACATCATTTTCTGGGGGAGGTATATCGATGATATACTGGTAATTTGGAATGGTCCCATTACCCATTTGGAGAACTATTTCCAATTCCATAACCAAAGTCCTTTCAATGTGACATTGACTATGGTGCATTCAACTGAACAAATTGATTTCTTGGATGTGACCTTCGTTGTTAAAGATGATACAATTCAGAGCACACTGTTCTGGAAACCAACGGAAAGCAACAGCACACTGCATGCGACGAGTGCACACCCGAAAAGTACCATCTCAAACATTCCATATGGGGAGATGGTAAGGTTGCGCCGTAATTGCAGTGAAGATACTTTGTTTAGAGGACATGTACAAGACACTAAGAAAAGATTTAAACAACAAGGCTATAAACAGAATATTCTAGATGTTGCTGAAAACAAAATACTAAATAAACGCAGAGAAACAACATTAGAGCAGAAACCTATTAGGGACAAGCAAAAGAATCAAATTGCTGTTGGACTGGTGACAAAATACAACAAACATAGTCATGGGGTGTATAAGATCTTAGCCAAACACTGGTCGCTGTTACAAGATGTCCCTGGTATTAAAGGAGAGATATCTGCAAAACCAAAGGTTACTTACAAAAGGGGCAAGACTCTGAGAGAGATGCTCTGCCCGAGTTACGTGATGCAAACAAAGAAAAATGCTATTACATGGCTACAGGGACCAATATATGGGTTCTTTACATGTGTTGCCTGTAATATTTGCCAATTTGCCAAAAACAGAACAAAGGACTTTAGTTATAATACGAAGAGGATTTATACCATCAGGCATATGATCACATGTAAAAGTACATATGTGACATACTTGCTGGGTTGCACGTGTAACATCATTTATGTGGGAAGTACAATTCGCCCTTTGAAAACCCGCATACAGGAACATGTGAGAGCCATTCGAAACCAAGATATGAGATACCCTATGACATTACACATGAAGGAACATTATGAGGGAAGAACGGACATATGGTTCCATGGCATAGATCACATTCAACCCAACCCCGGGGGGGGGGGGGGGGGGGGGGGGAATCGAGAACTGTCCCTTAGACGTAATGAAGCAGGTTGGATCTGTAGATTGCAAAGCACTATTAAGGGTCATAATACTGATGATGAGCTACATTATTTTCTCCAATGAGAGGGTGTCATCAAATTAGGCCTTTGGATATCACGATAAGCAGTTAAATGAAGTTGGGTGCGGAATCACCATTTTTAATCTCTAGTGGCCTATCCTATAGTATCGGGATTCTCCTGAGAAAGATACCTCTGAATAGGACATTGAAAAATGCAGGGTTATATTTTAGCTATCGCTTTATTTACATTCAAATACTACTATTGATGTGAAAATGTAACATTGTTCTAGAAGCAAAGGTACAAAAAATTAGAGATTAGATTGGGATAATATTGAGATATAAAATAACACATTAGCAGGATTTGGTTATCATGTCATATTGAATACTTATTCCAATTATAAAAATGTGAAATATACGTTTCGATAAATGCACAAGTGATGAAGTAAAGAGGGACAATGCACACATTGAGGTATTGCTTCAATGGAGAACAAACAATATGTATGGCCTTACTACGCTGTTACAAATATGCCATGTCTGGATGTATATATGGCCCTATTATGCTGTTATAAATATGCTAGGTCAGATTATATATGTTTTTAGATATAAGTGTGATGAATATCACACTGGTTGGAACTATTGGGAGCAAATGCGTCATATTATCAATAATTGAACTTTATGCTTTAGACAGATCGATCCACACGACATGCCAGATGCACTGGTGGCATGTTTTTTAGACCGACCTAGTACAAATTAGTATGTGACCCCCTTTACATATAATTTAAATATTATAAACTGTAGATTTTTTTTACCATATGCTAACAATTCGAATGGGATTTATAAATTCCTTTACAATATCAAAACAATATAAGTGAGCCATGACAAACTTTATTTAACCTTTAGATGTCATGGTTTGAGGCTACTCGTGCAATACGCCATATTCAAATGGCGAGTGCTTTATTAGATTCGGGAATGGTCAAGCTACGGGTATCCCATGGGATGGGGTGTAGTTTAGAGACCTCCCCTAGGTGATCACGGCACGTGAGTACGGAGTGCACGCTGCACGTAGATTTAAGGAGCGTTGGAATTGGGCGTTCTCCTTCGAACATTTGAGCTGACACTCTGTTACTGTTGCCGTACGTTGCTTTTCTGGTGAGTGTAGCGGTAGGCTTAAATGTTTTCGTTTCGGATAATTGGTATTGCAGAGGCCGCCGCACCCCCCGCAGGGGAGGAGAGGCTTGGAGGCCGGCGCCATAACCCACGCAGTGCCCACCAGTGGGGTAAACTGGTTATGGGCACCTAAAAGCGTCCAGGAACCAGTGGAAGCGGGGTGCGCACCAGCCACCCCGACCGGAAGTGACCCGTGACCCGGGCGCCCCCCAAGGGTCGGCCAATGGTCACCTAGGCTTTGTTTGAACCCCCCAATCAGGGGGGCTCACCTGAGGCCCTTATGGAAGGGCCAAGAGGATTTAAGAGCCGCCGCTCCCCAGCAGAACCACAACGTCTTCGAGGAGCTGGGGGAGCGGCGCAACGGCAACAACGACTGAAGGACCGAAGAACCGAAGCAGAGGGAAGGCGAGGCCCTGTCGGCGAACTCCAGGTCGCGGTCTTTCCGAAGAGGACAGCACAGCGGTGCGGGGCGCCAAGCTTATCCCCCAACTCCTCGAGGTAGCAGAAGAGGTCGAGGCATCGGCGAACGAACTCGGCAGCACCGATCAAGCCCCCTCCTCCCCCGCCTCACCGCATCTAGCGCGCATCGGGCCGCTACGGTAAAAGGGGGGAGACCTCTAAGAGCCAGGATCCAGGCGGGCCTAGGTGCAGTGGTCAGCACATCCCCGCTCTCTTGCTACGGTGGGAGGCGCGGTCCCCCTGCCCGCCTCAGCGACATCCCGCCAACACAAACCAGGCGGGACGCATACCTCACTACGGTTGGGCCAGGCCGAGACTTTCTCCTCTGGAGCGTCGAGCGGAGCAGCAGTAGCCCACCACGACTCGGTTCTCCTGGAATGGAGCGCATAGCGAGAACGCGCCCACACCATCCTCGCTGCCGGAACCTACGCATCAGGCGGTGCATTCGTCAGAAGGAGATCAGCACGCTCAGAGCCCTGTGGAAGCACACGCATCGCGCGGTGCCACAGCAAACGGCCTGACGCAGGCGCGCAGAAACGCCAGGGTGACTGCGGTTTCACGAGGGAGCCATGGCAGAGGGCCAGCCTGAAGAGGTCACAGAGCTACTAAGGAGAATCCGCGAGGTATCAGCCATCCACGGGGACGACTGGATGCAGCCGCATGTGAACAAGCGGAAGGAGAACAGACCGGGAGACCAGGCTGAGGAGGAACCAGGCCCGTCAGCACCCAAGAAGCCCAAAGTCACGCCGCGGAAGAAGACAGCCAAGAGGAACCCCCCAAAGAAAGTGCGCCAGAAATCCCCTCCGCCGAGGCTGGACGACGGGGACCAGGGCGAAGCGACTGGCAGAGGAGTGAACGGTGAGCATATCAGTACCATCGTTAAAGAGTGCTTAAAGTCGCTGGCGCCAGCATTGCTTAATGGCGCAGGGCAGGGGGTAGCTGGGCCTAGGGAGCAGCGCGCAGAAGAGGCAGCAGGCATGTCATGGCACATGGTCGACCCAGGGTGGGCACGACAGGCAAGGGTGCAGGAACAGGTGGGTCTGTCCACACAGGGCGAGCAAATTTCACCGCTAGCCGGTTGGGGGTACGGCCCCACGGCAGGGAGCCCAGCACTTGGTGGGCTAGTCACTGACCCCTACGTCAGGCCATCCCCCGGCCCGGCGTCCTTGACAACAAAAGCCACGGGCCTAGCATGCCTCATCCCCCTGGCAGTGAAGGAAAGAATATGGCGCAAGGAATTCATAGATATATTCTCGCTGCTGGAGATACAGCTTGAGGCCCTCGACCTTACCACGTGCGACAGGAAAGAAGAGGACAGGAAAGAAAGGCGCGGTGCCAGAAAGGAGCGTAATTTTGAAAATTGGTTAGATGCATTCAGAATTATGGCATGTATTATAGTAGAGAAGTTCCCCCACTGCGCCGCTGATCTATGGTTATACGAGGCCAATATTCATCTAGCACAGAGGCAGTTCCCTGGGGAGGCTTGGCTGGAATACGATAAAGGTTTTAGATTAAAAATGCAGAGGCATCCCGAGATCGAGTGGGATGAGGAGGATGTCTCGGGGTTCATCCACAAAATGCTCGCAGCCAAGGAAGTGAGAGCTTGGGCAGGTAGAAACGACCAGTCCTTTCGGAGCTCTTACCAAAAGGGAAAGAACAGAACTTACCAGAGGCAAACCACGGGGAGATCCTACTCACCAACCACAACCAAAGCGATTTGTTGGAGATATGAGGCAGGCGATTGCTCATGGGGCTCTTCATGTAAGTTCCAACACGCATGCTCCAGCTGTGGAGGCAGGCACACCGCTGCGGCGTGCAAGGGGGCCAAGCGCGAGTCAAGGGGCGACAAGAAAGAGAAGAACAAGAAGCACTAGCCCTAAGGCAGGGAGAAGCGGGGACCTGGTAGACATTCGAGATTGCCAGCTGGCCAGATCCCCCATTAATACGCAACAGCTGCGCAGATTAGCAAACAAATATCCAAACAAAGGGGACGCCAGGGTGCTGGTAGATGGATTTGAACAGGGTTTTGTCATCCCATTCCAGGGCCTGTTACCACTAGAGGGGGCGAGCAATTTAAAATCAGCGATGCAACACCCTGAGGTGGTAAGTGCCAAAATAGCGAAAGAAAAGAGCTTGGGTAGAATCGAGGGCCCCCTCCCAAAGGAGCTACACGCAGGCATAGTGGTCTCTCCACTGGGGGTGGTCCCCAAGAAGGAGCAGGGGCAATTTAGATTAATACATCACCTATCATTCCCCGATGGATCGTCCGTGAATGACGGAATCGACCCCGAAGCCTGTTCAGTAGGTTATGCGTCGGTGGAGGACGCAATTGAATTGGTTAAAGCGTCAGGAAAGGGATCCCTCATGGCTAAAGCGGACATCGAATCTGCTTTCCGCCTGCTGCCTGTCCACCCCTCCAGTTTCCATTTACTGGGCTTCCAGTGGGAGGGAGACGTGTTTATTGATAAGGCCATGCCTATGGGTTGTGCCATATCGTGTGCCTACTTTGAACAATTCGCTACCTTTTTGGAATGGGCTCTGCATGACGGGCACCAGGAAGGCGGAAAATTGCACTACCTGGATGATTTCCTGTTCACAGGCCCAGCAGGATCCCCTATGTGCGCTAGTACGCTGGCAGCTTTTGAGGTTTTGACCAGGTCCCTTGGGGTCCCCCTAGCAAGGGAAAAAACGACAGGCCCAACCACGAGACTTACATTCCTGGGCATAGAACTGGACTCCATTGCAGGGACTGCCAGGCTGCCCGCAGACAAAGTAAAGGAATTCAGGGAAGAAGTGGCCAAATTACGGGGCCGGAACAAAGCCACCCTCAGGGACATCCAAGGAGTGATAGGAAGACTGAACTTTGCGGCCAGGGTAATCCCCACCACCAGGGTATTCTCGAGGCGTCTGACAGGGCTGACGGCAGGCGTCACCCACAGACATCACCACATCCAGTTGAGTGCGGGTGTAAAACAAGACCTGCGTCTGTGGGATGAGTTCCTGCAGGATTTCAATGGTGTTCTGATCTGGAGAGAAGGGTGGGTGCCGGCCAAGCAGATAGCCCTCTACACGGATGCAGCCGGGAGCCGGGGTTTTGGGGCAGTCCTGGGTAAAAGATGGTGTGCAAGCCAGTGGCCAGACAGATGGCATGCGCAGGGGCTCACCAAGAACATCACATTCCTTGAACTGTTCCCAATAATAGTGGCGCTGACCGTGTGGAAAGAGGAGATAAAAAACCTGAAGCTCAGTCTATGGTCAGATAATAAGGGAGTAGTGCAGGCCATTAACAGAGGCGCAGCGAGATGCAATGACATGTTGAGGCTAATGCGGCAGTTAATAAAATTACGGCTGGAAGGGAACCTGGAGCTGAAGGCCCGCCACGTGCCAGGGGCAGAGAACACGGCAGCAGATGCACTATCCCGGTCCCAAATGAAGCGTTTCAGAGAGCTGGTTCCCGGGGCAGACAGGGAGATGACCCCTTTTCCAGCATACCTTTGGGACCTGGGGGGGTAGACCTGTCCAGACTGGTAGGGCACGCACTCACCCCAGAAGCAAGCAGGAGATACAGGAACTACGCAAGCACAGTAATGAGAGTCGGGGGCATAAAATCACTCGAAGACAAAGCAGGGACTCGCACAGCAGTAGAGAAATTCGTGCAATGGGCATTCAATGCCAAGAAAACAAGATCTTGGGCACAGGCGCACTTGTCCGCCATCGCCCATTTTGCCAGGCTCCACACAGGCGAGGATCCCACGGCCTCCTCCTATCTAAAGACAGCCTTGAAGGGCTGGAAAAGGGTTGAAGGGTCAAGAAAGGACGACAGGCGCCCCATTGACTTTAACAAGCTGGGTCAGCTCCTGGGGGCCTTGGGAGGCATCATTACAGACAAATTCGAGCTACTACTATTTAGGGCAGCATTCACCATGGCCTTCATCGGCGCATTCCGCATCAGCGAGATAGTTGCGCGGCTGCGCCAAGCAAGACAGGCCCAGCGCAGCGATGCCTACAGGCTAGGGACATCAAACCCATGGCAAGGGCCGTTGAACTCACACTGAGACAGACCAAGACGGACAGGGCACAAAAGGGGACGACTATACGTCTCCATTGCATCCCAGAGGCTGGGCTCTGTGCAGTGTGCTGGTTATTCAAGTACATGGTGGCCCGCCCGGCTGGCGAGGGCCCCCTCTTTAAACATCAGGATGGAAGGAACCTGAGCAAGTGCCAATTCACAGCAGTGATGCGCCAGGGTTTGGGTAAAGCCGGTTTTCAATCGGCGTCTTTTGCCCCTCACTCTTTCAGGATCGGCGCAGCGACCTCGGCATCGCAGCATGGCATGCCTGAGGACAGGATCCAGGCCGTGGGCAGATGGCGTTCCAAGGCCTACAAGTCATACATACGCCCACACCTTGTATAAAAATAAAAAAAAGGGGTGGGGTGGGGGGGCAGTCACTTTGGGATGCCGCACGGCAGGGTGCTTGTCCCTCAACCAAACCCGGTGCGCAGCAGGCCACCTTAACGGAATTCTTTCTCTTGGCAGGGGGACGCCCGCGGCTGGTCTGGGTGGTGGGACATTCATTTATGTCCAGAATGGAGTCTTGGTGGCGGCGATCGGGTCACAAGACAAGCAGGCCCAAAGCAACGTACATCCGCTGTATAGGGCAACTGGGTATGAGATGGGAACAGCTACTGCCAACGCTGGACAACCTCATGGCAGACTCTGCGTGGCTGCCCGACGTCCTGATCATTCACCTCGGGGGCAACGACCTGACGCGGCTAGGTCGCAAGGCAGTGGGGCAGGCCATCCAAAAGGACCTCACCAAGGCGGCGAAATGGCTGGGCTCCACGACAGTAGTCTGGTCAGAAATGATCAGCAGGAGGCACTGGAGAGGCGCTGACTCCAACAAGGCGGTGGATAATGCGAGGCGAAAATTGAACACCGCGATGCACAAGTTCTGCTCCACCAATGGCCTGGAATCAATCCGGCACGGCCTCATCCACCCGGGCCACCCGGAGCTTTATGGCCAAGACGGGGTACATCTCTCCGACAAGGGGATGAAGGTGTTCTGGGAGAACTTGTGGGGTGCAATGGCGCTCGCAGGTTGTAGATAAAAAAAAAAAAAAAAACGGAGGGGAGCCACGAACCAGGGGCAGGTGGGGGAGCCGCAGAAAGACGTGAGCCTCCCTGCGGCGTGGCGGAAATCCTACAATGGTTGGCTTAGGAAACACACCGGCGGGCGGTGTGTAGGAGGAGGGCCACTCACTTTTGAATGCCGCACGGCAGGGTGACGTGGCCGCACAAAGGAGGGGAGTAACAGGAGGAGACGGCACTCGCGGCCCAGACCCGGCCGGACGGCAGGGCGCAAATGGTAGCGAGCTGGGGACCTAACTCCAGACAGATACGCTCCCCTCCACGACACGCAGAAGGCGTGGTCAACCAACCACTGGAACACCAATAGACTGAGAAGGAGCTGGTTTTGTACAAGTGCCATTTACGAACTGAAGAGGGCACAAAAAAGACTGATACCTGTTATCACCTGATGGTGTCATAGTTGGTAATATGACGTGTATGATTGATGGGTACAGTTTGCAAATGGAAGATTGCATAACCAGTATGTGTTTTAATATTAATAAAGCTGCGGCCAACAACGACCATCACTAATAACCGTTATTGTTGGCTGACATTATTTTCCATCAGCTTGAAGATTGGCATGCGGGCCGGGGAGTGTGTTTGTGTTTTGGGTACCCATGGAATAGGCAAGTGCGGGGGTTATTGCAGAGGCCGCCGCACCCCCCACAGGGGGGGGAGGCTTGGAGGCCGGCGCCATAACCCACGCGGTGCCCACCAGTGGGGTAAACTGGTTCTGGGCGCCTAAAAGCGCCCAGGAACCAGCGGAAGCGGGGTGCGCACCAGCCACCCCGACCGGAAGTGACCCGTGACCCGGACGCCCCCAAAGGGGCGGCCAATGGTCACCTAGGCTTTGTTTGAACCCCCCAATCAGGGGGGTTCACCTGAGGCCCTTATGGAAGGGCCAAGAGGATTTAAGCCCCGCCGCTCCCCAGCAGAACCACAACGTCTTCGAGGAGCTGGGGGAGCGGCGCAACGGCAACGACTGAAGCCCACCCACCCACACCTAAGGGACAGCAATGTTGCAGTGCTGGACAAGGGAAGGGGTGTTTGCGGAAATCCTACAATGGTTGGCTAAAGAAACACACCGGCGGGCGGTGTGTAGGAGGAGGGCCACTCACTTTTGAATGCTGCACGGCAGGGTGACGTGGCCGCACAAAGGAGGGGAGTAACAGGAGGAGACGGCACTCGCGGCCCAGACCCGGCCGGACGGCAGGGCGCAAATGGTAGCGAGCTGGGGACCTAACTCCAGACAGATAAGCTCCCCTCCACGACACGCAGAAGGCGTGGGCAACCAACCACTCGAACACCAATAGACTGACAAGGAGCTGGTTTTGTACAAGTGCCATTTACGAACTGAAGAGGGCACAAAAAAGACTGACACCTGTTATCACCTGATGGTGTCATAGTTGGTAATATGACGTGTATGATTGATGGGTACAGTTCGCAAATGGAAGATTGCATAACCAGTATGTGTTTTAATATTAATAAAGCTGCGGCCAACAATGACCATCACTAATAACCGTTATTGTTTGCTGACATTATTTTCCATCAGCTTGAAGATTGGCATGCGGGCCGGGGAGTGTGTTTGTGTTTTGGGTACCCAGGGAATAGGCAAGTGCGGGGGTTATTGGACGATGAAGACAGGTTTAGACGTAAAGCGCATCGGTTTTAAATGAATAGTCTGATTTAAAATGTCATGTTTGGTGTGCAGGGCATCGAGCCTAAGCGCGTTGGACTGTTGCTTAATCACATAGCCTCGTAACCAACAGGCTCCTAATTTTTACAGTGCTCGATAACATCAGGAAATTGGTGACACGACTTCCTGCCATGCATATGTTTTATAAGGAAGCTATTTGAGAGAAATAGGAATAACAAATATATGTAAAGTGGTGGGGCAAACTTAGCCAGACATACGTAATACGTGGGATTGGTGCTTTGTGACAATTTTGTCCGATATGGTATAACGGGTACCGTATTGAGGAAGGGGGGGTGTTGTTTGATAATGTGCATTTGAGGAAAAGATATGCGGGCTAGTGGAAACGGGCATCTAGCCGTAATGATATATTAGGAAAGGTGGTGGCTCATTAAAAATATTCCGATGCATAGTTTGAAAAATACAAACAGGGGACTGGTGGTATCGAGTGTACTTCCCCAGTGAGGATCTACTGTTGCTGTCAAGGGAGTAGTGTTAAAGTAGACAGGATATATAGATATGGAGACAAATCTTATTGTTTCTGTTGTATAGGAACAGTAGCCGATTACATGCAAGATACCGAACACGACGGACAAGATTAGAAGACTGTGTTTATCGGACACAGTCAATATGGTAAGATGCCGTTTTAACTATTAGGATACACGTGTGATTTACAATGTAGTTTCCCACTTAGGAGGGCTAATAGAGGTCATGAAAAACCTTGCCCTGGCCCACGTGTGAGGACCAGATATTGGAATTTGCTCTCTCTTGATCCAACCAGTGATGGAATTTGACACTTATATACAAATATCAGAACAGAGGCTTCATGTTATGATATGACAAATATTTACCATTGTATATCCGATTGGCAAGAGAAAATGTATTACTTCGGGCTCTTGCAGGTGACAATATGTCGAATTGGGTCCAGCTTAGGATATATAAGTGTTCATGAATTGTTAGTTAGAGTAATGGCATGTGATGATACTGTACCCTTGGGATGTCGTGGTAACACTTAAGAATATGATTCATGCAATCAAGGTCAAAATTATAAAGAAGAAAATGTGAGGGGCTGATTTTTATGCAATAAGATTGGTATAAAATGAGGATGGGGACATATATTTAATGAGAATCTGTTTTGTTTTTCAACAAAAGATTGAAATTAATTGTTGCACATATGGATGTAACCATAGTGTAATTTTAGCTAGGGAATAGTGTTGTTGAGGATTAGAGACCAGTGTTCGAAGTAATTCTCTTCTTTGTTGATATAAATACTAGGACGGAATGATAAATGTTTGTATATATTATTATACACGTAATTTTTAAATGTTTTTACAGACCTCACGAAGTTCTTTTGAACGAAACGCGTTGGCTGCCCGATGGAATTTGAATAAAGAAGACTAAAGCAATCTGATACTGGATGGACATTTTCATTTAAATCCATTGTAATTTGTACTATTGATATATGGTGGTGCAATCCACAGTGGGTGGAATCTTTGTTTCTGATCAAAAGCGATCGCCTCTTGGGAACAACGGAGGCAGTAGAAGTGCACACCACGAGAGCCAGAAGCTCATTACTCTCGATATAAGTTGGACGGGTGGGCATTTGGTTAATTGAGAGGTGCGTCACACACAATTTCTTTGTGTGTAGTGTTGAGTTGTTCCGGTTTGGGTTTTTCACAGAGTAAGAAAATAATTTGAGCAGAATGTGCTGCTATCCTCTGCATATCATGTCTCTTACTGTTTTACTGCTCACAAGGACCAGACCTATGGCAAGGTGCGCTGGCAGTAGGAGGCCTTCTTCAAGAGTTTTTAGCAGACTATATTTTCTATATTAAAGAAGCCAAAGAAGGGCTGTAAGAGAATGTCCTCTGCCACCCTACCTTCATTTGAAATAGAAACGGAAACATGACTGGTTGGCAAAGGAGCCTTCAATAGTGTACACTTTTGTTTCTAGTCTGGGTATAATATGCTTACACTGTGTACATAATGATTGGCTTTGTAAATGCATAAACAGGATGGTTCACTGGAGCCGATGGTTCTCTAGAACCTTAGGCAGTCTTAGGTTAGATGCAAAATTGACTTGGCCAAGATGCAAAATGACACTTGCTGCTGTCAAGGAGCTTGACAGAAACACAATTACAATCTGTAAATGTGAAACGTGCTTCCAGTCTTAAGCTTGCTTTATTATAATTGTACATTACATAAAACTTAAATTTACCTGATGTGATTCTTTTGTGGCATTTTGTGTAGTCAGCTGTCCTTCAGGAGGCCTTAAAAATGAAAACAATCGAGTTAATTTGATAATGTGTTTTGCTTGTCCAACATCAAAGAAATAGTTCTACTTGCAAGTGGAGTGGTTCATCACTGCCAAGTGACTCTATGGTGTTTGTGACATTGACTTCCATTTGCACTTTTAACAGTCAATTTAGAGGTTGCCAATAGCTGTAACAAAGTCAGGACTGGTTAAAGATGTCACAAGTTGAGAATCACTTGGAAGACCATGGAAGACACCAACATTTGTTTACATTTATTTTGAAATAAAAATACACAGAGAAAACAGTCTTTGAATACTGCAAAGCAAAGAGCATGTGAGGATGGTGAAAGCTTACACGGATAAATATTTAAATTTCTGTCATCTACACAGCAAAAGTAACATGAGAGCAATATTACCTGATCTGGCAATTTATGTTGGCATAAATTATGGTGAAGGGAACATACAACCAGATGGGATGGAAGAAGCTGTGTTATTTAATACTATAATACAGAACTAGCAAATTGTAATGTCTTCTTAGCAGAGACACAGCCAACGGAACGGAGAAAGTAGAGATACATTAAGTCAGCAGTTTTAAGAATATTAGATTTATTAGATATGTTTTTACCAGTTGTTGCTCAATTAACATTTGCTGAAAGCTAACATGCTAAGATTCTGTATGGTACAAAAAACAGAACTACACAGTGTAGTGTTCTGAGACTATGTGCACTAGGACCCTTGTGGTTCTGGGCGGACTAAACAGAGGAATTACTCAACTTGTTGGGAGGTGTTAAGATGAATGGTTATGACATAATGAAAGTTCAACATGTGATCGTATGCTGAGGAATAAAAACGTCTTGCAGAGCTCTGCGTATAGTGTATTTACTTGCTAGCTCCCAGGCTGGGGAGGGTGCTACAATTGGCCACATGTAGGGTGTAAGTGCCCCAAAGCAACAAAACTGCTCTCCCTGAGAGTGTGTTAAGGTACAGTAACCTGCTCGTTCGAAGCATCACTTCAGCCCAGACACAGCCCTCTAAGAAGGTAAAGGCTGTGCAGAGGAGAACTTTCGGAAAGCCAGTCAGAACCCGCTCGTAAGGCTGAAAGAAGAGATACTGAGCTGCCCGGTAACACAGAGCCTTGTTTCATGCAAAGCAAATGCTAAAGGAAGCGATAACCAGGTATGAAAGCAGAAATATACTTACCGGCAAGAGCAAAGTAAGTGCCACACCACCTTAAAATAGGAGCGAGACAATTTGAGCACAAGCACATGGTTCTACTTGCAGAAGCTGCAAGCTCCTGTGGAGCTTGCAGCTTCTAGTGAGAGTTTTCAATGGTTGTAGAAGGGAGTGCAAAGTATAATGCAGCTGCGTTCCTGAAGTCACCTCCAGCATTCAACACCGCCAAGAAACAAAATATTGGCGCCAATTGGACTGCATGGATTGAGACGTTTGATGACTTCATAGATACCTTAGAAGAAGTAGATAATAAGAAAATCATTAAATACTTAACCTTGTCGGTGACAGAGTAAAAGAAGTGCTGAAGAAATTCTTTCAGACTGCGTCAATATCATACTATCAGATCGAAGAAGTATTAGGAACCAAGTTCAATCCAACGCCGAATGTCGACTATGAAAGGTACATTTTAAAAAAAGCGAGACAGCTGGTGAAACAATGGATGAGTTTGTTGAGAGGCTTGATGTTCTTATCAAACACTGTCATCAATGGCTGTCTGTAAGAGTCATTCAAAAGGTGCATGTTGAGAAAGATGCTCAGTTTGGAGAAAGAACTAATGGCTGCAAGGGCCGATGAAAGGACGAATCGGGAGGCTGCTGATATGGAAGCTGGAACATCGAAAAGAGAATCAGCGCTGCTAATCAAAAGCAAGTACAAATATAAGGTGGATGCATGCAAGTCGAAGTCTCCAAGGAGGAAAAAGTTGTGATTTCCGATGTGGTTTTTTGAGGCGTCCACTTATAGGCAGATGTGCAAAGATTGCAGGAGAGAAAACCCCTTCATACGAGTTCGCAAAGTAAAAAAGAAACCAACGGCATCACAGCGAGAAGAGAAAATGGATGCCAGAAGGTTCCAGAAGAATTCTCGCCACGCCCACTGTGGAAAAAGGTAGAAAAAGGTAGGGCTATGACCTTTCTCAAGATTTGCCCGGCGCTAACCGCCTTTGTACCATTCAAATTACCAAGCAATGAGGCAGGCGCCGGAGACCAGAAGGCAGGAAACAGAGGTTTTATTCCGACGGAGCAGAACACATCAGATCGGACAACAAGGTATCGTCTCGAGGTGCTCTAACAGCCTCTCTGAGGCCTGGCCTCTTATACACTGGTTTATGGCATGTGACCTTTCTTTATTACAATCATAACATTGTGAAGTAAGGAAAAAGACATCCCCATAATCCTCGTGTCAATCCCACCCCCGTATACCTTCACAATAGAGGTCCTCAACCTGCTGATAAGAGGAGGGGGTCATCACGCAGCTGAGTGTTTCGCCAAGTCTTAGGATGTGTGCGCCTGATCATATCCCAGGGGGTGGGGAGGCCCTGATCAACAGTGTGTCCTTTGAAGAGGGGCAATTCCATACAATGAGGGGCAGTAAATGGTATCTCCCGGCTTAGGCAATGGCCTCGGACCTGTGTGGACAGTCGGACATGGGGTAAGGGGTCATCAAAGGAGTGGTATTCATGCCGCGTGGACAATCCAGCGCGGAGGGAAGGTTTATCAACAGAGGGGCATTCATGGGAGGAGAGGAGGTGCTGGTCAGGCGCTGGCGTGACTCCCAAGGACAGGGTCATGCAGAAGGGTTATGCTCATGAGGGGGAGGGAGGGGGAGCCAGGGTGCGCGGAGGATGCTTGCTGGGTCAGAGGGGCGCGCTGGCGATCGATCGTGGACAGGGAGACCACGATACCTAAAATGGCTGCCGTGCACGTCGTACGTGGGTGACAAGCTGGCGCAGATGATGTTTAGATCGCAAACTAAAATTCCACAGTCCTCCCTTTTAACATGTCTCGCCAACTTGTCAGTTTGGATTTATCCCCATAAGGCCACGTATTTCTACTTCATAGAGGGGACTCATGTGCTCATTTCGGAAGTCCAAAGTCTTTGGGCACATACAGTTAGAAACAAGGCCGCACAAAGATGGCAGACATTGGATACCTAAGCAAAACCCACATAATATCACAACAGGTATCAGTACGAAGGAAAACAACCTCCAACCCCAGTTCTTCAAAGTGTCCCAAAACCAGCTCCCAAGCGACCATCCTTCTTGTTCTTGGTGAACCTCCGAGGAAAGTCTGTGGAGGTGCTCAATTGCTTTGTAGACGGAAGGTGAGTTATCTGGCACGTAGGTACAGCAGCTAGATCCGATGATGCGGCATGCTCCTCCTCGATCGGCTAGGACGACATCTAGGACAAGGCGGTTTTGAAGGGTCACGAGGCGGACCGCCTGAAGCTCCGCCGTGTTGTTAGCGAGGATGCCAGCCGTGATGTTGATCGTCGTTTCTACTGCCTGGGTCAGGTGTCGGATAGCGCGGCTGTTTGCCATTGGGCCCCACAGGGGAACAAGTCCCTTTGCTGCATCCAAGAACTGAGCTCCAGTGGAGTCGGCTTGTTCCATGTCATCTGCACGCCTCTGCCGGTGATGGTTAGCAGGGGCTACATACGTGGGGGGAAGGATGAAGGCAATGTAGCAGATACCCTTCCAACCTTTCGGGAGCCAGGTGTAAGCTTTGGTGCCACACACAAAGTACATATTTGGAGAAGCAACAAAGGAAGGGGGATCAACTGAGTCCAATGTTCTGGTGATTCGGCAGGAACTGTGACCCACCAGCTGTGTTCCCTGGCCTTCGAGACACACAAGTCCTGTGACATTGATAACAGACAGAGCCACAGTCAGAGTGGCGGTAGTTTGTTTTTGCAGATGAGAGAAGGTGGTTCTGGCTGGATTGTGGAGCACCTGTACTTCGACTCGTTCTTTGGCTGGAATGTCTTTAAGGAAGGTGGCGCCTGTGAGCGCAGGACACAGGGCAGCAGAGGTCTTTCCGGTTTTGTTCTGCCAGAACCCAGAGTAGAAGTGCGACACTGTCTGGCTGGAGGTGGCATTATCCTTGTGGCTCTCTTGCATGAGGATCAACCAGGCGAGGCAGGAGCCGTGAACTGAGAAAGGAGAAGGGATGAAGGGGATGGAGTGTCCGGTGGCATGCGGGAGCAACCCGCAGATCCAGCAGTTCGTCGCATTTGCAGCAAGGTTGTGTTGGTGCAACAGTTGCACGAAGGAATTGTTCCAGAATTCCCTGCGCCTTTCCCGTAGCTGAGGCGACAGGGAGATCAGGTGATGCTCTTTCATAGGGGTCGGTTGTGCAGTAGGTAGCAATGCCTCATGAGCCGGTGTGCTTTCCTCCAGAATCCAGAAGGAGGTCATGAGGAGGAGGCAGAAGAGGAAGACAATAAAGAGGGCGATTGTCTTTGATTTGTGCAAATTGTCAGTCTTTGGGTTTCTATAGTGGGTATTTCCTGTTGCTTCCATCATCTTCTTATCTGGCGCTTCCATCATCTTCTTATCTGGCGCTTCCATCATCTTCAAGGGGCTCGGTAGCGGGCAGAATCACAGACTTCGTTTAGCTTCTCTCCCGGTAACCCTTGGTTGTGTTTAGGTCACCGTTCTGAGATTCAACTTAGTCTGTGGCCTACTTAGCCGAAGCTCCCTCCTTTCTTCGCAGGAAATACCCTTCTCTGGATGGCACAGTGGGATCAGAGAATTTAGCAAGTTCAAGTGCCTCAGTATCGGGATAACAGTTCAATGTCGGTCGGTCTTTGTTCAGGAGCTCTTCTTGGGTGCTGACGTTTTCTGTCGTGGCCAGGTTTGCAGAGACCTTCCGGCAGTGATGTGCGTGCAGCCAGTGCCTCTTCCCCTCCACTAGAAGCGCCGTTCGTGTGGTAATCAGCACTTGCCAGGGGCCCGTCCACCGGGGTTCCAGACTCTTGGTTCGTTGGAAATTTCGTATTAGGACGAAATCTCCCGGTTGGATGTCGTGGCCGGGGCCCCTGGAAGCATCGGGGATGGCCTGCTGCACCTGTTGATGAATGACAGACAACGTCTTAGTTAATTTGCACAAATAATCAGACAGTAGGACGTCCGGGACGTCATGAATGGAGGTTGGTTTGGGAGCAGTCCAGAGGTTCATCGGTCGCCCGAACACAACCTCGTAGGGGGTCAAATGGTGTTTGGTGGGAGTGGAGCGCATCGATAGCAGGGCCAAAGGGAGAGCGTCTGGCCATTTAAGTCCGGTGGTTGCCACTATTTTTGACAATTTCAACTTCAGTGTGGCATTATGGCGTTCCACCAGGCCGGCGGATTGGGGGTGGAAGACTGCGTGGAATCTCTGTTTCACCCCCAATCCCTTTAGGATTAGTTGGATAACCTCAGCTATGAAGTGGGGGCCATTGTCGCTCCATAAAATTCGGCAAAGGCCATAGCGAGGGAAGAATTCTTTCAGCAGTACTTTGGCAGTTGTCATGGCAGTGTTGTCACGGGTTGGATAGGCCTCTACCCATTTGCTGAAGGCACATACAATGACTAGTACATACTTCAAGCTTTGGCATCTCTCTAGTTGGATGTAGTCCATCTGAAGGACCTCAAAGGGGTGATTGGGGGTCCCAAACCCTCCCCGGGGTACCACAGTTCCTTTCCCGGGGTTGTGTTGCAGACAGATAAGGCACTGCTGGACTAGGCGTCTGGCTGAGTCGGGGATTTTGTCATTGTGCCAGACTTTGGAAATGAGTTCGATCATGGGTGCAGATCCTATGTGTGCGGGGGAATGTGCCATCGTCAGTATGGGGATCAGATATGAGTCAGGCAGCAACCATCTGTTGGCATCCTTTGTTCGCCAGCAGCCCTCATCATCCTTCAAACCCACCTCCGCCCACTGAGTCAGTTCGTGAGGGCTGCTGGCCGACTGGATGTCTCTGATCATTTCCCTTGTGTCAGTCCATTTCTCTGCTTGTGACCTGGTCACATATATGCGTGTTACCGTCCTATTCTCAGCTGTGGTTCGTGCAGTGATGTCGGCCAGTGCATTCCCTTGTCCGACCAAGTCTGTCACCCTTTTGTGTGCCTGACATTTGATCACCGCTAATCGTTTGGGGAGGAGAACTGCTTCAATCAGGGCGGAGACTAGATCTCCGTGGAGGATAGGGGTGCCGTGGGATGTTAGGAATCCCCTCTCCCTCCACAGGAGTCCGAAATGGTGGACCACCCCGAAGGCATACTGGCTGTCTGTATATACGTTCGCGGTGGTCCCTGTGGCTATGATGCATGCTCGTGTGAGGGCTATCAGCTCTGCTGCCTGGGCAGATCGTTGTGTGATGCAGGCTGTTTCAACTACTGTTCGGGCTGTCGTTACTGCATAGGCAGCTGAAGTGGTGCCATCTGGGAGCTTGATGCATGAGCCGTCTACCCATAGCTCTCCATCGGGGTCAGTAAAAGCAGTGTCTCGGAGGTCAACTCTACTCCTAGTTTGTTCGTCCGTGAGGGTCACACAGTCGTGTATGGGAGGAACGTCGGGGTCATTTTCAGGCAGGGGCAACAATGTGGCAGGGTTCAAAGTCGTGCATCTCTTTAGGGTGATGTGGGGTGCAAGTAGCGTCAGTTCGTACCCTGTCAGTCGTGCACTAGTCAAATGTTGAGTCTTGGTTTGGTTCAGAAGGGTGTCGACAGCATGGGGTACTAACACGGTCAGAGAGTTCGAAAGTACGATTCCTTCGCTCTGACGGATAGAGACGGCAGCGGCAGCTACCGCTCGAAGGCAGGCAGGCAAGGCTCTGGCTACAGGATCAAGAGTGGCGGAGAAGTAGGCACAAGGGCGCTGCTTAGGACCAATCGATTGAGTTAGGACAGACAATGCACACCCCTCCCTTTCGTGGGTGAAGAGGGAGAAGGGTTTGGAGTAATCCGGGGTTCCTAGGATGGGTGCTGAACAGAGTGCATCCCGTAATTCCTTAAAGGATGCTTGACACTCAGTGGTCCAAGGAAGCGGGGAGGGGGCATCTTTGGTCAACAGGGCAAGTAGTGGTTTCACAATGAGGCTGTAATTAGGTAACCACTGTCTGCAAAAAGAGGTTAGGCCAACCAAAGAGCGGACTTGCTTTTGTGTTTTTGGGACGGGGGTGTCTAGGATGGTTTGGATTCGGTCGGGCGTGAGTTTCCTCCCTTCTTTGGACAGGAGATGGCCTAGGTATGTCACTTGTGGCTGGCAGAACTGTAACTTCTTTTCGGAAACTTTGTGGCCATTCTCTGCAAGAAAGTGTAGGAGTTGGACAGTGGCTGTGATTGCAAGTGGGGTGGTGTCGGCCGCCAAAAGGATATCATCGACATATTGGATCAACACCACTCCATCTGGTAGCTGGAAGGCATCCAGCTGCCTTTTGAGGGCCTGGCTGTAAATGCTGGGGCTTTCGGTGTACCTCTGGGGAGCTCTACAAAATCGGTACGAGCGGGATTTTAAAGTGAAGCCGAAGAGATAACGGCTGTCTGGATGGATGGGGATAGAGAAAAACGCATTCTTAAGGTCGATAACAGTGAAGGTGGTGGAAGTGGACGGGATGAGGGTCAGAATGGTGGTGATATCAGAGACTACGGGGTATTGGGGTACAACCACTTTGTTAATTTCTCGCAGGTCGATGATGAAGCGGTACGCTCTCTCATCTCCTTCACCTTGTTTCTTAACAATAGGTAGGATTGGGCTGTTGCAGACGTTGCTAACCACTTCTTCAACCACTCCTGCATCCACCAGAGATTGAATAATCGCTACCAGTGCCTTCTCGCCCTCGGGGGATATCCGATATTGTGGGAGTTTCGGGAGCATAGCATCCTGTCTTACAGTTATATGAATAGGGTCAATCATCATTCGTCCCACATCAGAGTCATTTTTGGCCCATAGATACGGAGGCAGGGTATCAAGCAAGGACAGGTCAGCATCAGTTATGGAGCACATGTGTCGTGCAGGGCAAGTTTTGGGTATGTCTGGGTTGTCGTACAGAATGACTCGGATTCCATCTGGGGAACACCTAATGGTAGCTCGAAAATGTTTCAGTAAGTCAATGCCCATAATGGCGTCAGGGGAGTTGGAGGAGAGCAGAAATGTCGCGTCAGTGGTGTTGTTTTCTAGGTCAAAGGTGATAGGTACGGACAGGGGGTTAGTGGAGGGCGTCCCATCGAAACCTATCGATGTAATGTGTGAGCCAGACAAGGGTGCCCTTGGAATCAGTCGTTTTGATAACACACTACGTGTCGCCCCAGTGTCTACCAAAAATGGAGACTCTGTACCCAGGACCTTAGCGGTGACATAAGGACCTTGCTGGTCAACACAGAGCTCGACTGGATCCCTCCCTTGCCCCTGGCAGTCCTATGCAAAGTCGGGGGCATTCTCACCATCGGATAGTTGGTATTGGTTCTGTCGGGGGCGGTCAAATGTGTTCAATCTCCCTGATCTGTCATTGTTGGTGTCGTTTGTGTGCCCTCGTCCTTGTACTCTATTTCTCGGGCTACCTGCCACATCCCTGGGGTCCCTATTTCTATTCATCTCTAGCAAAACCGGACACTGGGATTTCCAATGGCCAAATCCTTTGCAGAAGGCGCATTGGTCATTGCTAATGTCTCTACGTCCAGTGTGGGGTGTTGGGGTGTGATCTTTAGGAGGTAGATTTCTGGGGGTGGTCGATTGGTAGTTCCCCCTGTGGGGTTCCCGTCCAACCGCTATACCTTGTATCTGGGCTATCATTACCCTTTCTTTCAAATCTTTCTTCTTTTTCTCGGACGCCCTATCATTCTCATTTTTCTGGTGCTCGTAATACTGAGCCATCTGAAGGATAGCTGCGGGTTTGGAGGCCCCCCAACTACTCTCACTCGTCTGCAGTTTTTGGGAGACCTCTTGTGATAGCCCCTTCACATAATTTTGTACAAACAGGTGCTGTCCGGTTGCGGTGGTCATGTCTTGGCCACTGTAGTCGGAGAACACTGTCTCGAATCGGTAGAAGTATTCTGACACATCTTCCTGGGGTTTCTGACGACAGGCCGTGACTATCGACCAATCTACCTTTTTCTCTGGGATCAGTGTCTTTAATTTCTGAACTAATTTGTCTGGGAGTTCTAATATGTCCTTTACTGGCTTCCTTCCGGGCTCTCGCTGTCTGTCTAGGTCACTGAGTTGCTTCCAGGTATGTCCGAACAGATCCGTGTGGTCAGCCTTCCGGATTTGCTTCCACACGTCAGCTGGCAGGCATAACCCGAAAAACAAGTCAATGTCCGCTAAAGTCATTATCGTCGAACCCAAGGCTGTGGCTATTTCGGTATAAAATGCTGTCGGGTTCTTTCTCAAATCAGGTAGAGTTTGTTTAAAGGTTAGGATATCTTGTCGGTCCCATGGTTGGTAAACCCAATTGTACACAACCCTCCCTTTTGCATCTGCATTATTAATATCATCGCTTGTTCCCTGACCACGTGGCGGGCATCATAGTATTGGCTACTTCTACTGAGGTCGTTTCAGGGACTGTAACCTTGGCTTCTGGTTTTTGTTCCGTGAGGTGGCGGAAGACCTCAAGCGCCTGCATGAAGAGCTCCGTCGCCTCACGTTCAGTCCCATCTCCAACATCAATCTTCCTATATAGCGTTGTCAGTTTAGCGGGGCCCTTATTCTGATATCTATCCTCATATGTATTCAAGGTGTGGTAGCTGAATCGTAAAATAAAATGCCGTCTGTGGCTGTGGGCATGCGAGTTATACATGCTCATTGTGTATTCTTCGCTTTTCCTTCGTTCTACTAGTGTCTTTGCTATTTTGTCAATCCCATCCCGCTCATCTTTGCTCAACCTATTTGATCTGGCTGGTGGTTGCTTGCTAGCCTCGGGGTCATCTAGCGATGTTGTTAACGCGGCTGGTGCGGAGGCCGTGAGGGCTGGTGCACTAGCGCTGAGGTCACTTTCACTCGTACTCGGGGCTTGCAAGCTTTGTTGGCAGCGGGCATATGGAGGGGGCATATAGATGATTGGGGGACCTAGCAGTAACTCATCGTTCGCCCGCTGTTTGGAGGGCAATTCAGGGTAGAGCGCAGAGGGAGTCCTAATAGGACATTGACCTGTCGACCCTGATTCTTGGTTTTGTGCAGCTTCTTTTCTTTCTTTTATTTCTTCTTCTAGTTGCTTAGCGGCTAGGTGGGCTGCCTTTCGTAATTCTTTCCCTATTTTTGCTTCTTCCCTTTTCTTTCGTTGTTCCGTTTCTTTGCGCCACATGCCTATACTATCGAGCATAGTGGGCGTGGTCTTATTTTTCTGGAGCGCTATTTCCAATGTTTTTATTATATTTTCATTAAAGGAACCTATCAGTGGCCACTGACTTTCAGGGTTCTTTTTCGTATATTTATGCCATAGCTTAGTATAAGCTATGGCGACTAGTCCATGCTTAGTGAACATGTCCTTATTAGGGGTGCCCTCCAGTGGAGCTGGATGGTTCATCTCTAATAAGCGGTCCGGGCTGTACAGGCTACCAATCAGTGGGGAGAAGATAGGCATGACGGGTTACAACGGGGACAAAAGTCTGCACTACCTATCTTATCACGGCGGACAAAGACTAGACAGAATATTTCTATTCCGCGTTGTTTGTCGGCGGTGAATACCTCAAAAGAACCAATACCGAACAATCAGTGTTCGGTCAATCAAACAATCAGTGGGGAGAATAAGTGGGTACGACGTGTTAAAGGTTTGCGTTACCCACTCTTTCTCTACCAGCAAAGAGAGACCTTGTTCTTCCCTGTTTGCAGACAAAGAATCTCCAGACAACAATCCACGAACGACAGTTCGGGAAAACAGTGGGGGAGGAAGATAGGCACGATGGATTACAATGGGGACAAAAGTCTGCGTTACCTATCCTTCACTGCTTGCAAAGAGAGAGCCTGTTGTTTTCTCCGTTTGCAGACGGTGAATCTCCAGAGGTTTCAACAAAGCGTTATACTAGTATTATCCAAACCAAACAATCATTTCTCAGTTTGTCGTGTCTACACGACCTTACCCGGACCGCATGGACGGTTTCCTGTCTTCTGAATCCAGCGCCCCATCGTCCTCTCTTCTTCGTGATGTTCGTGGCACTCCTGATGGTTCCCAGTCAGGACCGTAGATCACTCGAGAGAGGTCTGTTCGGAACTAGTGAAGGTCGGATGATCGGCTGTCAGACGAGGGTCTATCGGACACAAGCTATCCCGATCGTTGCAGTCGTTCACTCTGTCGTCGGGACCTCTCCCACTGGATCCACGTGTCGCTGATGGGCCCCACGCTTTGGGACGCCAATTGTGGAAAAAGGTAGGGCTATGACCTTTCTCAAGATTTGCCCGGCGCTAACCGCCTTTGTACCATTCAAATTACCAAGCAATGAGGCAGGCGCCGGAGACCACAAGGCAGGAAACAGAGGTTTTATTCCGACGGAGCAGAACACATCAGATCGGACAACAAGGTATCGTCTCGAGGTGCTCTAACAGCCTCTCTGAGGCCTGGCCTCTTATACACTGGTTTATGGCATGTGACCTTTCTTTATTACAATCATAACATTGTGAAGTAAGGAAAAAGACATCCCCATAATCCTCGTGTCAATCCCACCCCGTATACCTTCACAATAGAGGTCCTCAACCTGCTGATAAGAGGAGGGGGTCATCACGCAGCTGAGTGTTTCGCCAAGTCTTAGGATGTGTGCGCCTGATCATATCCCAGGGGGTGGGGAGGCCCTGATCAACAGTGTGTCCTTTGAAGAGGGGCGATTCCATACAATGAGGGGCAGTAAATGGTATCTCCCGGCTTAGGCAATGGCCTCGGACCTGTGTGGACAGTCGGACATGGGGTAAGGGGTCATCAAAGGAGTGGTATTCATGCCGCGTGGACAATCCAGCGCGGAGGGAAGGTTTATCAACAGAGGGGCATTCATGGGAGGAGAGGAGGTGCTGGTCAGGCACTGGCGTGACTCCCAAGGACAGGGTCATGCAGAAGGGTTATGCTCATGAGGGGGAGGGAGGGGGAGCCAGGGTGCGCGGAGGATGCTTGCTGGGTCAGAGGGGCGCGCTGGCGATCGATCGTGGACAGGGAGACCACAATACCTAAAATGGCTGCCGTGCACGTCGTACGTGGGTGACAAGCTGGCGCAGATGATGTTTAGATCGCAAACTAAAATTCCACACCACCAGGCCAAAAAGCAACATCAGTTACGACAAGTAGAAACCAGACAAAGTTGATCATCATCGAGTTCATCCCACAAAGGCTTTTAAACTTCACTATCAAGTACCAGTGAAGAAGATGGATGTGTGATGATGGTATTGACCAAAGAACGACATGTAGACAGAGGTTTGCAGCTTGCAGAGAATAACAGGACAAAGACAAACCAACAAATGAAGGATCAGAATTCATTTGGAAACCACCCCAAGATTACAATAACAGTCGCCCCATAAGCTTTATCATAGCAGTGGTGGGTCAATTACCATCATGCAAGTTGAAGGTTTAACAGCCTGTCTCCTGTGCAAACGCCTCAACCCATCAAACACAAAGGCCACGAACTGGGTTGTCGCCAAATCGTTGCAGAGTCTAGGTTAATTCATAGCAACCATGCAGCCAACAAGTCTAAGCTGTTTGACTGTATCCCTCTTGAGGCGGAAGCTGGGAGGTTTTGTTCTGTTCCTGCCATAATCGTGACTTTAATGTTTTTTAAATACTGCATTGTAAGGGCTTGATTTAATAAGCTTTTAATCCCTCCCTCACCTCCCTGCTGCCTGGGCCACTCTCAGCCGAGCATTGACGCTGACAAGTCGGTCCCGGGCACTAATTTATGGCAGACATATTGGGTGTGTTTTGGCGCTCTGGCGTGCTCTAGTCGCGCATATAAGGGGACGGGCTTGCCTCCGCCCAGTGGACGCAAGCAGCGGACGCACAGGACCTGCGCCGGAATCGTGCCAGAGTCCTGCCCGTCTGCACCCGTCTGCGCCTGCATGTCGCCTCTCGCCGACATGAGGAAAGACGTGACAACCTACTCTAGGCAAGATTTATTAACTCTAAAGTGTCCGGGCAGTGAGTGTGTCAAACTTGACCTCTCACGTAGTAGAGGTCGTCTCTCATGCTCTTGTGGCTTCTCCCTGCCGACTCCTTCCCTACTGTCGTCCCTCTCTAAAGCTAATCCCCAACAAATTAGAGTGGGCTAGCTTAATGTTAGATCCATGCAGAAACATCACTCAGAAATTCATGAGTTACTTTCCAACTACTCCCTAGATATTCTATTCCTGACAGAAACCTGGCTTCAAGACGACATGAATTCAGTTATAAACCTTGCCACCCCTTTGGGGTACACCACATATACACTGAATAGGCACTCCAGGGGAGGGGGGATAGCAATAATGGTTAAATCTTACTTCACTTGCCATCTATCGAGATTAGAAATTAACGAAAGTGAATGTGCACGCTTCAACATTAAAATTAACTCTCAATTTAACCTTGTGGGCCTCCTAATCTACAGGCCCCCGGGAGCAATCATGAGCTTCACAACCTCACTCCTTGAGAATATATGCTCCCTGATCACCGAAACTGGGAACTTTACCATCTTGGGAGATTTGAACATTCACTTTGATCTCACTACAGACACTAAGATCAATACCCTGTTAGCCGACCTCGCCGTCCTTCAGCTCTGCCAACTTGTGAGTGGTCCCACCCACAGCGGCGGACATCGAATTTGACCAATGTGAATGTTGAACCCCCTATCCCTATGACATGTACCGATCACTGTTTAGTGATTATGAATATACCTCTCAGAGATGACCCCAACATAAAACCGCCCAGCAGGTTCTGAAAAGACCGTGGAGGAAGCTTCGTCTTGTAGACTTCCATGCACTCCTCACAAATAACCCTCCCCAACCCAGCGAAGACCCTGATTAAGACTATGACCAGTTTTGCGAGTGGATTAGCAAAGCCCTGGATACCTTGATACCAGCCAAATGGATCAAGGTGCGTTCCCACGAATCCAGCCCTTGGTTCAATGAAGAGCTTTCCTCGCAAAAAATAGATTGTAAAAAAGCTGAACGAAGATGGAGGAGAGAATATGATCCGGCACTCAAGACCCTCTATGTCCAAGTACAAAAAAGTTACCATCGCAATATTTGTAGGACTCGAGCGGCATACTACACTACAGAGATTAAGAACAGTCATAATGCCTCCAAAACCATTTTCAGAATACTAAAAGCTCCAAGAAAACGATAGACAATCCTAATACTCCTCCTACACTCTGCAATAACATGGCATCTTTCTTTATGGACAAAATTAAGAAAATCTATAGTACTTTCCCAGCGACCTCCCACCTCATTCCTTCAGACGATCCGAATAGACCCAATCTTTCTAATATTCCGGCACTCAGCCAAGAAGACTTCCTCAAACTCTGTAATAAAATTAAGTCAGGTTCACCCGCAGACCCCCTTAAACCTGAATTATTTAGAGACTCTGACTGAACTGTACTCTGCCCCCTTAGAGACATTGTGAACCTGTCCTTCTCCACTGCCAATAGACCCACAAGATGGAAGCAAGCCTGGGTGACGCCCATCATAAAAAAGCCCACGCTAGACCCTACCTCACCCGAAAACTTCAGACCTATATCACTCCTCCCCTGGCCAGCCAAAGAAGCGGAAGCCCATGTTAACTCCACCCTGACCAAATACCTGATGACCAATTCCATACTGGACAGGTCCCAACATGGCTTCCGCGCCGGCCACAGCACCGAGACAGCCCTCTTAAGTGTGACAGAACATCTCCGCACCATATTAGATTCTGGTGGAACGGCAGCACTGATTCTTTTAGATCTCAGTGCTGCCTTCGACATGGTGTCACACGAGGTAATGCTGTTCAGACTGGAGGAGATAGGGATCACATGGCGAGCCCTCAGCTGGTTCCAAGCTTTTTTGTCACGCAGATCCTTCAGAGTCTCCACACCTCCTTTTCTTTCTAAAGAATGCCCCATTGAGCAGGGTGTGCCCCAGGGGTCAGCTCTCAGCCCCACCCTGTTCAATGTGTACATCCAACCTCTGGCAGAAGTAGCCAGGAGACATGGACTATCACTTGTGTCTTACGCTGACGACACCCAGCTAGTGGTGGCACTGAAAAATGATAGCGGTCTTAGAGCACAGAATTTTAAACAGACTCTCGTAGACATCACCAGTTGGATGACGGCAAACTACCTCCAGCTCGACGCCGGCAAAATGGAGGTTTTGCTGGTGGGCAAAGAGACAACTGCTTGGGGGAACAGCTGGTGGCCAGAGACCCTCAGCCAACCACCCGAGCATAACGATTTTGTAAAAAACCTGGGAGTCTGGGTGGACTCTGCCCTGAATTTCACCCACCATACTAAGAAAGTGGCTGCTACCTGTTTCGGAATTTTACGCAATCTCAGGCCAATCTTAAAATTCTTCGACCTCCAAACCCGCCAACTAGTGGTTCAGTCAGCCATCCTATCGCGGCTGAACTGCGCGAGCTCCCTTCTGTTAGTGGCAAACATAGCAGAGAAATCTAGACTCCAGCGAGTCCAGAACGCTGCCGCCAGAGCCTTGACCGGCCTCCCCCGCCATAAGTCAGTGACCACCGTCCTCATGAAACTCCGCTGGCTCCCCGTGGTAAAAAGGATCCACTTTAAAACCCTATGCCTAGCATTTAAAATCCTTAAAACTGCCTCCCCCCCATGCTATGTCCACTCCTCTCATCCTACGTTCCCCGACGCACTCTGCGTTCTGAAGGACAGAATCTAGCCGTAGTGCCCCGCAATAAATTAGCCAGGATGGGTGGCCGTTCATTCAGATACCTAGCGGCAAAGCTCTGGAATGAACTCCCAACTCAAATACGGGGAATGGAGGAGCTGCTTCCCTTCAGGAAAGCCATAAAGACTCTTCTCTTTTGCTAGTCCGCAATCTCTCCGTCTTGTCACCTCAGCATCTCCTCCCGCCCAGCTCATGCAGCCAGCTCAGGGACGCCCCTTGGCTGGGGCAGCCGTGCGCTATACAAGCTCATATAACATTAGCATTAACCTTAACATAAAACAACATCAGTGCAAGCACCAATTCCCGGTCTTCAAGGAACTTCATCCAGTGCATGCCAACTCAGCTTTGATTCTGATGCCAACATGGGATTGCTATCCCTCAACTATAACCTCCATACCCAATCAAAAATTATGAGTCAGTTCCTATCATTGTTTTACACCCTAGGAAGGCTTCAGAAAATGAAACTGAAAAGTCATATTACCGAGGGCATTCTCCCTGTACATAGCTGCACCGCAGAGTCGGTTTTCAATTACGAGCAGCAGTTGAGAAAGAACTGGAAACGTTGTTGAAGCATAACATCATTGATCGCTCCACAGATTCTATGCACTGCGTCTCACTCATGGTGCCGGTGCCAAAAAAGGACAATGGAGGTGCGGTGAACATCTGTCTTGATATGCACCACACCAACAAAGCAATTGAGAGAGAACAACATCCTGGTCCACATATAACAGACATAATCATGCAGCTGAAGGGAAACAAAGTCTTCTCCTGTCTTGACCTGAACAAAGGACGCCATCAACACAAGCTGGTAGAGAACTGTTGGTACAGTACCACTTTTTTGACTCATGTCAGTTTCTTCATATACAAAAGGTTGAGATTTTGAGTATCGTCCGCTGCAGTAATATTTCAGGATGTTATACATTAACTAATTCAACTTGTTACACATGTGTTTAACTACAGTGATGACACTGGTATTTGGGACAATGCAAAAGGATCATGACGAACAAGTTACTTACCTTTGGTAACGCTTATTCTGGTAGATACAGAATCAACCTGTAGATTCCTTGCCTTTTGAATATACCACATGCACAGCATTCCACGGAAAACCTTTCTGCATACCTCTCGCATGTCGACAAGGATGTCAGAATGCCATGGCTCCGCATGCGACTCCTTGTGACGTAATCAGTGCCATAAGAAGACCTCTTCGGCATGCTGATGTCAGTTCTACTCATTTTTTCCGTGCCTTAGAGGTGAACCAACAACATTTCCAACAAGTATACAGTACATGTCATATTAAAGAAACCACATGCATTTGAATTGCCAACTCAACAGCATCTTCAAGAGATATATAGAAAACCTCATCAAAACATTCATATGAAAAAAATATATATATATACACAAACACATTTTTGATACAAGCAGAGAGGCAATGGGGAGGCGGGTGAGTCAGTGAGGAATTCAGTATCCACCAGAAAAAGTGTTACCCAAGTTAAGTAACTTGATCTTCTGATGGATACATCTGCTTGTGGATTCCTCACCTTTTCAATAGAATCCCAAAGCAGTCTCGCACTCGGAGTAGGTGGACCTGCCTGCCTATACCAGAAAATCCTATAACACAGAAATAGTAAAATGGCTGTGCCTCTTCACTTCTGAATCCAAGCAATAATACTTGGCAAAAGTGTGGAGGGAGGCCCAAGTTGGCTCTTTGCAGATTTCAATCACAGGGACACACATCTAGCCAAAGCAGAAGATGAGGATTTAGCTCAGGTAGAATGAGCTCAAATAACTTCAGGTGGCTTCTTCCTAGCCATTGCATTGCAAATCTTGATGCACATGATTATCCACCTGGATGAAGTTCTCTTGTGGACAGCTTTCCCCTTCATTTTGCCCACATATTTGACAAACAGCTGGTCATCTAATCTGAAGTCTCGGGTCTGTCAGTATAGAAACCCACTGCCCTCTTGGGGTCCAAATGATGAAGTATTTCCTCCTCCTTAGCTGGATGTGGGGATGATAGAAAGTAGGCAAGGTAATGGATTGTCATAAGTGGAACAGGGTAAGCACCTTAGGCAGGAAAGCAGCTCTGGTCCTAAGCACCATCTCCTGTGCATTGAAGGATGTGAGGGGAGGCTTCAAGCTAAGGTTCTGCAACTCACTCAACCTTCTAGCAAACGTATTAACAACTAAAAACATAGTTTTGAAGGTAAGAAACCTTAACATGCAACTATACAGGGGCTCAAAAAGAGAAACAATAAGCAAAGTAGGCACATGATTAAGATCCCACTGAGGCATTACAAACATAGTGGGAGGAAACTTATTAAAGTGACCTTTAATAAATCTCATAACTGTAGGGGGCTTAAAAAGGGAAGGCTGATCCAGCAAAAATAGGAATGGAGATAAAGCAGATAGATATCCTTTAACAGTTGCAACAGCGCTACCTTGCTGTGCCAGGGATAAAACAAAACAAAACACATCTGATGAATGGGCTTTCGAAGGATCATTTGACTTCTCTCCGCACCAATTAATACATTTGGCCCACCTCCCAGCATGGACCTACTTGATGAAGGGCCTTCTGGCCGATAAAATAACATCCACCACATCAGGTGAAAGACAGAAATAACTCAGGTTGCCCTGTTCAATCTCTCGACATGAAGATGCAGGTTCTGGAGGTGGGGGTGTGGAATCTGCCCCTGCAATAGTGAGAGGAGATCTGCCCTTAGAGGGAGACAGAGCAGGGGCACAATGAGAGGCGAAGAACGTCTGTGCACCACATCCTCAGCAGACAATCCAGGGCTATTAATATGACTTGGGCCCAGTCTTGGCGAATCTTCCTCAGAACTCGAGAAATCGAGAGTATGGGGGGGAAACAAGTAAAGAAGCTGGAACCCTCAATCAAACTGAAACTCATCTCCCAGCGCTCCCTGCAATGGATACTGGAGGCTGCAGATGGACAAGCAGTGCACGCTCTAATGAGTGGCAAAGAGGTCTAACTGAGGAAACCCCCGCATTCCAAAAATGTGATCTACCACTGCCGATGGAGAAGCCATTCGTGATTGGATGAATACTGCTCACTGAGACTGTGTGCAAGTACATTCCGAACTCCGCCCAAGTGATTTCCAATGACACAAATCTGTTGAGCCCAGGACCAAAGCCCCAGAGCTTCTCTGCAGAGAAGATACAACCCTACTCCACCCTGTTTGTTGATATATCGCATCGCTGTAATATTTCTGTTAACACCTGAAATGACTGACCACCAAGAGAATGGAGAAAGGCCTGAAGATCCAAATATATTGCCGCAACTGCAGAGGATTGATGTGGAACAATCTTTCCTCTGGAGACCAAAGATCTTTGACTTTCAAATCTCCCAGATGAGTTCCCCACCCTGGAGTTCTGGACTTTTTTGGTTCCGTCCAGAGGTGTCAGGGAACAACACCCGAAGACCCCGGAGTTCCACCTGCCTTGGTGCAAAAATGAACAGAAACACGGGCTTCTCGATGGTGGCGTCAAAGACCAAAGGTTTATTACTGCAGGGACACAGAAGTCACAGATACTACACACGGGCAGAATCTAGGAGCCTGTTCGATTTGTACAAAGAGGGTTGCTCCTTATATACTGAATTTTAAGCTGGGGGCAAATTCTTTACATGTAATACATTCCCAAAACCTTTGTGTCTGAAACAATAAATATTTGGCGTTACACAGGAACCGTCGATAATATCTGATGCCAAACATTACGAAGAGGGGTTCCCACTAGTTCATCACAATCCCTTGTCAATATTGCATTCAAGAGCCGGACCGCCTCATCGTAAATTTCGTTACCTCCCCCTAATAAAGATTCAGAAAGAAAGGAACGGAGCCAGGTGTGGAAGATAGAAAAGTGGGATAAGGGATGCTTGTGGGTTGTAAATGGGCAAGGCTACCGGCTTCGGCCGCCTAATCATGATTGGGACAATGGACACGAGAACCAGTTCGGTAGGGCTGGCCTCGGGCAGAGGAGGCAGCCTTTGTCGAGTCATGCAGCTACAGCGTGTTCTGTTCCAAGGTGCACGTGTCACTTGAAGAGGTGAATCTCCGGCTAAGGCTACGTGTCCTTAATTGAAATTAAGTGATCAGAGGTTATTGCTTATGTGAGGGCAAGAAACACAAAATGGCTGCCATGATCTAAGATGGATGCCATGGGTAGATCGGAAATGTGTTTGTAACAGGAGTACTCTTGCTCGTAGCATAGCGAAAACACCAGGATATGCTAAATGGATCATTTGCGGTTCGCTGATACCAATATTATGTATTTCCGACAATATTGAAAACACGGGTTCAAATCGTCACGGAACCTCAACCCTAGAGTGGAGGCTTCTGTTATTACTGCGGCCACCAGAAGAGGAGGGTGATATGGCTTCCATTGAGACAGATTGCAGGACACACCCCAACATTGCAGATCCGCTGGAGGTCCTAACTCCTCCAGGTCTCAGTTGCATTGAAACCACTGCCTGCAGAGGCACCACTAAAGAGCCTTCATATGCCACAGTGCATGGTTGACCAACAGAATGCAGGAAGCTAACAGACCGAGCAGGCGCAAGGCCTTCATGACTGGAACATAAGCTCCATTCTGAAACAGCAGAATCCTAGTCTGAATGTCCTGAATCTTCTGAGGAGGTGGGAATGCATGACTCACTGTAGTGTTCAGTACTGCCCCTATGAAGAGGTTGCGCTGAGAGGACTCCAGGCGAGATTTGGGTATATTTATTGAAAATTCCAAGCTGAACAACAGTTGTGTTGTCACCTGCAAATGGCGCAACTTTAAGTAGCCAATCGTCGAGATAGAGGTACACTGGAATCCCCGACATTCTGAGAGGTGCTGCCACCACTGGCATCTTCTTTGTGAAGACCCAAGGTGCAGAAGTAAGAATGAACAGATGAACAGCAAACTGATATTACTGAGACCCCACCGTACAATGGAGAGGCTTCCAATGTGATTTCAGAAAAGGGATGTGAAAATACACATCCTGTATTCGATTGAAACCATCCAGTCTTCTTCTCCAGTGAAAGAAGAACCTGTGCTTGGGACACCATTTTGAACTTTTTCTGTTAAAAGAACAAGTTCAAAATCCTGAGGTCGAGGATCGGCCACAAACAACCATCCTTTTTAGGAATCAGTAAGCACCGAGAATAGCATCCCTAACCCTTAGGCTGGGACTGAAGCACTAAGGATCGCACAGTCGCCTTGCTGCCTCATAATCTCTGCAGCGCAGACTCAGCATTAGCCCCAAACAAGCGAGACCTGCTGAAGGACAAATCCAGAAGAGTAGCCTGACTATCTGGTGAGACGCCCAATCCCCTCAACTAGGCATCTTCTTGTTGGAACAGAAGAGCCCATGACTCTTGCCACGAAGTCTGCAGTGTCCAGACCTGATTGAATAACCTGGCGGGCCCCAGCCTGTGCATCAGTCAACAGCTTGGAGAAATAACCTTGGAGATCTAACTGAAATTTTGGGATGCCCTCCCTTGCTCAGTCCATAAATGCATGCAAATTAAGCTCCAACAAACAAGTAGTGTTTGAAGACTTCAGGTCCATACTCCCAGAAGAAAATATTGTCTTTGTTGATGGCTCCATCCTCTTAGACGCCTTTCTGCAGGAGTAGTAGGGAATGATCCAGATGACAATTTAGAGCAAGAAGCCTTAACCACCAAGCTTTCAGGCGCAGGGTAGGAAGACTGAAATGCAGGATGTTCTGGAGCTGGCTTATATCTACTGGCTACTGATCTTGAGACCGCAGCACAGGACATCCGTATTTGCCAGATCTCAAGTATGGGATTTGTCAAAGCCTCATTGAAGGGTAATAAGGGCTCTGAAGAAGAGGCAGTGGAATGTAACACCTCTGTAAGAATGTTGGACTTCAATTAAGCTTAATTGAGAGGCAAGTCCAATATTTCTACAGTCTTTCTTATCACTGCAGGATAAGACGTTACCTCTGGAGGTGCCAAACCTTTAGGAGATAGTGACTCCCACTCAGGGCAGTAACTCCCACTCAGGGGAGATATTGAGATCACTATCATCCTCTAATCCCTCAAAGTCTGGACCAACTCTATAATCTCTCCTTCTTCCAACCCTCCATGCTCCTCTTGATATCTCTCTTCCTCCAGCAATCTCTGAGCTTCCCTCTGGGATCTGATCCATTGCATCGGTAGTGCCAGAGGCGGCATCAATGACTTCGGTACTGGTGCAAAAGGTTGATCCAAAGGTGGCAGAGTCAGTGAAGTCAGCTCCTGGGGTCCCAGACCTGGCTCAGATCCAGACGGCACCAGAGATGGCCCGTGTGACACCAAAGAATCAAGCCCTTCTCGATACGGTAACGACATTGACTGTCTCGGCACCAGCGGAGGCCAGGCCACCGGATCCATGGGCATGAACTGCATAAAGGTTGCCTGCTGGTACTGAGCCGGAAATTCTCCAAGAGAATATGATAGTGGACCCATGGGGCCCACGGGAGCACCAGATGGATTCACAGCTCTCGTAAAAATTCTGAACATAGCTTTAAGAAAGTTGGAAGGATCCGAGTTGGGAATGTCGGCTATACCGGATCCTGGTTCGAGGGTACTGGTGCTGTATGAGGGACCACCAAATCTGGCTGCGGTACTGGCTGTCCTGTCAAAGTCTTTGGTCTTGGAGCCGGTATGAACCCGAGGCTCTTGTTTCGGGAACACCGACTTCGGCGAACTACCTTTTCGAAGAAAGACACCGAGACCCGTGGCACCGCTTCTTCCTACGTTTCCTTTTAGAAGATCTTGAAGTGTGGGGCAACGGAAACTCTGAGTGAGCTTGAGACCTCCAACAACCTCTCTTCCATTTCTTATTTTTTGTTAAGAACAACTTTGCCTCCTTTTCTTTCATGACTTTCTGGTTCATCTGGCGACATGATGAGCAGGCTTCAAAATCATGGTCCGACGACAAACACCATAGACAGTCTTCATGGGGGTCAGTGATGGACATCTGAACGCTTCATTCCCTACATGGTTTAAGTCTGAGTTCCTCAATGGACACATCTTCAATAGCAAAAAAGTTGCAACAACAGAATCAGAGAAATCTACTACAAAATAGAGAGTCTGGAAAAAACTGTTACGCGTTCTAAGTCTACTACATGCTGGAGAGTAGTTTCCCCATGCCTATGAATTCCCCTTTCCATCATTTGATCTTCAAGGTAGATGTCCACATCTGGAGCACTACACGCATGGGGATAGTGTTGATGGGAATTTCCCTCTGTAAAGTAAGTGTAGCATCCGTATGTCCTGAAGAACCTATTGCTCAGCATTACCTCGGTCGCCCTGTGTGTGATAATGTTAATAACCATTAGTTGGGAGGCCCTGTAGTAGGATTCAATATTTGCTGCAGCAATTTTCGTTTCATCGGTGGATTTGAAGCATCTGCTAAGGGCAATGCAGGGGAAGGGTCTAGTTTCATGCACCTTCCACTCATCCAACTTCACTATTACCTGGAAATCAAGCACTGCTACTACACAGACTATAACACAACAAAAAATGTTCCTTAAGGAATCACTAGACGTTATTTTTCAATTTCAAATATGTCACATTCGCGAACAAAATTCCATCAGAAGCAAGAGATTTTTATCAAACAAAATATTTTATAGGTTTCATTCATTAAATACATTAAAAATACACAAAAAACATATCTTTCTAGCATCACATAAGCATAAATCCATATGTCAATTCATGTATGGCAACTTGGGTATCTACTGCTTCACAGTTTCTAACATATGCAGTAGCATCTGATACTTTTTAAACACAAGTATATGGGCAATATTAACAAAATCTACCCTATGTGTATTATTCAGCAATTATATGCACAATCCAATACATTGATTAGTAATGGTATATCAAAAAAGTGTCATATCGTCGACATTTCGGTCTCACAAACTGTTATTCCTCGATACCTTCATCAGGACATGTGTTGCACCATGAATCTAATGTAAAACAACATACACATAATCAATAACTTATTTACAAAAATCTCTTGAATACAGGAATATGTATTGTCTGCCCTCACCAAATCAGGTGAACTGCGCTGATATGAGAACAAGACACTATAGCCCTCCTCACTATGCTAGCAGAAAGGGGTTACAAGTTGGACAAGGAGAAAGTACAACATGTACTACAGGAGGTCAGCTATTTGGGTCACTTGATCTCAGCCTCAGAAAGATGGGTCACACCCGAGCAAGCAAACATCATTGGAGTCATGGCACCACCCAAGATAAAGAGGGAGATGCAAATATTTGAATACAGCACCCTCGTAGCCCCCTTGCTGGCTGCAATGAAGAATGCAAGGTCCAGTGGTACCCAACTGAAATTTACCCCTGAGATGCAGGAGACCATTGCTTGATTAAAAGAAGAAATCATGCAGACGTACTTGGGACACCAACTATGCCTAAGAGTTCTCCCTGTTCTGCTAGAGCAATGGACGAGTGATGACGGCAGTACTCACCCAGAAGTACCCCGTAGGACACAAACCCATCTCGTATTACAGTAGTCAACTTGACTCTGTAATTCAAGGCCTTGGCTGCCGCAGCTATCGCAGTGGACAAAAGAACCTCCATTGTCATGGTAGTACCCCTCACACTGTATACCAAACACGCAGTGTTCGCGATCATACAAAAAGGAAAATGCACCCTGACCACCCAACGATCACAGTATATGAGCTCATGCTATTCAGACCAGCGCTCAACATAGTGCAGTGCCATATCGTCACCCCAGCCATCTTCATTGCCCATCAAAAACAGCTGAGAGATATTTTTAGTGTTCCAGAATTACTAGGCGCAACTCCTGAGTTACCGCAAGATAATTTGCTCGAACGTTGCTCTGTGAAGGCAATGGGGCGAGCGGTAATATCCCAGAACCGCTCCAAACGGGGGACCAGCTTGCTGATCCACACAATTTAGAATAAGCAACTATGCCCCTGCACTAATCACATTAATTGGGTCATTAATAGTACTGTAAGTTTGTAATTAGAACGGTAAATGAAAGTATCAGGGCAACTTTAAACATTAAATGACTCTCCGAGAATTAATACATATAAATCACAATATGTAGGTGGATAGACAGTCTTAATCGTGGTGTGGTCACTTCTGTTTATTGTTCCAAAGCACAGGCCAACACGTGTTTCATCGCAGGGAACAAAACTGCGAATCTTCAGGGCCTACTCGGTCAAGGAGAAATGAAGTTAGTGTAAGCATAAGCCCAGTCCGGGCGTAATTTGGAAATCTGAATTCGGACTACCCAATAGTGAATTCTGGTAGCAAATGATCTCGTTGTTTGGTGACTCGAAAAGTAAACCGGGCGGAGAAAGGGCTTTGTGGAAAGGCGGGTAAGCCGTTTCGTCCACGTAGAAAGTACACCTAATCAGTGTCAGTCTCCCTCTTGAATTGCCCGGCGCCGTATCTCAAAAGACGGGCTTATGCTTACACTAAATTCATTTCTCCTTGACCGAGTAGGCCCTGAAGATTCGCAGTTTTGTTCCCTGTGATTTATTTGTATTAATTCTCGGAGAGTCATTTAATGTTTAAAGTTGCCCTGATACTTTCATTTACCGTTCTAATTACAAACTTACAGTACTATTAATGACCCAATTAATGTGATTAGTGCAGGGGCATAGTTGCTTAATCTTCATTGCCCATGAAGTACAAGAAGGACAGGAAGTCCACGAATGCCCTGTGCAGGCACTAGATGAATCTGCCAGAGAAGAAGAAGGCCTGATCCCCAACAGCAAACTCATTTTCGTAGATGGCTCCTATGTCATACATCATGAAACTAGTGTTAAACACACAAGGGCAGCAGTGGTCACAGGAGATAATCAGATATCCTCATATTCCCTGCGAATCTCAGCCCAGCTGACATTTCTCCCACGCCTCTCTGCAGAAGTAGCCGGATTGGTGGCACTCATTGAGGCCCTCACACAAGGTAAAGGGGATAACATTACGGTATATTCTGACTCAGCCTATGTTACAACTATCGTACATTCCAGTATTTGCAGATGGAAGAGAAGAGGCCTCCTCAAATCTGATGGCACACCAGTAATGCACAGGGATCTGTTAGATCTCCTCATCAAGGCACTGACGCTGCCAAAATGAGTAGAAGTCATCAAGAGAACCACACAATCATGAGGCCAGGACTTTATCTCCCTGGGAAAAAAACCCTCGCTGACTGGGCCATGAAGTAGGCAGCCTATGGGACCACAGGCGCAATCCACGAGTTCCGAGTACAGGAGGCTGAGAGGAAACCTTCAGAGGACTCCTCACTACATTCGGAACTACCATACACTGAGACTGAGACTGAGACAGCTAGGTTGTACCTTAAGGAAATACAGGAAGTGACTCTCTCACATGAGCGACAATTCTGGGATTCTAGGGGATGCACACAGACTCCCCACTATTTCATCTACAGGGATACTTCTACAGAAAAAACCTGTCATGCCCCAAAGCCTATTCTACAAAGGCCTAAACAAACTCCACATCCACTCACACACTTGAAGAGAGAATGCTCGCTAACCTAGAGCTAGACTGCTTCATTCCCCATGCAGGAGAAATGATCACTATGTACCTAAAGTAAAAGTTACTTACCTTTGGTAACGTAATATCTGTTAAAGACACAGACTGGTTGCAGATTCGTTAACTTTTGAATTCTCTCCAGGCGCCAGTCTGGATCTGGAAATTTTTCAGCAGTACCTATGCGTTCCGGGGGAAGGCGCTGTACGGTTCTGCCATGATGTCGGCTCCACACCTGACGTCAGTGGAGCCATATAAGTCCCCTTCGGCACGTGGGCATCAGTTTCTTCTGTGAAACCTTCAACGCCAGAACGCGGAACCACTAGAGAAACTTGTTGCGGAAACAGCTTACCAAAAAGATCAAAAATCTTTGAAACATTATTAAAGAAGGACATCAACTGGTATGTTAATACCCAACATGGATTTTTAAAGAAAACCCTCAAAAGAATCAACAAAGCACAGAGTTAAATGAAATCCTACACACTGGTGAAATACCACCATGCAAGGGAAGAAAACCTTATACTCTATAGACCATTTATCAAAAATCCCCCAAGGGAATAGAATAAGAATAAAACATCTGCTCTCACAGGACACCAAGTGGTCAAACCAATAACAAACACGTAAAATGCCCTAACAATACTTACTCGCTTTGAAAGAAAACCTACATCTCAAGTATGAGAACAAACAACAAAAAGCTATGATTCTGAAGACCTCTGTCTTACATGGAAGTGTCTCAACACTGCATCAGCTTGCCTCCCAAAAAGATGGGCACCATCGAATGGCATGTTGACAAAAGTCAACTGTACGGCCTCCAAGAAACTCAAAGTTGCCAACCAAGCTCTTTGCCTTAATGTCACTGCCAATGTCATTGCGCGACCTACAGAGTCCGTGCTGTCCATACCACAACTAATGGCAAGCCTAGCAGCCTGTTGACCATCTTTAATCAAGTCACCAATCCCCGAGCTGACATTGTCCCGAAGAGATGGTAACAAATTCTGTAGCGAATTCCTTAAAGCATGGGAATATCGCCCCAGCAGACAAGATGTATTTGTGGATCTCAAGGCTGGAGTTGCAGAAGCACAAGTTACTTACCTTCGGTAACAATATATCTGTAAGAAACAGTAGTTAGTGTTAGATTCCTTACCCTAGAATATACCCAGGCATCAGGCTGGATACGGAAAGTTTTCGTCAGCAGTACCCTTGAGCTTCAGTAGGCGTCGTCTGCGGCTCTGTGTCCGTCGCCGTGATCGCCGGCATGACATTGTCGGAGTACTTAGACACCGCCCTCGTGCACAGACGTCAGTTCTGTACATAGCTTTCCGTGCCAGGAATGCAGAGCCATGATAGAAACCGACACTGGTGCCATAAAACTAGAGCTCTGAAAGGGATGTCCTTAACCCTAGATATCTGTTCGTAGAACGGGGAGGATGTGTGGGGCGGTAAGGAATCTAACACTAACTACTGTTTCTTACAGATATATCGTTACCGTAGGTAAGTAACTTGTGTATTGAAAAGAAACAGGTTAGTGTTAGATTCCTTACCTTAGAATAGATAACCTAGCAATACCAACCCTGGTGGTGGGTCTGCAAACCAGAATCACACCAGAAAGTCCTAGAGAACGAAACGGCCGAAAAAGCCATCTCTCCGGGCTTGGCTGTCCAGGCAGTAGTGCTTAGCAAACGTGTGCAGCGAGGCCCACGTAGCTGCCTGACAGATGTCCTGCAAGGGGACTCCCCGACCCAGGGCCGTAGTAGCCACCGTGAGCTGAGTGGAATGGGCGTATAGCCCCACAGGAGGCTCCTTTTTTGCCAAGGAGTAGCAAACCGTGATGCACAAAACGACCCACGGAGAGATGGTCCACTTGTGCACCGCCCGTCCCTTCTTAGCACCCACGTAACCAACAAGGAGCTGGTTGTCCACCCAGAACTGGCGTGTGTGATCTAGATAGGAGAGCGCACATTTTTGGTCCTGAGGGTGGAGCCTCTCCTCCTCTTTCGAGGGATGTGGAGGCTGAAAGAAGGTGGGCAAGGTGATGGCCTGCCCCATATGGAAGGCAATAACCACCTTGGGCAGGAAAGAAGGACGAGTCCTCAGAACAACTTTGTCCAGATGGACAGAGAGGAAAGGAGGTTTAGAAGACAGAGCCTGGAGCTCACTCACGCTCCTGGATGGCAACCAGGAATGCAGTTTTAAGAGTCAGAAGACGTAGAGGACAGTTATGAAGTGGCTCAAAGGGAGCGCACATCGGATAAGTCAGTACAAGGTTCAAGTCCAACTGAGGCATCACGAAAGGAACAGGAAGAAACATGTGTGTGATGCCTTTCAAGAATCTATTTACAACAGGGGACTTGAAAAGAGAAGGCTGATGAGGAAGCCTCAAGAAGGCTGAAATGGCCAAGAGGTAGGCTTTGATAGTGCCCAGAGCAGAGCCCTGCTTGGGAAGAGAAAGAAGAAAGAAGAAAGAGGAGAACCTCTGAAAGAGGGGCAGAGAGTGGATCCACAGCCTTTGCTGTGCACCATGCCAGAAATTTGTTCCACCTGCATGCGTATATCGATTTTGTTTAGGGACGCCTGGCTGCCAGAATCCCATCACAGACTTCAGGAGGCAAATCAAATGGACTCAACTGTCACCGCTCAATCTCCACGCATGTAGGAGGAGACTGGACAGGTTCGGGTGGAGGACCGTCCTCTGCTGCTGCGACCGAAGGTCCTCCTGAAGAGGCAGACAAATCGGGGGATCAACTGACATGCTGAGTAGCTCGGGATACCAGTATCTTTGTGCCCAGTCCGGAGCCACCAGGATGACTTGGGCCCGGTCTCGCCTGATCTTCTTCAGCACTCTGGGCAGTAGTGGTATAGGCGGAAAGGCTTACAACGAAGCGCAGCTCCACTCGCAACGAAAAGCGTAATCAAGCGAGTGCCGCCTTGGAAATTCCAACGCCCAGAACTGATGACATTGTGCGTTCTCTTCGGTGGCGAATAGATCTAATCAAGGCTCTCCCCACTGCCGAAAGAGACCTTGCGCTGCGTCCGATTTCAGACGCCATTCGTGATCCATCATGCACCGGCGGTTGAGTTTGTCCACCCTGGCGTTCAGGGAACCTGCCAGGTGTTGAACCCACAGGGTGACGCCCTGGTGTTCCAGCCATGTCCAGACAGGCACAGATTCTCCTGACAAAGGGTCCATGACCCCACTCCGTCTTGTTTGATGCAGTACCACACGGCGGCACGGCGGTGGTGGTGTCTATGAACACCTGCACTACACTTCCCCGGACAGAGGGAACAAATGCCTTCAGTGCAAGACGGATTGCCCGCAGCTCCACAAGGTTGATATGGAGCCGGGACTCCGCCCGGAGACCAGAGGCCTCTTATCTCCGCCGCACCCATGTGGCCCCCCCATCCCAGGAGGGACGCATCCATCACTATTTTGTGCTGCGGTTTGGGTAGGGAGAGGGATCTGCCGCTGACCCAATTGCGGTTCGTGAGCCACCACTGCAACTGACTCGCAGTGCCCTCCAAGATCAGGACATGGTCGGACAGGTTGCCCTGATGCTGTATATGCAAACACAACAGGTGATGGACAGAATGTGGATCAATGTCACACCACTGGAGTCAAGCTATCCAGGCTGATGAAGGCTGATAGCCAGAAACCGGTCCTTGGATGCTTGATTCCGGTCTGGGAAAGACATGGCTTGGTAGTTCAGACTGGACTGTTCCCATGAGGCACAGGGTCGGAGCTGATTTGCATATAGCCAGTGTCTAACCCAGGGTGGTGTGGAGTGCAAAAAAACGATGGATTTAGGCCCAGATCCTTGTACTGGGGTGAATGTATGACATTGTTCTACATTCTGTCCATCAAGTGTGTTTTTTGCAATTTTCACCCTGAGTGTGCTGGGTATACTCAGACGTGAGTCCCAGGCTCTCCACACCACTGGAGTCAAGCTATCCAGGCTGATGAAGGCTGATAGCCAGAAACCGGTCCTTGGATGCTTGATTCCGGTCTGGGAAAGACATGGCTTGGTAGTTCAGACTGGACTGTTCCCATGAGGCACAGGGTCGGAGCTGATTTGCATATAGCCAGTGTCTAACCCAGGGTGGTGTGGAGTGCAAAAAAACGATGGATTTAGGCCCAGATCCTTGTACTGGGGTGAATGTATGACATTGTTCTACATTCTGTCCATCAAGTGTGTTTTTTGCAATTTTCACCCTGAGTGTGCTGGGTATACTCAGACGTGAGTCCCAGGCTCTCCACACCACTGGAGTCAAGCTATCCAGGCTGATGAAGGCTGATAGCCAGAAACCGGTCCTTGGATGCTTGATTCCGGTCTGGGAAAGACATGGCTTGGTAGTTCAGACTGGACTGTTCCCATGAGGCACAGGGTCGGAGCTGATTTGCATATAGCCAGTGTCTAACCCAGGGTGGCGTGGAGTGCAAAAAAACGATGGATTTAGGCCCAGATCCTTGTACTGGGGTGAATGTATGACATTGTTCTACATTCTGTCCATCAAGTGTGTTTTTTGCAATTTTCACCCTGAGTGTGCTGGGTATACTCAGACGTGAGTCCCAGGCTCTCCACACCACTGGAGTCAAGCTATCCAGGCTGATGAAGGCTGATAGCCAGAAACCGGTCCTTGGATGCTTGATTCCGGTCTGGGAAAGACATGGCTTGGTAGTTCAGACTGGACTGTTCCCATGAGGCACAGGGTCGGAGCTGATTTGCATATAGCCAGTGTCTAACCCAGGGTGGTGTGGAGTGCAAAAAAACGATGGATTTAGGCCCAGATCCTTGTACTGGGGTGAATGTATGACATTGTTCTACATTCTGTCCATCAAGTGTGTTTTTTGCAATTTTTGCCCTGATGCTGTGCCCACTGAAACTTCAGGTCCCACGGCAAAGCCTGCATCCACCTCCTGGCGTGATGCATCAGAAGGATGCAGGAGGCCATCAGACCCAGGAGATGCAGCGTCAACCTGACCGAAACTCGGGATAAAGGCTGAAAGGTCGGAAGGATAAACCCGAAACTGCGCCAAGTCTAGAACCGCTCCGATGAAAAGGAGCTTCTGAGAGGGTCACAGGTGTGACTTCAGCACGTTGATGGAGAACCCCAGCGAGTGCAGGAGGTCGGCCGTAGTCTGGAGGTGGAAGACGTCTGTTTGGGGCGAGCCCGCCTTCAACAACCAGTCGTCGAGATAGGGGTGACTGAAACCCCTGATCTGCGCAGATGAGCTGCGACCACCGCGATCAGTTTCGTGAACACCCGAGGGGCGCTGGTAAGGCCGAAGGGGAGCACAGTAAATTGAAAGTGCGGCCTACCGTGAACCGCAGGTAGCACCGGTGGGCCAGCAGGGCGGGGATGTGGAAATATGCGTCCTGCAGGTCCAACGCTACGATCCAGTCTCCAGGGTCTCGGGCAGCTAGGACCTGAGCTAAAGTCAGCATCTTGAACTTCTCCTTCCGAAGGAAGCCGTTGATGATCCGGAGGTCCAAGATAGGGCGTAGGTCTCATTTGCCCTTCTTGGGTACCAGAAAGTAGTGGGAGTAGAAACCACGTCTAACTTCTGGCCCAGGAACGTCCTTGATGGCCCCCTTAGCCAAGAGGGCCATAACTTCCTCCTGCAGAAGTTGCAAGTGATCCCCGACATGCAGTGGTACTGGGGTGGCATGGCTGGAGGGGTCACCTTGAAGGGGAGGGAGTAGCCCCCTCAGACAATTTGCAGCACTCACCTTTCCAACTTGATGGAGCACCAGTGGAGGAGGTGATGGAGGACCCTGTCCCCCACTGGCATCGAATGGGCCTGACAGCATGTACTGGGAAGGCTTTGAGACAAGTGCTGCAGGAGTGGATATGGACTGACCTTGCCGTTGTCCCCCGGCACCGCCACATCGGTTACATCGGTTACCACGTCCGCGGCCGCGTTGAGGCTGGTTCTGTGGCCTTTGGCTGGCAGGACGTGTGGGGGTGCCCCTTCCTTGGCCACGAAAGGGGCGAAAACTAGAAGTTTGCTGTCGCTGGCCAGAAAGGCCCAAGGACATGGGCATGTCCATGAGCGTGGCCTGGACATCACCCGAGAAATTGGCAGACCTCAGCCAGACGTGGCGGTGAACTGCCACCATCGTGAAATTCGCCCTTCCCAGTGAGTCTGTGGTATCCAGTCCACACCTGATGGAATAACGGGCCGCATCTCGCCCGTCCGCAAGGGCTAGGGCGTGCCTGGCCCGGGCCTCCTCCGGGCACTGGGGCAGCACGTCCGCAACCGTGTCCCACAAAGAGTGGGTATAACACCCCAAAAGGCAAGCAGTGTTGATAGACCGCAACCCCAAACTCAATAAGGAGAACAGTTTCTTCCCAAACTGATCATCCTTTTGGATTCCCGATCCGGGGAGCGGTCGGGAATGCGGTCTGGGACGTAGAAGCCTGATCACCAGGCTCTCGGGGGTGGTGTGCACGGACAGAAAGTTAAGGTCGCCCAGAGCCTGGCGGTGGTGTCGGGCCTCGTTCCAATCCACAGGGGGCACTGTGGAGGGCTTGGACCAGGTGCCCATCAGAACGTCCGTGAGGGCCTCATTGAACGGCAGTAGAGGCTCCGAGGAGCTTACTGGCGGCTGAAGCACCTCAGTGAGCAGGTTAGTCCTCACGGCCGCAGCAGGGAGTTCAAGAGCCAAGGCCTTGGCTGCCCTGTGCAACACCACACCATACGTAGCACCGTCCTCCGTAGCCACGGAGGGAGGAGGGATGGATCCAGTGTTGGGCGATGTTTCCAAACCACTGGCCTTCCCTAGCTCATCTGCCCAGTCCTGGCTCAACTGGCACTGCTGTACCAAAGGGTCCTCAGACCCCTCCCAAGTCCTCCCCTTCATCCGTGTCCTGGTACACAGGCTGGAATGACGGAGCCGTGTCGTAGGTGAAGGCCTCACCCATTGACACCGGAGACGGCACCGAGCAGCACCTTTCCGACGCCGGACCCGGACCGGGGCTGAAACGGGGGCCGACGTTGTCGGAGTATGGTGCCGGGAGCAACACCAATGGGGTCGGCGCCAGAGGAGGAGTCGTAAGGTCAACTGGCATCGACCGGGATCCAGGCACGGATCCTACGGGGTCCGGCGGTGTTGGGACCGAAGTCAACGACGGCGCCGGGACCGAAGCACCCGACGGCGTCGGAGCCACCGGCCCGCCAAGGCCCCAAGTTGAGTCTGCGGGGCCCGAAGGCACACTGGCAGGCCTCAACGGAGAGAAGTGAGTCCTCATGGCAATGAGGATATCACAAATCTCTTCCGGTGTCGCTCGCAGGCCAGAGACTGGAGGGAATGGGCCTGAAGGCGGCGCCTGCGGCTCCAACAGAGCCGTGCGGGCGGTGTCGCCCTAACCCTCAGCCGCGTCGCGCAAGCGGCGAGGAGAGTCTGAAGAGCGATGTCGCCTCTTCGACTTCTTCTTGGAGTGCCTCGATCTACCGAAGGACTTGGAGCCTGACGAGTGCTGGCGATGACTCGACGACTGCGGCTCCGCGACCAGTCCTTCGACTTCCTCCTCGACCAGGACCTCGAGCGGCGCGGAGCCGACTGCCAGATCTCGAGTAGCTTGCGGGACCGCTCCCCCCTAGCTTTCGAGGTCAAAGCCCAGCAGTCTGGGCAAGACTTGTCGACGTGGTCGGCTCCGAGGCAGTAGAGACACCAATGGTGAGGGTCAGTCACCGACATCAGGCGGTGACAGGCGTCACACGGCTTGAAGCCAGGCATCCCTACGGCACCAGCAGTCAAATTCGACTAAAAAAAGAGATCTAAAAAGTTAGTCAAAAAATGACTAAGAGTACCGCTCTTCCCGGATCCGCTATAGCTGGCGCGGAAAAAAGAACTGAGGTCATCGCACGAGGGCGGCGTCTAAGTACTCCGACGATGTCATCACGACGACGGACGCGGAGTTGCAGACGACGCCTACCAACACGCTAGGGTACTGCTGACGAAAACTTTCCAGATCTAGCCTGACGCCTGGGGATTTTCTAAGGTAAGGAATCTAACACTAACCTGTTTCTTTCAGATTAAAGATGTGTTTACCACATGCATCACGATTCCTAGACTACCTACCCACTGGATTTTTGGAAACAGAATCCACATCCTGCGAAGAAGTCGCAACCAGGTGGAAGGGTGTCTATGAAGACAAACTGGGTGACCAGGTGCAGGCAGGTGTCTACGTGCAATATCTCGTTTCACAGAGACCCCCAACTCAGGCTTATCCCAAGAACCTTATAAAATCAAAAAAGGCATTTTAAATGGAAGAACAGGTTCTTTCCCTGTCTGTCCCTAGAAAAAAAAAGGACCTGAATCAAAGGGTCTGTGGACCTTTGCACCATAGGAAGCAACACGTTTAAAACTGTAGCCACTTTTCTAAGCATGTCAGCAAAGGAGGAACTTGCCTTTGTAGCAAGGCCAGGGGGAGAAAGCAACCCTGTAGCTGGAGATGAATCCAGGCCACTAGCCTCTCCCAGAGCAGACAACCAGCTCTCCTCCGTCTGAGGCACATTATGGTTAGAAATGGGCTGAAAGGGCCCTGCCTCAATCAACACAAGCTGTCTTTCAACAACCTCTTCCTGAGAAGGAATCAAAACCTATATATTCCCCTAAGTCTGAATAGCTGACTCTGCATCTGACGTCGTACAACCCCTAAGTGGAGGAGGAGAAGTGGCTTCGACCTACACTGCTGACGTCAGTGTTGGAGTCAGCTGATCGAAATTGGCATCGTAGGTCAAGATTCCAAAGGACTGTGGACCTGCGCCAAAGCGGGCCAACAGACATCGACCGCGCCTACCCATCGACTCCAAAGGCTCAGCTGTCACCAAGGGCAAACCCCCCAACGGTGACCCACTCATCTCCTTGGGGCATAAAGGAGCTCCAGAGGTAGATGGGGTCCCAAAGATAAAGTGCAAGGAAATACGATATTCCTTAATATGAGTCATCAAACACACCGCTCCTGGAAACACAGCCTACTCAACCTTCGAGCAGTAGGAGCCATGGGAGACAGAGTCCCCACATGGTGAAGCCCAGGAATGCTGCGATTTCAACAGCCCCTTACCTTTTGACTTCCCTGGAGAACGACGTCCTCCAGACCGGCTTCAGCTCCTAGATCGACCTCGCTTTTCTTGGGACGATGAAGACCGAGGCTGGAAAGCCTCCGAAGATCAGGACACAAGCGTGGCCATTAACTTCAAACACCATCCTTTAACACGGTTTTAGCTTCTGGCAGGAGCCATAACTCCAACATCTCGACTAAACAACACATACAAATTGTATGCAGGTCCATCTCCAACATATGTCGGTTACAAAACCCACAAGGTTTGAAACCTCTAGACATCAGTCAAAGGCACACTGTTCCACCGACACAAAGTGTCAAAGCAGGTTAGGAAAAAATCGACCAGAGGAACTGCTTCTTCAGATCCATGTTACAGTGCGGAATAGAAAAAAATGACTTTCGCTCAGGACCAGAGCCGACATCATCGGGGAGCAGTATGATGCCATACCCCAGTGCGCAGTAGTAATGCTGAAAAATTTCAAGATCCAAACTGGCGCCTGGGGAGAATTCAAAGGTTAAGGAGTCTGCGGCTAGATGTCTCTATCAGATTGAGTGCATAGTATGTCAGCTGCACTCACATAATCCTACAAAGAAGGCACTACACACAGATTGGATTGACATGATTGACAGATGTGCCACTGACCAATATCCAATTATGTTTTCAGGTTTGAGAAGTCAGACCGCCATCCGGGTGGGGGGTACCAGAGGTCATCCGTTCAGACAAGGGGTGACTTCTGTAGCCTGATGAGCATAACCCACAAGCTGGTCTTAGCATACCACCCCCAACCTAATGGCATAGTGGAACACCCCAACGGACTGCTAAAAAAGAGGCTTCTCAAACTATGCAACACCAGGGGTAAGAAATGGCTGCATTGCTTGCCCCTAGCCCTGTTCGCTCTAAGGATCACCCCTCGTGGAGTCCACCACTTGACCCCCCAATTAGCTAGTTACTGGTAGGTTAATTTGAATCCAAATACCTCATAGCAGAACCAAACTAAGCACAGAGTCCAGCTCTGAGCCCCTAGGTAATGAAATGTGTGTATATATGTATGTATGCGTGTATATATATATATATATATCTATCTATATATATATATATATATATATATATATATATATATATATATATATATATATATATACATTCTATCTATCTCTATATATATATATATATATATATACAATCTATGAGAGTTTTATCAGTTTTATACTGACCTCTGTATATTCCATTTGTTTTATTGCACTCAGTGATGATCCGATCAATTAATGCATATGATAATTCCAAGTTCTTTTATACTACATATATATATATTTGATAAGGTATTTTAAATGATCCTTCTATTTTCTGGAATTGAGTTAACTCTCGTTTTTGAATGAAACTGTATGAATTATTGTATTTCCTTGTGCTTCTAACTGTCCTGCCTGATAATTGCATCCCTAGTATCATTTGATTTTAACTCACTATAATGTATGGCTAGTATTAGCCGCATTTTGCACTCTTTGCACATAGGGTAGTTTACCATGATCAATTAATTTCTGTCATTCTGTGTATTATTGGCAACTTTATTTATTGAAGTAGGATTTGGGCACTGGCCCCGGATTTTTCCATTTGCTAAGTTATCTGACAAAATCCTAAAATCCTCTTCTAATTACCATGTATATGGTGGTAACACTGTTTGAAATTGGGTTCTATATGATTTGTGAACTACAGTGTTTTCTTACAAGAAAATAATTGCACTCTGTGTACTTTTGGCACTCATGCATAATGCACTTTAATGATGACCTAGTCTGTTCTCTCTCTCAATGAATAAGAGGGGAGGGTCTTAATTGGTTCATGGTATTTATGGGTGTTACTTTCCTAAACACGTCATGTGATCAATGCCGGGAAACCCGGCTGAAACGCGTCATGTTGTGTAAGGCTGATTAAAACTGCACTTTAAATCTAACCTCTTTGTGTTGGTCCGTTCCTGGCGTGTGGTGTTCTGCAGTCCGTGGAGGAGGACTGTGCTGTTCTTCCAGGATCTGGTTCCCATATATATATATATATATATATATATATATATATATATATATATATATCTATTAAACACCAAAGTAATCCCCTGGCCGAGGGCACACTTTGCACAGCTGGTGCGAGTTCCAGGAACGGGCTTTCCCTGTATTTAAATCACCACCAAATGAAATTATACTCGCACTCCACCAGGATGTCGATTTATGGCAGGTTTATTTTAACAGTGTAACGCTTTTAAAAGCTGTGTGCTGTAATGGTACACTGTTAAAATAAACCTGCCATAAATCGACATCCTGGTGGAGTGCGAGTATAATTTCATTTGGTGGTGATATATATATATATATATATATATATATATATATATATATATATATATATATATATATATATATTTCACTTTCACTTCCTCCATGTAAACCGGGACTCTTTGCTGGCGGTGCGAGTCTGGTTTGGAGGATCCCGAAATTATGCCAGTTTCTCGTACAGAAAGTACAACGCACTCCGCACAGATAGATTAGGACATAATACCGTCTGCTTAGTCAAATCCAAGGATTTGACTAAGCAGACGGTATTGTGTCCTAATCTATCTGTGCGGAGTGCGTTGTACTTTCTGTACGAGAAACTGGCATATATATATATACATATATATATATATATATATATATATATATATATATATATATTTATTTATTTTTTATTTTTTTTAACACTGACGAAGCCTGCAAAGGCGAAACGCGTCTGTTGGGGTGTCGGGGGTTTGGTGTTAATAAATCTTTAATTTGGATACCAGTGTGCCAGCCATTCTTTCCAAACTCGTGGATGAAAGTAGGAACGTGCAGCAATATATATATATATCTATACATATATATATATATATATATATATATTCCGCTCCAGTGTTCCACCATCAACAAATCACTCTGTGAGGCGGGTGCTGCAGCGCGGCGGTGTTCCACGCAAATATGAAAGCTCCACACCGTGTCCCCTCGTTCTAACCCGAAAGGACACGCAGCACTCACAGGATCAATAAGGATTAGAACGCCAAACTTTTTATTCAGACAAACGCGTCTCAGGAAAGACTCCCTTCGTCAGTGTCATAAACAATGCGTTTCGCGGCACCATTTTAAATGCTCATGGGTATGTGGTATTAACATTGACAAGGGACTAAACCCCGTATTTTCGTACGGGCGCCATCTTGAAACATGCAATTTTCACATAATAACAAGCTTAATCATAATAGACAAATAACATTGTTAATTATATGTCTTATGAACATCTTGCCGTTGATCGGCAATTGCAACACTATATTGTGTTGCACAGTGCCCCACTTTGTCAATGTATATTACAATCGGCTTATTGAAACGACCAGAAGTTATTATAATAGTATGGCTAAACATGCCTACATTTTTATAAGTTAAAGCTACTTGATCATAGCTTATTATAAATCAAGCCGTGGATCGGCTATTGCAACCTTAATGGTTCAGGGCCAACCTCCCGCACCGGCTCCCTCCCACCGAGACATTTCCCGTGTCCCAGAGCCTTACCTGAGCCGCAGCTCCTCCCTGCGCTCCTCACTTCACCACCGCTCCACCTCGTCATGACGCACCTGAGGTGCCGCTCCTCCCCGCGCTCCTCTTTTCACCGCCGCTCCTTTTCGTCATCACGTACGTTGCGGCCAGCGCTACGTCGCAGCCAGCGCAGCATCGCGGCCGGCACTACTTTCAGGGCACTACTTTTTTTTTAAGTTATATTTCTAAATTAACGCTTTTATTTTATTTTCTATGGCCTATGTCCATCTGCACACCCTGAGGATTACAAAAATGTATTGGGTGTGTGAATTGGCGCTGTGGTTTGAAACCTCTAGACATCAGTCAAAGGCACACTGTTCCACCGACACAAAGTGTCAAAGCAGGTTAGGAAAAAAATCGACCCGAGGAACTGCTTCTTCAGATCCATGTTACAGTGCGGAATAGAAAAAAATGACTTTCGCTCAGGACCAGAGCCGACATCATCGTGGAGCAGTATGATGCCATCCCCCAGTGCGCAGTAGTAATGCTGAAAAATTTCAAGATCCAAACTGGCGCCTGGGGAGAATTCAAAGGTTAAGGAGTCTGCGGCTAGATGTCTCTATCAGATTGAGTGCATAGTATGTCAGCTGCACTCACATAATCCTACAAAGAAGGCACTACACACAGATTGGATTGACATGATTGACAGATGTGCCACTGACCAATATCCAATTATGTTTTCAGGTTTGAGAAGTCAGACCGCCATCCGGGTGGGGGGTACCAGAGGTCATCCGTTCAGACAAGGGGTGACTTCTGTAGCCTGATGAGCATAACCCACAAGCTGGTCTTAGCATACCACCCCCAACCTAATTGCATAGTGGAACACCCCAACGGACTGCTAAAAAAGAGGCTTCTCAAACTATGCAACACCAGGGGTAAGAAATGGCTGCATTGCTTGCCCCTAGCCCTGTTCGCTCTAAGGATCACCCCTCGCGGAGTCCACCACTTGACCCCCCAATTAGCTAGTTACTGGTAGGTTAATTTGAATCCAAATACCTCATAGCAGAACCAAACTAAGCACAGAGTCCAGCTCTGAGCCCCTAGGTAATGAAATGTGTGTATGTATGTATGTATGCGTGTATATATATATATATATCTATATACATATATATATATATATATATATATATATATATATATATATATAGATATATATATATACATTCTATCTATCTATATTACCTACTGGCGGTCGCCAGTAGGTAGTTATAGTTAGGATAATTTTCAATGTTAAATCTCAACATTCTATTTTGAATAACTTTGGCGCCGGTTGACGAATCTGCCTGAAATTTTCAGGAAAATGGTCTCATGGCGGTCCGGTCCTTCCCTGAAAGTTTGGGGGGGATTCGTCAAGCGGGGGCCGAGATAAAAGGGGGGTCCCAAAACGCGTTTTCCCCATGTTAATTTCCATAGGGCGGTCGATTTCACTTTTAGCCCGAACGGCTGAATGGATTTCCACCAAACTTGGCAAAATTGTAGGGACTGGTAGCCCGATGTGCCTTTGCTATGTCTCAAGATATGTGCTCCAGTGGATTTTGAGTAATTAAGGTTCAAAAAAATATATATATCTATAGCAGCGCTCCGGTAAGCGCACCGGTACGCGCACCGGGCGCGTCACGCGACTTGCGCGGAGAAAGCTGATTGGCTCTGGGGTGTCTGTAAACATTCTAAACAGTCCGGAGCGGCCGCCATCTTGTGTCTCGGTAGGATCGAGACACAAGAGGTGGCCAAAACAAAGGGGGAAATGACCATAAGGGGGCAGAGTAGACCCCCCTTGACCCCCTAGGTTTGATGTGGGGGCCATAAAAGGGCCCCACGGGGCAAAAAAAAAAAAAAAAATTTTTTTTATTTTCGCGGGGTGAGCGCCCGGTACGCGCACCGGTAAGCGTACCGGGGAGTGTACCATGGGGAAAAAGAATGACAGTTTTAAAAGTAGCTGATTAGAAAAAAAAATGTTTAGTTGTTTTTTTATATATACACATACATATATATAAATGCATATGCACATATATATATGCATATATGTCTATATGTGTGCGTGTAGAGAGAGGTAGAGAGGTAGAGGTGTAGAGGTAGAGAGGAAGAGAGGTAGAGAGTAGAGAGTGAGTAATAGAGAGTAGAGAGTGAGTAGTAGAGAGTAGTAGAGAGCAGTAGAGAGAGTAGCAGAGTGAGTAGTAGAGAGTAGTAGAGTGAATAGTAGAGTGAGTAGTAGAGAGTAGTAGAGAGTGAGTAGTAGAGACTGAGTAGTAGAGAGTAGTAGAGAGTAAGTAGTAGAGTGAGTAGTAGAGAGCAGTAGAGAGTGAGTAGTAGAGAGTGGGAGAGAGTAAGTAGTAGAGAGTAGTGGAGAATATTCCAAAGTTTGGCACAGCACCACTTTCACAATGAGTCCAATCAAATCATATCACTTAGAGTACTTATTGAAGCGCTGAATCTTGGTGTATATTCAAATGCTTTTATTTTCCTTAAGTTTATGTACCACAGCCAGCCGAAACGTTTCGTTCTGTACAACAGAACTTCTTCAGGGCGTTCTTATTTCCTTCAAGTTATGTCGGTATCCCGTTGTCATATAACTAGATATTTCTTCCAAATGTTAGACGAGACATAAGTATATTCTTATTAAAAGTGACTAGGTATCAATTTTACCCACACAATTCGGGCAGACTTGAGTAATTTATAGCATCCTCAAAGTCAGTCTTTCAAAAATTCCAAAGTATAGGACATGATAATCCAAATCCAAATGTTTCTCAAGAAAAGTCATTTACAATCGTTCGGAATATCGGTGTTTGGGCAGATATGATCCAGGGACCCCCAGTATGCAAGGGGAATTAGTCCCCCCTCTGCAAAGGCGCCAGTGGCCTGCATTGCAGAGAGGTGTAACAAGGGTGTGGCCTCATTACACTTCTCTGCAATGCAGCTCCCTCGTGCATACTGGAGGCTCCTGGTGGACTAGTTGACCCCAGGGACCCCCAGTATGCAAGGGGAATTAGTTCCCCCTCTGCAAACGCGGCAGTGGGCTGCGTTGCAGAGAGGTGTAACAAGGGGCATAGTCTCATTACACCTCTGCAATGCAGCCCCAGGCGCATACTGGAGGTTCCAGGTGGGCTAATAGGCCCCCAGGGGCCCCCAGTATGCAAGGGGAATTAGTTTCCCCTCTTCAAACATGCACGGGGGCTGCGTTGCAGAGAGGTGTAAAAAGGGTTGTGGCTTCATTACACCTCTCTGCAATGCAGTCCCCTGGCGCATACTGGAGATTCCTGGTGGGCTTTCAGGTCTTATATAGTTAGGAATTAGCATTAAAAAAACCTTTGAAATTCACTGAAAAAACCACAGGTTTCACACCAGTTATAGTTAGGAATTAGCATTTAAAAAACCTTTGAAATTCACTGAAAAAACCATAGGTTTCACACCAGTTATAGTTAGGAATTAGCATTTAAAAAACCTATTAAATTCACTGACAAAACCAGTTATAGTTAGCTGGAAATTTTACTGATATAAAACCAATGAAATTCCACGTTATAGTTAGTTGGACTCACTATAACTTGCGCGTGCAATGCACTGCTGATGACGTCACATATTACATCACTCATGACATGGTCAGTGACATCACTCATGACATCACTGATGACACCATCCTTGTGACATAGTGACAGACCTCCTTTCACTGTAATGTAACCATTGAAACACATATTCAAAAATAGAAACTGAAATTTAAAAAAAAATGGAGATACCCATATCAGTTACAACAAGCAATTCAGTAATTCCACCATCTATATGCACATCCAGTCATTCACCAACAGTTCTATATAGTCACTCATACATATACTCACTTATCATATGAAGTGATACACCTATACATCCTGTTACACACCGACAGTCATCCAAAAGTTACTCACACACATACTCACACGTGCAAATAAACTATTGAACATCCATTTATTTGAATATAGAGTTATACACACACTTCCACCTTACTTGTATTGAAAATTACACATATTTATTCTCTTAAACAATCACTTATAGAAACACATACTTATTTAAACAGGAACTCTTACAATCTCTTACTCTCACATATACTCACTTATATACATCAATATTCACATATACTAGATTAAAACATATGTAGTTACTGATAAAGACACTAGTGAGACAGTCATTCACTCACTAACAAACACATATACACACTCATCCATCCATACAGTCCTGCACATATGCTGTCTTCAAAACACATACAAACAGCGAGTCAGTCACTCATGCATCTATGTGCTAAGTAATACCCCCACCAAACCATATAGACACTCATACTGATACTAAGAGAAACATCTAATAACCCATATACATACGCATGTAGCTACTTACCAACACATGTAGCCACTTATACACAAAGTGAAACAATAATATATATATTTAAATATTTAAACATTACTCACTAATATTTATTTTTCAGAAAGACACATATTCACTGGATGGTGTCATCAGTGATGTCATGAGTGATGTCACTGACCATGTCATGAGTGATGTAATATGTGACGTCATCAGCAGTGCATTGCACGCGCAAGTTATAGTGAGTCCAACTAACTATAACGTGGAATTTCATTGGTTTTATATCAGTAAAATTTCCAGCTAACTATAACTGGTTTTGTCAGTGAATTTAATAGGTTTTTTAAATGCTAATTCCTAACTATAACTGGTGTGAAACCTATGGTTTTTTCAGTGAATTTCAAAGGTTTTTTAAATGCTAATTCCTAACTATAACTGGTGTGAAACCTGTGGTTTTTTCAGTGAATATATATATATATATATATATATATATATATATCTATATATATACAATCTATGAGAGTTTTATCAGTTTGATACTGACCTCTGTATATTCCATTTGTTTTATTGCACTCAGTGATGATCCGATCAATTAATGCATATGATAATTCCAAGTTCTTTTATACTACATATATATATATTTGATAAGGTATTTTAAATGATCCTTCTATTTTCTGGAATTGAGTTAACTCTCGTTTTTGAATGAAACTGTATGAATTATTGTATTTCCTTGTGCTTCTAACTGTCCTGCCTGATAATTGCATCCCTAGTATCATTTGATTTTAACTCACTATAATGTATGGCTAGTATTAGCCGCATTTTGCACTCTTTGCACATAGGGTAGTTTACCATGATCAATTAATTTCTGTCATTCTGTGTATTATTGGCAACTTTATTTATTGAAGTAGGATTTGGGCACTGGCCCCGGATTTTTCCATTTGCTAAGTTATCTGACAAAATCCTAAAATCCTCTTCTAATTACCATGTATATGGTGGTAACACTGTTTGAAATTGGGTTCTATATGATTTGTGAACTACAGTGTTTTCTTACAAGAAAATAATTGCACTCTGTGTACTTTGGCACTCATGCATAATGCACTTTAATGATGACCTAGTCTGTTCTCTCTCTCAATGAATAAGAGGGGAGGGTCTTAATTGGTTCATGGTATTTATGGGTGTTACTTTCCTAAACACGTCATGTGATCAAGGCCGGGGAAACCCGGCTAAAACGCGTCATGTTGTGTAAGGCTGATTAAAACTGCACTTGAAATCTAACCTCTTTGTGTTGGTCCGTTCCTGGCGTGTGGTGTTCTGCAGTCTGTGGAGGAGGACTGTGCTGTTCTTCCAGGATCTGGTTCCCATATACATATATATATATTCACTGAAAAAACCATAGGTTATAGACCATATATAGTTAGGGATTAGCATTTAAAAAACCTTATTTTATTTGCACAAAACCATTGAAATTCCATATATAGTTAGTTGCACTAACTATATATCGCGGACCCGCAATCCACTGCTAATGATGTCACATATTACATCATTCATGACATGGTCAGTGACATCACTGATGACATCACTGATGACATCTCAAATGACATCACTGATGACATCACTGACATCTCATTTGACATTACTGATTACATCACTGATGATATCATTTATGTGATAATACATCTTCAGACTCTAATATAACCTTTGATACACTCAGTGTAAACAGGCACTCACAGACTGTCACACATCCATGGAGTTACTCACACACCTATTCAGTCATGCAAAGAATCAATCACATCTCCATTTCCTTAACTATACAGTTATACACACCTTACTTATTCAAACATATACTAACACATATTTACTCTCTTATACAATCCTTGATACAAGTTCACAGTGATTCATACAGCCACTCTCACATTCACTGACTCTTATGTTCAGTTATTTATATATGTCAACTCTCACATGGAGTGTGTTTTACATATGTACTTACTTTGACATGTAGAACTGAGATATCCATTCACTCACCAATATACTCATGCACACAGTCAACTGTCCATACAGCTGTTTCTACATGCACTTTTGAACCCATACACCTAGGGAATCAACCGCTCACACATCTATGCACAGAGTTATACACCTCCCAGCCACCCACACACACACTCAGTCTCCCATACAAATACTTGGGCAACCATTCAATAACCCATATAGTTACTGATATAGCTACTGATTTAAACATGCAGCAGTTTACAGAAGAACATAAATATTGATTGCCAAATTAAGACACTTTAATCACTAACCCATGCACTCAGTGAGACACATTTAATCATTCTCTCATACAGTCATTCATGCACCTACTAAATCCTTCATCCAGACACTTATACATCCACTCATTCTTCAATATGTAAGACATATTTTAACTTTACAGAAACATACAGTCACTGGGTGTTGTCATCAGTGATGTCATCAGTGATGTCATTTGAGATGTCATCAGTGATGTCATCAGTGATGTCACTGACCATGTCATGAATGATGTAATATGTGACATCATTAGCAGTGGATTGCGGGTCCGCGATATATAGTTAGTGCAACTAACTATATATGGAATTTCAATGGTTTTGTGCAAATAAAATAAGGTTTTTTAAATGCTAATCCCTAACTATATATGGTCTATAACCTATGGTTTTTTCAGTGAATTTTCAAGGTTTTGTAAATGCAAATTCCTAACTATATATGGTCTATAACCTATGGTTTTTTCTGTGAATTTCATTGGTTTTTTAAAAGCTAATATCTATAGCTGTAAAATATATTCTTTATTAAGTGACGTATCACGTAGCCCGTGAGACGCCTCATGATGCATCGCATAACCGTGACGTATCGTCTCTGCAGCGCAAACCAAACCCAAAACGTAAGCGCGCCAGAACACGCTTAAAGATATATATATATTTTTTTAACCTTAATTAGACAAAATCCACACGTGCACATATCACAAACGTTCAAAAAACACAATATGTCGGACTACCGTTACGCTGCCGGTTAGCTGCCCGGTTAACGTACCAGGAAGCACCTTTACCGCGAAAATCGCAAATTTTTTTTTTTTCACCCCCCAGGGAACTTTAATAGCCCCCTCATCAATCCTAGGGGTTCAGGAGGGGTCTGCCTTACCCCTTTCATTCATTTACACCTTTTTTTTTTCCACCTCTTGTCTCTCGATCCCACAGAGAGACAAGATGGCGGCCGCTCCAGACTGTTTACAATGATAACAGCCAATCAGCTTCTCCTCAGACTCCCGTTACACTGCCGATTAGCTTCCCGGTAGCTGCCCGGTTAGCTGCCCAGTTCGCGTACCAAGACGCGTCTCTACGGCGTTTGTTTTTTTTTGGCCCCACGTGGCTTTATAATATCCCCCTCATAAATCCTAGGGGGTCAGAAGGGGTCTACCTTGCCCTGTTTCCTTCATTTCCCCCTTTGTTTTGGCCTCCTCTTGTCTCTCGATCCTACCGAGAGACAAGATGGCGGCCGCTCCGGACTGTTTACAATATTGACAGCCAATCAGCTACTCCTCAGACTCCCGTTACACTGCCGGTTAGCTTCCCGGTTAGCTGCCCGGTTAGCTGCCCGGTTCGCGTACCAAGACGCGTCTCTACGGCGAAAAAATCTGATTTTTTTTTTTTTTTGGTTACACTGCCGGTTAGCTTCCCGGTTAGCTGCCCGGTTAGCTGCCCGGTTCGCGAACCAAGACGCGTCTCTACGGCGAAAAAATCGGATTTTTTTTTTTTTTTTTTTTGGGCCCGGCGTGGCTCTATAATATCCCCCTCATCAATCCTAGGGGGTCAGGAGGGGTCTACCTTGCCCCCTTTCCTTCATTTCCCCCTTTGTTTTGGCCTCCTCTTGTCTCTCGATCCTACCGAGAGACAAGATGGCGGCCGCACCGGACTGTTTAGAATGTTGACAGACACCGGAGAGCCAATCAGCTTCGCTTTGCAAAGTTCCGATACGCGAAAAGTTCGCGAACCGGTTAGCTGCCCGGAGCGCTGTTACAGATATATATCTTGATTTAAACGTTAATTTCTCAAAATCCACTGAAGCACATATATTGAGACCTAGCAAAGGCACATCGGGGTACCAGTCCCTACAATTTTGCCAAGTTTCGTGGAAATCCATTCAGCCGTTCGGGCTAAAAGTGAGTCCAACCGCCCTATGGAAATTAACATGGGAAAAACGCGTTTTGGGACCCCCCTTTTTTCTCGGCCCCCCCTTGACGAACCCCCCCCAAATTTTCAGGAGCTGCTCAGAAACAAAATGTGCCATTTTCCTGAAAATTTCAGCCGATTCCGTCCACAAACGCCAAAGTTATTAGACATAGAATTTTCAAAAGTCCCATAGGAAAAAAATCCTAACTATATATACCTACTGGCTATCGCCAGTAGGTAATATATATATATATATATATATATATATATATATATATATATATATATATATATATATATATATATATCGAGCTCCGCGGGGATGTCCAACAGTAGGCAGCACGCGCACACAGAGTAGCTTTTCCCCAGAAGCTTTAATGAGGTACAGACAATCGCGCTGGTCCGTGAAGTAAAGCAGCAACTGCACCCTGACAAAGGGAGTCTTGCAGTTACAGGCACAGTCCCGGCCACACCTTATTTTAGTCCCTCCTATCGTGGGTCCATATTGGTCCGCTCTGTATGAGCCTTCTGCACGTAGCACTCTGGGAGGTGTAGTCCGCTTCCATGTCCTTGATTGTGGCGCCTCGCACTCATGGTTAATTAGGGGCTCAGCTCCAGCACCGGGCAGCGCGTTGTCTTCAATCCTTCTCCGTGCCCCACATGCGGAGCCCCACCAACTCGGGAGCTCCGTGGCCCTCTTCTGTGTTTAGTTGAGGTGGTGCCAGCCCTGCGGCAGGACAGCCGCAATTATATCGAGCTCCGCGGGGATGTCCAACAGTAGGCAGCACGCGCACACAGAGTAGCTTTTCCCCAGAAGCTTTAATGAGGTACAGACAATCGCGCTGGTCCGTGAAGTAAAGCAGCAACTGCACCCTGACAAAGGGAGTCTTGCAGTTACAGGCACAGTCCCGGCCACACCTTATTTTAGTCCCTCCTATCGTGGGTCCATATTGGTCCGCTCTGTATGAGCCTTCTGCACGTAGCACTCTGGGAGGTGTAGTCCGCTTCCATGTCCTTGATTGTGGCGCCTCGCACTCATGGTTAATTAGGGGCTCAGCTCCAGCACCGGGCAGCGCGTTGTCTTCAATCCTTCTCCGTGCCCCACATGCGGAGCCCCACCAACTCGGGAGCTCCGTGGCCCTCTTCTGTGTTTAGTTGAGGTGGTGCCAGCCCTGCGGCAGGACAGCCGCAATTATATCGAGCTCCGCGGGGATGTCCAACAGTAGGCAGCACGCGCACACAGAGTAGCTTTTCCCCAGAAGCTTTAATGAGGTACAGACAATCGCGCTGGTCCGTGAAGTAAAGCAGCAACTGCACCCTGACAAAGGGAGTCTTGCAGTTACAGGCACAGTCCCGGCCACACCTTATTTTAGTCCCTCCTATCGTGGGTCCATATTGGTCCGCTCTGTATGAGCCTTCTGCACGTAGCACTCTGGGAGGTGTAGTCCGCTTCCATGTCCTTGATTGTGGCGCCTCGCACTCATGGTTAATTAGGGGCTCAGCTCCAGCACCGGGCAGCGCGTTGTCTTCAATCCTTCTCCGTGCCCCACATGCGGAGCCCCACCAACTCGGGAGCTCCGTGGCCCTCTTCTGTGTTTAGTTGAGGTGGTGCCAGCCCTGCGGCAGGACAGCCGCAATTATATCGAGCTCCGCGGGGATGTCCAACAGTAGGCAGCACGCGCACACAGAGTAGTTTTTCCCCAGAAGCTTTAATGAGGTACAGACAATCGCGCTGGTCCGTGAAGTAAAGCAGCAACTGCACCCTGACAAAGGGAGTCTTGCAGTTACAGGCACAGTCCCGGCCACACCTTATTTTAGTCCCTCCTATCGTGGGTCCATATTGGTCCGCTCTGTATGAGCCTTCTGCACGTAGCACTCTGGGAGGTGTAGTCCGCTTCCATGTCCTTGATTGTGGCGCCTCGCACTCATGGTTAATTAGGGGCTCAGCTCCAGCACCGGGCAGCGCGTTGTCTTCAATCCTTCTCCGTGCCCCACATGCGGAGCCCCACCAACTCGGGAGCTCCGTGGCCCTCTTCTGTGTTTAGTTGAGGTGGTGCCAGCCCTGCGGCAGGACAGCCGCAATTATATCGAGCTCCGCGGGGATGTCCAACAGTAGGCAGCACGCGCACACAGAGTAGCTTTTCCCCAGAAGCTTTAATGAGGTACAGACAATCGCGCTGGTCCGTGAAGTAAAGCAGCAACTGCACCCTGACAAAGGGAGTCTTGCAGTTACAGGCACAGTCCCGGCCACACCTTATTTTAGTCCCTCCTATCGTGGGTCCATATTGGTCCGCTGGACTAAAATAAGGTGTGGCCGGGACTGTGCCTGTAACTGCAAGACTCCCTTTGATAAAGAGCAAGTCTCGAAACGCGTCAGGGTGCAGTTGCTGCTTTACTTCACGGACCAGCGCGATTGTCTGTACCTCATTAAAGCTTCTGGGGAAAAGCTACTCTGTGTGCGCGTGCTGCCTACTGTTGGACATCCCCGCGGAGCTCGATATATATATATATATATATATATATATATATATATATATATATATATATATATATATATATATATTAAACACCAAAGTAATCCCCTGGCCGAGGGCACACTTTGCACAGCTGGTGCGAGTTCCAGGGACGGGCTTTCCCTGTATTTAAATCACCACCAAATGAAATTATACTCGCACTCCACCAGGATGTCGATTTATGGCAGGTTTATTTTAACAGTGTAACGCTTTTAAAAGCTGTGTGCTGTAATGGTACACTGTTAAAATAAACCTGCCATAAATCGACATCCTGGTGGAGTGCGAGTATAATTTCATTTGGTGGTGATATATATATATATATATATATATATATATATATATATATATATATATATATATATATATATATATATATATTTCACTTTCACTTCCTCCATGTAAACCGGGACTCTTTGCTGGCGGTGCGAGTCGGGTTTGGAGGATCCCGAAATTATGCCAGTTTCTCGTACAGAAAGTACAACGCACTCTGCACAGATAGATTAGGACACAATACCGTCTGCTTAGTCAAATCCAAGGATTTGACTAAGCAGACGGTATTGTGTCCTAATCTATCTGTGCGGAGTGCGTTGTACTTTCTGTACGAGAAACTATCATATATATATATATATATATATATATATATTTTTTTTTTAACCCTGACGAAGCCTGCAAAGGCGAAACGCGTCTGTTGGGGTGTCGGGGGTTTGGTGTTAATAAATCTTTAATTTGGATACCAGTGTGCCAGCCATTCTTTCCAAACTCGTGGATGAAAGTAGGAACGTGCAGCAATATATATATATCTATATATATATATATATATATATATATATATATTCCGCTCCAGTGTTCCACCATCAACGAGTCACTCTGTGAGGCGGGTGCTGCAGCGCGGCGGTGTTCCACGCAAATATGAAAGCTCCACACCGTGTCCCCTCGTTCTAACCCGAAAGGACACGCAGCACTCACAGGATCAATAAGGATTAGAACGCCAAACTTTTTATTCAGACAAACGCGTCTCAGGAAAGACTCCCTTCGTCAGTGTCATAAACAATGCGTTTCGCGGCACCATTTTAAATGCTCATGGGTATGTGGTATTAACATTGACAAGGGACTAAACCCCGTATTTTCGTACGGGCGCCATCTTGAAACATGCAATTTTCACATAATAACAAGCTTAATCGTAATAGACAAATAACATTGTTAATTATATGTCTTATGAACATCTTGCCGTGGATCGGCAATTGCAACACTATATTGTGTTGCACAGTGCCCCACTTTGTCAATGTATATTACAATCAGCTTATTGAAACGACCAGAAGTTATTATAATAGTATGGCTAAACATGCCTACATTTTTATAAGTTAAAGCTACTTGATCATAGCTTATTATAAATCTAGCCGTGGATCGGCTATTGCAACCTTAATGGTTGCCAGAAGGACAGGTCGCTTCAGAATCAACAATGCAATAATTTTGTGGGCTGGTGGGAGGAGCAGGTAGCCTGGGCCACAAAAAACAAATCCTGGACAGGAAAGATCATTGTCTGGTACAGATACATAGACGATTTGTTTTTAGTCTGGAATGGGTCAACATCCGAGGCAGAAAAATACATAGCATCACTTAATGTCAATAACTTAAATCTTAGATTCAGTGGCGAAATAAGCAAAGAAACGGTGAACTATCTAGATTTGAGAGTAGAGATTAGGGAAGATAAGATAGTCACTTCTCTTTACAGGAAACCAACTGTAGGAAACAGCGTTTTACACGCTTTTAGGGACATCCTAGAAGACTGATTAACAGCATCCCGTATGGGGAACTCCTACGGATTCGCCGCAACTGCACACTTGATAGTGATTATGAAAGGGCAGCTGATGCATGTATCTTGAGATTCATTGAGAGAGGATATAAACTAAACCTCCTCAAGGAGACACGTAAACGTGTAAGTCGTCTGCCCAGAGAGTCACTTTTTGAGAAAAGAGTGGGAACTGACCAAGAGGGAGGAAGATTTCACATTATAACACAATTTTCCTCCAATTCGAATGAATTGAGAGCGATCCTTAAGAAACACTGGCACATTCTCAAAACGTACAATATAATTGGCATAGACATCCCCAAGGAACCTATGATCACCTTTAAAAAGGCCAGATCACTGAGGGATCAATTAGTTCATAGTCATCTAGACCCAGTTACACCCTGAAAAGGTACATTAAATTATGCAAAAGGATTCTTTCCCTGTGGTCGCTGTAAGGCGTGTGCCTTCAGCAGACGCATATTAACCTATGATGTACGAGGAGTCAAGAGGGAAGAAAATTGAACAAATTCATGTCCTGCCATACAAGCTTTGCTGTATATTGTCTGAGCTGTCCATGTAAAATGAGATATGTGGGCAGTACAATTAACCCAGTAAAGCTACGAATCTTGGAGCATATGAGGGCAATTGCGAACAAGGATTTCTCATATCCTGTTGCACGCCATTTTGCCATAAACCATCAGAGTAACAGAGATCTTCTTCAATATTTTTGTTTAGATCATGTCCCAGAACACATACGAGGGGGCAACCGATTACTAAAACTTAGGAGGCTAGAGTCCCGCTATATAGTGGACCTATAGACTAAGGCCCCTAATGGATTTAATAATGGAGAAGAGTTATCTGCACATCTTGGTCTATAGAGAAACTTTAATGTATAGCTCAGGTCATGAATGAAGATGAAGTTACATCTGTTATGTGTTGTTGTCGTAAGAAATGAGTTTTCATGAAATCATGTATTTGTTTCTAGAATTAATTTAGGAAAGAAATGCTGAATTGGTGGGGATGGTGGTATATATGGGTTTCTTTTTCTTAGAAGCAGAAAAATCTGGGTTGGTAAAATTATTGCATTGTTGATTCTGAAGCGACCTGTCCTTCTGGCAGCCATTAAGGTTGCAATAGCCGATCCACGGCTAGATTTATAATAGGCTATGATCAAGTAGCTTTAACTTATAAAAATGTAGGCATGTTTAGCCATACTATTATAAAAACTTCTGGTCGTTTCAATAAGCCGACTGTAATATACATTGACAAAGTGGGGCACTGTGCAACACAATATAGTGTTGCAATTGCCGATCCACGGCAAGATGTTCATAAGACATATAATTAACAATGTTATTTGTCTATTACGATTAAGCTTGTTATTATGTGAAAATTGCATGTTTCAAGATGGCGCCCGTGCGAAAATATGGGGTTTAGTCCCTTGTCAATGTTAATACCACATACCCATGCACATTTAAAATGGTGCCGCAAAACGCATTGTTTATGACACTGACGAAGGGAGTCTTTCCTGAAACGCGTTTGTCTGAATAAAAAGTTTGGAGTTCTAAGCCCTATTGATCCTGTGAGTGCTGCGTGTCCTTTTGGGTTCGAACGAGGGTACACGGTGTGGAGCTTTCATATATATATATATACTAGCAGCCCGCCCCAGCGTTGCCTGGGGCAGAAGGAGGCTGGGGGCAGCATTTCAGGCTTGCGTGCACCCCCGCCCCGGGCCCCGCCCGCCACGACATTGTCTGTGTCCCGGACAATGTTGTGGCGGGCGGGGGCCGGGGCAGGAGTGCGCGCAAGCCTGAAATGCTGGCCCCAGAGCCTGAGCCTTACCTCAGCCGCATTTGTTCAGGGCCAACCTCCCGCACCGGCTCCCTCCCACCCAGACCTTTCCCGTGTCCCAGAGCCTTACCTGAGCCGCAGCTCCTCCCTGCGCTCCTCACTTCACCTCCGCTCCACCTCGTCATGACGCACCTGAGGTGCCGCTCCTCCCCGCGCTCCTCTTTTCACCGCCGCTCCTTTTCGTCATCACGTACGTTGCGGCCAGCGCTACGTCGCAGCCAGCGCAGCATCGCGGCCGGCACTACTTTCAGGGCACTACTTTTTTTTAAGTTATATTTTTAAATGAACGCTTTTATTTTATTTTCTATGGCCTATGTCCATCTGCACACCCTGAGGATTACAAAAATGTATTGGGTGTGTGGATTGGCGCTGTGGTTCCCGAGTTTACCTTGCCAAAAGGTTTGAGTTCTCTCTTTATAATAGTAGTATATATATATATATATATATATATATATATATATATATATATATATATATATATATATATATATATATATATATATCTGGAAACCCTCAAACCACTTCCTGAATTCTCCCAGCGGCAGTCAGGCGAGGAAAGAGACGCAGACCTCCGGAGCTTTTCAAGTGGGCAATTTTTATTCAGGGACCCAACACAACGCGTTTCAAGCCCGTAAGCCCTTGATCACGTGTCACAAAGTTGCATACACCATGATTTCAATTTAAAGTGCAAAAAGCGCCCCTCCTACTGTTTGCATCACAGACCACATGTGTATTAACATGGAAAAAATACTGTGTATTGTAGCTTTCTTCTTGTATGAAAATGTTACCACTGATAAAACAGAATATCACTATTGACATATTTAACACATTTGTACAAGTAATCTATAACTTGGATTTCATTTGTTAAAATATGCCACAGAACTATTAAAAAATAAATATAATTATAGTTCTTGTTAATTAAAATTTCTTCTTACAAAAAGGCAAAAAAACCTTTGTTTATTGCCGTATTTACAAGCAGTAATTCAGGGAAAAATAAATAACCGGTTAAATCCGTTTTATCAAAATACCCTGTAAAAAGCTGAACTGTTATACTTTGTAATCGAAATCTAAAACAGTTTCTCAAGTTTATACACATACATAGTCTATAACTATGGAGAGGGTTCCAAAAAGTGCTTATAAGTGCATCCCTACAAAATAGTATAGTGCTAGTGCAAAGAATGGTGCAAATTTCTCAAAATAATCAAATTTGATAGAAGGGTCTAATCTACCATTGACCACGAGAATACATGTTAATAAATTCATGGATAATGCAGGTTTTCTTAAAAAATCCCAAAAACCATTTGATTATAAAAACAACTAATTGAATTTCATTGTTTGTAAAAGAGAGAAATTCTTAATGAGGGAAAAGTATATATATACAAACTACATATAAATGTTCTATTTACAAGGACAAATTCATATGTTCACAAGAATGAGGTACAAGAACCAACGTGTTAAGATCATGCAGTAACTAGCTGAAAACTCCGCATGTCTTCCGTCGTGTTCAAACCATTGGGCCATTTGCAATCTAAGTCCAAGATATACTTAGTCTCTAATTGCCGGAGTTGGCGTTCTCTATTGCCCCCTCTTCTCTTTTTGTTTACAGCATCAATTACATAGTAAGAAAGGCAGTTAATGTTGTTGGCATGCACTTTCTTAAAATGTCTGGCAACAGGATATGTTGCGTCGCTGTGTAGGATGGCCCTAATATGCTGCAAAATCCTGACGTGCACCTGTAGCTTCGTGCTACCCACGTAGCGTAGCCCACAGGTGCACGTCAGGACATATACAGCATATTCAGTCTTGCAGGTGTAGTTGCCTGTTATTGGGTTGGAAGTGGTCTTGAAGGGCGTATGATATGAGGTCATGTTGCATCCAAATTTGCACGCTCTACACGTAGAACATTTGGTAAAACCTTTCTTAGTAGGCATCCAGGTAGTGACTTTCTTGATTTCAGGGGATACTCTATCCAATCTACTGCCCATAGTGCTACTCCTTCTAAAGGTAATCACAGGTTTGGCAGCTAGTCTAGTTTGTAGGATGTTGTCTGTCAGTAGTACAGGCCAATGTTTGTTTATGATAGACCTGATCTGACGTTCCTCTCTGTTGAACGTAGTGATCAACCTAGGAGTATCAGATGTCTGAACTAGGCTGTCTGCGCCGACAGTATTAGCGCATTGTTCCTCTGTGAAAAGGCTACTTCTAGGTCTAGTTTTGGCCTTCTCCTCTGCCTCCCTAATTGTTTTGGTAGAGTATCCTCTATCTTTTAATCTGATTATTAAATCAGATTTACACTTTTCAAATTGCTCCTCATTGCTGCAAATCCTTTTTATCCTTAGGATTTCTCCATATGGGATACTAGCAATGAGGTGCTTGGGATGCAAACTGGTGGCGTGCAAGGTGATGTTACCGGAAGTCGCTTTCCTATACAGTGTACTTTCAAGGTTGTTGTTATGTACAAAGATCTTAACATCGAGAAATTCGATTTCTTTTCTCTCTATGTGGGAAGTAAATCTTAGATTTAAATCATTCTTGTTGATCTCATTCACAAACCATGTAGCTTCCTCTTCTGTACCCTCCCACAGAATGAACACATCATCTATATACCGCAGGTAAGATCTGATATGGGTGTTGTATTTCTCTAGAAAGGCGGTCTTAAGGACCTGCTCCTCCCACCAGCCAACATGCCGAGTTTACCTTGCCAAAAGGTTTGAGTTCTCTCTTTATAATAGTAGTATGTATATATATATATATATATATATATATATATATATATATATATATATATATATATATATATATATATATATATATATATATATATATATATATATATATATATATATATATATATATATATGCATCGAAGCTTGCAAATTCCTCTCTAAACAGGTTACCCAAAGGAAGGAGGTGAGCACCTCCATTTATTTACCGTACCTCATCTCGCAGCCCGGTGGCAGAGTCCTAATCCGCAACATCCAGATGGAGAGACAGCAAGTTTGAAATTGCTTTTCAACTCCGACACCTGTCAAAGTCAAAGGGTCATGGATACACCTCTTGAATATTCGCTTGGGCCCATCACTACCACAACTACCAAAGGAGTCACCATCACAGACTTTTCCAGCATGAACTATGAGCACTTTGGGGACTGAAGCGCCCTTAGGGCTTCCCCGGACTTTGTGAACACTTTGTCTATAGGAGTGCCCACAAGTCTCCCCCGGACTGTAAGTTGATTTTTTCAGGCCCTCACAGAAAATGTGCATCTATGTATTGGCTTTTGCCCTATGTGCTTTGCTGTTTTATCAGCTGTGTATAACCAACCAGGAATAGGTCAAGTTTCAGCCAAGGTCACCAGGTAAAGTGGTCCAGCATGAGTCCCAGGATCTAACACATTTAACATACAACTTTACCACACACAACAACCGCATCCTACATGCATTACACTGTACACTACTACACAACACCTGGTATCAACACATGACCTCAGTGGGAAGCCAAATATCTTCAACTCCTGCTACATTTGCTGATTGCCAATGCAGTAGTTACAGAAAAACTATACCTATCGCAGGAGGTACCACCAAGCAAAACCTTGTGCCTCATACACTTGTATCTATGCCGAACAGGAGCCAAACTACAGCCCAACATTATAACACCAGTCCTTTAAGTCCAGACAGAGCACAATGAGATCAAGTCCGAGCTAGACAAGCTCAAAAAATAGGGCCAGACATGGTATTGGAACACATGGCCTAAACCCAGTCCCCACAAGGGTTTCTTGGCGGTTACCAAGCCCTCAGCCTAGTGCAATAATGTGTCCACACAAGTACCAACCTGTGGACCAAGGCGAGCCCTTAGTGTAACTATAGCAGTATTTATGAATAACAAGTGGAACCCCAAAGTTCAGTTCACTTGCAGGGCCATCAATTTGGAGAACATAAGTAAGGATGGGTCCATTGGAGGCGGGTTGGATGACACCCTACTGACGGAATGTCAAGACACCCGTGTGGGAATGTGGCTTTCTGTTGCAGTAACCTCCCACTTTTTGCCTGGCTCTAATGCAAATTTGACTGAATGCACACTGGATTCCTGCTGACCATATATACATACACAAATAACACAGGCTAAAATATGGATACTCATCTGATGCTTCTAAATAGTTCTACCCCAGTGTACCTAACCTAAGTGTAGTACGAGGTAAGAAGTAGGTGCTGTTTTCTATTGCATGGTAAATACTAAATTAGTATTACGTTTTGTATGCCAAGAGTCCCTCTAGGTTCTAGTGGTCTCCATACCTAAGAATGAGAGAGGTTGGAATCTCTTTCCTGGATCCCAAACTCTAACACTCCGCGAGGACAGCATCTGGTCAGTGCGCCAGGCTGGGATACGACTTCTCCTGGGGTTGTGGTTTCTTCCGAGCCTGCTGAGGCGAGCTGTGTCTTGTAATTGAGCCGTGGCTTGCCTTGGTAGGGGAAGGTATATTTATACCTGGTAGGTGGCTAGGAATGTTAGCATTGACGTAAAGTCGGGCAAAGGTAGATGGCATGAATGAACCCCTAAGGAATAGTAGTTCATGCATAATAAATGAGTTCTTGGAGAAATCAATAATCCAAGCAGGGAAAATCCCAAAGGCTTAAGGGTCTGGTTTCTAAGATCTAGTTGTGACGTGGGATGGATGGATGTAGGTGACCATGCCTGTATTTGGATAGCATGGCTGATGCCTAAATAGGGACTGGGATTCTATGCCTAAATAAGGACAATGTGAGTTGTGCCTATATAAGGACATGATTCGGGAAACCTATGTATGGGTATCTAAATTGGAACACAACACCCTACCTGACCAAGCCCAACTTTTAGGGGCAAGGTCAGCTGGAAAATTAGTAGTCAGGAGAGGTGTGTATCCTCTGAACCAGGACCACCCTAATGTGTCCTGAGCTGAAGTGACCGTCTCCTTAGAAAATCCCCCATATTGGATGGTGGGATTTTAGCCAATAGGGTTAGGGGATGCCCCCTCACCAAGGGGAGGGTAAATACAAAGGGTGTAGTAACCCTAAAGGTTAGTAGCCCATTGGCTTCTAACTGCCAGTGCCTGTAACACCTCTAAATTGATTATTTAGGGGCCCTTGCTCCTCAGATTCCTGGAAAACAAAAGAAGGACCGAAGAGCCATGCAGCAGTGAAGACTCTAGATGATAACAGACTTTGCCCCAGCCCTATCTGCCTGTCTGCAGCCCTCAAAGAAACCTAATCGAAAAATCAACTTGTCCTGCAAGTCCAGCAACCTCCACAACCATGGGAGGACTGCCTGGCTTTTCTAATGACCAAGAACTCCCAAGGACAGGAGCCCTGTCCACAAAGAAACCAACAGCAAAGACTCCCTTGCCTACTGGATCTGCTAGTCCTGTCCACTCTTCACTCAATGCCCGATTGGCCCACTGGTCAAGTAAAGTCTCTCAAAGCAATCCTGACCTGAAACCATTGGTGGCTGACCTCTCCTGGACTCCACAAAGCTGCCCGCAGCTGCAACACAAAGGGTCCCCTCTGACCACGACTGGCTCCAGTGAAGATTTACTGTCATCTAAAGGTGCCCCTGCATCCTTAACCCCCGACCTTGGGGAGCCCTGCTGATAGTGCCCAGTCATCCACCAAAACCCCAACTTACAAGTCTAGTCTCCTGGTCCAAGCCTGCAGCCTCGTTGTGAAACTGAGTGCCACGACCCGCTTGCATTGGGCGACCGATGCTGTCTTTGCACCCTGCACCTGGCAGCCCCTGCGCGGCTGGTAGTGTATGATTGGTGCTGCCTTGTAGCCCCCACTCGTGTGCTTGCTTAAACCAGTGGGGCCTGTGCCCTGAAACCATGGGTACCCGCCTGCAACTGGCACATCTTGTCGTGCCCCAGTCTCCGTTGACTAACCTTGGGCCTAGTGACTAAATTTGACATCTTCACCCGCCCGTCCCACTGCAGCTGGTGGTGCAGTTTATACATTTACCTGACTCTTGCCCAATGTTGGTCTGAAACCCTGAAGACTAGATTTGTAAGTCATGTACTTACCTGTGAAATTGTGTGATTGGTTGCCACCCACTTAACATTCAATTGTTAGAAAACTGTTTTTTTAGTGCCCACTTTTTAACTTAAAAAAACGTGATATTGCAAAACTTATTTTACTGCAACTAAGTATCTTTTATTCTGAATAATAAACATACAAAACGTTATATATCTTTTTTTTATTTGGTCTTGGAATTAGTCATTGAGTGTGTATAGTCATTTCTTGAGTGTGAAAAACAAATGCTTAACACAGCCCTCTGATTAGCATACCTGCTTGACCACACTACCACAAAAGAGGGCATTTAGTATTATCTACTTTAGCCTCTGTAAAACCTCTAGGTATCCACTGGACTCTGTGTACACTATACCTTACTTTGGTATAGTATATACAGAGCCAGCATCCTACAACCTGGAATTTAGAGGCAGGAGTGTACACTGGCTAGAGGGTAAGGAGACACCCCTAGTAGTCAGGAAACTTCCAATGCATTCTTTGTGTTTTGGGGGAAGGAGACGATACCCATGGGGGTGAACAGCAATGGCTGGAGTACAAACTATAAAAATGATATGCAGTGGGGCACCTCCACCTTGATGGACTATTACTGGCAATGCGGCGAGCACGCAAACACCCAGTTCATCCTAGACTGGAGAAGGGTATGCTCACTGGTCACCCTCTACACGCCCACCTTAGTCATAACTGAAGAAGATCTTTCCGCACTGCATCACAACCCCATGAGCAGAGGCACAAAGTCTCTACATCAGGTATCCAAAAGAAGGTCAGGCAAGTACTTTGGTTGGGACAGATTCAAGGACAATGCTGAAGAGTTTCAGCCCTTCACTGAGGGTCAATCTCAATCTTTATATTTCACACCACAGCAAATGCCAAGTGGCTGCAGATCAGCAGGTGGGAACTGCAGAAAATGATTAACACCACCGAGGATGGCCTTAACGCAATCAAAGCGAAAAGTGCCATAGGCTTCATGGTGATGCAACATCGCTATGTTTTGGACTTAATGATCGCAATGGAAGGGGGAGTATGCACCAATATAGGTGCAGCGTTCTGGACCTTCATCCCCATTAATGACCTGGACAATGGGACGCTGTCAATCACCACTCAAGCAGTGCATTCCCTACAGCAAATCATGGTTAAAGAAGGAGGTGCCCCAAACATTGAATGGTTCAGCAACTGATTTGCCTGGGTACCAAGGTGGATCGCAGGCCAATACAAATGCATAGCAGTAAGTGGCACACTAGTTTGCATATACACGACACACCAGGCCACCTGGACCACCTCAGTTGGTATTTATGGCACCCTCTATCAGGTTGGGTTCAAGGATCTAACATGTAACTTATTGCCCGCTGTACCAGTATATCCTGCCTAAACATGAAAAACACTTCTCATTATTGCACCCGATGTACGGTATAAAGCATGCTTTGTACCTAATGCAAGTTTAATTTCAGCACAAAACCGTAAGATTTATGGCTGCTATTTCTGGCCATTATTGTTTAATTAAATGTAAACTGTTCCTGATTGCCAAGCCTCGTTGTTCTCCATTTTGATAGTGAGAACCTGCTGCTTATAACACTTCCCTCCCTGCTCGCTCTAACCTTTCTCAGCAATGTAGGGTTCTGCATAGGTTCCCTGTGCACAAGCGTGTTCTTTTCAAACGTAGTAGTTTTTGTAGCACAAAGCCTTTAGTAGAGTAATACTCAAACTGGGAGGCAAGCCCCCCTAGGGGGGCCGCAAGTGATCTCCCGGGGGGGAGGGGGTGGGAGCTACAGTTAGCTGCTCTGTAGTGGGCCATCCCTAACATTTTTTATATTTATATCCTGGCTGGGAGGAGGTGTCAAAAGGGAAGAGACTTTAATTATTATTCTAAACCTCCTCCTGTATTTTTGATAATCTCACTGCGGATACTTTTACATGTTGATCACCCGCACTTTTTACTGGTGCCATTATGTTTTCCTGACTAGTCTGACTGGGATCCTCCTAATCAAGACCCCAGTCTATGTGCTTATTCCCTAAATTGGACATGGTGAGTAAGTACCTAGATACCCTCTGTTGTGTTTAAAAAAACATATTTGGTACTAAGGTACCCAGGGCATAGGTACACCATGGACTGCAGCATGTATTATGCCACCCAAGAGAGACCACTCAAATTATGCCTACAGGCCTGCCATTGTAGCCTGTATAAGCTGGTGCTAGCACCACTTACGACAGGCATAGGTTTTCCTATATCTGAGGTCACTACACTTAAAATCTATAAGACACCCCTAAGGCAGGCCTTTCAAACCTGAAGGCAGGGTGTTGGGTCCTTAGTGTGAGGGTGCCCCTGCATGAGCAGGGAACCCCTACAACCTTCAGAGTCCAGTCTCTCGGGTTGTAAGTGCCACAGCCACAATGACATATAGAATGGCTATTTGTCATTAAGCGATGATCATCTCCAAACTGGCTGTAACAAACCCTGCCATGTTTGGTATCAAACTAGTTCAAATCATACCTCCACACTGCAAATGGTGTGTGGGAGGTATGGTTTCATGCACTGTAAAGCTCCTCCGGGAGGCCCTCAGTGCTCCTGGGACCAGTCTTCCAGAATTGGGCGGCAAGCTAGGGCTGCTGCCGGGCAGAGACACATTTCTGCCTTCCTGCTGTTGAGCCAAGCTTGTGCAGGGAAAGGCAGAACAATAGGTATCCTGTCACAGGGAGGTGTGCTCACCTCCCAGATAGTGTTTAGTGTATTGGTACAGGGCGAAAGTGCTTGCCAGCGCCACTAAGACTGCTTGAAGGGCACATTTGATGCCCTCCTCGCATACTCCAGTTCAAACCAGTTGAGGGAGCCATTGGTTCCTGATCTGGCATGAAACTTGACAAAGGACATGGGAGTATCCTCCCCACTGCCCATTCCCTACTCTTGAATGAACCCCTGGATCGTCCCAACCCTTTCCTAAGGGTATTTAAGGACTTACTTGTGTGTGGGTCCATAGATTCATTGTGGGACAAGATTCTGATCACATACCACTTCAACTTCAACCATCTGGACACTCTGGACTTCACTTTGGGAACAGAGGCTGCACCGGGGAAGAAGTTTGCTGCTCCTGGCATCAGCGTCCTGGTGGTCTTCTGCAACATTTATGCTTGTGCTCCATACAGGTTCTTCACCAGACCTGTGGACATTCAAGACACCCAATGGAATCTCGCTTGAAGGAGTCACTCAACTGTATCTGCAGGCACCACAAGGCAGCTGACCGGTCTGCTGATGCTGGGCTCCCACGTACTCCGAAAGGCGCAGCAAAATAGGTAGTGGTTCTGCAACTCCCTTGAGGCCTGCACTGTCTTCATACCGAGTTTGAGGCCAGTATCCCTCATTGGAACTGCTGGAACACCACCTCAACAGGCTGTTGCTAAAGCTTGTTGGCTCTCTCCTCCATAGATCTTCGGGCTCCAAGACGCTCCACCCTGCAGCAACTCCTGCAGCCAAGATCTTCACCTTCACTGCTTCCTCTGCACCGTTGGCCTTCTTAATTGGTGAGCTGCTCAAGGTCTTTGACCCGTGGGTGCTCCTGAGGTTCTTCTGTGGCTTCAGTGGGTTCCCCTGCTTGCTCTGGCCTGCTCTGACTTACCTGCTCGTAGTGACTCACTTGGACCTTGCTGGTCCCGACATTGCACCTTTTTCGTCGACAACATTGCTTGCTGCTGCCAAGTCTTGTTGGTGTCTCTGCCAGACACTGACCCCTTGGCATTCGACATCCGATGTACGACAGCTTGTGAACGGATCCCAGTCTTCCACAGCGTCGCCTGGTCTGCTCAGCTGCAACTTCAAGGACACCGAAAACCTCACCGACATCTGTGGGCATTCGTCTTCCATGCCTCCTGGTCACTCCTGAGTGGCATAGACTCTGTCCCCTCTCATCTTGACTCCACCTTTAAGTTCCACGGGACTCCTTCATCCTCTTCTCCAGCGGCATCTTTCTGGAAGTCTTCCATTGTGGTCTATGGCGGTTTCCGATATCACTTGACACCTATGCACCCTGCTTCAGTGGTGTAGGTATCCTAGTTCCTGGGGTATCCACGGGCGGGGTGGCTCTCCAACCTTTCATCTTCCACAAGGTTTCTTCAGGGTCAGCTGGGAAGGGTCCTTTTTCTTTAAAATTGCAACCACAACTAACTTATTGACTAATGTTGCACTTACGGTCTTGTTCCCACTCTGTGGGGTTCCTAGATACTCACCTTGAGTGATTCCATGGGTCCCCGGCTCTTCTTCATCTTCTGGGTCCATTCTTGACTTGAGTCATGGAGCGCATTCCTCTATTTTAGTATATGGTTTGGCCTCCCCCTGTTTATTTGTGCTACTTTTGTGCTCTTTTTCCTGAGCATTGTGGGTATTGTGCTTCTATTTCCGGTTAGTGATTCTTTTTCACTTAACCTATACCATAAGATTACTTACTGGCAAAAGAAGCTGCTTTACACTCCCTCTGGACTAAGCCTGAAGGCTGCTCTCCATATCTAACACTTTAAGATCTTTCTAAGGTTGGCTTAGACAACTAAAATCACTGTAAGGGTTGTCTTGATTAGTGCATGGTGCTAAACTTACATAAGTGTGCACCACATACTAAGCCAGCCTCTCAGAGAACTGCAATGTTTAAATGAGTCTGGACTAACTTAAACATTGCTAATTTCATAGAATAGTTGTGAAACAATTTGAGATGGGGCTCAATGATATTGTTTTCCACTAAGAGGGAAAGGGGGGTTGGGTGTAGCATTAAAAAGTTTGAAGTCCACTGCCTCAGTAACAAATGCTCCTCCGAACCTAATAATAAGCTGAAACATTGTCATTCAGTTTGTGCTTTACATTCTGCCAACCTACATATGAGTGTAATGCCTTGCTCTCTAGCCACTGGATAACCCTACCAATCTCCATTCGCCAACTGTCTAACGCATGCCTTTTTTTAAACAAATCTTAAAACAAGCCTAATTCAGCAGAAATAAACTAAGATTTCTCCTTTCTGCAATATTATCCACAACATCAGAATTCCCTCTAAAAATACGGAATAAAGAAAATTCTTCAATCTTAAACTTGTGTAGTCTAAAAAGAGTACCCTTTATGAACACCGCCATCACATTAAAAGACAACTGGTTATACACTGCAGTAAGTAAATCAAGAGTGAGTCAGCTATTTTAAGTCAACAGCTTTCTCCTGAAGCATGTCTCAATATTAACGCTAGCTATACCAAACTATGTATGTTTAGACCCGTAAGAGTGGGCTGAGAGCATGAAGGTTTTGTTATCTGATATAAAACATTAAACATTGGTAGAGCATAGAATTGCAGACAAACAAACTCACAGAGCAAACTAGATCGCTCAGAGCAAACTCTTGGAATATAAAGCAAAAGAGGTCTACAAAAGGAACCCACTTGCCATCATATACCCCGCAATTAGAAATCCCACACTAGATTGCTATGAATTATAATCAATTTCCCAACTAAGTGAACAACTGCAAGAGGTATATCAAGATATACCCCTCCGTCTCCACCATCGTAATCTTAAATGAATTATGGTATAAAGGAAATTACATGTTAATAGCATGGAGACAGAAACTATCCCATGGAAACACAAGATGTGTCAAATTTGCCAACATATTTGCACTTCTGACATAATCAAGATACCAAATAAACAAGTTACTTACCTTCGGTAACACATTATCTGGTAGAGATTCTATCTAGCTGATTCGGAAACATTTGCTGAGCAATACGCCTTGCGTGCAGCGTTGTGTGGCTCCATTCGGCTCTGCATGACGTTGTGGGCGTTGGCAGCGTCAGCTATGACTTTGCGTTGCCTAAATAGGTGCCCCACAGGCTTAAGTACTGCAGTACTTTTCGTTTTTTCCACACCAGAAGCGTAGTGCCACAAAGTAACTTACGTAGTGGTTTGCAAAACTAGGGCCGTGAAGGGGAGTCTCCCTAGCCCTACAATGTTAGTCCATAAAGAAGGGAGGCTTGGGTGTGGCTGTAAGGAATCTGCAGCTAGACAGAGTCTCTATCAGATAATGTGTTACTGAAGGTAAGGAACTTGTTCATCTGATAGAGACTTCTAGCTGCAGACTACTTATCTTTGAATTAGATATACAAGCCATACCATCCCAGCAGTGGGAACGGACCAATACCTTAAACTAGAAAGTCCTGTCAGACCAAGCGGGTAAAATGTCCGTCTATACACACCTGACCATCCAGGCTGTAGTGTTTTACAAACGTGTGCAAAGAAGCCCATGCTGCCGCCTGACCGATGTCTCGGACTGAGTCACCCCGAGCCTAGGCCGTAGTCACAGACTCTCCCCTGGTGGAATGGGCCCTTAATGGGCCCTGGCTGCTTCTTTGCCAGGGCATAACAAATCTTGATGTAGAGAACAACCCATCAAGAGATGGTTCTTTTCAGCACTGCCTTTCCCTTCTTTTCTCCCACGTACCCCACACAGAATTGGTCATTCACCCAGAATTCTTTAGTGTGGTCAAGGTATAATGACAAAACTCTTTTTGGGTCCAGCCTGTGAAGCATACGGGGGAGCTAAGAAGGTGGACAATGTGATGGACTGACCCAGATGGAAAGGGATCACAACTTTTGGCAAAAAAGATGCTCAGGTGCGTAGGACACCCTTGTACCAAAAGGACATAAGATAAGGAGGCAAGCAAGATAATGCCTGCAGTTCACTCACCCTCTAGGCTGATGTAATCACCAAGAAGGCCGTTTTGATGGTCAATAGCCGGAGGGGACAATTGTGTAAAGGCTCAAAGGGAGCACACATCTGATAGGTGAGGACCAAATTACGGTCCCTCGTGGCATAACAAAGGCCGTAGTTGGAAACAGATGAGCTAGCCCTTTCAGAAATCTATGTACAATGGGAGATTTGAAGAGAGAGAGCGAGTCTGGCGGCCTCCAAAATGCAGAGAACAGAAAGGTAACCTTTGAGTGTTCCCAAGGAAGAGCCCTGCTGGGCAAGGTTCAGAAAGAACAAAAGGACAGTAGAAAGAGAAGCAGAAATGGGGCCAACCTTTCTGTATAGTGTAAAACAAATGTTTGCCAACAGCAGGCGTAACCCATCTTACTGGAGGGATGCCTGGCAGCCAGATTACCGTTAAATACTGCGGGAGGAAAGTCAAATGCTATCAAATGAGGATCAATGCACATTCTCAGATGCTCTGGATACCAGACTCTCCTCGGGCAGTCCAGAGCCACAAGGATGACTTGGGTCCAGTCGCTCCTGTTCTTCTTTAGAACCCTGAGCAGCAGTGGTATGGGCGGAAAGGCGTATTGCAGGCCTGATCTCCAAACGTGACGAAAGACGTCACCGAGTGATAGCTTCCTTGGAAACTCCAGCATAGAGTACGGCTGACACTACGAGTTTTCTTCGGAGGTGAACAAATCTAGCCAAGGTTCTCCTCACTGGTGAAAGAGAACTTGCACCACCTCTGACTGGAGAAGCCATTCGAGATACGCTGGCCATCGAGGGCTGCGTTTGTCTGCCCTGGCGCTCAAAGAGCCTGCCAGGTGTTGAACACCTGGGCTATGCCCTGCTGTTCGAGCCATTTCCAGAGATGCAGGGCCTCTCAACATGTGGGAAGAAGAGGACTTAGGGCTCCCGGAGCAGTCCCCCAACTTCCTCTTCTTTGATTGGGAACAGGACTTCCGTGGAGTCTCGCTGGACTGTGTCACTGCCGGGCCGCGAGGAGCTTTACTGCTCGCTAACTCAAGGTCTTCTGAGCCAAGGCCCAGCAGTCCAAGCATGACTTCAAGTCGTGGTCGTGCTTGAGACACCAGAGACAGAGGAGGTGGGCATCGGTGACCAACATCATGCAGTGGCAGGCCCCACACTGCTTGAAACATGTCTTCCTCGAAGACATTCCTCGCGCACAAAGTGGAAAAAATCTTGAATTTGACAAAAGTCGAGAAAAAAACCAGCCAAAAAGCAGCAGAGGGGTTGCTCTTCCAAGGTTGGTGTTTAACTGGCAAGGAAAGAAAAGAACTTATGTCCACCCGCCTAGGTGGCGCCTATATAGGCACCGCAACATCATAACCGACCCTACCGACAACATCAAGAGGAGCTGAATGGAGCCACCCAACGGCGCGTGCAAAGGGTATTGCTCAGCAAAAGATTCTGGATCCAGCCTGACGTCTGGGAAATGAAAAGGTAAGAAATCTGCAGCTAGAAGTTTCTATAAGATATGGATAAATAAAAGAATCCCCTAGCCCCGAACAACATTATACACTTATTTGTGTGCAAGAAATGTTCAGGTAGTTGTTATTATTTGTTATTACAGAAAAGCACTACATAAGCAAATGAATCTCCAAAAACGGCGCCGCATGTGACCAGACAAGGTTACGGCACGCAGAGAGCATTTTTCAATACCCAATCACAGCAAGATCTAAAGATTGAAGCTTTCAAAAGAAACTTAACACAGAAAGTAAAAGGAAGATTTATTTACAAGAGTGCATGCAACTATTTATTCCATAAACAGGTGATTTGTATGTTGACCCTATGGGATCCTCAGCTTGAAACATTCTGACCCTGCAAATTCCACCCTCTTCTCTGAAGAGCTTTTCCATCAGTCTGCGACTGACTTGTCTCCACATCTGATCAGATACGTAACTGTCTTCACCCAAGCTGTGATAGTCTTTCATGGTTACCAACTAAAAATATAGCAGACTGTACTGCAGATCTTCCAGTGATCCAAGGCTACTGACCTGACAACTGAGCAACCATGCACAGGGCTCTTGCTTGAACATAAAATATCTTGAAAAAACAAGAGGCATTTAGCAAAACAGGAACAGTTTGTTTCATTAAACAGAGCGGCCGGGAGAATAGTTACAGGCATAGAATGTATTTATTTATTTATTTTATTGAATGCGATTTTCTATAGCACGAACATTACCCGAAGGTGTCAGAGCGCTTTACAAAAGAACCAGTTGCGATACATAAGGATTTAGGATTACATGAGTTACATAAAAGATACAAGCAGGAAGAAAAAAAATTGCAAATGTGCAAGTTGTAAAGTCACTCAAGGAAGAGATACAAATGGATAAACTCTAAGAATCACATAGGAATGGTAGTGAGTATAAAGGTCTACTACATATACTAGTGGTTAGAGTTATCTCTATATACATATATATACAAATAGTAGATTTTCTCAAGCTTCCATTTCACCAGCGATTCGGCTTGGACAAGTATATATCACATATTTACAGAGTGAAAAGTGACATTTTAAAAAACATTTTTTTTTAAATTAAAATAAATAGGGGTAGAGAGCAGTATGTGGTGGAGTAGAGTTGGAGGCTGAGATTGTGAGAGGAGAGAGGGGAGAAAGAGATAAGGCAGTCCAGCGTAAGAGAAATGTCTGAAGGTCAGCAGGATGGAATCCAAGGGACCAAAGGAAAGGACAAGAATAAACAAAATGGCAGACCCGGGTCGTGGGCATCGATAGAAACCATCTCAACATGGCAAGATGCACCCAGGGCAAGAGCCACAACAGGAGAGGGTCCCAAAATGGCAGGGAGCACATGAGTTCCAGTCCAAAAGTTACGAGGCCAAATCCAAAGAAAACCAGGAGCCGACCCAACGGAGGAAGAACAAGAGGGCAAAAGGACCCAGACAGTCAAAAGGAGGAGCATCTTCAGTATTTGCACCTCCTTTCACCACTCCTGCACACACATGATCCCTGGTCTAAATGCTCCCACGCTCCTGTACTGTGCACCACAGTCCATCTGTGTCATTAGCTGGAGGGGTGTTAAAACAAATCCCCAGTTCTCCACCCAGCTTTCATGCTCGACAAAAGCTGATGTCTATCTTGGCTCCACAGGGGGGGCGTTAGCGTCATCGTCATATGTAGGGGGTGAGCGCTGTAATAAAAATCCTCTCCAGGTCGTGTAGCCTGTCCCGCCTGTCCGCTGTGGCCACGGGCACTCATCCACTCACTGCGGTCGGGCCACACAGGCGGATGGAGGCTGCAAATCCGGCGATCACGGGCTGCACCAACAAGGTAGATGATAGGGCAGCAGGCGGCTTGCTCCTGATGTCGCGGCCCCCGCATTGTTACCTCATAACGTGGGTCCGTTTGAGAACTGTCTCAACTTACAATTAATTGATTGGCTAAGGATTTTATAAATTGTGTTGAATACAATAAAACAGTTCTGATGTCCTTTTTTGGTAAGGAATGCAAGCTGTTGTCTTTGGGGGCATAAATTAATGTTTCGAGGAGGAATCCAAGTGGGCATCAACCTTGCATGGGCAAAATGGGGCCCGTGGGTAAATTGTAGATGTCTGGCATGGGGTGTGCGTGATCACTTGGTGTACTCTGTGTGTTATATCCTGATTGGCTATGTGTTTCTAACCTCATGGGGCATCTGACTTTATAGTGTTTTGGGAATGCGCATACCCCTCCGCCCATGTGTGCTTTATTGGGGCCAATCTCCCTGGGCCATTGTGGTGTCGCTGCGCCTACCTTTGGAATAGATCTGTGATTTCCTGGTGGCACATTTGTCTGACGGCCACGTGCCACCACCCCTGGGATATGTCAAATGGTGACCCCAGGCCTGGGTTTTAGGGCCTGCCTGACCATGTACTTCCGAGTTGGGGTTGACGTGGAGTGCATAATGAGTGTATTTATCAAAAGAGATGCGATTTTGTTCTTGTACTTGAATGTTTAGTTATACCATATTTACATCAACTTTCCCAATATTAACAAGGCCATGCCCCAGATATACACCACTGTCCTAACCACTGCTGTATAGACCTTCAATTGTGAAAGATGCAACTGTTGAACAACCTTTGGGAGTCATAAATCTGACATGAACCCATCCTGGCCTATTTCAGTGACACCACTGATGTCTGTAACAGGCTGAAAACCAAATCTGTTGCCCTTCAGTGAGCAATGATAAACTATTCACTTAAATTTGCCAAACTCTACACTGCAACCAAGAAACATTTGACTAATATGTGACTTACTCTGTCCTGGCCATAATTACTACCCTGAGTTGCTGCCTTCATACAAGATTACCTGTGCTCAAGGTCTATTGGCTGCCAAATTCACATGTTCGATATAAAACTGATTGTGCCTCATTAGTACCAGCTAAATACAGGAATAATTCTGACAGGTGATTGACTCTAGTTATCTATCAGATCTCTAAAACTTGCAAATGCCTGGACATTTTTGCTACTCTTTTGAGGGCCCTTTACCTACATGCTATTCACAGATGCTGATGCCACGTGGAACACTGCTGTAAGCTTGTCATGCCTCTACTCAGGCCTACTGGCCTTCCAAGGGCATTGATCTGGCATGATTAATTCCTCCCCAGCTCAGCAGGGTTTCTAAAAGGAGTCCACAGGGCCTTAGCAACACCCTTCGAACTCATGATGGGCTGTACACCTTGAACTCTTATCATTCAAAAGGGAAACTGCGCAATGACAGAAGGATGCTGATAAAAAAATCACTTTACCATCTGGATTGCATAATGGGAGCTAAGTACTGCCCAGGCAGATACATTTTATCTTCCGAATAGTGCACAGAAACTAGATTTGATACCAAAACAGACGCATTTGCAGCGTTCAAAATAGTGAACAATTCTCAGGAGCTGCCTCACTGCAAAAGCAAATGCAACTTCAATCCTCGCTAAGAGAGAGGTCCTAGTCTTCCACAAATAATTTTGAAGAAACACAGTTAAAGTACAGATATGAATTAAATCAAAAACCAATGAAATTGTCAAGCTATGTTTACCTCTGCAATCAATAATTCGCATGATACCCATGCAAATCATAACACACTCCAAATGCAACGCTCACGAAAAATGCTAAAGACTAACAGCCTTATTCATCATAGACCCGTTTTGCGAGTCTATAATAGCGATTCATAAGGAATCGCTATTACAGACTCGCAAAACGGGATTCATGTAGGAATCCTATAAAGATTTGCGATTCCTACACAATCCTTATTTGCGATTAGCAAATTGCTAATCGCAAATAAGGAATAACTCCCCAATCATTCCTATGGGCCAAAAGGCCCATAGGAATGAATGGGGAGTATTCCTTATTTGCGATTAGCAATTAGCTAATCGCAAATAAGATAGCGATTTAACCCCATGGCTGCTAAGGCAATTCCCCTCCTGTGCTGGGAATCGCTGTATTCCTTTATTTCATGACGAGCTGGGCTCGTCATCAGTGTTTGAGGAGGCTACACCATGACGAGCCCAGCTCGTCATGAGTGTGGAAGGGGTTAAAGGGTGCCAGGGGTGTCCAAAGGACACCCTGTAGCACCCCTTAAATGCAAATTGAAACAGGTGTTGTGCACACACATGTCCAAAGGACATGTGTGTGTGCAACATGCAACTTAGAAAAATGCTTTTAAAAGCATTTTTCTGAGTTTTCGCTATTTACCACGAGGTTTGACCTCGCGGTAAATAGCGGGCCGAAATTGCGAATTCGCAATTTTTTAATGGATGATGAATTGCATTTAAGGAATCTCAAATAGAGATTCCTTAAATGTAATTCCTCGCAAAATAGCGAAATCGCTATTACCGATTTTTGCATTTGGGATGATGAATCCCAAATGCAAAAATCGCACTCGCAAAATGCCAGATTCTCAGAATCTGGCCTTTTGCGAGCGCATATCAGCTTGATGAATCAGGAATACTCCCCATTCATTCCTATGGGCCTTTTGGCCCATAGGAATGAATGGGGAGTTATTCCTTATTTGCGTTTAGCAATTTGCTAATCGCAAATAAGGATTGTGTAGGAATCGCAAATCTTTATGCGATTCCTACATGAATCCCGTTTTGCGAGTCTGTAATAGCGATTCCTTATGAATCGCTATTATAGACTCGCAAAACGGGTCTATGATGAATCAGGCTGTAAGTTTCTGATAAAATTACTTTCACATTAGCCACATTACTCTTAGCACTATTAAAGAGAAATCTGACAAAGAAGTAATATTAATTGATTTGAGAGTGTAAGGGCCGGGCCCATCAACTCTGTACCTGTTCTAGAGACACAATCCGCAGCTTGACAATGTAGACTGTAGAGGTAAGAAAAGTCCCTATTATTGCCAATCAATTAAACAAGGACTCATTTGGACAGATAGTAACCACAGACAACTACATAAAGATAGTTAATTTATTACAAAGCCGGGAAAAATTGAACATAAAGACACCTCAAGAACAGACTGTAAAAGTACATCAGAATTAGCATAAAGCCAAATCTGAGTATCCATTTGAGACGATGAAGCATAACAAAACAATTCGTTCACGAGACAGAATGCAGAGGATCAGAAAGCATGAGTCCAAGTTTCCCTGCTTCAAGGGCTGATGAATAAGAAGCAGTACTTTATCCCTATACTAATACTAAAGTGACATTCCTACTTAAGTATCCCCTGGAAAACAATAAAACAGTGTCATCTTGTGGTGTATTCCTAAGAAGTCTCTCCACAGTTAATGGGTCATGTAGCATAAAGCTACAGAGACAGAGCTTGCGCTAGAATGCTCTCTCTCCGAAGGCAGAAAAAGAAGTTACCACTTTCCCTACTCCCAACAGCATTGTTGCAGGTATCTTTCCCAAGAATAATTGTGGGTCATGCCATCTGCTCTGGGTTCAATCCGTAAGAGAGTTTTCCATGGGGCGATCGTGTTTTTCTCTTGCAACAATTTGTCCTTGGTACCCAAGCCTTCTGTGTGAAGCAACACGGCCTTTCTTTATCGAATCAAGCGACATATGTGTAACTCCTTCTCTCCTTGCCTAACTAGTAAAACAAAAACATTATTGTAGCTAACAAGAACGCTTCTTTCACCTATAGGCCAAAACGTGAGGAAGAACACATTCTACAGCACACATGAATTTCGGCCTTTTAATTCTAAAGTGAGACTTTCTGGAACTGTTTTTCAGGTCTACAAGACTCAGCTAACATAAGAGACCAGCATATGAGCTTTTATGAATTTGCGAAGGAAAATAAGGCACATTCAAATAATGCATTTACTTACATATAAATGACACAACTAAATAGGCATTTTCAGTCACAACACGAGTTCTTCACGTTCACGTTTTCTGCTAGTTACATTTATTTTCTACGTTAGTTCTCCATGTTACTTTCCAATGGCCTAAGCACATCACGTTCAAGTTAATACATTTCAAATTTCTAACACTTCACGTTATGACGACAAATGATTATATGCGGGTGTGGTCTACACATGTGATTATAAATCACCATTACAATTAAAATGAGATTTTCGCTACATCAAGAGTGTGATGTTATTTAATTACCTTGTAGTTTTTGGTGTTGTTACTGAGGAAGTGCAGAATTTGCATCATTTACAGTCATGCTAGCTTGTATCAGTTTTTCACACAATTATGCATTTCATGCTAAAGAAATTGTGCAAAAAAACAAAAGCACCACAAATAACAGCTTCACTTTCTGTTGTTCACATGCATTTGCAGTACATTATTACCAAGATTAGCGCATTTGCAGTACATTTTTACTGTGACTGGGGCATAACTACATAACATGGAGTCATTTTTAGGATTCCACTCAACAAGCATGATGGGAAATTCTCAAAATTACACCAGCGGAATTTTTATTTTGGCCCAGGTCTAGTTGTTACTTCTTGATCTAAATACTGCAGGGTAATAAGCATTGCATTTGGTGTGCGAGTTATGGTTTCCATGACTATGTAACTATAACAATACATTAACAGTTTTTTTTTAAGTGAAGATCATTTTTTTAAACATACACTAATTTGTTATAACTAGAGATAACCATAACCTTTTTAAAGTGATTTTCATTTATTTATTTCATATACTACATCCAACAGTTGGACACAGAGCCTGATGCCCAACTGCCATTGGTCGGCCAATCCTTGGAGTTGGAGAAAGGGTGTGTGTAGTGTGGGTTGGGCCAACCTGCTGTGGGCAGCTCACTTCTGTGATTTACGACCTTCTGTGCAACAAGGGTTGGCCAGGCTCTGCAACCAATCCACTGCACGTGGCCTAGCTGGTTATAGAGGCAAGCTTTTTATTTGACTTTATGTGATATTTTGATGAGGCCTGACCGAAGTCATAAAGCATTAGGTTAGGCCCTGTGACTAGTCTGACACACATGACCAACTTCGGTTGTACACGGCCAAAACCCCTGAACATGGCTAGAAGCCATGGGGCTTGGTTGCTAGAACAGACCTACAGCTATGCGCTGTAAACAACCGACCATGGGGTGCCCACGGGCATGCGCAGCATAATTCAGGGCCTCACCTTCAACCAGGCCCAGCACAGCGGGGTTTGCCTTGCAGGACATAGCACACAGACAAGCACTTTTATTTATTTTTGTGTTGTTCTTAAATCAAATGCTTTTGTCGAGGGTGTTTCATGTTTCTTAATTATTTTTTATAACTGTAGTGGCAAACAGTAACTTAGGTACGTTAACTTTTTTTTTCTTTATTAATGGAATTTTCAAAATGTGTTCCTCCATCATTTTGTTCGTGATACAGGGCATTTTCTCCCGCATCAGATGTTCGTTTTGCACCTAATATAACACCATGTAGATCATTTTTTAAGCTTCCTACAGTAACTCCAGTGGAACAATCGGAGTGTGTTGGATTTGTGGCTTCGTGATTCTTTTCTCCTCTGCAGGAACCTCCCATACGCCCCCTCATGATTCCACCACAGGTGTTGACACCTGATGGATGTTCCAAATGAGGACTGTCCTTTTAGAGCGCTTGGTTTGATGATGTGCAGATGAACCGATAGGCATTCAGCTTCTTTTCCCCTGGTTGAATCATGACGAAGTCCCATACGCTGGAGTGTTGTTCTCCACACTTCACACGGTATGGACTTCTTCGCCTCCTTCCCTACCTTGCAGTGCATGTAATGAAACTTCTTAAGTTTGCTAGCCATGCCCACCAGGCGTGTAAGTCAATGTGCTCAGTGGTTTTCCATTCTGAAAGAATTAGTTTGTTGTCCATTAGTGAGTATGTACAGGATATATTTCGAATATAGCTTAATTTTGTCACGCCAGCGTTAGGAATTTGCACTGCTCCTCAGGTACTTAATTTACCATCTTCACAACAGGCACTTCTTATTGAAACAAACACACTTTTTAATTCTGAATGTATGAATCCTGAAAATACTGTTCAACTCCAAACACCATGGGCCATATGTATCAAGCAAATTAGCAGTCGAAAAGACCGAAATTCGCAGAATTTCGGCCTTTGCGAATGCTAATTTGCTAAATGGTATGTATGAAACATTTTGGCAGCAAAATAAGGAATCTCAAAATTTGCCATTCCTTATTTTGCGATTGCACTTAAGGAATTGCAAATTGTGCGATTCCTTACATGCAATGTAGCAAAGGAAAATTAGTTAAAAAATTCCCATAAGGATTCACAAATTACCACCAACTTCTAGTTGGTTATAAGTTGCGAATTCTTTTTCAAAAGCAATTTATTCAAAATCCAAAGGTGCCATATGACGCTCATACATGCCCTAAGGGCATGTATGTGCGCCATATGCCCACACATGTCATTTTCAGGGGTGCAGCAGGGTGTTCTTCTGACACCCCTGCACCCTTGAAAATATTCCTAAATTGCGATTAGCAAATTGCTAATCGCAAATTTCCTCTTCATTCCTATGGGCCTCCTGGCCCACAGAAATGAATGGGAAATTTGCGATTAGCAATTTGCTAATCGCAATTTAGGAATGTTAAGGAATCGCTAAAAAGAAACGATTTCCTACGTACATACCATTTTCCGATTTCTAAATAGCGATTCCTTAAAAATCGCTATTTAGAAATCGCAAATGGTCATGATGATACATATGGCCCCATATACTACAGTGCTGTGCTAAAATACCTCTAGTTTAGTCTTTTGTCTGCTTCCCAGGAATAACAGGCTGCGAAGTCGCAGAAATTTTGACAAAGTCGGATCTGCACCGATTATGTATCACAATTAATTAGCAAGGATGCTATCGACGGTAAGAAAGCTATGCTCTTTACTGGTAGTATGAAAGTTAACAACTGGGCTGTGAAGTGCATGTTTTTAATCGCTTAGTACATCTGAGGAGGTGGTAAAGGGACAGTTATGCAAAATAAAATTGCATTACTTATGTTCTAGTATTACTAAAATCTACATTTTGGAAGCTGCATTATATTTAGTGGAGAAGTGTGGCTCACTGGTTAGAAGCGGTAGACCCTGAAGCAGAGATTAGACCCCGGACCAGGGTTCAATTCCCGACGCGGCAGGGTCTTGGGCTCAATGTCCGCGAACTCGATAATTCTCGCCTCGGCGCCTACTCTAATCATGGGTCCCACGCTGCAACTCTGGGCAATAGCTTGCTTAATCTCCACAACGGCCCCAACAACACTGGGATGCCTGGCTTCACCTTGGGGAGTGGCATCTCACAGGGAGAACCAGGAAGGGTTATACAGCGCCGGGACGCCCCGTTGCTGGGGCAGCTGTGCGCTTTACAAGTATACTACATTTACATTTACATTTAGCAACTAGTATGTCCTTATCTGACATGACGTGTTTAGCGCTGGGACACTCTTGAGTAGCCACGCGCTTTATAAGTGACATCATTCATTCATTCATCCTAAAATTATTTGCACAGTTTGTAGCAGTCCACCTTATAATGTGTGTAACGCAAGAATAAACTAATGACTTACACCTTCACAGTGCTTTCTGTCACAGTCTGTGACCTCGTAGCACTAAAAATCCACAAGCCACTATTCCCCACTGTACCAACCAAATTTAATTCTGTGGCTCTCTGGTTACACACAGACTTTTGCAGTGCATTACCTAATAGAGTAGTACTAATGTACTACAGTGCATTTCCCACTGAGTAACAACTTTTTAAAATGTATTTTTCATTTAAGCTACTCATTATTTTATATGTAGCTGCCTGATGGCGAAAGACCTAAAAAACTAGCAAAACAATTTGTGGCTGATTTATGAGAGGCTTGAGATGCCGGAGTATAATTTTTTTTAAGCTCCTGCGGCAAAAGCATAGCAATCGTATCTATGAGGCGACGCAATTCACCGAGTGGGGCTGAGTGCCCTCATACATATGGACGAAGACAAAGCAGAGCAAGTCGCTGCCTTGACTTAGTCTGTCAAGTAGGAGTTCCATGGGCATTGCGGTGGGTGTTCCCAAGCAACACCCATGGATTTTGACACTGTCCCAGATTTACAAAACCATGTAAACCTGGGGCAGTGCCAAAACGTTATACATCCCCACAGCAGGTATAATGAGGAGAAATGTTTTCATGTGTCCTTGTATTTCTATCCTCTTTCCATGTGTGCTGCATTCCGCAGCTTACAAAGAAAGAGGAAAACTTCTCTCTGGGCACCTTCCTGCATGAAAACAATCCTGCCTACATTGGCGCGAGGCAGTAAATTGTGCACCAACGCAGTGGGAAAGGACATGAATGCACCATATTTCATAAATAAGGTGTATTCTTGCCCTTTCACATTGGCATAGAGCCGCGCAGCAAGAGGACTTGCGGCTCTGCCCTAGGCCATTTCCTCATAAATTTGTCATTTTGTTTTTAGCCACACCTTTGACAGCAACTGATCTTTCGTTTGATAAACACTGTTTACTAATATTTCCCCACTGTAAAAATGATTTATTTAATTTGGGACTTTTATGGTTGTTCATAGTTGTCAATGATGAGGAGTACCGAATTCTAGAAACATTTGTCAGGAAGGGGTCCTTACACCTAAAAGATTTTGACTGTGGGGTCTCGGCGTCAAATAGTTTGATTACCTCTGCTCTAAACAGTCAAGATGGCTGTCACAATTTGCAAGTCTTGTAAGGGTACCAGCGATCCACTGGACATGTAGCCCTTCTTGTCTTCACTCATGCTTTTAGCATAGCATATCCAACAATATATATAAAGCTTCTTTAGGTGGCAACCATACTCTATGCAAATACAAGCCTTATCTGCTCATGATTCAGAGATTAGGAGTAACACTTCTCCATGCAGGGCCGGTGCCAAAGGTAAGAGTGTCCCAGATCATGATACTAATGTAGCGCAACATTAATTTTCATTTATAGGGGTGCATTATAATCACACTGCATGGGCCAGCTATGGCCCATGCAGGTAAGAGCAGTGGGGCCTGGTTGGGGTGGAGGGGATCTGATAGTCGACCACGAGGGAAAATGAAATAAATAATTAATTTTCGCTTGTTGTGGTCTGTCGAATTCCCCCCCTCCGCCACCCAGCCCCACCGCTCTTACCTGTTCGTGCCATGGCTCTAGATCGCATCTGCATATAATCCTTTGTCATGTTAACCTAAGTGTTAGGACCTTGTAATGTAATAACATAAAACATGATATATTTAGGCCATTATATAGAATACGTGAAGAATCCATGAGGAAAAATCAAATGTAACTAGCCAAAAACACTAACAGAATCATTCATGTTGTGCAACTGACAACCATTTATTATTTAATGTGTTTGTTAATCGTGTCATTCTATATCTTGGTAGGAATATTAACCGAATGTGCTGTATTTTCTATACAGTTCCATTTCATGTTAGCTGAATCTTGTAGGCCTGAAATACAGTTCCCTGGAAGCTCTCGCATTAGAATTAAGAGTTTGAATTTTAAGTGCATGATTCTCATGTTTGTGTTACAGGTGAAAGAAGAGGCCTAGTTAGTTCAATAACGGCTTTGTTTTTTTGTGCTTGGCAGGGAGAGAAGAGGAATCATTGGGAGTTAACTCTGATAAGGAGAACAGTTGTATTTTCTCACTGGAGAGGCCTGGGAATCAAGGTAATCTTGTTGCTGTTCAGTAACATCGCCGTCCTGTGGAAAACTTCCTATGAGATTGTGCTCCGATCGGATGGCGTGACCCGAAAGGAATCCTGGGACGATACCTGTAATATTGGAATGTTGCAAGTAGGGAAAAAGCCCACATCTTCTTTGCCTTTGGAAAAAGAGCATCTTAGAATGAGATGTGTCTCAGTAGCTTCATGCTACCTGACCCGTTGAAGTGTAGAGTCTTATAAGGAAGACTCCACATGCTGACACCTTTATCTACCCTGCACCGAAGAATGCTTAAGTAGGGAAATCACACACGCTTGTGCGTGTGCTTTTCCTTCTGTGGACAGCTATTGGCCTTTGCGTACGTCTTTTAACCCCTTTGATGCTCATGACGAGCTCAGCTCGTCATGAGGCACGGTTGAGCTGTGCTGATGACGAGCTGAGCTCGTCATGAACAATGGGAAAACATAATAGTCAGCATATGAGGAGAATTGCTGCAGCAGCGATGGTGTTAATGAAAGACTGCACGCAATAGGCCACAGGCGGGCCCATTGCTATACCCATGGCGTATTGGTGTCTATTACGCGCTTGGTGCGCGTAATAGACACCAATAGGCCGTCACATTTGTGTCGCAGTGGCGCGCGTGCACCACTCTCACCGTTCGCGGGCTTGTTTCCTATTACGCTTCCTGTTCCTGCCTTTATTACAGGTACTCTTGACGTATCGCCACGTTGACACCGTCTGGAAGAATGCGGTATAAAGCGATATTTACACTTGCAGCTTCCTTTGCAAGTTGCCATTTCCTTTCTGTGTGTAGCAGAGAATAATAAATAATACATACCATGGTAGAGGGAAGTCAGTGCAATGATTTTTAGAGATGATTTGCGCATTAATATCTTGGTTTTTATGTAGTTCTTTATATCGCATTCTTGCCATTTCTAAGCGTTGTAAAAGACAGGCGCTACTATTAGCCAATGTAAAGGTACACGATTTAGCCACCTGTGAGTGTTGAAAGACTGGGCCGTCTATGAAGGTCCTGGAACTTGTGAGATGCAGACCACAGCACGTCTCAGCGGCGATCATGCAAATCATGGTGCTGTCCTACTGGCATAAATTAGCTTGAATGAGTGCAGCAGCGTAAACAAGGCAGCGACATGGGGGCCTGACAGCACACCACAGCAACGGACATTAGGCAGCTTCTGCTATAAATAAAAGGTAATATGGCTACAAGGGTTATAGAACAGAGAGTGGCCTCACAGTTCATACATCATTACATCCAGAAAGGAATGAGGAAGGTATCTCTAAGCTACATGTACAAATGCATCTTACAACTAAGATCAAGATGATGCAACATGATAATATTCTTCGTTATTTCTAAAGGGCTTCTATGGAACATCTAGACTTTGGTTTGAGTTATGGACTTAGTGGCAATGGATATGATATATGCAGTAAAATGACTCAATGATTGAGATTTGGACTGTTACACAAACACAATTACTGAAAAATCCCTTTAAAAAGGCAATACTGATCTGTCCCCTCAGAAATTGATTCAATAAAATCATTAGGGCTTTCAGAATGTTTCTGGTGGGATATTGGATCCACAAACTATGGATTTGATTATCAAGTGCAATCATGTTGTCTCTTTTGAAATTGTGCTATGTTGTCCCTTATGTTAATCTGTAATTTTAAATAAAATTAAGGCATGACTTCAATTGGAAAATATTAACAAGGATGGTAACATGGTAATTCTGATGGCACTTTATGCACCAACTATTGTATAAAAATCCATTACAAACCAAGATTTAGAATAATTTGCTAAATGATCCAGACTACATTTGTTTATACAGACACTATGATGACTGTTAGACTTGGCTGTCTCTAGTTGGCAGAGGTATAAACTTCTGACAAATAGGGACTCACCTCCTCTAGTCAGGGCAAGGGGATCACACACTTAGATAACCCCTGCTCACCCCCTTGGTAGCTCGGCAAAGCAGACAGGCTTATCTCAGAGGCAGTGCGTTAAGCATTTATGACCACATACAGTAATAAAGTGAATACACTACAAATGGACACGACACCGTAGTATTATAAAAATAAGGATTTTTATATTAGGCTTAGCACAAGACCAAATAACGATAAAAATATACCACAATCTTAATAAATACTCTTGGAAGGAAAAATAATAGTTCAAGTGTAGTTTCTTCTTAGCACAAAGTCTTTAGTATCAAAAGCAACTCTTCTTCTTTAAAACACAGTTCTTGGCAACAATGTAACCCACACGGGAGTCACACGACGTCGAGGCCAAGTTAATCCAAAGGGTTCGGCGTCGACCGCGAGGAGCGCTACGTCGAGCCCGGAGTCGCAGAGACCCCCACAACACAGTACCTTGGAAAAGTGAAGCACACGATGATCTGCGGCGTTGAGATGTCCGGCGTCGCGTCTTCGGCGTCGATCCGGCCTCGGAGTCTGGGCGACCTGCAGCGGCGTTGACAGATGTCAGGCAGGAGCAGCGCTCACGAGGTGAAGCAGGATACGGCGTCGTCGTCGATGACGATGATGGCGTTGCAAGAGTGAGCAGCGCTCATGGCGTCAAGAGGGCACGAAGTCGGTGCGATCAGCAGCAGTGCAGTCACAAGGTCACTTGGAGCTGGAGCCGAACTCTCTACTCACTGGCGTTGCTGCTGGCGTCGATCGGGCCCGGCGGCCGGCGTCAAGGAAGCGGGACACTGGAGCCGTTACTGTCGATGTTGAGCTGGATTCGGCGACGTCCGTCGGCGTCGAGATTGCTGGTTTCTTTCAGAGGTGCTGGATTCTCAAGTTCCAGCAACAAGCACTTTTAGCAGATGAAGTCCTTTAGCCCTGTGACTTCAACAGGAGGCTGGCACTCTTCCAGCCCTTGGAGATTTTCTTTAGCAAAGCTTGGGAGTACACACTCAGTTCCTCTCTCCTGGTTCCTTGGCAAAAATAAAGAAGCACTGCAGGATTCCCCCCAGCAAACAGCACTCTGGCAGAAGGGGTAGGCAAGTCCTTGGATCAGCAGGCTTCTTGTCCTTGGTTCAGGTTTCCTTGTCAGAAGTGATCTAAATTCTTGGTTCAGGGGTCCTTCTCTTATACCCCTTTGGCTTTGATCTCTTTGTCCATGCAGGGGAATTTCCCAACATCCTGGGTCTGTTGTGGGTGTAGCCAGGCAGAGGCACCTGGCCTATTCACTGAGCAGGGCTGGGTCCTCAGACGCCCAGCAGGAGGTGGAGCCAGCATTGTCACTGGCAGGAGCAGAGCTATCGGCCTCCTGGTAGGAGGTGGGGCCAGGATAGTCCATGGCAGGCACAGAGCCATCAGTCGCCTGGCCGGAGGTGGAGCCAGCATTGTATCAGGCAGGGCAGGCTATCAGGAACTACTTTCCCCCTACTCTCAATGCAAATGTCCCACTCATCCCACACTGACTCATCCAGACCTCTGGAGCCACCCCAGCAGAAACCAGAAATAGTTAGACAAGAAAATAGCCATTTTCTAAAAGTGCTATTTTCAAACCCAGAGTCCAAAAACCATCCACACAAACGGATGCGTTATTAACCCCCGAGTTCAGGGATACCAAACTCGACATTGCACCCTGCTCCCCGAGCTAGCTAGGATTATAGCCTTAATAATCCTGGCAGCCCATTCTAACTAATGGAGAGCAGGTTACCTCGCAATAGTGAAAAACGAATATGGCTGTAATTCACTATTAGGACATGCCAACTTGGTCAGGCCGGTCCTACCTTATCCTTACAATGCACCCTCCCATGGGCCTACCATAGGGGTGTCTAACATGAAGTTAAGGGAAGGTTTAGGGACTGGCAAGTAGGTGTACTTGCGCAGTCAGCGTGACAGCACTAGACTGCACGTAGGTCTAGCAATGGCAGACCTTTAGACATACTTTTACCAGGCCGCTCTTGTGGGTGGCACAACATGTGCTGCAAGCCCACGAGCAGCATTTGTATTTACAAGCCCTGGCACTCCTGGTGCACTAGACTAGGGACTGACAGTAAAGCAAGTAAGCCAAACATAGAATTCAATCAATACATCAATTTTACATAGGGAGCACTTGCACTGTGGCACTGATCAGCAGCGGCACAGTGCCCAAAGCGATATACCAGCAAAAACATCGTAAACAGAGGAGGCAAACAGAAAAAAATGGAGGAGAGACTCAAGCCAATGATGTCAGGTCTAACAATGACGAATAATCCTGAATATCAAAAACTAGTGATCCTTTTACATTCTGCATAAATAATATATTTTTCTGAGGTACAGATATGTTTATCACATCAGGTAATAGTGGTAACCATTTCAATATTTTAGTAGGCGTTTTTTAGAAAGGGTACTGATTTTGAGACTCCAAGAGGTTGGGGCCCTCTGATAAGAATAGTAGTCATGAAAAGAAACAAAGATTTTTTGTTGCATCCATTTGCATGACATCAAGGCTCATGAACTGTGATGGTAATTTAGACTATGATACAAACTGTAATGGAAGTTTGTTGTTAATCATGCTATAGCCCTAAAGAAGCAAGTAGCCCCTCAAAACAGGTTCTAGCAGGCTGAAATCATTGATGCCAGTACTTACGCATCAATTGAATAATTCCATTTCTTGGACTCTTTTCATGATTTGAGTTTTAGATCACTGAAAAGAAAGAACTGGCAATACATTTCTATCTTAAATTTCAAGATTAAACTTTGGAGCAGTGACATTGTTTAATCTTTTAGATTCCATTATATGAGTTCTTGAGTGATAAAAAAAGGTCTGACGACCTGTATTTCGATGATCTTTTCTTTTTCTTTGTCAATAGAACCTGAATGCAGAACATTAGTCTTCATACAAGACACATTTTTAAACGAATAATAAAGATGTTTAATATATACGCGAGTACAGCTGGTATACAGTTGTGTTAAAGCATTTCCCTGAAATACATTAATGGCTTTCCTTTTGGGTGAGATATGCAAGTCCTGCTAGAATGAGCAAACTCTATGTATTATAATGTACAGTTTGAATCCTTTTGTTTTCAGAGCAGACGTTGTGCGTGGAACACGGTTACTTTTTTAAGTTTTGGGAAAAACCGACAAGTTGGGAGCAGAGCTCTGGATAAACATCACAGTGAGCAGAAAGAATGGCCCCGCCTTTCTCCTTCAGCTCTGAGCGTATGGCCGGGATGCCCGTCACCCCCTCCCAACACAATCCCCAAGATGGGAAGTCGGACGCAGTTCGGAACTTTTGGAAGGCGGGAGGGAGTCACCCTCCCGGCCGTATTTATTAAAATATGAAACAGTATTTAAAACATTAAATAAACGTTTCATAATCATGTACAATTTTACATTTATTACATTTCGATGAAGACATGTTCTTTGGCTAACCTTAACAAATCTCTAATACAAAGGTTTCCTAGCCGAGTCTAACATCCTGCAAATGCATACATTCTAAATTAAAATTGTACATCCTAGCATTAAGGGCCAACGGCAAGGTCTTAACCGGTGTCAGATCCCTACTACCAAAACTCTCGCCCTCACGGTGTGAGTGGCGCATGCGCAGAGGACTGTACCCTCATTGCCAACTGTAATTTCCCTTGTCTTGTTGGGGGCCCCCCCTTTCTGCTTGACGCCATCTTAAAGGTCGTCCGAGCTCCCGTGTGAGGTATCTGTAGGAAGGACAGCGTGGACTCCCCCCCCATCCCCACACTCTCTATCCGCCCGCGCGGATATCCGGCCCCTGGGAAATTAGTAGGAGGGGCATATAGCCGCCTCCTCCCCTGGAAGGGGCCTATGGCCATCTCCTCTTAGGCGACCCATCCTTAGTGGGTGCCGCCTCCCCCCGGGCGCTCCCATCCATAGTGGGTGGCGCCCCCCTCTAGGGACCTTGAAATTACTGCTCACCGATCATGACCTTACCGCCACAGGCCGAATAGTTGACCGGCTATCCGGCCCCCCCAAACTCCTCCTAAAGGTCATGCTTCCTCAAACCCCTTAGCCATGCTATGAAGTCTCCTATGAGTAAAACATTCCCCTCCCGGGACAAGTGAACCCCATCATTCAGATACATGTGATCACCCCGAATACACCCATGAGGAATACTATGCAACTGGGCAGAGCGAAACAATCTACCAATTTTATTGTTAACCTTCTTCACCGAATGGTTCAGTGCTGACACCGAAAGGCCCCCCCGCTATACTTTTCTGGGAATCATGTGGGACCAGGCAATTGTGCACCCCAGGATTCTTTTTGCCAACCAGCTAACCGCAGACAAAACTTGCTCAAACAATACTCGTCTACCCAGTGTCACCAAGTCATTGCCCCCTAGGTGTACTATGACTACGGATGGCGGTGACCTTTGCCGCCCTAAGAGACCCTCAACAAAGAACTCGAATTGGTCAATACAGAGCCCGCCCTTCCCATGGAAGGCCACTCTGTACCCGTATTCCCCAGCTGCGCGAGTCGCGTCACCTGCTTTGAATACGTCCCCGGCGCGCCTCACGTATGAGTGGCCCACGACCCACACCATTCTCTCCTCAGACGGTGATCCATGACCGCTGGTCTCCTGGTACTGGGTCGACTGCAAATTCCGCCCCGCATGACATGCTCGCGAAACTGTAATTCAAACAAAAGACAAGAAGCATGAGTGCATGTTAATTGACTTACATCATGTGCAATCGCACATACCTTTTGAAGCAATTCGAGGACCATCGTCCCAACCGTTTCACTTCATCCGCACTCTGACCCCTGGCTGTCGCCTCAGTAGCCGCCCCTATCCTAAAGGAGTGGGTCCCAAAATCGCTCGGGTCCATGCCTGCGGCAGCGATTGTCAGTGCCAGCACCCTCTGAAACTGAAACCTCGTCAGTGGGGTGCCATCCCTGTGCCTCAGCAAACCCCCCCCCCACGTAGCAGCCCTCAGTGCCAAGTATTCCTCTATACACATTATCGGGCACGTGGGGGACCCTCGCATGCGCTGCACAATAACACTGTTTCCCGTAGCCCCCTGGTCGGTCTTGGACCTGGCTATCGTGACTACCATTGAATCACCCCTAATTAGGACGTGATTCCTGCACAGGCCTCCCTCAACGTCTTTTTTATTCCTCGCGACCAGTTCGCTCACCCGCATCGCCCCATGGAACGCTAATGCGAAAGCCGCCCGGAACAAAACTGCCTCGAATTGGGAGGAGCATGTCTCGACTAGTTTCGCCAAGAGTAGGGACAACCTTTCTAATCCAATCGGGCGCCTCGCATCTTGCTTGTGACCCTCAAGGCGCTGCCAGCCGCGAAGGGCTTTTTTCACCAAAGAGGAACTTGTTGGGTCCTTTATGCCATGCACCTGCGCCATAAATGAAATGGCCGCCCTGTGCCTATTGGCCGTTGCCGCTGATCGGCCTTCTCGGTGTAGAGCTACCAAGAACCCCAGGAAGGACTCCTCCTGCCCCCAGTTCTGACTCCCTGTCGGACCCAAAAATGTGCAATCGGAACGAAACGCTCCTTCGTATGCTTTCCTCGTCCTGGGGGCTAAGCTTGCTGCCACGAGGTCTTGTAATCCGGGGCACCGATTAGCCAAAGCGCTTCGGGGAATGGTGCCGCCACTAGGTCCGCTGTAGGTACATAACCCCTGAACGCCTGCATATGTGAACGAGAGAGTGCATCAGCTGCATGATTCAGTACGCCTGGCACATGTTTGGCCCTGAACTGTACATTCAGTCTCATGCAAAGCAGGACAATTTCTTTCAACAATCTCAAGATCCATTTGCAGCGTGCTGCCTGTTTGTTAATGCATTCGACAACAGTCATATTATCAGACCAAAATACCACAGAGCAGTCTCTGAAATCGTCTGGCCATGCCAACGGAGCCACAAAAATAGGGAAGAGCTCCAGGAACCCAATGTTGCTTGTGAGACCGCTGGAGTGCCACCACGCCGCCCATGTTTGCGCCGACCATCGGTTAACAAAGATGGCGCCAAATCCCATGCTCCCCGCCGAGTCAGTCCACAAACCCAGCTCGTCCGAAGACGCTGGCGTCTTGTTCCACACAACTCGACCGTTGAAGTCCGCCAGAAATGCCAACAAAATGCGCATATCCTGGCGAACCTCTGCAGACAGTCTCGTGCGGTGGTGTCCTTCTTTGAGACCAACCATAGCTTGTGCAATGGAGCGTGAAAAGGGGCGGGCCATTGGTATAACTCTCAAGGCAAAGTTAAGCTGACCCACTGTTTGCTGTAGCTGGTGCAGGGTCACTTTCTCCTTACTAAGGCAAAGCTCCAGGGAAGCCCTAAATTTAGCTACCTTTCCCACCGGCAAACGGAAACATCCCTCCACAGAATCGAGCTCAATTCCCAGAAACTCCAGTGAAGTAGATGGTCCAACCGTCTTACCTGGTGCCAATGGGACTCCAAACTCCCTCATGAGGATGCAAAAGTCCTGTAGCGCCTGCGCACGTTCCGTGTCGCCGGCTGCTCCCAAGAACAGAAAGTCATCTAGATAATGCATAACATGCCTATGCCCTGTGGCCTCGGAGAATGCCCACTCCAGAAAACAGCTGAATTTTTCAAAATAAGCACAAGAAATGGAGCAACCCATCGGCATGCATTTATCCATGTAATAACTCCCTTGGAATGCAAAACCTAGCAAACGCTGATCCTGTGGGTGTACCGGGAGCAACCGGAACGCTGATTCGATATCTGATTTTGCCATCAGCGCCCCGGGGCCCAGGCGATTTAACATGGCGACGGCATCATCGAATGATGCGTACCGCACCGAACAAACTTCTGGGTCAATAGCATCGTTTACTGAAAAACCCCTTGGAGCAGAGAGGTTATGGATCAGCCTAAACTCCCCCGGGTCCTTCTTCGGGACCACCCCTAATGGGGAACAGGCGAAATCCGCTACTGGCGGGCGCTGAAAAGGCCCCGCCACCCGCCCTAGACTCACCTCTTTTGCAATTTTTCTCTCTACCACACTTGGATTATGTTGCGCTGATAACTGGTTTTTGCAAAAGAGTTCCCCTCGAAAATCCCCCGCCGGGATGTGGAAGCCGTATAAGAATCCCTTCCTCAACACCCCAGCGGAGACATGATCAGGGTATTTGTTTAACCAAGGAGTCATAGCCATGAGATCAACGGGTGTAGGCAAATGGTCACGACAATCAGCCTCACTCCTGCTTGGACCCTCCCTTTCCTCCCGCCCCGTTATTTTTTGATCTACATGAACTCTCCGGGTGTGAGGAATTCCCACAGCCCGCACACACATGCTTGAACCTACAAGTCCCTTGTGGTCTGTTACAGTTGCCTCGATTGAAGCCCCAACAGACCCCCCGCTTTCCACCATTCCCGCCGTTTTTCGGCTGGTGATCGCCACCGGCGCCCGCTCGAAAGGGCACCGCGGGCCTTTGGCGGGAAACCCCCGACCCACTCCCGCCTGGCGAGGATGTCCCTGTCGCCCCAGGCAGGAGCTGCTTATGCCAAGAAACTGAGTCGAGGCAGTCCCATGTCAGAGAGGCATCATACTCTTTTGCTTTACGGAATTTCATGTCGTAACCTTTCCATTCCTCCCCTTCATACATTGCATAAAAAATCCATTATACGAGTTTGATAACAAGACAGTTCAGTCAATACCTCGGGCTTACGTTCACCCATAACTGCAGTAAATATTGCAAAGGCCTTCGCCCAATTCGTTATCGTCTCCTCCACCCTGAACTCCGCCATCTTGGCGCGCCAGACGCTCGGGTGCCACAAATCTTTCTGTGTTTTAGCATATTCCATCTCGCGATGGTCAGTTAATAACGAAAACATATTGACATACTTGTCTGCCCATATCAATTCTTTCGTGGCCATAGGGATATGTTGTGCCACTCTCTCCCGCCTTGAGGGTAATGAGCCCCCCCCCGCCATTGGCAAAGCGAGCTTACGCGGTTCAGTCGTTGTTCCCGCCACTTTCTCGAGACCAGCTGCCGGTCCTTCCGGTGTCACCTGTGGGGAAACAAGAGGAAGATTCGCCTTCGCGGCATCTCGCGACTGCCGCAACTGCTCGATTAGTAACTTGGCCTCTACGGCCGTGTCTCCGGGCGCCATAGCACCCCCTGCCTTTTTATTGAGCCACGCGGCCAACTGGGTGGCCAATTCAGGAGGCATATCCTCATCGTTAGCGGGCGTAATCACAACCGGGATCGGTTGACCCGCGTCAGGGCTTGGTACCGGGTCATTAGCCGGTGTGACGGGGGTGACCGGGGGCACCTCAGGAACCGGAACCTCCCCTGCAACTGCCCTCCTCTTGACCCGTTTCCCTCTACCCTCGGGAAGGATTCCCGGCAAGGCCGGGCCTATTACCTTTTTCGGGTTACCAGGTTTGTTCATTGCAGCCAGTTGCTTTTTGACGTCCGCCAAATCTCGACCGAGTGCTGGGACTTGTTCGACTTTTTGTTCCATGCCCGCTATTCGGTTCACCAACATGCGTAGCACCTTATCCATCTCGGAACCCTTTCCTGCCTTTTTCCCAGACATGGTTTCAATTATCCGCTCCGAGTCGATCAAACGGTCCTAGATTCTTCGCCTTAAAGTCACTGAAAGAGAAAAACAAGAATTACAAGTTCTCAAAATTGCTCCTTGTTCCGTAGAGGGCTCACGAGCAACGAGTGGGTGCAGCCTTCAGAGCACAGGAACAAGAGGACGCTTCTTCGGATTCCCGCTCTATTTATTCTTCTTCGGGAGGGCGTGTACCCTCCTCCAGTACGCCTACTGGGCGTGGCCATCGGTGTAGGTGTCTAGGACAACCCCTCTCGGGCGGGAAAAAGGCGCGCCCCAGCTACGCCGCTTCGGGCATACCAGCCGGGACACGCCCCCCCGCCCAAAATGGTTTCCCGGGAGGATCGGGGCACCCAACCATACATTCGGGGGGACCGAGTGGTCGCCCCTTTTCAGTTGCCAGGACACACCCCGGGCTTCCTGCTCGCGCCGGGTTCCCAGTCGGAACGAGGGAACTGCGCACACACTTCAGCGATGATGGAGGGCAAGAGGGCTTCCTCTGCATCAAGCTCGCCCCCTTCGTTCACTTGAAATTCACAGGAGAAATGCAGTACGGCAATACTAGCCACAGACCCCCAAACAGTGCCCTCCGCAGGCATATTAATTTCCAGGACAAGGCACGAAGTGAAAAACACAGCGCTCTCAACGTGCTGTTGCTAAAACCCTCATATAAGGTTGGGAACCTAGCGCTCACCACGCGCTTTCTTTTGGCAAAGTATTACTGACGGGGAAATTCCTCTCCAGACCATTAACAGCGCTCCCCACGCACTGCAATATAAACAGCGCAGTGAAGAACACAGTGCTCCCCGCGCTGTTTTGGCCAGTTGTAAAAGAAGGGTGACGAAAACTGGAGAGATATGAAGCACCACAGAAGACAGAAAATACATGAGGTGGCATACTTCAAGGAAGCTGTGTCCTGGAAGATGAACTCTCATGGCTTCTGTGTTGTTGAGAAATGTCATCTGCCTCTTGAATTGAAATGTGAAGTGAGATATTTTAAATGCACCATCATGTTCTAACCTTCTTTCTAGAGGCTAAAGTGTGGCCTCTCGGTGTCAGAGACTTAACAGGGGGACCTTTCATGGACTCTAGCCCTCCTGACTTTCACACAGATTTGACGGGAAAGAAACACCTCAAAGATGAATGCATTTACACACATTGTTTTGCTAGCGAATGCCTCAATGCCGAATTGCTTCTCTTTCGTGGGATCTGCATCAATATTCATAAGCACTGAAAAGAATAGCAAGGCCATCCCATAAGCTGACAAGAATTAGAAAATGCTCCAACATTCACTGTAAGAGGTTCCTCGAAGAAGCCTGCCCTACATGAGTATCTGCTGTGTAGTCTGAATCTAGACAATAGTGCATATTAAAGGCGACCAAGTTACTTACATTCGGTAAAGCATAATCTGGTAGAGAGTCTATCTAGCTGCAGATTCCTTACCTTTGAATTTCCCAGACATCATGCTGGATCCAGAAACTTTTGCTGAGCAATACCCCTTACAAGCGCCGTCGGATTGCTCCATTCGACTCCGTCCGTTATGACGCTGCGGTACCTATATAGTCGCTACCCAGGTGCGCGGTTGTCAGTACTTTTTGTTTTTTTTATGCCAGAAGCACAGAGCTACGAAATAACTGACATAGTCATGTGCAAAACTAGTACCTTGAAAAGGGGAATAACCCTATCTCTAATGAAATCAGTCTGCAAAGTGGGGATGCATGGGTGGGGCTGTAAGGAATCTGCAACTAGATAGAATCTCTACCAAATAATGGGTTACCGAAGGTAAGTAACTTGTTCATCTGATAGAAACTTCTAGCTGCAGATTCCTTACCTCTGAATTAGATGTCCAAGCCATACCATCCCGGCGGTGGGCTGCTGTGAGAAGCTGGCTTAGTATATGGTCATCACTTATATAAGTGTAGCACCTTGCCCTTATGGTAATTTTAGTGGTCTTAGACAGCCTCTCGAAGTGGTAGCTGTGGAGAGCAGTCTTCAGGCTAGGTCCAGAAGGAGTCTAAAGCAGCTTGTTTTACGAAACCTTAATCTTATTGGTATAGGTTAAGTGAAAAAGAACTACACAGTATATTTATAAAAATAGGTATTAATTATAAGACACTTACTAACACTGAACAATATCTCCTACCCGGAGATATAACACAATGTACATAATACTTTGCAAATAAAACAGATACGTAACAAAAATACACAGTGGTTGCCAGGGGGAGACCAAACCATAATTTTAAAATAGTAGAATGCGAACCTCGACTCATGACAAGAAAGTTCCCAGAACACGCACAAGAGCCTGGGACCCAAGAATCCACCCAAGGTGAGTATTTAGGAACCCCATGGAAGTCGTGTGCAGAGTGGGAACATGATTGTGCACTCAATTCAAGTAAATGGGAAAGTTGCAGTTGCAATTTACAAAAAGAAGGACCCTTCCCAGTGGACCCTGAAGAAACTCAGTGTTAGACAGAAGGTGGGGGAGTCACCCCACCCTTTGGTACCCTAGGAACCAGGATACCTACACCAGGGAAGCTGGGTGCATAGGTGTGAAATGACAACCGCAGTCGAACCCAATGGAGGACTTCAGAAAGATGCTACTGACGAAGAAGGTAATAGTGTCCAGTGGAACCCAAAGGTGAATTCAAGTTGCAAAGTACCTGCAAGCAAAGGGAACAGAGTCGATGCAACTCAGGAGTGACCAGGAGGCATGGAAGACGAATGCCCGCCGGTTTCAGTAGATGCAGGAGCGTTGACAATGACCTTGGAGCTGCAGCTCTGTGGACCAAGCGATGCTGAGGAAGACCAGGAGCCATTCACGTGCTGTCCCACGCTGGATGCCGAGAGCTGAATGGTCGGTGTCTATTGGGAGCACCAACAAGACTTGGCAAACACAAACAGCGCAGAAGGCAAAAAAGATGCAGTGTCAGGACAAGCAGGGGAGTCGGAGCAAGCAGGGGAGCCCACTGAAGCAAAAGAAGATCCTCATGAGGACCCACAGAGCGGAGCCACATGAGTCACAAGAGGACATTGAGAAGCTCACCAAAGATGCAGGCCCACGGTGCAAAGGATGCGGTGAGGATGAAGATCTTGGCTGCAGGAGATGCTTGAGGCTGACTTACTGACTGAGTGTCTTATAAAGCGCACGAATACAGAGGCGTCTTAGCGCTGAGTGAGAGGATGCTGGGCTCAAGCTGATTAGTCTGCGAGTTTAGAAAAAAGCCATGTATTTATTTGTTTTATGAAGATCATCCTGTTCGGTTGTAGTTTATCTGTGCGGAGAGGGAGTTCCATAGTTTGGCCGCACGGTAAGAGAAGCCCTTTCCCCCAATCTGGCTCTCTTTATCCAGGGGACCAGGATCAGTCCTGTGTTAGCTGACCTGAGGCAGCGTTGAGGGAAGTACCGAAAGAATAGCTGCAGCACATCCGCAGCTCCCCCTCCAAACAAGGCTTTGTGTCTAGACAAAGGGCCTTGAAATTCACTCGCTGCCGAACTGGGAGACAGTGGAGCAAGTTAATACTAGCAGAGGTTCGGTGATGTTTAGGAAGGTCAAGTAGCACCCGGGCCGCCGCATTTTGTAGGGACTGCAGTTTGGCAATCTGGCTTTTATCTTCTACCAGATATAGGGCATTGCCATAGTTGATTCTAGAGAGAATCAACACCCGAATTACCAGTTTTCTAAGAGTTAAAGGAATACGTGAAGAAACAGGCAAATGACACCTGATACGTTTGTTGAGCAAACTTTAAATTGCTGTCAACAATAAAGCCAAGGTTCCTGGCCTCGGTTACGGGAACAGGACAATTCCCAGCCTCATTGGGTGCGCGGAGGGGCGGAATAGGTTGATGGTCGATGTATAGCATCGGAAACTAATATGTTTCGTGCACTGTGACCTCTCCCCTCAATCCCCGTGCAGCCATAAAATCCCCTAATGATGAGTTTTTTGCTTTTTAAAGTAACCACCTCTGGGTTACATGTTTTCCACCCTCATAGCAACTTGTTATTTGGGTTTAAAAGGGTTGCAGGTATGGCAGGGTGTTAGTGTACCCTGACCACCCAATTCCTTTATATATTTTTTGGTCCTGAAGAAAAACCGGTAAATCTCTTTGTTGGTTTGAAACATGTAGACCTAACACATATCACAGATACATTTGGTCTTAATTAAGCCTTCACTGTATCGACATACACTGTTTTTAGCATTGTCCAGTAGTCTTAGAATAAATAATCTTTGTATAAGTCATACCAGGACAATTTTTAACTCGCTGACTTTTTTCTTTACATTCATCACTCACATACCCGCTCCACTGTATCCCAGGTGTTGCAGCACACCTTGACGGCACTCGGCTGTCAAGGTGGCCCCGATGATGAAGCATGTCACCGACCAGGTCGGTGAGTGAGGGGTTCCTTAAAAACAAAGAAGGACTTCTTCTTTTTCTTCATTAGAGTCTCATCTCACCGATATCGCTCTCCAGCCTTATCTTTGGTGGTACTCCTTATTTTGTTATACAGCCACCATACGTGGCTCCATATCGAAAGCGGCTGCCCGAACTCCATCACCTCCGTCTTTTCTGTATTGAGCTTTATTGAGCTTTAGGAAATTTGAATTCATCTACGCCATGACATTGTTTAGACAGTGCTGAAACCTGACCGCAGTTGTGTACACACTTTGAGTTCCCAATACCACTGGGTATCATCTACGTACAATACAAGCATCAGATCATGATCTTTTATTAGTCTGGCCAAAGGAGTAACATATATATTAAACAAAGTTGGAGACAACGCAGATCCCTTGAGACTTTTCCAATATATAATTTCTCCAGAGGCCCCAAAAAATTGTTAGTAAGGTTAGGGCCGTCTCTCTAATACATGCTGCACTCAGCCGCCGCGACAATACCTCGTGGTTCACTGTATCGAATGCGGCTGATAGGTCAGGAAGGATAAGGACGGCTCTTCACCCCATCCATCACTCTGCGAATCTCTTTAGTGGCCATAATGAGGGCTGGCTCTGTAGAGTGTCGGGATCTAAAACCATGTTAGGTGGCATCAAGAATATTATTGCCATCGAGCTAGTCAGTCAGTTCCGAATTAATAGCTTTTTCTAAAATCTTAGAGGGAATAGATATAGGAAGATAATGTTTCGCCTGTGTGGGGTCCAAAGTGGCTTTTTTCAAAATAGGCCTGATACAAGCCTTTTTCTATGAGTGTGTATATACCCCGGAGTTGATTACCTAATTTGGGAGGGGAGTGAGGTGAGCACTAATTTTCTCAGGGGCCAGGTGCAGAATATACAGAGGGCAGGGGTCCAGTGGTGAGCCAGATTTTGTCCGTGATAGCAGGTCTGAGACTCGCCCTGTTGCTAACAAAGGGAATTGTACCAGATTGAAGTGTATTAAAGATTCCTCTGATGGGACCCCCTTTTTCCCTGTGTGATCAGACAATGTCTTATGGAGATCATTGTAGACAGTCAGAACTTTAGACTGAAAAAAGGAGGCAATCTTATCCAAAATTTTGGTCTGGTAAAAATTGACTATCTTGTGGGCACTTTGACAAGGCTGTCACCATTTTAAAGAGCTCCTTAGAGGAGTTTTCGGATGCCTGGATATTTAGTTGTAAAGTATACTGTTTTAGCATTTATAACTGCTGCCTTGAATTCTTCTAGAGCTGTCTTATAATCCTTTTTGTGTTCCACACTATAATCGGTTCTCCAGAGTTGCTCCATGCGAGTACATTTGGTTTTAATCTGTCTGAGATCAACTGTATACCACGGTGAGTACGCCTTATTTGTCGGGGTTGCTTAGATATTTCAGGACGGAAGCTATCTACTGATTTCCTAATCCAGACTTCATAGTTACTGGCTGCCATATTGGAGTCTGGAACCAGGTTCGGGGGATCAGATGCCAGGGTTGTTATCAAGTCATTTCTTTGAATTGATTTCCATGGGCCCGATTTAACCAAAGGTGGTCTACTCTGATGCCGCCTATTAGTTGCAGGAATTTTTAAGTTAAAAAGAATGACGTTGTTATCAGACAACGGTACTGGCATCACACTCACTATACCTATGTGTTTGTTGTTAGTGAATATGCCATCCAGCGTGTGGCCTGCTATGTGAGTTGGCTCGGATACAATCTGCCGCAGTGCAAAACCTGCTAAATTATCTATCAGGTTAGTGGTATCAGGGTTATTATTTGCTTCCAAATAGAAGTTAAAGTCCCCTAATATTGTGAAGGTTTGAGTGGCATATTATCAACTGCCAGCGATAAGGCTAAAGCTGGATTTTATCACTGAGATATCACATTATTATCAACGGCTATCTCCAAGGCGATAAAAGTTCCAGCGAAAGCGGCAAAATGCTGGAATATCACTGGTAATCAAGCAATAAAATTCCAGTGATAGGGAAATCCTTGATAATATGCCATGGTGGACTTAGCCTGACAATCTACCTCCCATAGGGTAATATAACTAAGTCAGAAATGTATAGAATCCAGCGTTAATGGGGTCCTAGCACAATTTCTATTGTCGCTAAGCGGGTATCGGGCATCGTTGTAAATAGCGCAACGCTGCGTTAGCGATGATTTCCCAAGTAGAGAATGTGAGGAACATCTACTTTGCATCTCATAAGCGATGAGATGCAAGGCGTTAGTGAAATGGGTGCTAGGACAAGGAAACGCACAGTAAAGCATGTTAGCGTGTCCTTGTTATTACTACGATAGAATTATCGCCGCTTTTCGAAAAAGGCAGCTAAAGTGGCAATAATTGCCTTGATAATATGCCCCTGAGTATCTAGACAAGATTCCCAAAAGGTCTGGAGTGAGCTGGTGAAGGATGATCTTGCCCCTGGAAGCCTATAAATAAGTAGCCCCGGTAAGAGCTCCAAGTTGTTTACTTTTATACTAAATGTTATTTCCTCAGCTTCCAGTGAGTGTGCAGACTCAATCCTAATCCTGTATTGTGATCGGTAAAGGATAGCTATCCCCTCTACTTTCCCCACCCTATATACATAGGCTAACTGGTAACTAACCTGCCGGTACTGCTACAGTCCAGTCAGGCTCCGAAGCACTTTTAGCTTGTGTTTCTGTTAGGAACACAAGGTCTGGATTTGAAGGTTGAATCAGGCATTCTAGTTCATATTTATGTTTAATCATAGATCTCTTGTTCAACAGTAAGCACGTCATAACATCTATTCTCGGGCCCGACAAAGTTTTGAGCTTATTCTGAAGACCCTCCGGGGACGCACCTGGATTATGAGATTGAAACCCCCCTCCCTTGAGCCCCCTCGTTGTTTTGCTTAGTTATGTGTAGCGGTACATTTCAATCACTTGAGCTGCAATATAAGTTCTTGATGGGTAGATACAGAGCCCTCAGGCCGCACAAATTGCATTTCCTAGGAGTATATGTGGTCCGATTTAGCAATAGTATAGGGTTGGAGCACTCACCAGTGTTTAGGTTAAGAAGTTCATTTCGGGTGTAGCTTAGCGCGGTAAAAAGGGGAGGGGTTCTGACACTGGTCGCTCTCCGGGCACTGACGGATGCACACAGGCTTGCCATTAGCGTGCCTTCGGCACGCAGGCGGCGTGCCCGCTGCATGTTCCACCCAGCATGCCCCAGATATAGGCTGCGTCGGAAAAGAACTAGAACGCGGCCCAGCCTACTGCTGTGCAACCGGAAGAACCGTAATAGGGAAGACAGCTGGCGGGAGGAATATGCTGAGAATGCTTCATTTCCTACGCAACAATTGGCAAAGCCGCGGCGGACCGGGAAGTGAAGCGAGCCCCCAGAGAATGATCAATATGAAGAGAGAAGGTAAATTATTACTATTATTATATTTAAGTTTATAAAGCGCGCAGCTACCCGTAGGTTTCCCGGCGCTAAAAACCAAATGTGAGAGGGCGAGCCAAAGGGAAGGCAATTACAGGTTAAATAACCAGGTTTTTACCTGTCTGCGAAACTTAAGGTAGCAAGTTTCGGTGCGCAACAAAAGGGGAAGGGAATTCCAAAGTGAGGGGGCCAGCCAGGAGAAAGAGTGGCCACCCATTCTGGATCTTTTAATTCTAGGAACCGAAAACAAATGCTGATTAGATGATTGAAGAGTACGGGGAGGACAATAGTGCTGAACCAAAGAGTTAAGATAGGGTGGGGCCAGACCAGCATTTATTCTGTGCATGAAGCAGAGGGCCTTAAATTTTGTGCGGCTTTCAATGCGGAGCCAATGCAGAGTACGTAGGGAATTGGAGGTAGACGATGTATTGGGGAGTTTACAGAGCAGTCGCACCACCATATTCTGGACTGTCTGTAATTTACGAATCACCTCTTGGCAGGCCCCTACGAGAAGAATGTTCCCGTAGTCCAGTCTAGAGGTGATTAAGGGCTGGACTACCGTTTTCTGAGTATCCTGGGGGAGCATCCAGATGATCTTATGCAACCACTTGATGATGGTAATACAAGTAGAGGACGTTTTAACCACATGGTTCTTCATAGATAGCTGGTCGTCAAAAATGACGCAGAGGTTGTGTGCTGTTTTAGATGGAACGGGGAGAGTGCCCATTTGTGAGGGCCAATGTTGGGGTCCCCATAGGGTAGTGTTATGGCCAAACAGAAGAAGCTCTATTTTTCCCCCGTTCAATTTCAATTTGTTATCATACATCCAAGCTGCGATGTTACTAAGTCCTGCGCAGAGGGAAGAGGAGGAGGAGTGAGAACCCGTAGAGAGAGAATAAATGATCTGGGTATCATCGGCGTATGAGTAGATAGTGAGCCCAGCTTGCTCCGCAATAGTAGCCAATGGTCTGACATACAGATTAAAGAGCAAGGGCTCAAGATGGAACCTTGCGGAACACCGTACGCCAATTTATAGGTTTGGGAAACTGATGAGGAAGAGAAGACTTGGAAGGTACGGTCTGAAAGAAAACTAGCAAACCAGTTGAGGGCTGAGCCGGTAATGCCAGATGATCTGAGGGCATTAATAAGGATGAGGTGGGAAACCGTATCAAATGCTGCACTCAAATCAAGCAAAATGAGTGCCACGGTTTCCCCCCTATCCACTCAGCATCGGATGTTTTCAGAGACCCCCAACAGAGTAGATTCCGTCGAGAAACCGGACCTAAAACCGGATTGGGATGGATGTAAGATTCCCCTAGATTCAACATGGAAGGTGAGTTGTGAGTTGATATGCTTTTTCAAAATTTTTGAAAAAACCGGGAGAAGTGAAATAGGGCGGAAGTTGGATGGAATGCTTGAGTCAGCGTTAGCCTTTTTTAACAGAGGCACTATCATTGCATGTTTACATGCAGAGGGTACTATAGCTTCTCTAAGGGAGGTGTTAAGAATATCTACAATGAGTTCAAGGGAAGAATTGTCCAGCATTTTTAATATTTGAGGGGGAAGAGGATCCAGTGGGGAGCCAGATTTGATTTTACTGATAATATCAGAAAGCGTATTGATATTAAGAGGATCCCATGTACCGATCAACTGTGAAGAAGGAAGACTGGTTTCCCTTGGGACCCCAGATTCACAGGAGATCGTACAGTTAAATGCTTTAGGAGGGGTCTGCTGTAAAGGAGTAGGGGACCTATCCTCTAAAGTCACTCGATCACAAAAGGTGACTGGAGCAGATGAATGGGGAAAAGAAGGAGGAGGGGCAGGTTTTTCAAAATCAGAATAAATTAAACAAACTAGTTTAAAAAAATTCTCAGGTCAAAACATACGTGTTTAAAACAATGATAGGCTAAAAATTATTAAAATTCACAATATCAGTAAGATTTCAAAGTGTCAAGTGCTAGCAGCAATACCGTGGTCACAGCAGTCCCCTCACTGCTGCACATCTGACCCAGCATGTCCAAGACATAGGCTGGGTTGGAAAAGAAATAGAATGCGGCGCAGCCTACTGCTGTGCAACCAGAAGAACCAGAATGGGGAAGGTAGGAGGCGGGTAAAATATGCAGAAAATGCTTCAGGCTGAAGCTTCTTGGAGCCTGAAGATCTGTGATGAAGTCAGTCAACAAACCTTAGCAATGGCAAGTTAATGTGGTGCACAGGGGTTCAGTTCCTATGGCTCTGATGAGGGATACTGGCCTCAAACTTGGTGAGAAGACAATGCAGGAGTTGTAGAACCACCACCTGTGTTCCTGAGCCTTCCGGCGTCTTTGGGAGCCCAGGATCAGCAGACCGGTCACATGTGTTGCGGTGCCTGCAGATGTAGGAATGTGACTCCTTCACATCACGGGAGACTCCATCAGGTGTCTTGGAATTTCCACAGGCCTCCTGTATGGAGCACTGGCACAGATGTTGCAGCAGACCTGCAGGATGAGAACAGGACAGCAGGCGTCTTCCCAGTTGCAGTTTCAGAGTCCACAGTGATGTCCAGACTGAACAGACAGTCAATGACAAAGTGGTTACAGATCTGAATCTTTTTTCCACAATGAATCTAGGGACCCAACAACAGATAAGCCCTTAAGTACCTTTAGGAAAGGGTTGGGATGATTCAGGGGAGGGGCTGGACAGTGGGGAGGATACTCCCATGTTCTTGTGCCAGAGTGGGAGCCAGTGGCAGCTCGAGCTTGACTCAGAGGCAGGGCGGCAGAAACGTCTCTGGTCAGCAGCAGCCCTAGCTTGCTGTCCGGTTCTGGAGGACTGGTACCGGGAGCACTGAGGGCCTCCGGAGGAGCATTAAAGTGCATAAAATCATACCTCCCACATCATTTATGGTGTCGGGCTATGATTCCAACATGTTTGATACCAAACATGACAAGGTTTGTTATCGCTAGTTCAGAGATGGTCATCGCGTAATGACACATGGCCACTCTATATGTCGTAATGGCTGATGCACTTACAACCCAGGAGAATTGTCTCTGAAGGTTGTAGGGGTCCCCTGCTCATGCAGGGGCACTCTCACAGTGAGAAACGAGCACCCTGCCTTCAGGATTAAAAGGCCTGCCTTAGGGGTGACTATGGGTTTTTAAGTATTGTTGTATGTTTGTTGGGGACACTGTTGACATTGCTAAGTGAGCATGAGCTCGGCTGCCATGATGCTGCTTTTGCGCACATTTCTACACAACTTTATTATGCAAGACTCTGGATGTGCCTTTCACATGAGAACTGTCTGGTTTCTGCGCTCTCTGCCTGTTCCTGGAGTTTAGTCTGAACATGATGTGTAAGGTCGATAAACAATGTCCCTTGTTATTCTGTTCTGGTCAGTCCCTAGCACTTAGACAATTCATGTTACACAGCTGCAGCTGCTGAAAACCTGTGTTTTGATATTATGGGATTGCATGTTGGTTTAACACACACTTTGAGAGGGACCTTTCTAGGGAGAAGAGCTATGCTGTTCCTATGATGTAAAACTTCCATCTTGACACTAAGGTATGGGATCTGCTACAAAACCCAGAGATCTTTTATTCTATAATAAAATTCATCTTACCAAGGGGAGGGTAGCTAGGCCTTATAGTCCTTTTTCCACTATCTGTATATGATGACATCCCCCTTTATATTCTATGGAATTGTAACAATGCTAACTGTTTTAGGTTTATGCATTTTGCTGCTGGTAGTAGCTCGTATACTGCAATATAGAGCACAATAGTTGAAATAAACATTCAGAACTATAATCGTGACTCTGACATTTCTTATTGTGGACAAGTACAAGTGGGTAAGTGAAAGGGAATGTCTTGCTACCGTGATTCCAGATAAAGTCTGGAGTGTTGTGTTCTGGGTTGTCTAATCATTTGGAGCTTCATGATTCTGTAGGAGAACAAATGAGACACTATAGCTAGTCGGTTCTGGGATTATGGGTACTGAGGCGGTAGGAAGGCTTAGCCTCCACAAACCCAGGTCCTGTTTTCCTGTGCATAGTTCTGTGTATGTGCAGAATCCCTACAAAATGGCCCTGCCAGCGTCTGGTCTGGTACTTATCCGCGAGATGGCTGAGTAGTGCTTGTGCTTGTCCGCAAACCCCTCACTTCTGTTTCCGGAGAAGGTTGTGATGGTGTTATCTCCTTTATTGTGATATTTTATAGGTTTTTCAAGCTTGAATTTTAAAAGGTCTTTCTCTTTCTTTTTTACCCGTTATTGTGCTGCCGCACATAGGTTGTCATTTTCTTCAATTGATTATGGCGGTTGCCATAACACCTCCTAACCACGCACCAGTCACAGCTTATTTGACTCAATATAGAGTCCCTGATGCTGGCGTTGCACTTTATTTGTTGTTGAAGCGAATGCTCACTGCTTCGAGGTATTTTATTCTTTGGTCACCTTTCCAGCAGTCGATGGAACAGATAAATTGTTTCATGATTATACTGCCACTGCCCTTCCGCAGAATTATCGACCTTATAGATTTCTTGAAGTTCTGTTAATGGCTTGGCAACATACTATATTGTCTTATGGGACCCTTCCTCACCCTGTAACTGCGGTCCGTTTGGGCCCCTTGTCGGCCCATATTGACTGCGTATACCCCGCATCCAAATTATCTTAATGTTCCAGTTGCAGAGCTACGCATATTACACAAACCATTGATACGTGTACATAGAGCTGTGATGCAGTTCATGTCGCGCAACTTCCAGGTGGGACCACCTGGCATTGCTGCACAACCACAGGGACCCTGTGGAGTAATTATCAGTCCCGTCCTAATTAATTCAGAAATGGGCAAGCGACCGCAAAAAAATGACGAACTTCCATATTTGCTTGCTGAAAAATTTGGACAACTTGAAGCTGTTTTCCCAAACACCACACCTGTGAAGAAACACAGTATCCTAACCATGAGTTTACCTAAAAGCCTTGTTTCCGAGTTGGCTAAATGTAACACTTACGGTAGAGTTTTCACAGCAGTATATTCAATGTGTTCGGCACCCCTCAATGGTTCTACCTTCCGTGATAAAACGTGTTCAGGAAGAACATGGGGCTGAGGAGGCCCTTGAGTTGGGAATGAGATTGGTGGGAGTGTTCGATAGTGTTTGCGATATGATCCTTGCAGGTGTAGTAACGCTTGGAGTCTGTTGCAGATGCAGGCAAACAGCACAAATTGCCTAAGATTATCGCTAAAGCTTATAAAACCGTAGGGCGCAATAATCTGGGAATTAAGCCTTTTACTCAACTTCAAACTCAAAATCAATTTCAACAGAAAGTCCAACCTGAGAAGGATGGGTGACCGTTCTTTCCTAAATAGAACTGGAAAAACAAAAAACAGGGGCAGCAACAACAGAAGCAAGGTTTGCATGCTGGTTCACCAACACCTAAATCATCTGAGCGAACTTACGACTTGCGTGATTGCGCAAATATTAAGTCTCCTAATAAATTTCAAGTCTGTGATCAGCGCTCTCCTTGTTCTTCACAGGACTCATCGGACTCTCGAGTCAGTGGAGGGGAGCGTCAGGATCGTGGCAAAGGTGCGACCACACAACAGGGACGGGATCAACCTCGCCAGTTTGACGTGAAAGCCTAACAAGAGGGACTGTCTTGTTTTGGACCCAAAAGAAGAAAGTTGCTGCTTTAACAAACTCAGACGGTGAGTACGCTACTCCTAGACTGGCGATCGCAGTGACTCTCCTCGACATCACAGCAGATGTTACACAGTGTGGGAGGCACTGCGTCCCTGTCTGGAGGTGAGAGCAACTGATACCTTTGTTACATTAGAAATAGCAGATACTCGAGTTGCTCCCCCGGATAGACTCTATGAAATAGCCTTCCAAATTGAAGGTGATATACAGCGCACAATTACAGTGGTTTTCTGGGAAAATCTCACTTCTTCTTATGGCATTTTGTTGGGGGTCGGCGGATTGGCCTCCACCATTTGTTTTGGCCAATTATAGAGAGAGAAGACGTGATACTTCAGAGTTTTCACCATACGTCCCTGAGGAACATGCAAAGGCTTACACAGCGGAGTGGGCTTCGGCCCTTGCTGCGGCAGTGTACCGTAATCAAGTGGGCTGGGATAGTGGTTCACCTGCACATGAGATTCCATTACGGCCTATGCCACAGCCAAACCCGTAATATCCAATCAGGCGGAAGGCTACGGCTCCTGTTCGTGACATTCTGACTCAATTGGAATATCAGGGTGTGATTGAATCCTGTGTATCGCCGATGAATAATTCTCTTTTTCCGGTATCAAAACCAGACAGTATGTACCGCATTGTATTGGATTATCAAAATTTGAATAGTCGTTGTCGTATGTTTGCTGTAAAGAACACACACAGCTCTGCGCTTGTGAACAGCATTGTTTGTAAAAAATACAAGACGACAATGGATATTTCCAATGGTTTCTATAGTCACAACTTGGCTCCTGAGAGCCATGACTTGACAGCATTTACCTTAGTTGGAAATAAGAAGCAATGTACACGCTTGCCCATGGGATATAAAAATAGCCCTGCGGCTTTCGCTACACGTGTTGTGTCTTTGTTGCACAGGATAGACCTTGATGCGTTCTCGTACATTGATGATATTTATCTGATGGAAAATGACCTGCTGCTGCATCTAGTCCGAGTCAGCTGAATTATACTATTGTGTGCCGACTATGGATACAAATTTAGTTTTGCTAAAACACACATCACTTATTTGGCAGTGCTCTTTTTGGGCGACAAGCTCAACAATGAAGGTAGGGGGCTAGCCCACCACTTTCTGGAGAAATGTGCAATATTACAACCTCCTTTTCCACTGAAGAAGCTTCAGTCTTTGCTGGGATTTTTAAAATTCGGAAGGAATTTGTGATTATGTCCAGCGTATCAAACCACTCTATGCATTGATACAACCTACATTTACTTCTGCCTCTCGGTTACCAGAACATACCTCTATTCTACAATATTTGCAGCCTGATCAGCTGGAGACTAACTTATTGATGACACGTGATAATTCTCCGAACCTAGTCATACGTATTGTACCACGGACAGTGGGTTTCACGTACCTAACGTTCAACGAAGGGGACACAGTACCTATTGCATACAAATCACATCAGTACACAGCAGAGGAAATGCAATTTTCCAATGTTGACAAAATTTTGACTGCAGTCCAAATGGCGATTCTGAAGGAACGTTCGCTTGCGCAGGGAAAAGGCATTCTTATGGTTTCCCCTATCCCTGTTTTAAAAGCAGTGACTAAGGCAAGTGTACCATACTCTAAAGCTATACATCCCCGTTGGATTCAATGGGCTACTTCTTTGACATCGGCTGATGTCACGTTTATCTTTGTTCCTGCTCTCCAAACATAGGAGTTTTTACAGTTTAAGCATGTTCATCCTCCTCCGTTGTCCTTACTTCCTTTGGAAGAGTACAACTGTATCATTTACACAAATGGCTCGGCTCAACTGGCCAACGGGTCCAAACATGCTTATTCTGCGACTATTGTTGCTGGTTCAATTGTAAATGGTGAATTTAAGTCTTCCATTGTTCATACGTAAGCTCTTGGAGACTGTACGGCGCAATAGGGCTGAGCTGTGGGCTCAACCGTTCTCTCCCGAATTTATAGTTACCGCCTAACCACTGAAGCCTGCCCACAGCAGCACACAGACACTTTGACATTTAGGGCCCGATGTAGGTAATCCCAGATTACCGATTCTTAAATACCGAATCATACCGATTCGGTATTTAAGAACAGGCAATTGGGATGTAGTTAAAAAATTACCGAATTGGTAAGTTTCGGTAATTACCGAATCAGTATTTACCGATTTGGTACTTGCCATTCATTCCTAGGAGGCCCATAGGAATGAATGTCAATTACCGAATCGGTAAATACCGATTCGGTAAAATTGGGAAACCTTGAAGGGTGGCAGGGTGTCACTTTGACACCCTGTTGCACCCCTCAATTGTGTATGGGTGCACATGTTGCAGACATACATGCCCTAAGGGCAGACATACATGCCCTAAGGGCATGTATGTCTGCAACATGTCAGTGTTGGAAAAGCAAAAAAAATGCTTTTTTAGAGGTTTTCATTATTTACCACCAACGTGTAGTTGGTGGTAAATAACGAATCCTAAGATGGGGAAATCACTCATTTGAGTGGTCCCCACATATCAGGATTCGGTAATTTACAGAATCGGTATTTAAGAATTCAGTATTTTACCGATTCCTTAAATTACCGATTCGGTAAAATACCGAATCCTTAACAATTCCACCTACATCTGGAAAGCCCGATACCGGTCGGTAAAGGCCGAAATTTGGTAATTTCGGCCGTTAAAGACCGGTATTTGGCTACCTACATCGGGCCATAAGTCTTCTGCCTCAGTCTCCTCATGACTCCCTCCTCCATCCCCCCTCCCTGAACTAATCTCGTAACGAATCACTGTGCTCTTTACAACCATATTATGTTATGCGTCTTGAGTCATTGTACATATTACTGTGATAATGTGTCCTACAAGTGACAAATGCTGTAAAGCGCTCCAATACCTTCAGGTCTGGCTAGTGCTATATAAAACTCTTAAATAAATTAATTATTTTAGCTCTCGAGTTTGCAGATCCTAATGTGAATACTCCTATTGTGTGCGATTCTTACTACTGTGTCCAGTCTTTTAATTACAACTTGTTCTTTTAGTCTCGGAATGTTTATCAAGACTCTAAGGGCAGCACAACAAAGCATATGATACAATGGGTTCGAGTGGCAGAGCTTAAACAACTTCTGCCACTCACACGTTATTCATACTCTTGGCCATCGGCATGTGGGAGCACATGCTGTTGGTAATTCTTTGGCCGATGAGGCAGCCAGATCTGTAGTAGCCACATGTTCCGTTGCAGCAGTTACAAGGTCCATGACTAAGATAGATAATGAGATTATAGCAGCTATAGCTGCTACTAAGGACTCAACCGCTTACCAGCAGTGTTTCCCGTCCAAATTATTCTTATAATTGTATTGGTATGGGGTATAATGTAGACCTAATAATCTCCTGAGAAGATCCCTGGTGGGGCAGACCCCATACGAAATTGATCATTGGCATCAAAATGTTTGTGTCTGACCTTGATGGTCTAGACGTGGTGGCGGCGGCAGCCACATTTGACGTAGATAACCATTCTACTGTGTTACAGGACTGTCAAAAGACCTGTGACAGCTACGCATCAGAACATTTACCCTCTTCTACTGACACAGCAATGCTGACTCCTGTCTCTGGCTGGCTTCCTAAAATTGGCGATCTGGTATGAGAAAAGTTGAATAACAAAAAAGAATATGGTCCCTCTTATCGTGCACCAGTCCCTGTTCTTGGATTGAAGGGTGCTCATACAGTGATACTGCCACCTGATTCTGAATATTGTAACTCTGAGTGCTTCATGCAACGCTTTTCCTTTGAATCTGGTGACGCCTGGATCTTCAACTAATCCCTGTGTTGTTGATGGTGAGATGGAAAGTCTGGCTAGTCTTTTACCTCCTGTGCCTTCATCCACAGTGCCTTCCAACGTGTACATTGAGCATACTTATCCTGCTTAGGAGTTCCATATTGAAATACCATACAGTCCTTTGCAACATGACGCTGCGCTGCCACCATTATTAAACATGGGTGCAAGCTGTTATTTCGTGGACCATACAAGCTTCTCTTCTGTGGCACCTCCACCGTCAAAGTGTTTTTTGTCTCTGTTCAAAAAGACTTACCTGGTCCAACCCTGGACCTACATCTGGTTGGTTCTTATCCTGATTTTAATTGTTATGTCAATTGGTTTTGTGACAGTGTCCTTCTTACTCATCAGTGGTCATTATTTGCCAGAATGCCCTGCTGTAAAGTTCGTCGATGGTATTCTGGCTCCCCATACATATATCATGAAACGTGATCAAGCCCTTGTGAACATTTTGGCTTTCCTAGTTGCAGATGGCATTGTTTGGAATAAAGTGGCATTAGAAATTCACGGTCCGACGGAGGTCCTCAAGATACCATACATGTTTTGTGTCTCGTATGGGATGTTGTAACACAGGACATACATTCTGATTACTGGGATGTACAAGCAGTACATTCAATGTTTTCTGATTTGAAATATTTTGCCGCTTTTGATTCACAAATTTTCACCCACCCCGCATTCTCCAAAGTCTTCCAAGAAAAACGGTACCTCACTTGTGTGGGTAGGCCTAGTGCCCGTGACAGGAAACGGCGCAAAACGCTACGTGGATACACCACAATTTCACTGTGAAAAAGGACCCTTTTTGGCAAAGTGCCTAGCTATAGTTTTTTTAACCCTAGCTCTGCCAGCACTAAGGGAAACCTAGCCAACCTGTACATTTTTGAAAACTAGATACCCAGGAGAATCCAGTATGGGGTGATTTTACTTCCTCTCACCAGGTTATGTTACCCAGAATCCTTTGCAAACCCAAACAATTGTCCAGAAAAACACATTTTCCTCACATTTCTGTGGTGGAAAGTTCTGGAATCTGCATGGGTCCACAAAATTCTACCCACCCCGTGTTTCGCATAGTCTTATGTTATGAGAAAAACTGTACCTCACTTGTGTGGGTAGGCCTAGTGCCCGCAACAGGAAACGGTGCAAAACGTGTACACACCACAATTTCACAGAGAAAAATAAACCTTTTTTGGCAAAGTGCCTAGCTGTAGTTTTTTAACCCTAGCTCTGCCGGCACCAAGGTAAACCTAGCAAACCTATACATTTTTTAAAACTAGACACCCAGGGGAATCCAGGATGGGGGTGATTCGACTGGCTCTCACCAGGTTCTGTTACCCAGAATCAGTTGCAAACCTAAAAAATTTGTAAAACAAAACACATTTTCCTCACTTTTCTGTGATGGAAAGTTCTGGAATCTGTGTGGAGCTGCAAATTTCTACTCACCTTGCGTTCCCCAAAGTCTTCCGAGAAAAAATGTAACTCAATTGTGTGGGTAGGCCTAGTGCCCGCGACTGGAAACGGCGCAAAACGCAACGTGGACACACCACAATTTCACTATGAAAAATGACACTTTTTTGGCGAAGTGCCTAGCTGTAGTTTTTAAACCATAGCTCTGCCCGCACCTAGGGAAATGTAGTAATCAGGTCCCACACTAAGATGATGTAAATATGTTTATTTGAAGATATGCAGATAAGATGGTAAAAACCCCACCTGGAGCATCCAGCATGATGCTCAGCCCAATGTCAACTGAAGACCTCAGCCCACAGAATCCCAACATTCTCTTGCGCATCATAGCTGCAACATTCTACAAGCTGGACTGGTAGAGGAGAAAGCATGTATAACATATAAACAAGATGAAAGAATACCACATTATCCCCTCTCTTCCACAATGAAAACAAAAAGGAAGGAACACTGGTCAGAAAGAACCAAAGAAATGAAAAACATACAGAAGAACGAACCCATCCTCCTTTCCATTAATGACAAGAGAAAGACAAGAACCTAACAAAAAGAAACAACAAAGAGGAAAACTAAGCTTGAAAATACCGATGACTAACCGACAGACACACCTACTGGCCAGACAGGCATGCAAGAAGGAAAGACATAGTACAAGAACCAATGTACGAAATAGTTCAACTTTCAGAGATATATAGTAATATACCACATCACGAGAGTGTGAACAATTTGAAAAAACATGAGAATATGGATAAAATTACAACAACAAAAGATGTCAACATTACCCATCTTCCCACCAGAAAGATAATAATAACCATATAGATAGAAACATTTCCATGTAAGAACAAGGAAAGAGGGACTAAAACCCAAATTCCTGCCCCGTAAAACGAGGGACTAACCCAAATCCTGCCTCTCAAACAGGAACATTTTAATGTGAAACTGAGGATAATGGGACTTTAACCCAAATCCTGCCTCTCAAACAAGAGACGCTGAATGTGAAACTGAGGATAATGGGACTTTAACCCAAATCCTGCCTCTCAAACAAGAGGCGCTGACTGTAAAACTGAGGATAATGGGACTTTAACCCAAATCCTGCCTCTCAAACAAGAGACGGTGAAGATGCTCCCCATGTAGAGAAACTACATGTAAAACTGAGTATATGGGACTAAAACCCATTACTAGAAACGTAGGTGGGACTAACACCCCCTAAACAATGAGTATAAGGAACTTACACCTAATACTACTTACATAGGTGGGACTGACACCCCCTAAATACATACAGATGAGTCAAAACGTGACTAATCACTAAACAACCCACTCCAGGAGCATCCTGGGGTCATGGGGACATCATTAGTGAACTCATTTATCCAAGTTGGAATGCTGAAAAAAACCGAGATATTAAAATGTAGCATATTCTTTTACGTATGAGAAAACATTTCATATATGCAATATGATGCACCATTACCAATTTAAAACACTAGGTGGCAATGTAACCTTTTTCTTTGCATAGTAAACAGATCGTGTTTCAAAATCTTCGTCTCACCACATAGGCCTAGAAATAAACTTTTTACTCTTTACTTATCACAACGCTGGTCAGATCACATCATTCCCAAAGGAAACAGATGAAAACTCGACACAAACAGGTTGATTTTTGAAAATGAGCGATGAATAAATCAAGAATGTTATTGAAAGACCGGTGACTTTTGGACACCTTCCGACGCTGGAGAAATACCTTTACTCAGAGAACAGGAGACAAAATGGCAGGACGTACAGAAGAGGCATCCCGAGTGGCTCTCGGTGCGCTCATGCATCAAAATGTCCTTAGGCAGCATGGTAGTTCGTGAAAACACAAAGTTGTCATGCGAGACTCAGGGCTGACGCAACGGACAAGGTGAGGTGCGCGAGCCAATTTCATATTTGAATCCAAAGAGTAACTGTTATTTCCAATTGGGCTTAAGGAAAAATATCTAATAAAGAAATCCAGACTCAAATTTGATAAATATTTTTCCACAAAATTAAGCTGAAATTCTGGCATCCGGCGTATGTAACAGTTTGTGTGTCTTTAGACAAATAACTCACAGCCTTGGTTCAGTAACAGCAAAAACGATGTAGAATCATCACTTCATTACTTGCAGCATGAGGATTGTTTATAAATAGTGAAAAACATGAAATGACAATTTCCTTTCCACATAGCCATTACTTTCATTCTTGATAGCTCGAGTTCCCTTTCAGGTTAGCCTCTCATTTCTTTCACGCTTGTTTACTCGAGATATGTATACAATGACAGTTTCCTTTCCACTGAGCTTGCTCATTCTCTTCACACTTGGCTGCTCGAGCTATTGTAGTATTTAACTGTGATAAATTTTAACTGTTTCAGCCAAGATAAAGCACTCGCCTTTAGTTATGCTCAGGTTCTTTAGATACATCTTTTTCCTTTCTTCACATGCTTCCATTTATTATTTGATCATGAGTTGACAGTCTATTTAAATGTACAGTCACAATTTGTAAAGTGGATGCCTTCCGCCCCAAAACTACTTTTTAACCCTTAACAGGTGGCAATATCGCACACACAGCCCCTGTTTACCTTCTTTTCTTTAAGTCTGCAAACGTTTCTTTTTGTAGCATTGGGTTTCTTGTGACTTTGAAGGCTTCCGCTTGTTGACTAATTGCCAGATGATGTAGCACGCCTGTTCTTGAGCTGTCCGGTGTAGTGGACTCTGGTGGGGCATACAGGCGTGACCTCTCTCTTGCCTGTCAGGTTATTCTTTCTTTATTTACGCTTTTTTTTCTGTAGGTTTCTTTCTTGACAGGTATCTTTTGCTTACTTGCTTGAGTCTAGTTGCACTCCATCAGTAACAGTGGTAGGTTCATTGATCCTCGTCGCCATAAATAATGTAGTAATCAGGTCCCACACTAAATGATGTAAAGATGTTTATTTGAAGATATGCAGATAAGATGGTAAAAACCCCACCAGGAGCATCCAGCATGATGCTCAGCCCAATGTCAACTGAAGACCTCAGCCCACAGAATCCCAAAATTCTCTTGCGCATCATAGCTGCAACATTCTACAAGCTGGACTGGTAGAGGAGAAAGCATGCATAACATATAAACAAGATGCAAGAATACTACATTAAACCTAGCAAACCTATAAAAAATTTTAAACTAGACACCCAGGGGAATACAGAATGGGGTGGCTTGACTGCCTCTCACCAGGTTCTGTTACCCAGAATCCCTTGCAAACCTAAAAAATTGTCCCAAAAACACATTTTCCTCACATTTCTGTGGTGGAAAGTTCTGGAATCTGCTTGGATCCACAAATTTCCACTCACCCCCACGTTCCCCAAAGTTTTTCGAAAAAAATGGTACCTTACTTACGTGGGTGGGTCAAGGGCCTGTGACAGGCAAGGGGCCAAAACCAATTGAGGCGACATCAAAATTACCTATCACATAACAACCTGGTTTTGCAAGGGGGGTCCCATGAGTTTTTGGCCCCCGGGCTCAGGGGCCATCTAGGGAAACCTACCAAACCCATACATTTCTGGAAACTAGACACCCAGGGAAGTCGAGCGAGGTATGGCTTGCGTGGGTCCCCTAAAGCTTTCCTAGCCACAACCCCCTGCAAACCTCAAATGTAGCTGAAAAAAACCACAATTTTTTCTAAAATTTCTGTGTGGGAAAGTTCTGGAATCTGCTTGGATCCACAAGTTTCCACTCACCCCCACGTTCCCCAAAGTTTTCTGAGAAAAATGGTACCTCACTCGTGTGGGTGGGTCAAATACCCACGACGGGCAAGGGCCCAAAACCTATTGAGGTGACATCAAAATTACCTATCACAAAACAACCTGGTTTTGCAAGGGGGTCCCATGAGTTTTCGGCCCCGGGCTCGGAGGCCATCTAGGAAAACCTACCAAACCCACACATTTATGAAAACTAGACACCCGGGGGAGTCCAGAGAGGTATGACTTGGGTGGTTTCCTAACGTTTTCCTACCCAGAATCACGTGCAAACCTCAAATTTAGCTGAAAAAAAATCACATTTTTCTCAGTTTCTATGTGGGAAAGTTCTGGAGTCTATATGGATCCACAAATATCCTCCCAACCAGCATTCCTCAAGGTCTACCGATAAAAATGATACCTCACTCGCGTGGGTGGGTCAAGTACCGGCGACAGCCAAGGGCCCAAAACCTGTTGAGGCGACATCAAAATTACCTATCACAAAACAAACCTGGTTTAGCAAAGGGGTGTTCCATGAGTTTTTGGCCCCAGGCTCGGCAGCCATCTAGGGAAACCTACCAAGCCCACACATTTCAGAATACTAGACACCCGGGGGAGTCCAGCTAGGTATGGCTTGCATGGGTCCCCTAAAGATTTCCTACCCAAAACCCCCTGCAAACCTCAAATGTAGCTAAAAAACACTTTTTTCTTAAATTTCTGTTTGGGAAAGTTCTGGAATCTACATGGATCCACACATTTCTTCCCACCCAGCATTCCCCCAGGTCTCCCCATAAAAACGATACCTCACTTGTGTGGGTAGGTCAAGTACCCGCGACATGCAAGGGCCGAAAACCTATTGAGGCAACATGAAAATGACCTATCACATAACAACCTGGTTTTGCAAGGGGGTCATCTAGGTTTTTGTCCCCGTGCTTGGCGGCCATCTTGGGAAACTACTAAATCCAAACATTTCTGAATACTAGACACCCGGGGGAGTCCAGCGAGGTATGGCTTGCGTGGGTCCCCCAACGTTTTCCTACCCTGCAAACCTCAAATTTAGCTGAAAAACATATTTTTGCGTGGAATCACTGTGCCAGCACAAATGTCCTACAACCCAGCATTCCCCTTGTTCTCCCAAATAAAATGATACCTCACTTGTGTGGGTTGGCCAAAGGCCTGTGACTAGGAAGAGCCCAAAGCATAGGGATTTAGAGTATAGCACCGAGAATTCTAAGTGCCACATTTTTTTAAAAATACGTTTTTTAGCCAGTTCTGCTTTGGACACACACACAAGTGAGGTATCATTTTACTCAGGAGAACAAGGGGAACGCTGGGTGGTAGGACATTAGTGCCAGCACGGTGATTCTGCACAAAAATATGTGGAAAATATGTTTATTTCATCTAAATTTGAGGTTTGCAGGGGATTCTGGGTAGGGAAACATTGGAGAATCCATTCAAGCCATACCACATTGGACTCCATAGGGTGTCTAGTTTTCAGAAACATGTGAGTTTGGTAGGTTTCCCTAGATGGCGGCAAGACTGGGAATAAAAAACAACGTGCCCCCCAAACCAGGTAGTTTTGTTATAGGTAATTTAGAAGTCTCCACAATACGATTTGGGCCATTTCCTGTTTCATCCACTTTGCCTACCCACACAAGTGAGGTACCATTTTTATCAGGAGACCTGGGGGAATGCTAGGTGGGAGGAAATTTGTGGATCCACACAGATTCCAGAACTTTCCCACACAGAACTTTGAGAAAAAAGTGATTTTTTTCCAGGTAAATTTGAGGTTTGCATGGGATTCAGGATAGGAAAATCTTGGAGGACCCACGCAAGCCATATCTCGCTGGACTCCCCTGGGTGTCTAGTTTTCAGAAATGTGTGGGTTTCCGAAGATGACCGCCGAGCCCGGGTCCAAAAACGCAGGTGACTACCCTTCCAAAACCAGGTTGTTTTGTGATAGGACATTTTGATGTCTACTCAATACGTTTTGGGCTCTTGCCTGTCGCGGGTACTGGACCCACCCACGCAAGTGAGGTGCCATTTTTATTGGGAGACCTGGGGGGGCACTGGATAGTAGGAAATTTGAGGATCCACGTAGATTCCAGAACTTTCCCACAGAGAAATTTGAGAAAAAAGTGATATTTTTTCAGCTAAATTGGAGGTTTGCAGGGGATTCTGGGTAGGAAACGTTGGGGGACCCACGCAATCCTTACCTTGCTGGCCTCCCCCAAGTGTCTAGTTTTCAGAAATGTGTGGGTTTTGTAGGTTTCCTATGATGGCCGCCGAGCCAGGGGCCAAAAACCTAGGTGACTCCTCTTGCAAAACCAGGTTGTTTTGCGATAGGTGATTTTGATGTCGCCTCATTAGGTTTTGGGCCCTTGCCTGTCACCGGCACTAGGCCCACCCACACAAGTGAGGTACCATTTTTATAGGAAGGCTTTGGGGAATGTGGGGTGGGTGGAATTTTGGGCAGCCACGCAGATTCCAAAACTTTCCACCAAAGCAATGTGAGGAAAATGTTTTTTTTTAGGTTTGCAAGGGATTCTGGGTAACAGAACCTGGTGAGAGCCAGTCAAGTCTCCCCATCCTGGATTCCCCTGGGTGTGCAGTGTTAAAAAATATATAGGTTTGCTAGGTTTCCCTAGGTGCCGGCAGAGCTAGAGTTCAAAATCTGCAGCTAGGCACTTTGCAAAAAACGGCTCAGTTTTCACTGTGAAAATGTGGTGTGTCCGCGTTGCGTTTTGGGCCATTTCCTGTTGCGGGCACTAGGCCTACCCATGCAAGTGAGGTACCATTTTTCTTGGAAGACTTTGAAGAATGCGGGATGGGGGGAATTTTCTGGATCCACGCAGATTCCAGAACTTTCCACCACAAAGATGTGAGGAAAATGTGTTTTTTGGACAATATTTAGGTTTGCAAGGGATTTCGGGTAACAGAACCTTCGGGGAGCCAGTTAAGTCCCCCCATTGTGGATTCCCCTGGGTGTATAGTTTCAAAAAATGTACAGGTTTGCTAGGTTTCCCTATGTGCTGGTGGCGCTAGGGACCAAACTCCACAGGTAGACATAGTGCTAAAAACAAATCTGTGCCTAGTCGGCTTTCTGCCGCCCTGGGGGGGAAATATCGGGGATCGGGTTGCCCCGATATGCCCCCAAGGGGGGCAGGGACACTGTGGCTATTTTATTGGGGTCTTGGGGCATTGATATGCCCATACTTGTCAGCCCCCACCACCATGCATAAAAAAGCTAGCATAATCGTTGGCGTCCAGTGGGCTTTTTGCCCCCCTGAGGGGCAGATTGAGGGCTACTGTCCCCATCTTCCCCCCAGGGGGGCAGAATGGCTATAATTGGTCTGGGTGGGGTATTGGCATGCCTGTTTTGGGCAGCCCCAACACTAATTAAAATTTGCCAAATAAATCCCTGGTGTCAAGTGTGCTTTTTTCCCCTCCAAGGGGGCAGATTGGGGGCTACTGCCCCATATGCCCCCCAGGGGGGCAGGAAGGTGGTAATTTTTGTGGGGAGTGGTTGGGGGCATGGGCATGCCCGTTTTGGGTAGCCCCCACTCTAATTCAAGTTTGTCCACAAAAAATCCCTGGAGTCTAGTGGGCTTCTCCCCCTGCCCCCCCCCCGGTGGGGCAGATTGGGGGCTGATGCCCCCATCTGCCCCCCAGGGGGATCCGAAAGACTATAATTTTTGTGGGGACGGGTGGGGGCATTGGCATGCCCATTTTGGGCAGCCCCCACCCTAATTCAGATTTGCCCAAAAAAATCCTTGGCCTCTAGTGGGCTTTTTGTGGCCGGGGGTGGGGCATCGGCATGCCAGTTTTGGGGAGCCCCCACCCTAATTCAATCTGGCAATTAAAAAAAACTAGGGTCTAGTGGGCTTTTTGCCCCCCTGGGGGCAGATGGGGCAGATTGGGGGCTGCTGCTCCCATTTGCCCCCCAAAGGGGGCAAAAAGACTAAATCATGCCAGATTAATTTGGGCGGAGCAAAAGCCCTTGCCCAAGGGGCTGCTCCCCCCTTCCTGGTGTCTAGTTGGTGGATCCCTGCATGGTGATCGCCCTTCTGGGGCAATCCCCAAGCAGGGATCCACTGGGCTCATTTCAGTTTCAGGTTCTGTGCAATGACAACAGCGTGACGTGCCCGTTGATCGTCATAGCACAGAAACCCGGGAGGGGGCCTCAGTAGCTGGGGAAGCTCTTCCCCAGCCCCGAGGCCCTGGGGGAGAGAAGGAAATCTCTTTGCTGTCTGCAGCAGAGGGAATTTTCGTGCCCCTGGCCTCATGACGGAATGGTTCCGTCATGAGCACAGGTGCAACGATGCTCATGACGGTACCATTCCGTCATGAGCATCGAAGGGCCTTACACACACCAAAAAAGTGAAATACCCCCAAAAATACACATATTGCAATTCAATCCAATGCCATCCATGCCCTATATGATGTTTAAATTCAACAGACACCACAGAAACAGTTGTTTCATTTCATGCACCCATGACTAGCTCTCGGCCTACTGGTTGAAAGGCCTATTGGCAGACTAGGCCACAAGCTTGCAGGCCTTTGGCAAAAACAAACTTGTTGCCTTCACAAAATGGCCACCAGCCACATGGTCAAGCCACCCACAGCAACAAGAAAAGGAAGACAGACCATGCAGACCAATGGCAAAAGCACACTGCCTGGCTTCAAAATGGCCACCAACCACATGGCCAGGCCCTCAACAACAAGAAAGGTAAGACAGACAATGCAGGCCTATGGCAAAAAGCACACAGCCTGCCTTCAAATGGCCGCCAGCCACATGGCCAGGCCCACAACAACAAAAAGCCTAGGCCAATAGGAACAAAGGAAACACATGCAGGCCTACGTGGCAAAAGGAGCACACTTCTAAACTACCACAACAATATGGCCACCAGCCACATGGTCACTCACAGTCACAACAAGCAGGAGCCCTGGAAAACAATGAACTGAAACAGGCCTATAGTGGTCAGGCAAAGGAGGCATGCTAAACAACACAGCTTTAATGCAATAAAATTCAAAAACGAAAGTCCAGAGGGCTAAACAAGGTATGCAAGTTACAGAACAACCACACCACGCACACAACCACACAACAAAGGCATTTGTTTAACCCACACCAAAAAAGTGAAATACCCCAAAAAATACACATTTTGCAATTCAATCCAATGCCGTCCATTCCCTAAATTATGTTTAAATTGATCAAACACCGCAGAAACAGTAGTTTCATGAAACCACCATGACTAGTTCTGGGCCTACTGGCTACCTACACTATATATATATTTTTTAAATGATGAAAAGTACAAAAATCTGTCATGACTGTGAACTCTGGTTGGGGAAGGGAATGAGGCCTGCCCTTGACCCTGTCACGGTACGTCAACCAAGACTGCAGATCTCTCGCAGTTCCTTTTGAGATCTGGGCCATGTTGGTGAGATTTCCTTGATGCTGTACCCACTGGAACTTCAGGTCCCACTGCGGAGCCCACAGACACCACCTGCCTGCTTTACCAACAGGATGCAGGAAGCCATGAGGCCCAACAGCCTCAGAGTCAGTCTCACCAAAATCCAGGCTAAAGGCTGAAACATCAGAATCATAACC